>NC_064541.1:19180213-19805213 GCF_023856365.1 Brienomyrus brachyistius | reverse complement strand
AGTATTTGGATTGACACAGCAACACTGGCCCTAGGGACTGAGTGGCCCATCCACATATCTATGGACAGAGTGCACCCTTGTCAGGAGGATGCAGCATGGCAAAGCTTTCCAGGAGAGACATTTACAAATTTAGCAGATGCTCTTATACAAAGTACCTTTGTGAGAAGGCAGGGTCAGTCAGGCTCTAGATCTGGAGTTAAGGGTCTTGCTTAAGGGCACAATGAAGGCATGACTCTGCCAACCATGGCATTTGAACCAGCGACCTTCTGTTGACGGGCACAGAGTCCTAACCCGCACAGGCACAAAAACAGCCCACAGTGACCACTTCAGAGTCACATGGCATGGAACGTTACAGACGCCTCTATTGAAACTACCAGTCCAGCTAACCCATCCCTACTCTTACAAATCATCTGGATTTCCAAGCGACAGGAAGCAATTTAAAGATAATATTAAAAACAGAAAAACAGCTTCTCACTCTGGCAGTTGCCTTAAACCCTTAAATCATGAGAGGAAGAGAGGACTCTAGGTATTAATTTTACACATATGGTCTCGATTTTCATTCTGATGCTCCGTCCTCATTGAAAGATACGCCTGTAACTGGTAAACTTGGCTCGCATGTGGGGATCTGATTAAGTCTCCATTACGTACAACAGGAGAGCACCGGCGGCAAACATGCGTGATGTACGGCTGGAGTTTTTACAGCCCATGTGTCGGTCTGTCGTCCTTCGTCAGGCCGCGGATGCCAGCCTGCAGCTGGGGCCGGCTTCACGGCACGTACCTGGGAGCAGCCAGGGGCTCCGCACACGAAGGGTCTGTCCTGCTCCGAGTTCATCACTGTCGCCCTCTCTTCATAAAACTGGAAGCCGGCAGAGAGAGAAAAGGACGTCAGGTTTCACTTCAAAGGAGGGAATGCAGGCGCGACAGTGCCAGCTCTGCAGGTCAGGCGTCCACATTGTAGACAAACCTCAGTGCATGTGTACATACTCAGTGGCCACCTCATCAGGTACGCCTGACTAGGACTCCCTTTCTCCTACAGAACTGCCTGAATTCTTCAGGGCATAGATTCAACAAGGTTCTGGAAGGTGCTTATAGAGTTTGGTCCATAGGCGTACGTTAAAGCCAGCCAATACAACCCTCTGGACCCCCTTAGATGGGTGGAGGCCTCAACCCCCCAATGCTCAACCAAAAGGCATGCTCTCGGTTTGGTCCATGACATTTTTGTACTTGTGGTCATTCCTGTTGGTTTTAACGAGTCTGGCCATTAGACCACGCTTATTAACAAGGTGCTTCTGCCCTCGGAACTGCAGCTCCCTGCAACTTTTTCATGCACCGCCCCATCTACCCTAAACTACAGAAACTGTAGCACATGAAAATCCTAGGATGTTGGCCATATCTGAGGTGCAGGAACCATCATGTCCGGCACCAACTAAAAGACCAAGTTCGGAACCACTATGATCACGCGTGTTGCCCATTCTACAGCTTTTCTGAACCGTGAGTGAGCCTCTTAACCCTGTCTGCATGCTTTTTTTCTTTTAGTCTTAGACAATTCTCTGTTTGTAGGAGCAGGCTGTTGGCGCTAACGAACAGGTGTATCTAATAAAGTGGCCGCATCAGAGTGTATATTATATAAATACATGTATATGATCACACACACAGAGGGGCAGTGGCGAACAGAGGGACTTCTGACCACTGCGAAGTCTGGGGTTCACGTCCTGCCGCTGCTCTGTGTTTATGGAGTTTGCATCTTTTCCACGTGTGTTATGAGCTTCCCCTCAGTGCTCCAGGTCTTCTCACAGTACACAGATATGCAGTTAGGCTAATCAGTGTCCCTAAATCTCCCATAGCACTCATGCCCTGCAGTGAACCCTCGCTCCATCCAGGGTACCCGCATTACCCAGGTTGCACCACAGAAGAGAGACTGCGGGTAAAACTATATGCAGGGTCTTGTCTTCCAATTCTCAATAGAACCAGAGGTGCACAGATGCACGACCATCATTTGCAGCGGATGTGCCTGTGGGCCCGGGTCCCAGGGAGCAGAGTGGCCGACTCAAAGGGCAGCCTAAAGGGGCTGCTCCCTCACACAGGCTCAGGAGCTATTACAGCATGTTACAGCGTCCTCTTCTGTAAACCAGTTTGACAGCCAACTCTGGTACCAGCGAAGCCTGAATCGGGGCTCTTATCAGAACCCCATGCCCCCCCCCCCCCCCAACCCCGAAGCCAGCCTCGTTTAAAATGAAAGGTAATGCATAGCTTTTTATTATTCAGAAATTCAGAAGTTCCTATTTTAAAAAAACCCAGTCCACGCCAACATTCCACGGAATTACAACAAGCGGCCGAGTATCCGGAACCGTCCGTTTCTCTCAGTATAACCTCTGGGCTTCACAGAGAAGCATGTGGTTTTTCCAGGTAGTGCACTTCTGTGGGGCTGCACCATGCGTAATGTACGCCAGGCCCGCCAGGCTTCTCAGGTATGGCCGAGTGATGCGAGCTCGTTAGAATACGGGACCCCGGCGCATGCACACCGCAGCCTCAAACGTGTCTGCGAACAAACGTGCCCTTGTCTCGCGCCGAGTTCCACGCGGCTCCAAACATTCCCCCGAGCAGACCTGTTGAGTCATTGGTTTACATAGTTAATTAAGGTATGGATGTTTCCATTAAAAAGAAGAAAAAAAAAATAAAAACATAAAAATAAATGCGCAATTAAAAAGCAGGTCTACAGAGAGCTTCAGTTTCTGCGTTTGGGTAAATCACTCTTTGCTCGTTAGACAGATTTAGGCCAACTTGGGCAGATATTTTAAATATACTATTTCCATTCTCTTGAGGATACTTTTAAACTTAACAGCAGTTAACTTTTCTTCACATCCTTAAGAGACTTATAGCTGTTCACCATCAGTTAGTCAGAATATAGAATACATTTATAGATTTCAAATGTATATTTTTAATCACCCACCTCCAATTTAGCTTTGCATGTAGTTCAATATAAACACAACAGACTAAATGGCTGCTACGAAGAATCCTTTGCATTACTATTTATCTGTGGATAATGGTAGTACAGCAGTTCGGGATCCGCGAATTGCAGATCGTTTCAGTAAGGGGCGGGGCTTAGAGCTTCTCAGGTAAGGGGCGGGGCTTAGAGCTTCTCAGGTAAGGGGCGGGGCTTAGAGCTCTCGAGGTGGAAACTTAATAGAAAGCCCAGAAACTGACTGCGACAACGGCAAATGAGTAAGATGCTCCGGGTGAAGGTACAGCCTATGCAAAGCTTCAAGCGTATAATAAATTAACACAAAGCGAGCCTACGCTGTTGACAGCATTGTAACGTCAAGGCAACCATTTGGCTAAAAATAGGCGCTGGAATATAGCCTCATTCATGTTCCTCCGCACAGGTCATCTCGGCCTCTCGCCACGTCGATAGTCGCGTTCCCCACGCAGCCCCTGCCGCCGCCAGGATCAAGCCAGTGCCTTGTGATCGTGGCGCTCGCGGGTGAGCAAGACTTCTATTAACAGTGCTGACGATCGCGGCCGGGGGGGAGGGAGGTCCGAGCCCCAACGGCACAAGGTTGACCCACAAAACCTGCATCGAGCCCCGAGTCACCGTCACCGAATTAGACAGCGATGAGGCCCGAGGCCCCTTTCTCTCGCACTTGGCCACCTCTTCAGCTCAAAGCAGAAAGACACTTAGCTTCCCCGGTGCAGAGAACAGTCCAGATGGCACAGGCTGCCCGTGGACTGAGAGGGTCAGCTTTCAAATGGCCTAGTTTTATACTTTGACCTTATTTGTTTTTATGATTTCAAAAGAGTTGAGTAATACTTTTCACCATCGCTCTGGGAAAACAAATATCTAAACCTCACTCAAGACAGCTACCATTTTGGGTTGCTGATGAATAAAAACAGACATAAATTCCTCTCAGGCCATTACTTCCTCCGCGATTGACCACAGGGGCTGCATTCATTTGCATTACACTTTACAATGCACAGTTCATTCCTCCCATGATAATACTGAAATACATTTTTTTTTTAAATATCAAAACTGGTCTTCTGGCTGGTGCAGGGAAGGCCAGCAAGGCAGCTCCAGTTGTTCTGGGCTGGATTTGATGGACTTGCTTGCTGGTGTCGCTCTCCTACATAGTTTTATGCGTCTGTCACAAACTGTTAGAACTTTCCAACAGAAAGGCCGCAATCATCTCTTACAGCCTGGCATCTCCTGAGCACTGAACAGAGACGGTCTATGGCTCTGGCCGGCCCTCTCATACCCACGTTACAGTTACCCAGATCCCTCTCAGACGCTGAAATTAAACTTTAACATGGGAATCTGACCGCTGCCAAGACTGAAAGGCGATCGGGTCTGAGCTGGGCGGCCGAAGGCATTACGCACAGACAAACATACGCACACACAACAGCAGGAACGCGTTAGGTTATAATATCGCCGCTAAATTGATTGGTCATAGACATGCTATCTGCGTAACCTTGCTGGGATAAGAGCAGTCCTGTCCGGGTCAATATCAGGCCACAGAATAGAAGGGTTGCAGAATATAGGATTAAGAGAGTAACCAAATACGAAAGGATCATATCGTGAAAACAAAACGTCAAAAATAACTCTCCCTCCTTTCCGCTAGACAAGATTTGAAGAGTAAAAACAAAAGCATGTGGAGGGACTTTATTAGGCAGTAATTAAAATTCACTGCGTTGGTCTGTAGCCGAGCCACGCTCTGCAATAAGAGCCAATTAACCTTGACTTTGTCGAGCGTAGCTTCATAACACACGTCTCACATGCCCCCCAGCAAAGGACCAATCGATTGCTTACCCGAAGCGGCCAGGCAGCCTCCCGGCCCCACGTGCGTTAGGGCCCTCGGCTTAACCACTGACGTCTCAACTGGCCAAGGAAATTTCGCCAACGGCATGCCAGAAGCGGCTCCTGATGCGAACTCGCTACATGATTGCGGAATGGGGGGGGGGGTGTCTGGTTTCATGGGACGCTGCAGAAGAGCACTCAAGGTGCACATCTCGGGGGGGGGGGAGGGATGGGCACGGACTTGCCGCAGCCCCAAACCTCCCGCTCCGCCAACCTTATCCAGTACAAGTTCGGGGTGAGACCAGGAAGAGCCCTGAGGCTGAAAAAGGCAACTAAGCTACGGCAACAAGCGTCAGCAGCTCTTAATAACAGCGAGACAGAGACACCCCCCCCAGAGCAGTCAACCAAGTTTTCAGCAACACGTCCCCTACACTCCACACTATGAAACCTCCCTCACATTCCCACACGATTCAAACACCCTTCACAAGACTGGAGAGGGGGGGCCAGTCACCAACATACCCCCCAGAAATCTACCCCTAATGATGCTAATTGACTCAGATGATAATTAAGACAGTGTAGAGCTCATACGGATAGACTGTTCTGGAAACTTTGGACATTCCAAGTGAAGTCCAGCAATGAGTGCTTAAGTTTTTAAATGTCCATTCATCAAGATAGCAGATGTAGGGGCAAAACTAAGAAAAATATCATCAGCTCTTCTGCAGTAAAAACAGCAGACATTGGTGAACCTGTAACCCAAGCATAGTGAACAATGACAAAAAGCCAACGGCATATATGATCGTTGCTGTTACTTTAATACTAACTGGCCATTACTGACAGTGGCAGACATCCAACATGTTCCTAAATACTGTCACATAACACAGCGAGGGCCACAATTTGACTTTTGTCTGTTGTCCCAAAAATCCATGTGGTTTGCCTCGCTTAGCAAAACGACATACAATACATTCCTCTGAAATACTTTCTTTTCTCAAAATGTTTATGTCAGTATGTGATCAGCAAGAGCGAACATGTCTAATGAAGTATTGTTATGCAATGGAAAGCATTTGCACCTCTCCTAATAAGCCCATCTCTGCAACTAGTTTTACTTGGGTTATTGTCTCAAAGAAACAATTACCCACATAATAAATAGAATTAAAAACAGCCGTTTTTATTTTATCATTACATACATGTAGCTTATTTATTGCACTTATAATTATGGTTTGTTTATTATTGTAATTTTGAAATGTAGATTAAGAAAAAGTAAAGTTGTAAAGGCTATAGCAGGCTACTGACCGTTAATAGTAAAACCCTGACTAATATATTTAAGTTAAAATTAAATCTAAACATCTCCTGCTGTCACATTTAGGTCAAATCAATTTAAATTTGTAAGGATAACTATTTCTGAGCGAACGACTCCCTCAGCAATTTTAACTCTGGTTCCGTAACATGTTCAAATGGGTGATCTGCCCCATAACACTGAACAGAAACATAACATTTAACAAAAATGTGACTGAACATTTACTTTACGCAGCCGAGTCACTGTCAAAATGTTTTGGCTTCTTTATAGCTTTTTGGATGACTGGAGAACATGGGCATGCTTTACATTTAAGCTCGAGTCACATAATTAAAGTTGTATACGGTAACTATACTTTTTTATATATAAAAAAAGTTTGTTAATATAATGCTGCGTTTAATCTGATTATGAAACGTTTAGACACAGAGGACCTAACACAAGCAAAACTAAATGATGATCAAACATGCATAAACAAACAAACAAATTCTGTACCGGACACGCGTGGTATTCCATGACAGTAAATTTCCCGCGACGGACAAAACTCCACAATTGATAAAAATTTGTTGTGTAAAGTGGTAAAAACGTCAAGTTCTTAGTAACTTCGCGGCCTCAGATGTGAGAGTTTTCAGCCCGTGGGCTTTTAAGCTTGAGAGTGCTTCGTCAGCAGGTCCCTGGGACCCTTCAATATCTCCGTCGCTTAATCAAATACTCAGACTGGCCTGCAGAATGACGTAATGCCAAAATATATCTCTCTCGTTTGCAAAAAAAAATAAAAAAATCATACAAACGCATTTCTCAGTGTACCGGAAATCAATTGAGGGTAAATACAGCATTGTTATTTTCGACATGTCACTTATTGCGCTTCAACACGAGAATGAAACTATACGTAGTGAGAACCCGCCAGTGATGCCCGTGCACTTGACTCGGGAGGCTGCAACGACTCTTTGTTGGAGCAAAAACTTGTAACTATTCAAAATACCACTTGGTATGAAGTCTCTGGCAATACGGTCATGAATGAACTGACTAGCGCATGAGATCATGAGGACCAAGGTGCCAGCCTTTCGCGGTTTGTCCCGGGACCGATTTCTTTCGGTCCACCTCACCTCTGCAAAAAAAAAAAGAAGTCTCTGAAAGCGAATCCACGACGGATAAACCTTTGAGCCCTTGATACTGTGATCTCAGTGCATCGGACAGGAGAGACAAGTTCGCATGCGCTGTTTTCGTAACAGGACGGGTTCAGAGGAGCGCGCCTGACAGCTCGCCGGTGGAGACAGGCACTTGTCTGCTGGTGCAACAACTTCAGCAACATTCAACACGCAATCTCATCCCCTTGTTTGTCAGCACCCTACTCCCGCAGGTAGCTAAAGCTGTCATATCTGACTTTATCAGCGAAAACGGTCCGTTACCCAGGCACTGAATCAAAGCTTAATTACCCACAGGAAACGTTTTAAAAATGATTTTGGGCACTGTAAAATCAGACTGCTGTCGGTTGCTTTTTCACAACTGAGAAAAGAAAAACATTACGAAATTAAGTTCATTTACAACTCGCGTCTGCACGTACAATGTGAGATGTAATACGAGTTGTTCACGGCGGAAGGCAATTCTAATAACTTACCAAACAAGTGCAGAAAAGAAGCAGCACTCTCGGAGAACGAACCACGTTGAACTGAGAGAAGATTACAATGCGTTCTATTTAGAGAAGCATTACATCACCTTTCGGTGACGTCACGTGGGATTCCTGAACTTCTAAATCATTGCGGTCCGCTTGGGGGCGGGGAAAGTTGGGCGGGGCCGGCGGCTTCACGCGCTGTGTAGCGTAAGGTGGGTGTGCCGCGCGGCCAGCGACATAGACCTCCGGCTGACGGACCTGTGCAGTGCTGCTGCATGTAGACTGCGAGCAGTGCCCACCTTAAAAAGTCAAAACATCCATGTAGAGCCGTGTGACCGAATTTGTTCAACACTTATATAAGAGGCTAGAAGACATTTGTTAGGGCATTTAAAGAAAGCGTTTTGTGAGTACAGAGAAATAAAGTGAATTTTTATGGGAAATCGGAGAGATGGGTGGAGTGTAGACCCCGTCTATACCAGTTACAATAAACACCGTTTGAACGGCACTGTTTTGTAAATTACTGACTCACTTGTATTAATACGACAAATGAGTAATACAGCGGACTAAAGTAAATAAATAATTGCGATAGGTAGAAACCTTAAAGTTAGATACAGAGAGGCAATAACAGTCCTACTGAGTCATTTGTTTAGACATAATCTCCGGAGTTAAGGGATTTCTTTTAAAGATTCGAACTTTAAAAAGTTATTATGACTTTTGTATAACATTGCTGGTGGCAAATAAGCAATATGAAACTTAAATGAAAAAGCAAAAATCCTTTTATATTTTAAAAACGGAATTAGTAAACACAAACATTTACATTTGTCTGTTTTTGTTACTTTTTTTTTCTTTACAGCGGAGTCAAAATGTAAACAAAGGACTTTGAATGTTGGAAAATGGGAACTGTAATGACTCGGGGTGTGTGACGTCGTACGACGAATCCCTACAATCGTGTTAGTATTTCTGGAATTATTTTTAAAAATCGAGAATGAAGATTTTTTTCGCACTTTTCAATACTGCATATACACAACGGGCTGCTCTTGCACTCAAAATACTTGCCTCGGATATGACTGGGGGTTTGTTTTGGCCGAGGACTTATGGGTAAAAAAGGGTCAGCAAAGAGAGTAGCGTGAAGGAGCTGAACCACGTGTCTTCATCTACTGTTGTCGTGTGTCCCCACACTTTGGCTTTTTGGTGCATAATATCCACCTGAGATACAACCTCATCTCAATAGTAAATGTATTTATCTATTATGAAAAAATGGAAATGGCCTCTTTACAGCATTTGATTACAAACTGATTGAATCTTAAAACTGTTTATGCATTGAAATAGATCAGAGACACTGGTTATGAATTTTCAGGAAGGGTGTCCGTGGGTTAGCACCAGTATGGACGTCAAGCATTCTGAACTTTTTTTGGTGCAGTAGGCAGTGATGTCATGCTCCCAATGCATACCACATGCACACTGGCACCTAAGGGAAACAAATCCATGTACAGCGTGTTGACTGCTCTGACGTTCTCAGGAATCACCGACAAGGCCCAGCGAGAACCCATTACATGCACTCTGGGCACCAGACCAGGAGTAGACCAACCACCAATGAAACGTGTCTCCGGGCACAGACGGAAATGGGGCAGGACCAGCGCACAACGAGATTTTATTTAATTTTTTTTTGTGAACTTTGTCTTGACAACACGGGACCTACTTTTTGTAGATATTTAAAGTGATTTGACTAAACTTTTTGAAACGTGAAACAAATCTATAGCAGCCAGAATAGAGAATGGGTGTTTAGTCTGTGATGACAGACATTGGCAAGTTAGGTTTCTGTGTTACAGATAGGCCACTTGCAGTATTTCTTACACTGCACCAATGGCATATGTGGGATAGTGAATAATAGCACACATTTAATTGTGGTTGTCATAGGATAGGATAGTACTTTATTGATCCCACAGTGGGGAAATTTGCGTGTTAACGCAGCTCCAGACAGCTAGTAAGAAAGAATTTACAAGAGTAAAAGAATATAAAAATACAAGAATAAGAATACAAATAAGAAATAATATGAAAAGATAGAGCACTAGTCCAATACTAGTAATAATGCCTATGTGACTATGTGTAATAATGCCTATGTGTAGTGGGTTGTGGAAAGTACAAGTAGTAATAAATATCAACTCTATAACTACTATATCTACAATTAACTACTGAGGTAGTGCTGTGTGTTGGTATCATATGTCACTATAGAAAAGTGTATTCCAGACACAGAACAATTAAAACATATTTAATGTCTCTGCAGTGTACTATTACTTGTAATTTCACTAATACTTTTAAACACGACTCTCAGCCTGTGATGGTTAATGGCATTTACTAATCCAAATACTCACTGCCCTATTGTTTGGTATCACAAGTTTCTGTAAATTATTCTGGTAATTTAAAATATTTTTGTTAATATAAAACTCAGAGGCCATTTCTCCGTGCTGTTAGTGTTCTGCAATCAGACATTTAAAAATACTACTTCAGTACTCCACTCTAGAAATACAGGGACTTATGTAGCAATACCTAAACGCAAATAAAATACTCGTTTGCATTAAGCAGCTTAACTTACCTAGGAAGATCCGTGGTTTACAGCGTCCTCTAGTGGACGTTCAGATATTACAGCTAAATTGTGACATCTAAGGAAGCGTGTTTTTAAAAGTGTTGCTTTACTATGAACACATAAAATAGAACATAATTGTGGACTCGAAATTTCGAAAAGAAATATTAACGACATTTGATATGCTGAAGACACAACAGTGAGGAAGTGAATGTGAGGAAGAAAATGTTATAGACAGAACAGCCGCTAACTTTAGAGTTAATGGTGGAGACAAAAGCGTCACATTGTAATAATTTCATTGTAATAACCCTTTACGATTTCTTTCAAGTGGAAAAATAGTTTAAAACTAATAATTAGTATAATTGAATAACAAAGTATGAAAAAGAATTAGATTAACTTCATGAACCTAATTTATGGATTAAAACAGTGAAGAGTTACATTTCATCTATTAATGTTTGCCGTTTTGACTGTACACTAAGTGCAAGTCCATGTTTCCATTTTCCTTGGGAACTTTGGTAAGGAAAGCATAATCTTAAAAAAATAAATGATAAACGCGCGGATTGGGTTTGACACCTAAAATAACATGCTGACTGAATTGACCAGCGCATTTTAGGGATATTCCTGTAACTTGCGGGTGTTAGGTGCTTTCTATGATCCGCCGTGTTTTAGGCTCATAAGTTATTTCGGAAGGATTTGTGATCTATCAGTACTGGACCGGCACAGTGCGACCCATTCGCCACGCGGCCGGCTGACGACGAGTCTTGCGGACAGGTACGTGTGACGTCACGGCGCTTCCTCGCCGCCGCTGCCCCGTTTCCCCTCGCGACGCCGCTCCAGCCGCCGCCGCCGCCGCCGCCTGGCCGTGGACGCCCGCGCCGCCCACCATTTTTCAATGTAGCTAACTGGCTAACATCATGACGGGCATCGCCGCCGCCTCCTTCTTCTCCAACACCTGCCGGTTCGGGGGCTGCGGGCTGCACTTCGAGACTCTGGCCGAGCTCATCGTTCACATCGAGGACAACCACATCGGTAAGCGCCGGCCGCTCCGAGTCGCTTTCCGGGAAGCCTGTCTGGGTGAGATGGCCGGCCCGGCACCGTGCTGCGAGCGGCGCTTAAGCCCTTTGACTTCCTGCGTACCCGGCGGCGCCGTCATTAGGGTGTGGTTGTCCGAAGGGCGCTTGTCTAGTTCGGCGACGGACTTGTGAAGCTGAAGTGACGCCGTAGCTGGATGTGTTTTTCGCGAGCACTGGTCTGCGCGGCTCGCTTAGGGTGGGTCAGCGCGCCGGCGCCATGTGTGCGCGCGCCTCGGGACTCTGTGGGACGCGCGGCTCGCGCGGCTGTCATGTCACCGCTAGGCCTGGAGCGCGCGTCGGCACGGGACCGGCTCTGAGCGAAAGCAGTAAATAATACACGAATCTCTTAAATAACAAAAAAATGACATTGTTGTTTTTATCACGCCTTTGTTGGACACCAGAAATGACTATTTAGCAACGGCGAGTAGCGTAGAGAAACATTTGGCTGAAGCTGTCGCTCGTAGCTCTGCGGTGCCGGGGTATTACATGCACGTTGCAATTCTTCTCCTTGCACGGCGGTCGCGGTGCCGTGTTTTTTGATGGGGCTTGTGTAAGTGAAGATCGTCCGCGGCTGAGCCGGAGGGAATGTAACAGCGCGGAGATTTTTCTCGCCGCGAGGGCTCCCGGTGCATCACTTGTTGCAGCTCTCCAGTGCATCTCCTCCCCATCTTAACTGTTAGCGCTTCCGACTCCTGCGTTTTGGCAAATCGCATGTTTACCTTAGTATTTCGCGTAATTTGTTTTAGTCTTCTAGCACACTTTTTTTTCCAATTAGATTGTTCTTTGTGTCTGTGTCTGTGTCTGCCCCGTGATGGGCTGGCATCCCGTCCCCGGTACCCCCGTGTTATGCAGCTGTGCCTTCCGGGATGGGTTCCTTGCTGACGGTGTACTGGGTATGTGCCTGTGAAAGATGGATGGCTGGACGAAAGGGTGAAGTTAAACTGTAAACCTGTGCGGTTGCTGCTTGTGATGTGAAGGAAATACAGAACAGTTTTGCTTTTGTAAATATTAAGCAAATAAATACTTCTGTTACTCAGATGCATTTTGGGAAAAGACTTAAACTTGAAAATCATTACTGTGCTGGATGAAAATGAGATAATTTAGATGTAAAAATACTATGTCACGTTTTGACTGAAGATTGCATATATCAATCCAGGCATGTCAAGTGTCCTGTCCTGGAGGCAATACTGTAGCATGTGTGTATTTCACAGGGAAAACCCAGTTTGTTTAACTGGGCTTATAACAGCTTATGCCGAAAAGAAAAATTTTCCTTAAGCAAGTACTAACAGGTTTAGTTGACACTCTTTTGTGCCTAAATGAATCGTTCGGTTAAACACGCACTTTTTTTCCTGTTCACATAGCTCTGAGCTGTGAGTAACAGTCTACGCTTAATGAGCTTGTTTGTATAAACGTGTCCCTCCAGTTTCATGAGAAAGTGCCTTCATGTGACTTTGGCAGAGGAAGGAAGGGCTTTTGTGTCGTGCTGTTATCAGTGATCAGTCTGTATCTGGCGGGGAGCTTCCAGGGTTATGTCCTTACACTGTACATCAGTCAATTAGCAGGCGGAGCAGAGCGTCCATTGTTACTGGGTGGATATTGAAAAACAGAAGCTTTTTTATCCATTGTCGCATTTTAGCAGCTGCCTGTTTGTCACGGACGCATCTCCCGGTGACTGCAGCCGCCCCACGCTGTGGGCTGTTCTCCTGCTAGCAGCGTATGTTCATCTTTCAGCTGCGCAGTCTGGCACGCCATCTGTCCAGGAAGGGCATTGTCTTGACATTCAACTCCCAGCACTGGCCAAAACTGAAAGTATCTTTCAGGTCCAAGGGAATCAGAGACTTTTGCCTGTCAGGGTCCCGTACGCAGGGTTGCCCCCCCCCCTCCCCCCTGTGTGCTGTTTCTCTGTGGAGAAAGGATTTGGCATTAAAGCAGACTGATGTGCTGGGGACACCTTTCCACCAATCATGAAAGACAGGAAGTACAAAAACCTTGCTTAGCTGACAACCGCAAGTGTATATGATTTGCTTAACATTCTGTTTCGCGAGACGTCGCAAACTCTGTATCAGAGTTGCATTTTAATTAGATTTTTTTTCCAGCAAAAATGAGCAGGAGGATTTTTTTTTTTTTTTATTATTATATTCCCTCCACCACCCCCCTCTGCGGAGGACCACTTTATTTCTATTTATTTATTTATTTTTATTTATTTCCTCAAGAGAGGGAGAGGGAGAGAGAGGGGGACAGAAGGACGAAAACGGAGAAGAAGGGAGCAGGAGGATTTTATTACATGTTATGTTTTCATTATGTCCCCTTGATGACTTTACAGTCATCTCCGCGTCCTGCAAAGCAAATGCAGTGAACAGTTGAGTAGGTCTACACCAAGCGCTAGGATACTGATTGAGCTGGTCTTGCTGTACTTGCATGCTTTCCCTTTTAACGTAGCACTTCTGCCCCATTGTCCCCAATTACTAGGCCACCGTTTGTCCAATCCGTGCAAAATCAATCACATAAAAGCAGGGCAGGAATCCACAGGTATCCGCATGTCAGAATTGCTTAGTGCTGCCCTGTATCCATGATGGCGCGATGCCATCTGTCCCCATGCCAGCACGTTCCAGTTCCATGCCATCATTCCTCCCCCTGCCTGTCACACATGGGAGAGACGTGCTTCCTGTTTCCATGTGACGTCACTGCACTCTTCTGCTGTGTTACTTGTCCTACAGGCCTTCCTTGCCTTGTCTTGCCCTGCATCTGCACGCATGGTTACAGCATTTAACAGGGGATGGGAATTTTGTGTTGCTTAGCAGTTTTAATTCTACTAACTGGAAAAGTAGAACTGAAAAGTCCACATTCTTGCACCGACGACATATGGCCAGCAGAGGGCTGGTGAGCCCGGCACTGGCTAGCGAAAGGGGGGTGTCACGTGGAAGCCTGCGGAGGATGGGTGAAGGGGTGAGAGCCCTGCAGCTGCGCTGTGAGTGGCAGGCAACCTGCAGACAACCTATGATACCAAGGCTTGGGTTAAGAATGTCCAGAAAAATATCTGCAGGATGAGATGGAGAATTAACAGGGATGGTTTAAGAAGGGCAGAGACAGGACTTGGTGCTGGTCTAATGGAAGCGTCTCAGAACCCCCCCCCCCCCCCACAGCATGATCTGTTGCTCTAGTGTCGTCCCATTAGCTTCACTGTGTTCTGTGTTGTGGTGGCTGGTAAGTGACTGATAACTGCAAAGGGAGACCGTATGTTTAGTCAGACAGAAAGTGCAATGTCACGCGTGGCAGGATGGAGTCGGTATGTACATGCGGTTTGGTGCATGGGATGGATGCTTCTCACTCCTGCTTACGTTTCATAAGACCACAGCATGTCACATTTAGACGTGTAAATAACTAATATGCTTTTCGTAAATGCTGTGCTTTATAGTAAAATTACAGTGAGCTGCACAAAGATATTGTCACCTTACTCCTTCCCACATTTGTTGGAAATTGGTTGTTTGTAGAAGCCGCTTGGAAACTATTTCCTAAATGCGTGTGTGTGTGTGTGTGTGTGTGTGTGTGTGTGTGTGTGTGGATTATGTTTGTATTACATTGTGGGGACCAAATAATTTTGACATTTTTACATCACTGATCTGTGAATGCAATCAAAAGACTAAAAGTCTCGTATTTTGTTTGTTTACTTACGGTTAAGGTTAGGGCTGGGTAGGTTAGGGTTAGGGATGGGTAGAGGTTAAGGTCGCCATGTTAGTATTAGAGTTTTCCCCATAGAAATGAATGGAGAGTCCCCACAAATATATAATTACAAACCTGTGTGTGTGTGTGTGTGTCGGACCCCTCTCAGTGGCACATATAGGTGTTGAATGCTTTTTTTTTTTGCAGTGGTTGCCAGTTTGCAGTCTGCGTGCTTCTGAGGTGTGAGGATTTTAAAGTAGAAATGGCCTAAATGGCTTATTTGAGGAGGGATAAAAAGGCAGTTAGTGCACTCCGGAATGGAAAAAATCCCCCCAGCCCCTCCCTCGTTTGCCGAAGTGCCGTTCCTGGCGGGCTCCGCGTTGCGCCGCCAGCCCTAATTACAGAGAAAAAGGGGGCTCTTGATTTGGCTTCTCTTTCCTTTTCATCTGGTGTCCTGCTGCTCAAAGCGCATTCTTCCGTTTAATTAAGGCGCTGTGAAAACGGAGCCCTGCGCTCGCACACCGTGCGTGACGCGCGGGCTGGTGGTTCACGCTGGCGGCCAGCAGGGGTCGCCAGTGCACCGTAAGAGTTCTCACCGGCATTTCTTTAGCGAAAGTCCCTGCCCCCCAGAGACATACGGCCTGACAGCTCTGCGTCCTGGTTTAATGACATACTAATCTGAAACATATTTATGGAAGCTGAGCCCTGTTGTGGCTTTAAATTTATGCATATATGCATGTGTGATGCCTACTTTATGATTAATATAGTGCCTTTGCCTTTCATTTATGTGCTGTGAAAAAAAAGCCTGACAAGTAGATGCGTCCTACTGCTCATTCATTGGTTCATCTGTTTGCATTCGTTTATTTACTTATGCCGTAACTGTTTGTGATGCTCAGAACATTGCTGAAAATGCCTGAGGGGGGTTTCTACTCAAATAACCTAGTTACGGTTAATGTTCTGTCTGGTTTAACTTGTTTCGACCTTGTTTCGAGCTGTTCCTGTCCTGAGGTTCTGACTGGGTTGCATGGTTGTACCCTACACCCTAGCCCACCCCTCCCCACCTCGACAGCTGTATGCAGGAGGCTCATTTAGGAGGCGTGGAATTCTCCCCCAAATCAGAGCGGAAGTCATAAAAGCAGTCTCTGGTACTGCAGCGCCTGCACCTGGTGGAGTTAATTGCAGTACCACCCCCTTGCCCCCCAGCCATCAGCCAGACACTTTCATAGCTAAACTGACTGAAGAAGAATAGGACTGAACTTGTAAACATGACTCTGCTGAAGATTAAGTCCTGTTCAGATACAAGCCTGCTGGAAACCCTTCAGCACGGAAGTCAGTCTGCGGACTCGCCTGCTATTGTAAGATACTGCAGATACTGCTTATGTATTTATTTAGACTTTTGCACTCGTAGCAGTTCTGTGGCTGTTTAATTAAACTGAAGAGTCCCAAGAGAATTTTATTTTCTGGTAATAATGTTCATCGAGATGAATCATAGATTTACTCTTTAAAAATACTACAAAATTTAGAGTGACTTTCTGCAAGAGTTACATCTTTACATTTATTGATTTATTTTTTGTCGGGATGTGCCTTTGCGCTGTGGCTGGTCTCTCTGGGCCGGGGGCCTCTGCACGGTACAATGGCAGCTTGGAGAAAACAAATCACAGATTAATACATTCCTTGTCAGTCAGAACATTAAGTGTGCCGCAGTTTGGCTGCGTCGTAAACATGTCACCATGGCGTTTGGCACACCATAGCCATGTGGTGCACGGCACACTGGGGGAACTGGGGGGCTGTAAGCAAGGAGGGGCAGCAATTTCCGTTGGGGGAAGCAGCGTGAAGCGCTTCCCTTTTGGAAACGGAGCCGTCACATGAGCGACAGGCAGAGAGGCTGCGTCTTTAAAAGGCAATGACACGCTGTAAGGACACGCCGCCATGTCGCAATCGACGCACTCCAGCGTGTATAACTGCGGAACAGTCGAGGCCCGCAGAGTAACGCAGGACGCAGTAAACGACCACCAATGGACCACCGCTGCGGACCACCTGTTAGACAGACCACCTCCCTGCTTCTGGTCCCCCAGACCTGTTGTCATTTACGTGAGTCTCACCCCCCCCCTAAACCCCTCTGCTTTGGTGGCCCTTGACAAAGCAGTCAGAGAACGTCCCCCCCCCCACACACCTCACTTCAGAGGCCCCTTCCACTGCCCCCCCTACCACCCAGGGCTCTGGTGCTTGTAGATTTATAGTGTGTGGGACTGGATTGATCAATAAGCAATTAAGCAGCCTGACTCTAGCCTGCTCGTTAGGGCTTCCTCTGCAACCCCCCACCCACCCCCCCGGATGGTCAGTCATCACCCCCACATCCTGCCCCCAGAGGCCTCCTGATGTCACACTCGCAAAACGTCGCGGCGTGTTGCTCTGCGTTTATGTGTGCGCGTCTGCATGGGGCTGCAGGGTGCCGTGCACTAAACAGCACTAATGAAACACTTGCGTAATAGTTCTGTATGTAATAATGCATGTCTGCTTCTTTTTTTTATCAGGTTAATGAAACTTATCATAAGTCACAGAGAACAAGCTTGTAGGTTTTAATTCATGGCGCTTAATCAGAGTTGATGGGATTGCAAATGCATGTATAGGTATTGCATTTCATTTAATTAATTAAAAAGTTTTTTAAAATGATTAATCATGTTTAGTCAGGTTCAGGTTTGGCGTGTAGAGTGTACTCGCAGTACGTGGATTAGCATGCTTGCAGGCTGGGGTGTGGATCCATGAAAGGCCTCACGGCGCGGCCGTCACACCGAGCAGGACGCTCTGGGATGTCGCCCACACACGGATCGCTGATTAATACACCCGCCTGATGACTCACTGGCTCTGCAGCAACACTGTCTGGGCACCCTTCGCCCCGTAGCTCAGTCTGACTAGGGGAGGGGGTCCACTCTCTCAGTGCTTAATGCCGTGTTTCCCAAACCGATTCTTGGGGACCCCCCAGACTGTTCATGCTGGCAGGGAGCAAAAATGTGGACGGTCTGGCAGGGAGCCGGGAGGGAGCAGAAATGTGGACCTTCTAGAGCGTCTCTGAGGGCCAAGTCTGAGAAACACTGGCTTCAAGGACCAGAGGGAGCTGGTCTCACGAAGAAGCCCTGCCTTTATTCTATAGCGGTTAATCATCAGTCGTGAGTGGAATGCCGGGGGGTGTTCACATATCCGCAGGAACTGCTCGTGGGATAATCCTTCATCTCGCGCCCAGCAGAATTCCAGCTAATTGGCTGGTTGGCAGAGGTCACGTGATACTCCATGTGGAGGTGCGCTACTCACCCCCCTAACAGACGCATGTGAAAGTCGCACCGTGGGGCCTGGATGAGGTAGGGTACCCCAGACTTCCGCAATCCCAGATTTCTCCCCCCATAATTTCCTTCACGCCCGGATGGGCCTGTCTCAGCCAGTGCTCCGCAAGCACCTAGAGCACTTTGGCGTCACGATCATGTTGGAGAAGCGCAAGTGAGCCTCCCTGTCTAAGTCACAGCACCGGAGCTGTTTACTTTCTGTAATTACGCCGTAAGGTCTGATGCAACTCTGATCCCGAAACCCATACAAAGACCTGACAAAAGGAGCATAAATATTTGTGTTCTCAATTTGTCACAGGTTTGTAGTCATTGGCGTAGCCAAAACAGTGACACCTGTTGATCAGAGATTGCAGAACATGTCCCATGCCGTGTTTCGAGGGCGCACCTAGCAACGCTCCTGAGCTCCCGGTTCGCCCCGCCGCATCAGGGTGAGGCTGTAACGGCGCCCGGAGTGGCGGAGCCGCTTCCAGGAAAGCGACGCGATAAACCACAACGGCCGCATCTGCGCCACATTAGCTCTGTCAAGGAAGTCACATTTCACAGGACACACGGCACTCGCACACTGCATGTTTTAATAAAGCCAGTGGGCGCAGAACTGGGTAGAGTGACAGCAAACGAACACAGAGAGGTAACTTCATTTAAAAGAAATGACATTCTATTTCGAATCAAATTTGGGGAATTCTGCTGCGCTTCCAGCTAACTGGAGATTTTCTGTACGCTATTCGATGCCAAGTTATTGAGGTTTCACAAGTGTCACAGTTTGCTATTGAACGTTTGTCAGCCGTCCAATTCTTTCTTAAAAAAATATTTTATTTGGACTAAAATGCACTGTGTGTGTTTTGGATTTGGCTAGTAGTTATGCTGTTGACACTGACATGTATTTATAAATATTGCTAAAGATTCTAATTTATGAAAAAAAATACATATTTTTTTTAAATCATTGTTTACCAGTCTGGATATTTTGAAAATCATTTAATATTTAAATTGCATCAGTTTTCATAAAATATAGTAGTATAGTTAGTAAAATTTTTGAAAACTTCATGAGAAATACATTGGTAGGATTTTTTTCCTTTGTGCTTGTTCCTATGTCAGCCACAAGGAGGCAGTGTTTCCAAAGCCGGACGCGGGCTAAATCTAGCAAATGATTTATTGGGCACACAGATGCGTGTCAGTGGGCTGGTTGCTGAGGCTGGCTCACCCCAGGGTGCGGGGGCTGCGCAGAGCAGCCGTACAAAGGCCGGGAAATGTCTGGAAAAAAGGCAAGGTGGCAAAAAAAAAAAAAAATGAATGTGTCAAGTGTGGTCTTGTAGAGGGCGAAAAAAAGGGCGGCTTTAAAAGAGGAGAGGAGGAACCGGAGGCCTTCGCACGTTCCTACAGGACCACTTATAACTAGCTTTACCTCTGCTGTTTAATTAACGAAATGTGCCGTGCGAAGTGGTTCTGTGACTTGGGATAAAAACGGTGGAAGAATGTCGGTGAATAGGCAGCATCGGCATGCTCATCTTGTCCTGCTGCGCGACCACTGCTGTCCCAGCATGCATCGCGCCCCCTCCTCTGGCAGGAACAGGCATTCAGTTAATGTGTTTTTATTGATCGATATTCGTTACAGATCGAGATACTGGCACTGGTCTAGTGTGTCAAACTTAGCCGATATATAAACTTCCCCAATACTAAGTTAGCAGCACCAGAGCTTAAGATATAACTACTGAAATAATAGAGACGGTTGTATTGAATGATCAGCTATTTTCCTAGAGGAGGATGAGAGATTTCGTCGGCTCGTTCACCACTCTGAAGAGGTCTTGACGTACCGGCCTGCAAAACCATTTTATACAGCCCATGATATCTTCTTAATTATTAAATCTGGCCCCCAGATCGATGCTCCATAATCCACAGAATAAGAAACATGTAACATCACTCTGATAATCTGCACCGGCAGGCCTAGCAGGTTTTGCCGCCGGCAAACGCCCCCCCCCCCCCCCCCCCCCCAACCGTTAGGCAAGTTTCACCACCAGCACGACTGGCTCAAAGGTTAGCCAGTAATTAGAATCAATGAAAATATTCACTAGAGACGCTGTGCCCCCCCCCCCCCCCCCGAGATTTCAGTTATTCCTGACATTCACCACCATGACTAGTTTCTCAGTCATGGAAACGGTTCAGCAGCATCATAAATAAATTAGAAGTTTTTTTTCTCTGCAAATATGTTTATTTTGGCAGGATTGAGTTGTGTGGTTTTCACCCCCCACTGCTGATGTATTGATGGTACGTCCCAGAGAGCGATCCTCACACTGTTACACCCCCTCCTCCTCTTGCCTAGACACGGATCCCCGCGTGCTGGAGAAACAGGAGCTGCAGCAGCCAACATACGTCGCTCTCAGCTACATCAACAGGTGAGCCGCGGCGCCCCCCCACTGCCCACTTACTGCCTTCTCACCCTGGCAAAACAAAAAAATGACAACCTGCCTGTGAATTCACATGCAGGACATTTCTTGCATGTATATTTAATTTAATGTTGCCCTTTCTCCACTTTCTCCAAAAAGGAATCATATCGGTGATTACTGTGCTACATCCAGATTTCACCCAGAGCTACTGTGTACCTGCAAAGAAAATCGAACAAGAAAAAAAACATACAAACAACATTTCTGACAAATCTGAGAGTACATGGGCTTGTTCCTTTCCTGGCAGCCTTTTTTTGTGGTTTGAACGTAATCTGTTAAATCCACTTTTTTTATTAAGTGTCTGTGTGAATATTCTAGTTTATGGGTATATTTACAAAATACGTTTTACAGTGTGCAGTAAAATTCAACCTAAATTATAGAGTTGAAAAATGACGAAATCTAAACCAATCACTGATTTGAAACATACTGCATCATTACTCTGGTGGTGATCCGGACTCCCGTTTCTGCCTTGTTCCGGCGCCGGCTTCTCCCAGCGGCACGCCAAAGCCGTTTCTACGACAGACCCACAGGGATGCTTTGTGCGCCCCCTGACAGATCTCTCAGGCGGAGCTAGAATCAGGGCGGCTGGGCGGGTTCTGTTTTGCGAAAGCCGCGTAATGGCAGTGTTACCAGTTATCGACTTCCAGAGAAGCTAGGAGGGAACCGTGAGAAACTCAGAGAGAAACCAGTACTCCCTGCTCCTCAGTAGCAGCCCCTGAGGGCGGACCCAGAAGCAGGGATGCATGTCACATCGATACGGACACAGTGAACCAGCTTCCCAGTTGGGTTCCACACCTGCATTCAGCTGATTCCAATTTGCCCCAATAGTAGACAGTCACGGCCTGCGAGCTGGAAGTATGTGGTGTGATTGGGTGCTGGACTGTTCTCAACTCATTGTGTTGCTCCAATACCTTGAATGGAGCTTCCCTGATGGACCCTACAAGACCAACCCTTGGTTAGTTGTCATGGTAAACAGAATTCTTCAGCAGCGAGATCTGGATGTAACAGTCCAGGAGAGTCCAGTTAGCACAGCTCTCTGTACACGGTCATCAGCCCCCCCCACACACCCTACCACTTCCAGTCTTTTCCCACTAGCGTCCCCTCTGGCTCATCAGCAGCAGGATAGGACTCCATTCACGCTGATGACCAACCATGACTACCAGAAGGTGACACGGGGATGCATTCCTCCCTCCACAGTCCTCCTCACTGCTCTCGTGCCCCGCCACCCCAGCACCCTGAGTCCCGAGAATCCGACGAGCAGGTTCACGTCTGCCCTCCCTCCTCGAGAGGAATGAGACACGGTCCCACAAGGCTGCGTCTTTGCCCAACCATGCCGCATGTGCTGCAGATGTACGGCGTGTTAATGGCAGGAGACGCGTGCCAGCAGCCTGCAACCTTCACATTACACTTCAGGAAGGATTCTGCTGTTCTGTGGTCGCGGAGAGGACAACATGAGTGTCCATCACTGCTGTGGCCCATTTCCTGATATCTGGGACGCTTCTGTTGTGGTCCAGCCATGGAGATCAGACGGCTTCTGACCATTTCTGCTCATGACTTTATTTCAAATGTTTCCAAAGGAAATACCATAGTTCCTGTGTTAGAGTACACGCAGTCTTATTTATTGTGTGTGTGTGTGTGTGTGTGTGTCTCTGTCTGTCTGTCTCCAGGTTCATGACTGATGCTGCCCGTAGAGAGCAGGAAACCCTCAAGAAAAAGGTCCAGCCCAAACTATCCCTGCCTCTGACGGGCGGTGTGTCCCGAAACAGCGTGTCGACGCCTCCCCGGCACAGCAGCGGCAGCCTGACCCCACCCGTCACTCCACCCATCACTCCCTCCTCCTCTTTCCGTAGCAGTACTCCTACAGGTAGGCCACTGGGATTGAGTGGTTCTCCTACAAGCAGGTCTTTGGGATTGCGCGGTATTCCTGTAAATAAGTCTTTGGGAGTGAGCAGTACTCCTATAAGCAGGCCTTTGAGACTGAGTGGTACATCTGTAAGTAGGCCTTTGGGAGTGAGCAGTACTCCTATAAGCAGGCCTTTGAGACTGAGTGGTACATCTGTAAGTAGGCCTTTGGGATTGAGCGATACTCCTACAAGCAGGCCTTTGGGGCTCAGTAGTACTCTTAGAACTTCTACAGTGCAGAATGTGGCCTTTCTGCTTGTGAGTGCAGGGAGCGCAAGTGTGTCTGAATACATTTTAAGCATTTTATAAGTTGCCTGAGGTACAGATGGTTGCTGGCTGAGTGATTTTTACGCAGATATTGATGTGGTTTGAGTGTAATCTGTTAATTCTGCCTTGTTTATGAACAGTGTCCATGTAAAAAATGTTTTTACGACTTTACCTTACAAAGTTTTACAATGTACATAAAGTTTAGCATAAATTATGGCTTGTGAAGTGTAGATTAGTTACCTGTGTGTACCAGATAATCATACATGATTATCCTGCCATTTAACTCCTTAGCAAGGTGGTTGTCCGTGTAAATCACAGGTCCCCAGTGAAGCTCTTATTCTAAGTAGCTAATTCACTACGGCAACTTCACTGACCGTATTTTTTAAGGATTTTACGAGGTGTAAAAAGTATAGAAGTGCTGGATCGGATGCGGGTGTGGAAAACACCGCCGTTCCTTTTTCTGAATGGTTTGGTGTCACAAAAACTACACTAAAATGAAAATACCTTGGTAAGTATAGCCTCTCTCTGCATGACTCGTGGGGAATGTGTGAGACAATATGAAAGATGAACACTGAAGAGATTGGCCTGACTGCCTCACCCGTTATACAGTCATGGCCAAAAGTTTTGGGAATGACACAAATAATTTTCACAAGCTGCCACTGTTTTTATGATGCCAATTTGCATACACTGCAGAATGTTATGAAGAGTCATCAGATGAATTGCAATTAATTGCAAAGTCCCTCTTTGCCATGAAAATGAAACATCTGACAAAAAGATCTACAAACACTGATGCAGCAAACTCTGTGAAAACCAGTACTCATGTCATTCTCAAACCTTTTGGCCACGACTGTACTCCTGCTGGGGAATAAGTGAAGCCAGACATCGAGTGAGTAAAAGTATCAGGGAGACGTGGCAGGAAGTCCCCGAACCTCGTGCTTGTTCGGCATTCATTTGGGCCAGCACCGTGTCAGATGATTTCCATGTTTGTGCGTGATGTTTACCCCTTAATTTTCCAAATGAGGTCCAAATTAGGACCTGCGTGGCTCTGGGTTTTGGTCTCCCTGCCTGCTGTGGGCTCTCAGGCTCCCCAAATAGAGGCTTGATGTTTTTTTTTTCCTCACACAGCTGAAGTAGTCAGTATGCCGGGGGAGGCCTTGAGAACGGCCTCCTGTCTCGGACCCGGCTTCTGCTTCTGGTTCTGCTCGGCAGTAGCAGGGTGGTCCGCTGCCTCCTCAGTAGGGGTAATTACAGCAGGCCCAGCGTGCACAAGGTGTTTTAATCGCCCGGCAGATGTCGGCATACTTTTTTGCGCACAAACGCTACTGCAGGACTTTTAATGAGGTCCAAGGCTTCACCAGCTCCATGGTGGAAAATTTCTAAATTTTATCTACCTACTCCCCCACAATGCCTGACACCACCGTGTGGCCTTGCAGGACAGATGTCAGTCCACCAAAGCTGCCATAGCTAGGAAAGCTTTCGCCCAATCGGCAGCATACCGCTCAACTGATGCCAAACTTGGGCTTCAGGGCGATAAAGTAAAATCCTCCAAGCTAGCTCTGTCTAGATATAGCATCTAAATCAGCATTGCATCAAGTGAGACGGGATTGCTTTGCTGTGGGGAATGACTGCTCTCCCCCCCCCACTCACTCTCTGTTGTGACACCACCACCTGCAGGCAGCGAGTACGATGAGGAGGAGGTGGACTACGAGGAGTCGGACAGTGACGAGTCATGGACCACCGAAAGTGCGATTAGCTCTGAGTCCATCCTTAGTTCCATGTGCATGAATGGGGGTGACGAGAAACCCTTCGCCTGTCCCGTGCCGGGCTGCAAGAAGAGATACAAGGTGAGGCCCGGGCCGCCCTCAGGGATTTGGGGCGAGGGGCGTCTAGCGGGCCAGGACCAGGCCTGGGTAATGCCAGAACAGAGTGAAGCTTTCATGTAGGAACAAGACGTAGCTACAGTATCAGATATGGAAAGTTGGGTTGCGATGTCTGTCATCACTGGTGTAAGTGCTTCCTGGTGGGGCAGACTATCACCAGAAATCTGAGGAAGCACTTAATGAACTTGGATTTGAACAAAATATTGTGGTTTTCGAGGCTTTCCATGGACACGTATGTCATTCGTTTAAAGTCATTAATTTAAAATTCAATTTCGACACCCATAAAAAGTTGAGCACAGTGTGTCAGGAAAACAGCACCGGGAAGTAATTGCCCCCGGTGTTCCTCCTGGGGTGGGGGTGTGTGTATTAAGATGGCTTTAAGAGGCTCCCTTATGTTCGCTGCATAGAGATGACATATCAATCCACTTCAGAGGGCCTTGTAAGTTTTTACGGGATTTTCCGTTCACATCTGGTGCGCGACCAACATAAATTACACAGGCGAAGTGAAATTAGCAGCCGAGGCAGGATGACGCCACAAGCGGGAAGTCGCTGCTGGAATTTGGGGCGGGCGGGGGGTTGGGGTGTGTGTCTGCGGGTCCTCGTCCTCTCCGTCATGTCACCCTTGCCACCACACCTCCCACTGTGCAGAATGTGAACGGCATCAAGTACCACGCCAAGAACGGCCACCGGACCCAGATCCGGGTGCGCAAGCCCTTCAAGTGCCGATGTGGGAAGAGCTACAAGACGTCTCAGGGCCTCCGGCACCACACCATCAACTTCCACCCGCCGGTGTCGGCCGACATCATCCGCAAGATGCAGCAGTAGTGCTGGTCGCCGTGCCAACTCATCACCAGCCCCCACCCCGAGACCTTCCCCAACACTACAGTCGTTCTGCATGCTTTAACTGTTCCCATTCGTTTCCCGTCTGTAATCTGAAACGGTGGATACCTGCAGATTTAGTGGTTTTTATACATTTGCACACTTGTTAGCGTTATGTATTTCTGCCGACTTTGTCATTACGGTGCTAAATGTTTGTTTAAAAAAAGAAAAAGAAAAAAAAAGTATGAAACGTACCTTGGAGACAGAATAGCAGCTGTGAGAGCAGCCCGATCCCTGACCCCATCCCGATGGGGCACAGGAGGGCAGGGGAGGGCGCCTGGCACGAACGGAGGGGCGTTTGACCAATGGCGAGTCAGAGGGTTGGGAACGAACGTCTCCACTCGAACTCCATCATTCCAACAGAGAGTACTCTGGTAGTCAGCTATCTATGGTTAGCTTAAACAGCGAGCCAGTCGGAATGTTTATAATCAACGTTAGTTATTATCTGGTATATAACAAATGTATGTGAAAATTATGCTTTCAGAATCAGTTTTGCAGTGTATGCTTTATTTCTGTTTCATTCTGTAGCATATTTTACTCGCGATACTTTGGGAGCATTTTAGGCTTAAAAGCTGCTTAAATATTTAGATTTTTATTATTATTTTTTTTATGTTTATCAGACCCAGATAATTATGAGTTCTTTGTGTTTGATGCCAAAAGACGATCTCAGGTCAATCGTTTTGCCAGCAATCGAGAAACGTGATTCTGCCCAAACATTCCCACAACATCTGGACCGAACCTTTCGCTGGGATTCTCCCCCCTCCGCGCGTGGCCCCGGGTTTCCCTCGCAGCCCGGCGGAGCTGCTCCTGGGGGCAGGCGGAGGACGGTCCCCCCTCACCTGGGTGAAGTCTTTAAAGCACTTTGTTGTTTCCGCTGCCAACGACCTGCAGGGCTGCCGTGCGCCTGGGAGCCGCTGTCCTGCAGGGAAAACAAAACTAACCCGAGAGCTTTCAGCCCGCCAGCACTGCTGTGGACGTGCGTTTCATCTGCCCCCCCACCCGCATCCCGTGACTCCCTAGTAGGCCGTGCATTTACCCGATCTCTGACCGCCTTGTATTTTCTATCTCTGCATTCCAGTATATGCCTATGTAGCTTTATGGTGAAACTTCGTGGAGTATTTAGTTTAAACCTTATCGATTAGTATTCTGCCGGTTTCGTGCAGCACGAGGTGTCCGTTTTGACACAGCCCTGCCTCCTCCGGAGCGCGTCCGCATGGCCTGGATAAGGGCTCCGCCGGCGCGGTAAGAGCACGATGACAGCAGGCGTCTACCAAGTGCTCTCCTCTCGGCTCCTGCCTACTTGGGAGCACGGTGCCGTGCACAGTGCCGGCCTGCGGAGGAGATGGGGCCGTCTGACACTCTCCAGCAACCCATCGCTGCATGATTATGAATATTGTTAAGGAACTCGGTCATACTTAGCTTAATTTTGTGACAGTATTATACAGCAAGTTTGGAGGGGACTATTTTGATATATTGTGTATAGTGAATGTATTGTTACGTCTCCTGTAAGTGCTTTAAATTATATTTTCGTATGTGTGTAGAGAATAATGTACCAGTATGTATGAAGGCAAAAAAGAGGATGTTTTGGAACCGAAGGTGATATATTCTGTCGAACTTTCCTTTAAAAAGCTGCTTCTTAAATGTAAATCTTATTAAATTTTAAAGTATGAAAGGCTCAGGTGTGACTTTGATGTATGGCTTATAGAACACATCCTCCGCAGAGATGTTATCGGACTGCGATCAGCCTGGCAGAGACACAGGTAGACCTGCTGGGGTCACTATTCCTCCCTAATCCTGCTAAACATAGTTTCTGAATGGCTACTCCAACTACCCCATCCATTTGAGCCCATTCAAAATTACTGCCACGGTAGGTGATTTAATTTGACTGTATTTAAAAAGCAATTAAGGAACAGGAATTAGCTTTTTTTCCCCCCATATAAAATTGTTTTTATTCCGTTTAGTTTTACCATGAACCAACAGTGGGAATTAAACAGAAGATCCTTTGTCACCAGCTTTTGAAAAGCGACACCCCCTTATTGGAGAATCACATACAAGCATAAAAATCGGAACTTAAAGGAAACCTGTGTGAAGGTAAAACAGACCAAACAAGCACTCAAGCCGGTAAAATAACACCGAGCCAATGGTGAGGAAAATAAAAACATCGGAACTAAAGATGGCAACACTCACAGGAGTTACTGTGTCTTACCAACTCCATGACTGCAACACGACACCCCCACACGGCTGGTACTCCCCAGTTCAAAATATTCATGTGATTAAGACCCAACTCACGCAAAAAAAATTAGGGTTACTAAGCTGACCTGCACTCACTGGCACAAAGAGAAGCAGAACTACTGGTGTCATTAAGCTAAATCTCCTCACTTTCAGTGCATGCAATTAGGTCATAAAGGTGTAAGCTTAGGGACACGGGCAGCAACGAGGACGCGGTCACACCCCCTCGCTCTTCCGCCTCAGGGGGAGGCTAGTCGAAGTTGAGCGCTTCGCCGGAGAAGTGCGTGAGCACGTGCTCCTCGAAGGCGCCCTGGTCGCAGTCCAGTGGGAACTGCGTGCCGCACATGGGGCACACCTTCCAGTGGCTCTCCACGTGCTCCTCGAACTTGCTCTGCTCGTAGTTGGGGGGGAAGATGACCTCGCACAACGGGCAGCGCTTCTGGATCTCCGAGCTGCAAAGAAAGGGGCGGGGAGTCGTCCCACATCCGCACCTCACTTTCTGAAGCTTATGTGGACAATTAAGGGCATTTTACTACATTATTTACAAAGCCTTTAATCCAAAACAACTCGCACTACTACACTTTACACATTTATTAATTTGCTCCACTTTAAATGCTTTTTACTGGGACATTTTGAGTTAAGTACCAGACCCAAGACACACGGTAACATGACGGGTTTTGAACCTATAACCTCTTGATTGTCAGATCCACTCTCCCATCTGTCAGGCTTCCGACCGCGCTCTCATAAAAAGCCCCCGGTGGTTTGCCGATGCCCCGAGAGGCAGTGTAATATACAGCATGTGTCTGCCTGGGTGGGCCCCAGAGCCACTGGCCAACGCGACGGCTCTGCCTGTCAACAGCCTGCCATCAGCATCGCGGGCCCGCTACCGGGTTTGCGCGGACGAAGCACGGGACAGGAGCAAGCTGGCGTCCTCTAACCTCTGAAGTAGGTTACCTGGAATCAAAGCGGAAGGGGGTTTGGCTATCCTCCACCAGGGGGCTGTTCTGGACTTCGTCTCCACCTTCCTGCTGCACCTGACCACTGTCCTGCTGGATATGAGAAATGGCAAAATCACCTCGCAGGCCGAGGGCCTTGTGTGGCTCCCCCGGATAGGATCAGGGGCTTCTAGACTAACAGATTAGCAGCCTACAACTGAAGACACAGGAGGAACATGGAGCCACACCACCCTGAGCAGGGACTAATCATCCAGACCACTGGACTTATCCTGCAACAGCTCGTAAAACTTCACATCATCCCCCAATGCACCTCCTGTTATAATACTGAACTTGGCCCTATAATCTAACATGCAGCGCTGTGGACAGACCTTCAGCAAGGCCCATCTGGAGGACTCACATTGTTCTGCTCCTCAGGGTCCTCCAGGCCATCGGGGCGGCTCGGGTTGCGTGACGGCTGGATGCAGACGACGTCGCTGTCCCAGGAAGGGGGTCCAGCAGGAGGTAGCCTGGGGATCTGCTCCAGGGACAGCTCGGCATCAGAGCCATCTGAAGATGGGGAAAGAAAAAAAGACACTGAAAGATCATCGGTGTGATGCCTCTAATCCAGGAAGAAGGTTCTGTGTCAAATTGGTGGCATTCGAGGGGGGAGAGGGAGCCCCCACCTTGAATTTGTGGGGAGCTGTAGGGGTTCCCGAACTGCAGGTCCGCGGGAAGCCCGGGCACAAGGGGGGTCAGTGGGGGGTCCTCGGGGTACGGCAGCGGGTAGTGCAGTAACACAGGCTGGGTCCTCTCTAAGCTCTCGCTCTTAGCTTGCTGGGCCAGTTCCACCTGGGCCTTTTGTAGCTCCTGCAAGAGACACGATCATGCAATTTGGAGTCAAGCTACAAGATGGGGAATCACAAGCTCAATGCAGGATTTCAAAAATTCAGTACGATCTTGATGATGGGGAATGCAGATGGTAGCAGACAACATGCTTACAGAGCAGCTAAGGACTTAAACAGTGCAGAAAGACTGTAGGGGGCTCTTCCCGTCACTGAGAGTACAAGGGACCAAACTGGAATTTCTGCTGCTCACTTTTATTGAATAGTGAGCAAATGTACTTGGTTTGCAAGAATTTACTGAGTGTCTTTTAGCTGACAACAAGCTAGAGCTGTTTCAGAAAGACCACCAGCTTTACTGCATTCTGTTCATGCCAAGCAGCTGAATTTATTGAACTACCCAGGCAGCCCAAAAGGAAAAAAGACTTAACTTTCAATAAAACCAAAGCCGCGTCCCTGATTCAGAGCTCTGTGTGTACAAGCGCGCACACACTCATCGCATGGTAGCAGAATTTCAAAACGGTACTTAAATTTCTGTATGCGACTGCAGAAACTTGCCAAGCAGTTACACGACTTGTGTCTGAAGATAAGGACTGTGCCTCAGTGACACACCTCGCATGCCATACACACACCTCGCATGCCATACACACACCTCGCATGCCATACACACGCCTGAGAATGCTGCCATCAAACTCGGACTCCCTACGCGAATGCCCTCCATTGCTTCCTCAAACAATACATCACACGCCTGTAAACGCACGGAAAACCCAAACCAGTGGACTCTCCCACACACACACACACACAGTTTAGTTAGCTCCTTCATAAAAAAAAAAAACTCCTCATTTTCAAAGGAATTTTAAGTCTGCTTTTTATTGACGTTTTTTTTTTAAAGGCGCCAATTTCATTTATTGAGTCTGAACCTCAAATTGGGTCATTTTGCCCTATGAGCGGTAAGTGTGTTACCTTTCGACTGTGTGAATCTCACTGCGGTCCGCAATAATTGAATGGAAAATAAGAAGTCACTGACTCTGCTGGTCCAATTAGAGAGCAATGATAAACCAAAGAGAGTCTGCAGGCCAAAACTGCATTCTTAGCTCAAAACGGCCGCTTCCAGACAACGGGACTCCAGCTCTTACCTCCTCCAGCTTCTCCTTCTCCTTCGTGAGCACAGCGAGGCTCTCCCTGAGCTCCTTCACCTCACGACCCTTTTCGGCCACTTGACTCTGAGATGGAGAAACGGTTATAGGACCAAACGGGCTCGTGAAACAGCTCGGTGCCTCCCCGGGGCTTGGGAGACACTGAGGAGATAAGAAACCTGGAGCGTGAACCTTTGGTTTTAAAAGTGGATCCTGAAAATAAAAACTGCTCCAAGCTGCAGTTTGCATGATAGACATATTTACGCGACAAACATCTATAAAAGTATTCCATCCCAGGACAGAAAAGCAACGTTCACAGAGCTGACATGAAACACTGCAAGCCAACAACTGCATTAGAGACCGTAGGCTTGACATAAACAGCCGTAAAAGCCGTCTCCCAAATCGCATGTCTGTAAACCTTGCGTTTGTGTATTTAGACTCCTCCAAAGGTGGCATCAGAGAGAAAACTTTTCATCTAAAACAGCCATAAAAACATCTTTGAAAGGATGCAGACTTCGGGGCCCAGTGGGTGCTGGGAAAACTGCTCCCCATGGAGACTTGCCAGTCCCCACAGAGCTCTGCGTCTTTACTGCTAACAGACTGGTCTTCACCGCTGTTACTACTCCTGCGATGAGATGCCAGGCTAAGGTTCCCTCTCACACATACTTACCCAAGTAATAATCATGCTTTATGTAAATATTAATCTTTCCCCTCATTAACCTATTGGTCATATTCTTCATTATAATTATGGACACGAGAATAATCCATGTTTTAACTAGTCTACTAGTCACATTCTGCGTTATACAACAGTTAAGGTCCAACCAAGAGATCCGACTGGACGAGAGGCTTTCTGAGAGCGGCATAATCAAAAGGAACTGCATTCGGACATCTTATATCAGATGTATCACTCCGCTTTACAGCTGTAACTAAAAATCATTAATGGAAACGTACAAATAAATGCAAATGATCCAAAGTAGTTAGGAGTGGGTGAGTAGTGTCACACTGGAATGTCCGAGTTGCCTGGCAATGAACAGTTGGCTGGTGGAAACTATTTATCTTTTCTTTTTTGCAGAGGGCCGTAAATGTTGAAATAAATAATCGAGCAAAGTATTATCTGTTGTGGCTTATTAGTTTTCACTTATAAATGCTACTCGAACTGTTGTATAAAAGCAATAACAAATTCAAAGCTGTGTGACTGTACTCCAATATTTCATGGCCTGTGGCCTCGTGCCTGAGAGCGAATCACAGCCGGTTATATACTGGCGTACAGCCACACTCCTTCTCGTATGTTACTGCTGAATTATAACACCTGTCCTCACTGCATTGACCTTCGAGAGACCAACGCTGCTGACGACGGGCTGAAGGAGGGCGGCCCTCTGACCTTATAGCGGTCCTCTTCTGCGGCCAGCTGCAGCTTCAGGTTCTCGTTAATCTTCAGCTGCTCCTTCCATTTCGTCTCCATCTTGGTCAGCTCGTCTGCAAACACGCTGCTCCGCTCCTTCTCCTCCTGCCAAGCGTGACACAGCGGTTTCCCACCACCTCCTGTCCGGTCGCACCACCTCTTACTGACCTTACCAAGCGACTCTGATCCGGCGCCTAGTCTGAGACCTTTCGTGTAACAAGGGCTGTGAAGCACAGGCTGTACCACATCCACACAGTACCACATCCACACAGTACCACATCCACACAGTACCACATCCACACAGTACTTACACTCAGCATCTGCTTGCATCTCTTGTACTTGTCACTTTTCTCCACCACTTCCTTGCTTATGTCTTTGAGCTTTTCCTGAATCAGTGTGTCAAGCAAGACGTCCACTGAGGTCGCAGCTCCTGCAGCAGGAAAAATCAGACACGGATCAGAGGGGTTTTCTTCCAATCCGGGAGATGGCTGTAGCCGACAGAAGAGATGGGGTTACCTAAGGTCGACGGCTCGAGGCTTTTGGGCGGAGGGCTGGCCGTCACATCCACCACCGAAGCTCCGGAGGCCCCCGGACTTTTCTTCATCTCCTGGAAACAGAACAACGATGTCAGTAGGAAACTGCCGTTGGCCTCAGGAGCAGCCATTGGAGGAGCGGAGGTGGGACTGACCCCCTGCTGCTCGGAGAGTTTGACCACTTGTCTCTGCAGTTTCTGGCACTCCTTGTACTTCTCCTTGTAGTGTTCTCCAGCCATCTGCAACCTCAGCTTCAGGTCTTCCACCTCCCGCTGAAGCTCTGGCTCTGTAGCCATGACAACACTGGACCCCATCTCCTCGCGGCTCCCCTGCAGCAGTACGGCAAAACTCCGGTCAGTACAGCGAGGGGCGTGGGGGCTGGAGACGACGGGTGGGTACAGGTGCGTCGTGCAGCTGCGTCGTGCAGCTGCGTCGTGCGGCTGCGTACCGCTCTGTGTCGAGTTGCGCCCCTCGCCCTGTCCAGCTCATCTGCCAGGCAGCTGCACTCTGCACGGGCTTCCGCCTGGCCTGTGCGCAGCTCCTCCAGCTCCTGGCGTGCACGGTACAGTTCTGAGGCACTGCGGTCACGGGCGCTCGACGCATCCCTCAGCTCTGACGCCAGCATGGCAGCCTGCTGGCGCGTCGACTGCAGCTGCTCCTCAGCCTGGCGCAGCTTTTCCTTCAGCGTGTCAGTCTCTCTCTGCCACACAAGTGCATTAAGACGCATCACTACAGAGAAATGCTAATGCACGCTAACATGCCTTAACGCGCGCTAACAAATTCAGATGCATCTGCTACCTCTGTAGGAGTAACGTGTAGCCCATGTGTTGTCAACTCAAGACTCTTAAATGGCCATGATCACCTTGCCCTTAAGGGCGACACAAGCCACTGGGCACGGCGCTTGTGTTTGTGGATAGAGAATCAACTATGCTGGATCTCCTGGCTAAATGTACTTCTCCCGTGCCTCTTAAGTACCGTGGCTGAGGCCTGGGCCAGGATTTCCCGCTGCAGCTTCTCCTTCTCCGCCACGCAGGCCTCCAGCCGGCCAACCTCCTCCTTCAGCTGGACGATGGTGTTCTCCTTGTTGACATCCACCGACTTCAGCACCTGGAGCTCAGCCGTCAGCTTGGTGTTCTCCAGCTCCCGGTTCTTCAGGTGAACCTGGAGGTGACAGGAACGCAGAACCACGCTTAAGACATTCCTGGCCGCGTCAGGCAGGACGTGCAACTGGACGTGGATACCAAACAGGAAACTGGTTCTAGATTATGTTCACATTAAATTACCTGCCTGGCGCCCAGAGGGGAACCACGAACCACGTGGAACGCAAAAAGCTCAATTTAAACAGGAGCACATAAAACGGCTGGATTCACTGGAACAAAAGGCATTGCTTGAGCGTGTCTGGTTGGGCAAGCTGGTGGAGGGGAACTGTATGGTGTATAGAGGTGAGGGCCACAAGGCAGCAAGGCTCAGAAAGGCAACTGTGCAGACCGGCTGCTGATACTGTGCAGACCAACAGGAGAATCTGCATGAGTTACGACACGCATTAAAAACCAAGGGCCCATTCACCTTATAGAGGCTCTTCTCATCCCGCTCGTTCTTCAGCTGCGTCTCCAGGGTGTCCTTCTCCTGGGTTAACTTCTTCACCCTGTCCCTGAGGCTGTCCAAAAATGAAGACAATCACAGCTGGCACCGGTGTATTCCGGCAGATGAGGAAGAACGTTGCACCCTATAGGCCCCCTGCGGGGATCACAGGCCATTAGAACCATCTGGAAAGTTTTGCGATGGCGGGAACGGTGGCTTTTAAGGACGACCGGGCAGCGCTGTGACACTCGAGAGCGGGAGCGACCGCTCCACCCACCAGTCCAGTTCCGTCTCCTTCTGGAGCCCCTTCTGCGTCACTCCGATCAGGTCCTGCTCCAGCTGGGCGACTCGGGCGGCTTCCTCTGCGTGCCTCTTCTTGGCCTCTTCCCGCTCTTCCTGCAGAGTGCGCATCGCCCCCAGGAGCTCCTGAAAGCGTCAGAATTTTGAGGGGAGTGTCAATATGGAGAAGAGGTCCACGCTGGGACCACAAACAACTTATCTGGGAATGAAAGGGGGGACGGGAAGGCTACATCAAAAAGCCAGAGAATGAGGAATTATGCCATTCTTCAGGAATCTGGAGGAAACTAAGAGGGAGGCCCGAGGCGCTCGTCAATCTCGGCGTCGCAAGAGGCGGAGTGGCTCTGAAAAAAGCGCACCGCGGGTTTGGAATGCGACCCCCCTCCTGGGGAGGAGGAAGCCAGTGAGAGCAGAGCCTGGCTGAGTCATGACACCCCTCTGGTCCAGAGATCAGGGCTGATTCATCTGGGGCTCGTTGAGGTGCCTGACGGCTCGCTCCCAAAAGGCTGCCAGGCCTGTCTGCCTCAGACGAGTGACACACGCACACCAACACACACACGCACACCAACACACACACGCACACCAACACACACACGCACACCAACACACACACGCACACCAACACACACACGCAGGTTTGTACTCATATCTTTGGGGGGACCATCCATTCATCCCGAGGGGGAAAGCTATAATCTCAACAATGACAACCTTAACCCTTACCCAGCACTGACCGTAAGTAACCAAACAAAATTCAAGCCTTTGGGCATTTTTATTTTTTCCGATTGCGGTCAAAGATTTTTATAAAATTGGGTTTCCCTTTATGGTCCCCATAACGTCAAAAACAACAGATTTTTTTAAAATGTCCTCACAATATAATACATGCATCTCTCACACACACACACACACACACCTGACACCATGGAACCTTCTGTGCGGATTGTGGAGCATGCGGGGGTATTGGGGGGGTGGGACGCAAATCTGAGAAACACTGAGCACAGCTGTTCACAGCACACTCAGTCTAAAACTGTGATGCAGGATAAAATTGCACTTCTAATCTGCCCCCCTCCCTGCTCCCAAAGATGAAGGTAGGTGGGGGGGGGGGGGAGTGGTCAGATAGCATACACAACAAAGACTGCACCTTCTACCAGAGCATAACATAAACACAAGGGGGTGCTACAAGGTAAATGTGACACAAAACTCTGAGCATTTGAGAATTTATCAAAATGATCTTTTTTGTATTTTGTTTTTTTAGACACTACCCCCCCTTAGTAACCGTGTAATGTCAAAGGAACACGAACCCATTGGGGGGGAGGAATCTGGCTACCACTTCAAAGGACTGCTTATATTCCCATTACACGCTGGGTTTTTCTGGCTAAATCTAGAACGTCTTTTACTGGCAAATATAAACAGAAATGATGTCAAAAATCAAGTATTTGGAAACCAAAGTCTTGGCCGTGTCTGTCTATGTGGTGCATCTTAGTCGCCTCCAAAGCACTTATTTGAAGGCCAGCATAGAGCAAACGGCATCTACAATCCGCTGTATTTTTTAGTTATTACAATATCACCAAGGCTGGGCTACACACTTTGCGAAAACGAAATAATAAAAGTTGTATAAGAGAAAAGTAGAGAGTGACTCTCAGTCAGATCAAAAAGCAGAGTTAACTAAGGCCTGGGACCTGCCCTCTGGGGGGGGGGGGGTATTTCTGCAGGATTTCCCCATGTCTGCCACCCCCCTCCTCCGCCACTCACCTGGTTCTCACTCTTCAGCTGGCAGCATGCCTCCCTCTCCCTCTCGCACGCCCTCTCCAGCTCCTTCCGCTCCTCCAGGATCTGCTCCTTCTCTTTCTGCTTGTCAGCCGCCTCCTTGCTCAACTCCTCATTCTCCTTCTGAAGGTCCTCTAACTTTTTCTGCAAGGAAAGGGTTTGCCCCGCTGTCCGGCCATGATGCGTCTCACAGGAGCAAAGCGATGGTTTTGGCCGAGGGCGAGGGCATTTCTCGTGATCAGGCACAGAGGGAAAAGCAATTGTGCTTCACTTAACCACACTGGGTGTATTAAAAGATACCGTCAAACAGAAGGCTGTTTGTGTTCGTGGTTTATGGCTCGCACCCCTACACCCCCCCCACCGCTGTCACTTTTTCAATTCACCTCTAAAAAGCCAGCCTTGGTTGTGACCACCAGAATGTCGGAATTGTCGTCTTCCATGGTGAGCAGGTCGTCCGTTGGGGAGCCCACACGGAACTGGAACGGCGTGCTGGCCCCACGGATCTCCCCCTTGTGAGTGACGTAGCAGAACTGGTAAAACTCGCCGTCATCTCCAGGAACGTAGTATCCTGGATGGAGGAGAGGGGGGAGGAGGCGGTGATGCGGAGCAGCATGTGTTGTATCTGGTTGCTATGGTGATGTCTTCCTAATGCAAGCTCTTCTGTTTAAATCCAACAATGGACGCGGGATGGATAAAGGGAAACTCAGCCAGTGTGACCCCCTAAATTCATGGATCTGACTCATCTTAATCTGATCTTAGGGCTACAGCAGGACTCTGGCAAGCATTAAAAGCAGGAGGCCATGGAAATGAGTCAGGAGTCTAGTGGCCCAAGTGTAGCGTATTTCCTGGACGCAGCTTTTCCGGACAAGGAGTCCATCTCGGAAAAAGAAAAAGAAAAAATGGCGGAGCTACACAAACAAACCCTCTTCCTACCAACTTTACCTTGAAACACCAAGGTCCTGGAGACCGTCGTTCCCTCCACGTACTTCTCCGGCAGCGGCGACCACAGGAACGTGTGGTAGTCTCGCGCAGAGCTCCAGCCGACCTGCAGAGGACAGGGCCATTTCAGGGACGAAGGCGAGGGGGATCTCTAGCTGCGTCAGACACGCCGTCACACGTAGCTCCTTTAACTCTGTGCAAGAGCCTGAGGCTACTACTGAGAAGCAGACCTGGCAAACTCATCCCAGGGGCGTCAGACCAGCTTAAACCCAAAAAGCAGATCTGTCTACTAAATAATGTATTAGGGAAGGTGTTTGCACTGACTGCATGCTGTGTCCCTAAAACAGGGGTATCAATCATATCCGCAAGGGGCCGGTGTATATTCAGGTTTTTGGGGTAACCTGTAGGTCAGCTGTTCAAACCCAGGTGTGAGGACTCTTCAGCCAATCAGTCCTCTAATTAGTGATGCAATTAGGGAGTGGCAACAAAAACCCACACACACACTGGCCCTTTCTGGGTAAGACTGCCCACCCCTGCCCTAAAAAGTGTTTACATGTCAGAGATTTTATACAGATTTCTACTAAAATCAGGTCATTTTTCAGACCCTCGTCTGTTCCTTGGAGAAAATGAACATGCAAATTATTCTGGTTTGCTAAGTAAAAAAAACTGGTTTGTTAAGTTTAAAAAAAGAAGCACTTCTGAATTGAGTTTCCAGGCATGTAGGTCATAGTCAGAGGTCACAGAAAATTACCAGTGGGAATCTCGCAATCGCCACACTAAATATTCCCCTTTGGGCAGCGCAGAGGATTTGTAAAACAGAAATGGATGAGGGGTGGATTCGGTCTTCTAATACAAATATAATAATATATTTTTTAAAAAGTTATGTGGACATATTTATAAGAAACAAAGCACAATTGACAGGTGTTCAATTTGTAATCAGAGCGTTTCTGTCCACTGCAGTGCACAGACTTTTAATTTATAACTTTTCAATAGAACCTGCAGCAGAAATAGCACCTGGTGACTCATTGTGTGTGAAAACTGTGGCTGTTCCTGACTCTCTGTGAACATAATCATTACTTTAACAAATAAAAAAAAAATCCCCTTTAATGTTAGCAAACTTGATCAAACAGCCTTGGGGGCCTTCAGCAGGTGCAAAAATGTACATGAAATATTGCATCTCATGCGCAGAAATATATATCAGAACAAGACATCTAATAGGCATAAGAAGTGCCTTAGGAAATATGCCGGAGAGTTCTCTGGCTGCCCGGCCAGGCCACTGTGCTGCAGCTTCAGACAGGAAGGAGAAAATAGGTGAAAATTTTATACATACTTCAAAATGGAAAACGAGGCGTAATTATAGGAATTTTATGTGTTGTTAACTGATGGCTGATGAGGGGAGTGCAGAAAATACATCCATAATTTCAGCCTTGTGCCATAAAACTGTCAGACAGAATCAGACTCACGCAGAGGAGGCTGCATTTCCAAACACGTGCAGACAGTGTGCTGTGAACCTCCGCATGTGCACACTCACATGCGCACACTCGCATGCGCAATCCTGAGCTCCCAAATCCAGGGGGTTCATCTCATGTAAGCTCCTGCAGTCCTGACAGCAACAGCTCCATATAGATTTTTCCTTAAAAACATCCTTTTTTCTCAAATAATGTTTGACATATCCAAAAGTCGTACCCTGGACTGGGGGAGTGGGGGGTTGATGTTGATTCCTGATGATCATACAAAGAGCAATCCCTTCAAAATGCCTTGTCTTCCGCCTGGTACTTTAGGTTTCCCCATGGTACGCTCCCTGACAGCAGACATGCTTACCGACTATAGCCATGTAAACCACAGGTTTTCCCACAGCATGCTCACTGACTGATCCCATCCATCTCGTTGCAGGTCATTATCTTCCTCATTTCCCATCAACTTTCCTAGTGCATTATGATTTGCAATTCACCACGCCTTTTCACATTATGTTCAAAATTAAGACTGCTTCAATCTGGTCATTTGCACTTCAAGTGAAAATTCAAGCTAGATTTGTTCAACAATCCATTTCTTGTGTTTTTTTTTTGCAGTCTACAGTATTATGAGAAGGTAGGAGCCCCCAAGACCAAAGTGCAAAGGTACTGATGCTCATCTTGTCTTGCTTCTTCATTGTCCATAAGGAGTCATAGAAAATACCTCTGAACACCTCTGATGATCATCCTTAGAGATACACCACTTTCTAGGTCATTCCACACAACTAGCATGCAACATATTTCTGGACTGCTTGACTCTTTGTTGTCCATGAGTTATGGCTACAAGGTACAGGAAGTGATTAAAACCCAAACGTCATTAGCGAGGCGAGCACTCGGCCCTTGTTAGAGTGTTACAGACTCAGAGGCGGACGGGGGAGAACCACGTCTTCGGTCCCAGGGCCAAATTACGACATCTGGACTGTAATGACATTAATGGGTATTCAACTCAACTGACAATTACATCCAATTAAAAACCATCCACAGTCAAATCTGTACATGCGGCTGAGAACGGCCGGCGACACTCGCTTCCGACATCAAAAGGCCAAATCCGCTCGGATACCGGATGTGGCTGCTTGGCTCCCCGAAGAGAAGAGCTGATCGTAAATAACTGCGTAATTGCACGGCAGAGGACTGCAGGTGATTAGGCAGCGCGGACCACGTCTTGGCAGCAAGTACACACAGGAACAATTTGTTCGAATAAATACAGAGAGATCTCAATAAATCAGGGAGTTAAGTTACACTCAGTGCCGAGCTGACAGGCTAATTATAAACTCGGTGTTTGGATTCTCCCGGGCGACTTGGTCGACTTGTCCCAACGGTCCGAGCGCTACGTGCGAGGCTCCTTTAAGAGCCAGCCCCCGAATAGACAAGGCGCATCAAAGAGCTGACGGATGCATTTCTGAGCATCCAAAACCCAGAACCCACCCCCTCCCCCCACTTTAAACAAGTAACACACAGAAATCTATCAGCAATAATAACAATAAAGTGCTAAAATCCGTTCAACAAGAAATCACATCATAGAACTGTCATGTATATTGACACAGTTATATAAATTATTCAGGTTATCCTTCATAATTAATCATGTAGCAAAGTCAATAATTTACACTTTCTCAGTCCCTTCAGATTTTAAACACACTGCATACAAGATCTAAAGCAACAGTTTCCAGATACTTCTTGAAAGCATATTTTGAAAGACCTTTTGATTTTATTTTCATAATATGTACAGATTATAAAGTTACATGAAGTTCTTAATAGGAAGAGAAGCTTCATGAAAAATGGTATTTGTGCTCATATTGCAATCACTGTAATTCTGCACGCTGCTATTTTCTGCAACGGGACTGAAATCAGAGCAATGACTTTTCAGCCCATACAGTCATACAGAAACCTTGTGCAAAGATTCAGGCACAGAAGCACACTTGGGACATTCTTGCCTGGCAGGCAAGCGAAGAATTTAGCGAGAAGGGAACAGTAGTGCAGGGGTCAGAACAGTTCCCTGCCACTAGGGGGCGACTGCATCTCACCACAGTGTAACGCTCAGCGACAGAACGTGGCTGAGGGCGAGTGACACATCAGCCAGGTATGAGGGTTTGAGCGCAATGCTGCCCAGGGCTTGTCTGTCACTGCAGATAGGGATGTATGAAGGATTTATGGGTCTGCTTTCTGCTTTCCCAGGGTTGCTCAGTACAGACGGCTCAGCAGACCCAACAACTGCCCTGAAGACATTCAAATCACTTACGACAGTATAAAATCTCTCTGATTCTGTTACCATGCTACTAAGAGAAGTGTAGCAGTAGGTGTGCAGAATAAATACACACACAAAGTGTGAGGCAAAGTTTCAGTAACCAACTAGTCATCGGATATGTTCTGTTGCAGTTCCAGATATGAACAGGCACAGATTACTTTTCAACATCCGGCTTGGCACTTGGGTCTCAGGAGCCACATTTCGGCCCCTCCAGAAATGGACAACAGGGGTGGGGGGGCTGTAGGTGTGGGGAAGGATAAGCGCACATTCAAGTGAACATTTAATATCAGCCGGGATTTATGGGGCCAAGCTCTTCATGGTTTCTCTCCAAGGTGATAATGCCTTTCTTTGTGGTCAAATCGCCTCCCTCCGCAATTTCACGAGGACGGCCTCAATTATGTAATGAAGGCATGCGAAGACGGCAGCCCCACAAAGGGCCGCCTTTGACACGTCACAGAAAGAGAGCCCCAGCACCTCGGCTTTGAACGGGTCAAATTAGAGGCTGGATCACAGGCCTCACATCCCGGTCCCAGCATGCCTCACCTACGGGTCTATGCTAGGCTCCGCCCTCCTCAACCCACACGCTATGTATAATCAATGACTGCCACTGAGCCTGGGGACCACCCTCCGCAGCTATCAGAATCAGCCAAAGCTCCCTCCTCCAAACCCATCTGCCTGTCAACAATCGTATTTCATCCTTCCCCAGTACAACGGTGGTTCCACATTTGGTCGTCATACCAAATAAATCACCATTTCAGAAACTGCCTTTCAGGCAAGCTGTCCTAATCTCAAGGAGCTGAACAGGCCATTAATTAAAAACTACAAAAAAAAGAGAGAGAGAGAAAAGCACCAGCACTAAACACACGTAGCGCTTTTTCCTGGAGCTCTAACAATCAAGCGTTTGGGGTCCGACCAGCTTAACCTCCTGCAGGACGCCTCACACGGCCCCAGTCACTCATATACTACAATCCTCAACCTTGGTCCCCTATAGTCCGGCTCTGTCGGCAGCTGCTCCGCCCAAACTGGACACACAACCGGTCGTTCCGCTTTCCCCGAGAAGCTGAGAAACTTCTGCTACCTATCTGCAGCACTGATTTCCTCAACAGCAGCCAGACCCAAATCCCTCCGCATATTTACTGCCAAACGACACAATACATGAACTCACACTGATAAAGCTCAAACCCAAAAAAACCCCCATTCACACCACATGCATGAAGCCACAAGACAAAATGATTTATTCCAATTGGCTGCTGTTAGATGACTTAATATACATGTTGTTGCACCATTCGACCTTCGCATACACATTATTATCAGTAAGAAGCTACGCTTTAAACCAGGGTTGGTGAACCTTGATCTTTCATCACTTTCACTGCATTAATTGTTATATTTAGTCACTGCTGCTGGCTGCAACCAATTAAAACAAATCTAAAACCTGCCAGACTCTGATATTTGGGGGAATCAAGAACGTTTTCTCAACTTTGAAGGCCAAGGCAACAAATCTGCATGTCAAGCATTCACTTCTAACCAGACTCTCAAGAATGTGACTATCCATATGCCTGTGACTGTAACCAAGTCATGGTCATCTATAAATAAATATTTCAGCCAAGATGCAATTCCAGTCTGACAAAATCCAGCAAAGCAACTGTGGTTTTCAGCAAAAGCCTGGCAAGAGTAGGATGCTCAAATGGGATGGAGAACCACTTCAGAAGCACTTATGCCTAAAATCCTCTACGGACTCATGCCCGCTAAGCAATGCTAAATACGGAATGCTTTACACTGGCTCCAGAAAGAAAGAATTCAGAAATTTCACCAAAATCCATAACTGACTATGCAAGATACAGGCCAACATGCTACAGCTCAGGGGAGAAGCCCAGGTGCAACATCACTGAGGCATAAAGTAAACTCTGAAAGCCACAAAGTCTACCTTTAAAATTACTGAAGAAAATCAAACCATTTGGGCCTGAACACAAACTCACAGTGTAGAGTTAACTGTCCTGGGAGTCTGCTTGAGAAAATCTCACTGACATGACTAAGACGAGCTCTGTATACTTACCACCGAGTCATCAGGCATCATCATTCACATCAAATATGTTAAAAAAGTTAATGCATTAGCATCAAATGTTGTTTCTGTTTTACTATTAAATTACAGGGGATTTTTCCATCAAACTCTGACATTCTTACAGGCAAAGTCCTCTTACCACTTTTTTTGAGATCCTAATTATATATTTAAAACCTTACTAAGATTGTCTTAAGTGGCTGAGCATTGCAGCAGGCACTACACCATATCCAGGAACCAACTTTACATCCGACAATTCCCTGCAAAACCAATACAGCCAATAACACAACTTCTGCATTTAACTCTAATAATGAGATATAACTATACCCATGTACATACTTATGATCTTTTCATAAGTGCAAGAAAATGGGAAAGGGTGATGTAAAGACATATTAGGGCAGGGCTGGGGAGCCAGACCCTTGGAGAGCCGCTGGGGGGGGCGGGTTTTCGGGATGACCTCTTGATCGGCCAATAACAAAACAGTGGTTCTCAACTCCAGTCCTGGGGACCCACTGCTATTGGCTGATTGAGAGGTCATCCCAAAAATGCGCCCCCCCCACACCGACTGTCCGTGGATCAGGTTCCCCACCCCAGTACTAAAGCCAATAAATGGCCAGGGCAGAATCTGTTCAACACAGAATCAGCCTCTAGGCTCGTTTGAGGCTACAAAATCGTGGAGGAGTAAAGGAAAATAAGGGTACAGGAACAGGGACGAAACTGACCTTAAATATGCCGACCCAGTCCTTGGGATGTGGCTTGATGTATTGGCTGAGAGTGTAGCTGCACTCCAGCGCCGCATGGGGAAGGTAACTCTTCCCCATGTTCTGGAAGATAACGTGGGCGAAGTTGGAGGTTTCCATGCCACTGTTAGCCAATGTGCCTTCGTGGAATAACGCCATTCCCTTGGCCAGACAGACACTCCTGGAGCACAGGTGAAGCAGAGGATGCAAGTCATGTCATGGTACCCAAGCAGTAACCCCTATGTCTGTGAAAGGCCTAACTGGCTGTGAATTTAATTTCTACAACATTAAGAACTCATGAGTATGTATCGTAGGGTGCATATTCCTACTGGGAAAATGTTATTAATATTAAAACGTAAACATGTTATTAAAAGCTCAAGAATTGAGCCTAAGTGACCACAGATGCATAAAGACATAGAATATCAAACATACAAGTGTCCCATTTTTCCTATTGTCCCACTTAACCAGTATTTACCCTATGAATACAGCTAAGAATGAACCCGAGTAAATAATGAAGTGAATAAAGTGAAGGGGTTGTCATTGTTGATACACCACAACAAACAGTGCACAACCAAGAAATGTGTCCTCTGCATTTAACCGATATATAACCTATTAATTGTATCGTCCAAAAACAACATATTATTAATATCTTAGGATCAACAACAACGTCATGGGCATTTAACTTTCGCTGGTAGAAATACTGGGATTAAAAATACGCAATTAAGGTTTCATTATCACGGAAAACCCGGCTGCTTCTTCCATGTTTAAAGTGTCCGGCTTAAAAGTGGAAGCGATCGGATTAAGGTTCAGGTATGCCTGTCTCATGATCTCCCATTACGGTTGGCGGTCCGCGGTATCGCATAAAACTACCTCAACATAGATAAAATGCGGCCTGTGACGTCTGAAAAATCGATCTTTTCCTTTAAGGCCCATTCCACAGGCCAGGCCTTTAGGCTCCGAGAAAATAACTCACGCAGCTCGTACACGCTAGCAGCTAGCCTGTTGTCGCTAATGTATCATACGACGTAAAACGTCAAAGCTTCACTAGCTGCCTTTACAAATATTACCGAGCGCCGGTAAATAAAAGACAATGGACACGGACAGTCACAACCACATTGTTATCTGAATTGTTTACATTCGCTCAACTTAACAAAAACTGAAAACGCCAGACATATATACCTTTACCGAGCTAGTCTAGGATAGGACACATTATAAACAACGAACCGAAAGGATAATTAAAACAATATCATTTTCCACATGAAAGTGTGTTAAACTTTATCTTCCACACTACTGACGCAGTTTTCTGGAGCGCTGCTCTCGTCGCCGTCTTCCTGAAGTCTCAAAACACGATGACGTCACTTCCTGTATGGCCAGCGCCGCGAGTTACTTCGTGTGATATTACGTTTCATAGCAACATCACGTGCATTTTCCCCGAATAACAGGGATTTTTCCAAAATATCGACAATGAAGCTACATTCACCATCTGTCCATTTAGCATTACGTGGTTATACACAGTATTTGGAAGGGTACTTTTGAAATGTAGTAGGTTACCTAGGGTTACCTTAGCAAAAAAGAGGACAGTAGGGCCCGGATACTGAAAAGTCGGTTTTGCCGACCCGCGTTAGCTGGAAATATGCCAAAAGAAGGCACTTTTGCACGGGGAAAAGATGCAAAGCAATAAAATTTAAATTATATTCAATATAATCTTTTTTTAGTAATTTAATCACATTTTTCGTAACACTGCTCGATGGGGCGCAAATAGTAACTTAGTTACAAGTGAAGTACAACTCATGAATAAATGTAGTAGCTATCGGAGACAACAGAATCAGTATTTCACTTGTGTTATTCATTACTTGTTGCTTCAGTAGTTCCATCGGAAGGTTTACAGAAATAACAGATGAAGTAACAAATAGAGTAACTGCTTGGGATAAAAGATGTATCACAGTTCGTTGATGATGAGCAAATATGACAGTATTTCACTTGTTTTAGTCATGACTTGTTTCTTCAGTAGATCACAAAGGTTTACAGAATTAACAGACATAGTAGCTGCTTGAAATAAACATGCGTCACGATTCATTAATGAATTAATATGTGATCAGTATGTAACTAAGAGTTTTTGGTTAATTGATACATAAGTAATAGCATAATACTACATTGTTTTTGCCCCCTCAAGTAAAGTGTTATCGCATATTTTTCTCAGTAACTGATGGATTGCAATTACATTATTTTGTAATTTCATTACGTAACGTCTTTACAGGGAACTAATTTCTCCTCAACACTGGTTATGCGTGTTAAAGTTGTCCTTTGTTATTAGGTAATGTATGTCTTCTCAACTTTAAACTGCTTATCCTGGACAGGTGTGGCTGGAGCCTATTCAAAGTAACACAAGGCGTTACACTGGACAGGATGCCAGTCCACTGAATTTAGAAATTATTTTAACTGCTTGTTTTTGGACAACAGACGGAAGCCAGAGTACTCAGGAAACCTGCCTTGCATGGGAAGATCACGCAAACACAAAGCTGAGGCAGGATTGAAATGCTCAACCCTGCATATATGAGGCAAAAGTGATACCCATAGAACAACTACGCCACCGCTAATAATCCAATGTTACAAGCAAATATTTTGCATATAAGACCTCTCATTTAATCAATATATAGTCATAGTATATTCGCTTTCACACCTGTAGCCACTAAATACAAGAGCTACAGACATATCAATGGCAATATTCGCACTTAGAAAACATTTATTGTACGGTGACTGTTATATTAGTTTGTTTTAACTGTACGATTATAAAATGAACTAGTGATGACGAACAATGGCCGTGTTTTTAATGACAAATTTGTTCGGCAGCAAATTATATATCTGGTATAAATTTCCCATTTTCTCCAAACGTCAGCCTTGTAATGGAAACGATGATTCGGGTACTGTAAATTTGGATAGGGGTCACACACCAGTCAATGGGTGTATTTCAAACGAGGCGCGTATTTAATCGTTTAGAATGAAACCAACCAGTGGTCAAGAGCAATCGTTCAGACAAATTGTTTATTCCGATATGTTGCATACAATTATGGACTTGCACGCTGTCACGAATAACATGGGTGCGAAGATCCCATTGGTCCATTTCTTTGAACAGAATAACAGAAATAATACATCTTCATGCCCGCCCTCATCTACCTCTCATTGGACGCGGGATTGAGCATCCATCGGTGATTGGATAAAAATCACACCATCTCCAATCAATCTTTTCCAGCCGACGTAAAACCGAGAAAAGCATGGCTGCCCTCGTTAGAAGGTCTCAGAATTTATTTAAAAAGTGGAACAAACATGTCGTCGTTTCGCTGGGTAACGTATGCTCTTACTGTCAGATTTTCAAACTGAGTGCACATTTATCTGCTGTGTGCGTCGTTTACTCTTGTTGTGTGAGGCCGGCGAAGGTCGGTGAAATTGCCTGAGTAGTGGTTTATTGGCTGTAACCTTAGCGAGTCGGCTAGCCGTCCAGTGTTGGAGGTGTCTGTCATGCAGATCGTTTGCCAGGTACCACTCTAGGCATCGGCCCTTCGGTAAATGCCAAAATATACATACCTCAGTGTCACCTAGACGCTTCATGCTGCATCGCAAGATGTAACTGAGCAACCAATTATTTGGTCGGAAAGGGGATTTAATTAGGCAGTATTATGCCATTTCAGATAAAAATGAAATCTAATGAAAATAAGTCTCTTGCCGACTAAAGCTTGCTCTGCAGTTTATGTTTATAGATCAGATGTGCATCTTAAAACATGCCTTCAAACATGCAGCTATACTTAAACAATGAGTTGATAAAAATGTATGAGTGAGGCTGATAATTGCATACACGAATTCCATGTATTATTTGCCGTAAAACGGAAAGAATATGAGAATCTTCTATAACAGCTTTCTTACCGTCCACATTAAAATGCAAGTGATGACTTTATTATGCAGTACTTAAATGAAAAGTAACTTTTGAAGTAGGATTCAGTTTACCTTTAGGGTGAGGTGAGGTAAATCTGGCAGTGTGTGAGATATCAGCTTGCTTGTTTTGCGCACCTGAAAGAAAGCAACGATTAAAAAAAAAAGTCCTGCATAGCGCATTGCCTGGTTTGCTCGGATCATTTAAAGGGCGTTGTTCCTAAAGAAATACGTCTTGCTTTTTAAACTTTTGTTTACTCATGTAACTTCCATTAAGATGGGAATTATTGAAATTGTCGCAGAAACCAGGCAAGCCATCGCTACTAGTTTGTAATTTTAATACATATATACATTATATATACGTATCCATTTTGATCAAGGTTTTGTTTGACTGTAACTAGCTGGCATTTGAACAAGCTCATACCAGGCAGGAAATATCCCTGTACACGTACAGATTATATGTAAACCCTTTTTGCTGTGATTAGTGTCACACAGCCATTACGCTTACATGTTCTTGGGTGTGCAGTTTGTATGCTGTAGTAACATCCATGTGTTTGCTGTCCTGTGATGGGCTTCTGTGTTGAGGTGGTGTTCAGCTTCAATGGACCAAAATGTCCTTAAATTTCGACAGTGGCATGTTTGGATGTGTGTAGCATCTCACCGTCAGTACTGTAGGCTTCTGGTATGCACTAGGTCATGTTTGGCAGACGCCTTCGATGAAGTCAAGCCTTTTTCAGCCTAGAAGACCTTCTCAGTCTGGTAAAACGGAACAGAATATGCCAGTTTATATAACTCCTGAAGGATTATTTAACCTGACATTTTATTTTGTACCATAGATGTATAGAAGCATTGGTTTCTGTTTGGAATTTTTACAGATCTTATGACAGTGATCCATTTTGTTTTTTTAAGTAGCTTGAAGTTTATCACCTCAGTTTTCTCCTAGATGTCTGTGATGTTCATTTGCTGGATGAAAAATATACACTCTGTGCAGAATTATTAGACAAGTACTATTGCTGGGGATAATTATTGTGAAAGTTGGGCAGACTCGCAACAGTGAATTCAGAAGTTTTCTTTTGCTTCAAGTAAATTTATTTTGAGAAAATGTTACATTAGTCTGTCACTAATGAAACATTAATGGAGAAACATCAGCGTACACAATTATTAGGCAGTCAGGAATTTTTCTCTCCACCGCCAACAGATATAATAATAGTTTTACTTATTGAGTCAATATAAGGAATAAGAAACCATTGCCTGTTTTATACGGTCCACTTAACCAAGTTGAGTGTCCTGTATAGCTACCTTTCTTCGCAATGACCATCAAGAGCCTGTCGTCCATTGAACCAGGCAGGTTTTTAATTTTATCAGCTTCTGTATTAGTTGAGGCATCTAGGACCGTGTCCCTGCAGCTGCTCCGCAGTGTGCTGCTTGCTGTCTCGGTCCATCCCTCACATTAGTAAGGCCCAGTAGTTCGCAATGGGGGTTAAGTCAGGCAAATGAAGGTCATAATTCACTCACATTTCAAGCTCTTTATTGGCCAGTCTATGGAATACTTCGATGCATGGGAAGGGACATTGTCCTGCATGAATATCATAACCTTCTTCTTGGAATGGACTGTTCCATTTGCACGTTGGAATAGTCCAACAAGTTCATCACTGATAATCCCGCATCATCTCTCCTCCATCACCGTTTTGGCACTCGAGAAAGGTGACTCTCCCCTGGCCCATCCATCTCCATCAAGAGTAACTCTCATCTCATCTGTCCACAAATCTTCAGATGTGTCTCTCCCATTTCTTGACATTTTAGCTCGTGTGCCTTATTGAGTTGAAGTCGTATTTCAGCCTTTGTGACCTTAGCAATGTCACATAGCACTCCACTCCCAAAAAAAAAAAAATTTTTTTGATGATTTTGCACAGGGGAGTATCGATTGGTCTCCGGTTTTACCCCAAACCGAAAATAGGTAGACGGAATACTGAGCATGTTCAGTTTTTAAACAGTCCATTCATAATTGGAGAATAATCTGGGCTGGAACTACTGGTCGGAAGAGAAGATGCAAGCAAAATACACACTTGCTTAATAATCCTACATGCGGTGTATGTCGTCTCATGTCTGGTGTGCATTAATGCGCATTTCTTCCTGTTCAGCCCTGTCACGAGCTGTGGCCTCCAAGACGCAGGTGGGGTTTGTCGGCTTGGGGAACATGGGAAGGCCCATGGCTAAGAACCTGCTGAAGCAGGGTTATCCCATCATCGCCACAGACATTTTTCCCGAGTCGTGCAAGGAGCTTCAAGACCTTGGCGCTCAGGTGGGTTTCCTAGGTACATGCCTGCTACGTGCTGGGACGTGAGAGCACTGCAATCTCAATATACGCGGCAATCCGTTTTACTCTTACAAAATCAACAGGCGTGTCTGATTCTGCAGTGCTGAAGGACATGAGCAGAAGGTAGTTAGTTCAAGGGGCCATGTGACTGTTACAGAGTATTATAAATGTTTGAAATGATTGACTAATCTAGGTTTAATCTTTTTGATGCTCATAAATATGATATTACTGGTGGCATAATAGGCTTTTTGAACATCTTACAACTTTGCTTAAAGCTAAATAAGAATAGCATAGTTTGCTAAATTTTGAGGATAGACACTTAAGGAATTTCCTATATATGACGTGAAATGTTCACTGGAATTCAGAATAGTATTTCTTATGTATAATGTAGCAGAAATACCATTTAATGCTTAGTTTTGTTTTAGTAAGCAATGAATGCCATTCTTGTGCATGAACACAAATTTTCACATAATTATTGTAATTAAGGAATTTTGCTGCCTATTAATTGTGTTGAGGGTTACAAAGAGTGATATGGCCAAACAACGAGATGTGCACAGCTGTGAATGTTTCCGGAATTATCTGAATCTGTGCAGAAATGGCAGCTAAAATGATTTTGGTGACAACTTGATCATAATGAATAGTCTGTTTCATCAAATGAAACACGCAGATTTCGTGATCGAACGATTCAGATGATAAAGGTCATTAATGGGAGAGGGAGAGATGTTATATAATCTAGGGGTCTCCAGTTCCGGTCCTGGAGAGCTACCGTCCAGTAGGTTTTCTATCCTACCCGGCTTCTGATGAGCCGCACCTGCTGTCAGGTAAATACCAGGAACAGGTGTGACTCATCAGAAGCCGGGTGGGATAGAAAACCTGCTGGACAGTAGCCCTCCAGGACCGGAGTTGGAGACCCCTGATTTAATCCGATGGATGCTGAAGATGCCTTATGGAGTCTCCTGGGAAGTGAGAGGGAAAAAAAATCTGCTTCAAAAACCACCCCCCCAAAATGCACTTGGGTTTGTTTTGCATAGCAAAGTCGTCTTTAAAATGAAAAACCTTTATATCTGAGGTAAAACTGTTTTAAAACTTCCGCCGACCCTGTGACAACTTTTATTGGTCCCGTAGATTATTTTTTTTGCAGAAGTAGCTCTCATTGTGTATAGAAAGAATGAAGACGGAGGTAATAGACAGTATGTAGTCTTACTGAACCCTTCCAAGGCATATTAAAGGAAAGGAATCATTACACTCAGCTCTGGATTGACATTCAAAATGATCTTGCCTTCATGTTTTATGTTCTTGCTCAAGGCAAGCCAAGGTAAATAAGGGCACTGGGAAATATTTCAATGTAAATATTCTCATGCGTCACGCAAATTGATGAATAGGCAATATGACGTGTGATTACATTGTAGTTAATAGCTATGAAGTATATGGTTATAAATCTGCCCCCTCAAAAGCCTGCCTGAATTTTGTGCAAGTTGAGTGATTTTTACTTGTAAAAATGGCATTGATATTAAAATATATTCAATCCTGTGGACTCATTTGCAATATCCAACCATCCACCCAGCTGTCCATAGCTCTTGGTAAAACTCCCCCTAGAATCACAGGGCTTGAGGCATGATGCATGGGCTGAGGGTCGTTAGACTCGTTTCCCTAAACCCGGATGTTTGTGGGGTCAGATTGTGGACTGCCCTGCTGAGATCGCTGACAAGACTGACCGCATCATCACCATGCTGCCCTCCAGTCCCAATGTGATCGAGGTCTACACTGGAGCCAATGGCATCCTCAAGTAAGTGCTGCCCTCCTCACACCACCAACTATGCTACCTCTTTTCGAGTGTTTAACGATGCCGATGAATAGTAAGCGGTATGTCGCGATTTTGGTCTTTGGAATGCAATTGAAGCTGCAGGGATCCACTTGTATAACAAGTTATGGGGCTCTTCTGTTAAACCTGAATCCCTGTCAAGTAATTGGCCATTTTTTCATTGCCAGGGTGCATCCCTAATAAAAGTCTCTTTGTCTGCTAAACATTTCACCCACTGGCAGGAGCAGAAACCTTCATCTCTGCGAATCATCAGCGCTTACTTTCCTTATTTCCTGATACGAACATCATCACCTGCTCTGATGTGACTCTTTCTTTCTCTGTCACCCTAATTGGGCTGCTTCCATTAAAGTTCCCTTACAGCAGAATTGTTTGTAACATGGTAACGTGCATATTTTATAGCTTGACAGATCTGGGTCAAGTGTGCATGATTTGGGTCGTTCAACAGCATTTTTCTGACTGTACTGTCAAGCCGTTTGTCCATTAAGCACCGCTTATCCTGTTAGGATCGCTGTGATTTTACTCATTCGCCTGAGCTGCCTGTCTTTGGACTGTGGAAGGAGGCCGGAGTACCTGGAGGAAACCCACAAAAACGCAGAAAGAGCCTGCAGACTCCACACCTAGAGGTGTGAGACAACCAACCCACTCACCTGGGTGGACAGCTGCTTTTGCAAAATCTGTGGAACATTAATCCTGTGCACGCCTTAATTGAACAACCGGAAATACTATGTATGCCAAAAGTTGATAACTGCGTGAAATAATTACACCCAATCTGAAAAAAATCCTTCAATCATGTATCCATCGTTCAAAGAGAAGGCCCCATGTCCAATGTAACATACCATATCATAATCGGTTTAATTATTTAACACCTGTGGAAAAACACCTCATGAGGAATTGCATTTACTAACCCTCTAGTCATGCTGTTACTGGCCTATTTATACAATATGTTGAATTTTAACGAATGAGGTATTATAGAGTGAATCATTAATAGTACATGAGAGCATGTGATTTATTTTGGACCAACTTGGAAATGGGCGTGAGAACTTCATTTTGGATTAGCCTGGAGGAGCATCTGAGTGCGTGTGGTAAAACCACCTGATGGGGCTTGGGGTGCTATGGGGGGGGGGTGTGATGGGAGCCAGGACATAAGTTTGGGTTGAGCATTGTGGGGAAGGGGAGGGGTTGCAATCTCCCTCCACTTAAGGGGGTCCAAGGGGGTTGTATTGGCTGGTTATGATTATTTGGGGGGGGTCACAACTCCAGCGTGCTTGGAATGAAAATGGCAGAATAAGATTGGTGAGAACAAACCTACCACCTGGAAACATTCTCACCTGTGTCCCCCCACCCCCACCCGGGGACTGATTAGCCGAAGATAAGCGATGCCTTTTCACAGGCATGTGCAGCTGTACTCGGAGGATTCATAGCTGTCTGCCAAGCCACTGTTTCTTTTGGCTTTTTTTATATTATTATAAATACCCATCAGATATTGGAATTTTGCAGGAATTACCCAGGATGCACCAGGAGCCGTTTGTGTCATAATTCTAAAGAGGTGGGATGTTCTCTCTACATTGGACAGTTACAGAGAAAATGTTTTTTAGTTTTAGTGTTTGTACTCCACATATTTGTCTATTTGTGTGTAAGAGATGGAGAGTGATTCTGGACTGACTTCCTCATTAAAGGAGACTCGCTCTCTTCCATTCGCAGTTAGACAGTGAGACCCAGGCTGGTGAGCCTCTCTCTGGGATATTCACCCCTGTCTTCTCAGATGTTCCCTTTTCCTCGGAGCCCTCGTGCTCGACGCGGTGAACCCCCTTCGCCGTGCCACCCTCAGTTTCCCAGCACCTTTCCTCTCCCCCCTGCAGGAAGGTTAAGAAGGGCTCCCTCCTCATCGACTCCAGCACCATAGACCCCGCTGTTTCCAAGGAGATGGCGGCAGCCACAGAGAAAATGGGGGCTGTGTTTATGGATGCCCCGGTATCTGGTGGTAAGATCGATCTCTGTTATCTTCTGCCTGCTTAACTGCACGCTTTTCATTCACTAGAAAGTGGTGACAATGTGTAATGTGACGTGCGTGTGCATTAACCTACCTTGTGGTAAAGTTCCCATCACGTGTTTTAATACTCAATGCATCCAAATATGTAAAGCTATTGAAATACAATATTATGGTATGGATTAATGATACACCTGGAAAAAAATTGAGACAATTTTACTGTTTCACTAATTTCTCAATTTATATTGATGTATATTTTTTGCAAACTGCAGCCTGGCTCTTCCCTGTTTCTCATCACTGAAGGGCTCCTTCCTTGCTTTATGGGACTTCAGTCCTGCTTCTAGGAGCCTGATACGACCTGCCCTTAATGTTTCCCGTTCCTTTGGAAGGTCACTTGATGTTATCATCCGATTCCCGACAAACTGTCGGATAAGTTAACGCTCGTCTACTAGACAGTTGCTTCCGTTTTTTGGCTGGTTTTTGTTCACTGCCAGTGTCTCCTGCTTCACTTCGTTCTTGTTTACTGCCGTCTTAGAAACTTTGAACCTGGATGCAGCCTTACCCCCCCCCCCGTTCGTTTTCTTCTCCAGAACTGTATGTAGCACTCATGGCTCTGGACTACAGCTGATACAGTTGGTCAATGCATAAGTCCAACCTTGAAAATAAATATTAAAACACAAAGTTTCCAAGCAGTATGTAGAAACGATAATAAGCATCACATAAGCCATGCATGAGAACTCTTTGCCTACAGATAAAATTCATTGTATAGCTACAGTAAAGACGGTACCGCCCCCCCCCCCCACCCCTCCAGAGCCGCTGTGGTGGGTCGCTCCCGCATTCTGGGCGGGGCCCCTTGTGTGTCACAGGATCGCGCTGACATCTCTGATAATGCACAGGAGTGCAGCCCCCAGCGTTTTTAATGGCCTGCCCCGAAATGACGTATCGTATCTGCCTTTCATGTGCATGAGGTGACTTAGTGGTATATCCTGCCTTCCTCCCTTTCATGTAGATAAAGGGTCATAAAGGGAGAATACGTCTGACTTTACTGCGCTGGGGCTGACATTGAGTGTAGGGGAGAAGGCAGATAACAGCTCTCGCCTTGAGATCCAGACCCGGAGCAGTAAAACACTCTTTCACCCAGGCAATTACAGGCAGGACTGGAACTCTAAGTACATACACCTAGTCTCTCGCATGTGCTCTTGCCCTGGCGATTACTGCTACCTCAGTGGAGGGGGGTCTTTGCTCGAAAACACACAAACATGCACTCCCACAAGCTGTTAATCCGGTAACGGTCATCCTGTTTGCTGTCCGAAGTGGCCTGGTGGCTCTCTGAACCCGCGGATTAAGCCAAGGCAGCCGCATCCATCAAACTAAAGTAAACCCGTTTTACAGCCCGGTCAAGAAGATTGATAATGATTTACTCATCTCTCTCCCTCTGTCTTTCTGGCCGCCCCCCCCTGTGGAATAGTAGTAAAGTATGTTTGAAGCCTTAACTTTCGCCCCCCCCCTCCCCCCAAGCCCACATTGAACTTGGCTTGGTGGAGGTCGTGGGTCACAGCAGCCATAAACCCCCCCTCGCACCCCCCACAAGTGCTTTCTTGGTGTCTGTGCCTGTGAGAAAGTTACCAGACTAATTCCTTTAACGCAGAACCTCTTGGATGGCATTTTAAGTGGCATTGTATGACATGACCAGCTTTTTCCTTTTAGCTATAATTATGCTTCGTTAAAATTAGAACTTAAATCTGATTATACGAAGAGGTAAACGGCGTTGTCCTACCAAGGAAATAAGATGTAGTTTGTAAATAATATCCCGTCTAGGTGATCCACTTCAGGCAAAGCATCTTGAGCTCTTTCGCACATGGCAATGGATAGTTTACAAAATGTTGTTCCGGGAAAAAAAGAGCGAGGAAAGCGAAAGGTGAGAGCGACCGCTCTTGTTTTCTGACCAGGAGGTGGCGATGTGAAATCATACAGCTGCCCAAGAGCGGGGGCCACCTAAGTAACGCTCCTTGCCTGTCATTTCTTCCTGGTCCCTGTCCGCCCAGGTCAGGCTTGCCTTTCACTTGTCGCGTTCGCGGCATAGATCGCCGACTGGCACGCACCCGCGGTTTGGGGAGCGCGCAGGGGAGTGTCCGTCCCTTTATGCGGCTGCCGAGTTCGGTTAACCGCTGTGCAAAAAATAAGCGCCGTGCAGTTTTTGTGTTTTTCCTCGATAATTTGACTCATTCAAAAACGCCCGTAGGTTATGTGTTTATATAAATAAAAATATTGTTTTTGGATGCCCGGCGGATTGATTTTCTCAGCATTCTTGGGCAGATTACACTATCATATTCTGGTGGCAGTTTGCGTATGTAATTAAGCTGCGACTGCAGCGAAAACAGGGAGTTATTTTGGGATTGTGGTGCAGTGTGCTTCATTGTAGTGATTTATCATCTATAGATGATTTAAATGCAAAGTCTCTACATCCTGTTCCAAGAGGGGAAATGGGGTTAAATAAATGAAAGGGTGTATATTAAGCTCTATGAAACTTTATCTGGTTGGCGGAAAAGCCTCGAACGTTACCCGAAATGTTTTCGGGTAAATGTTTGGGATAGCTTGATTGTTTTATAATGCATGGCTAGTTACCTAAAAGATTCGCTTTTTCTTCAGCGTGGGTTGGGGTAGGTGGTTAGACTAACTCGCAGTGACACAATGTAATTTTCACCACTACCCCACACATTGTCGGTGAATAAAAGTAGTGACGTTGTACCATGTAACCTGAAGAAAGTCTGCAGAAGTAGTTAACATTTTAGACTGCTCCAGTTGTCAAGAGTCATGTGGTTCAGCGCAGTGTGCCAGAGATGTTACGATGTACATATTTGTGTTTATTTTACAGCTTGGATCAATATCTCTGACTTTAAGACATGCCTTTACAAAATGTCTCTATTCATTATAAGAATAACTGAACGATAATGTCATCAGTTTAACCCTCCTCTCCTCGTAGACTCCTCGTAGAGTTTCTTTTTAGACAGGTTTTATTATTATGCTGGTGTGTTTCTCAGGGAGTCTGGAACCCCCATGTTCTGAAGCTTTCTGGAAGGAACCAGAAACAGGCTTCATATTTAGTTGACATTCTGCATTAACATGCAGGTAAATTAGTTCTCTGACGGAAAATGTGTGAATTGAAAACTTGATATAATGTAGTATTATTTCATAGACTTTTCCTTCTGTCAGTGTTGCTAAAATGATTTGTAAGACGATAGTTTTGGAAATGGCCCAGAATTCAAGATTTGTTTAATCACACTCTGGACAGCTCCTGCTGCATTAAAACAAATCCTTAACTTATCCCATATTTGTCGTTTTTTTTTTTCTTCCCTTTTTTTAAAAAAGGTGCCTTTTTAGAGTATTGTTCTCCGTAGTTATGTGAAGTATGAAAATTTTAAAAGAAAAGCCCAAAAGCTAATTCTGCTGTTTCATCACACGTCTGATGTGTCTGTGAGGTTTGGCAGGAAAGCTGTCGGAGCACATTTTCATCCCTGTTTCTCCACCAGATGTGATAAATCTGCTAGGACTCTATCTGACTGACAGGCTGCGCAGGCCGGTCGTCCTCTGCTGAGATGCCCGTAAAATCCGCTCGGCACTGTTGCCTTGCAGTGCGGACCCCTCTAGACACCCGCCGACATCAGGTTAAAACCCGACATGGTTGGTACCGTGTTTTTCTGAGTGTGACGCTGTAAGACAGTGTTTGTCAGCCCAGTCCTCCAGGCCCCCCAATCCACGTTTTTGCTCTCCCCGGATCTCAGCACAGCTGCACCCGGTATTTGGTGTTCATGATTGCTGGATTGTTTCATTCAGGTGGGCTTGGAGCTGGGCGGAAGCAAATATGTGGACTGTCTGGGGGTCTCCGAGGACTTCGCTGGCAAACGGTGCTTTAAGACTTGCTCTGGGTAGGATGACGAACGCGAGGATTATATTGGCCCTTTATTTGTGGGTGGGATTAGATTCAGGTTTGATGGGAAGGATTGGAGGAATGAAAAAGAGTTTTGATATCTGTCTGGGGGGGGAAACGCACAAAAATGAAAGTTGGATCAGGTGACATAAGGCTGTGGCGCTTGGGACTGGCAGTGGGGTCTGTCCTCCTCTGGGTGAGCCGAGTGAGCGTCAACATTACCTGAGGGGGCACAGCTAAAAAACTCAAGCCCCCCTGACAAATCACCTTGCTGCCCCCCTTTTACATTATGTAATTTTTATGTTTTTTTTTTTTCTAATTAAAGGGCTTATGCCCCCGCCCCCCCCCTCCAAATCTGCCAGGGTTTCCATGCCCCCGCTGTACCTGAATCTCATTAGCTGCTCACCCGATTAGCATGTAAGTGGATTTCCTTTTTTTCTCTGCTCTTACTCGTCTTTACATTAACTTCATAAGTTTAATTCAAAATAATCCAGATTTATAGGCAGTAATTTTCGGGAGTTAAGGTTTTGGTAACAAAAACTTGTTTTGAGGTGATGTTACCCTTGAAAGGGTTGACTGGCGAATTATGCAGTAGTCTTGATTAGGGCTGCACAATTAATTGTAAAAACATAAAATCTGCAATCTGTATTCAGACCCCTACGTGATCTCATTTCTAATCTACAATGGTTCCTCTGCATTGTGTTACATCAGCTAGATCAAAATGAGTGCCCCTGCTTTCCCCAGAGAGCCTCAAGCGTCCCATAATTCTGCATTCTCTTTACCGGGTGGTTTTCCAGTGTACCGGGTGGCTTTCCAGTGTACCGGGTGGTTTTCCAGTGTACCAGGTACCTTACTTTTGGTACTTCAAGGAGTTGGGTTTCCACTGGCATTAAACTTGGCCCTGGCACTGGATGACATCACAGTGGAAGGCAGGGTATTTTCGAAATTCGAAAAATGGCTGTAGAATATTATGTGGCTGGGTGAGGTGCGATATTAGTACCAATGTTGCATGTTATGCACAGGGATGCTATGAAGGGGGGAGGGGGGTTGGGATAATTTCAAGGGCCCCTGAGTGATTGGTCTGGACTGGGGGGCCCAATATGATATCCCTTCATGGGACACAAACTCCGCTGATTATGCACATGCTACTCTCACATGGCGAGTTGGTTAGATTAAACCTTTTTCTTACCTTCAGGTTGGTCCAGACATTACAGCGCAGAGTTTAGGTTTTGCTGAAACATTTTTACACTGTCATAGGAAAAGAACATGTATCTAGTTTTGCCATTTTGTGTATTTTCTTTTTCAAGATTATGTAGTAGATATTTAAAAATGCATGTGTTCTCAGTCGATTGTGATCATTTTCTGCTGTTAAAATCCCTCCTAGGAGGGTCGTTGAGAAATTTTATGCCGAACTCTTTTTTTTTATTATTAGTACCGAAGCAAAGTAGTTCAACACAAATTTGAACCGCAGTCCCAGAAAAGGCTCCACCCCACTGGCACTTTCGTTATGGCCGTCTTGGTTACGCCAAGCGGCCAATGGAGCGTTTCCCTTCCGTTGTCAGAAGTCGATATGCCGGTCCTGCATTAATCAAATATTTGGCGCAATCATGTTTTTTGTTTGGTTTCCTTTTGCAGTTTAATGAGTCCAATAAACATTTGAAATTGAAAATCATGATCTCTAATTCAAAGCTCAAAGAAAACAAAAATCACTTTTTCAGAATCATGCAGCCATAGTCTTGCTAGAAGAAATTATGCTTAATTAAATTTTTTTTCTTGAACCCCCCCCCCCCCCCCCCCCCATGGAAGTTGTCTGTATGTGAGGCTGTTAATTGGAGAAATCTAGAAAAGTGTTAGTTTTATTCTTAAAGAAATTATATTCTCAAGAGGCAATGTTTTAAAGATGTACAATTTCTCTAAAATACATAAATGATTATAAATTCTATAGTGGGCAATGGCACCATGAGCGAGAAGCGACTTAGACATGTTGGCATGTAGGACTTAGACTGAATTTAATGCATCAGGATTAAATGAATGTGATTTTAAAAAGGCAGGTTTTTGCCATGAACAGATGGTGGCAGCACACAATATTGGCATTTTAAATCTATAAGCAAACCTCATTTAATGGGGCAGAGGTAATTTTACGTCTGTTCTGTAGAGCAGCCTAAAGACTGGTTGTCATAGGGTAACTATTTGTAATGGTGGCACCATGTGGGGTTGGTCTATTCAGGAGGGCATGGAGAAATACTGGGGGGCAGAGCACTCGACACTCCCCTCTCTGGCTACAGAACCACATTCTTTCCTTTTTAGTGGCCTGCAGGACAATTATTGGCAGAGCTTATGCAAACTGGGATAAATGTATGCAAATACTGTCGTGGGAGTTGAAGTTGGTTGTAGGGCTTCATTTTAGGTGCCTAATTTGAGATTAAATCCCAATGTTCTTGGGCTACATGTAATTTTATATGCTTAACTTGAACCTGAATCCCATTGTCGTCCCTAGCGTGTATGTGTTCTCTTGTTTTTAGACCTTTTTGATGTTATGTAACTCCTTTCTCTCTCCTGAGCTCCTGGTCACTTTTCGCTATTGATGCGCAGATTAAGGCAGATTAATTGAAGGCATATTTTTTTCTTGTTCCTGACATCTCCCGCCTGCGTCATCGCCGGGCCGGGCCTCTGCGTGCTCTCTGCCGAATCGGACTTTGTTATTTAGGCGTGTTGTTTTTATGTGGGCGTGTGTCGCGTTTCACTCCGTATGTTTGGCAGGATGTTGACACGGTAACGCTGCCTGTTTGCAGACAGACGTCTTGGCCCGTCTCCTGAAACTGTGTCCTCCCTTATCTCTCAGTTCTGTACACAGTAACTCATTACTGTCATGTATTAAGTCATAAAATGAAACCAGCTCGTTCTGCGTACTGAGCTTACTGTACGACAGCTGAATTAACCGGGAGGGACCAGTTCAGGGATTGCCACCGGCTTTTGTGGCTTGTCACACGATAACCTTGAGGATTCAGGTCACGCTACCTCCTACTTTATTGCACATAGCATATTCCGTAAATACTGCGGACAGAACTGTGGCTCAGTGTGTAGCTCTGGGTTTCAGTCCTGCCTCTGCTGTGTGTGTGTGTGTGTGCGTGAGTTTGCAGTTTGTACCCTCGCATGGATGTCCTCCTACAGACCACGGACATGCAGTTAGGCAGTTGGTCTTTCTAAATTGCCCGTAGTGTGCGAATGTGGAAATGCACGTGTATGAGCCCTGCGATGGACTGGCATCCCACCCAGGATGTTTCCTCTGCTTTGTGATGCCTGAGAAAAGCCCTGGCATCCCTAACCAGGATAAGCAGTATGGAGGGCAAGATAGATGCATGTAAATACTGCTGTGTACCAGCAACGAAGAACCACGAGCGGAAAAACGCCAGGTGTCTTATTGCTCAGAAATTTCCGGCCGATGAAGTTGCCACGTTCTGTGTTTCCACCAGATTCCGCCAGAAGTGACTGTGAAGGAGCCTGAGGTCTCGGCCACGGCTGTCGACAAAGACAACTTGGGCAGCAGCTTTACTTCCAAATGAGCACAGCTTAGGAACACAAACGTCTCGGGGGCCTGTTATTCTAACTTGCCCCTTAGCGCTACACGTACTGAGCACGTCAATCAGTTTGCTCTAGCGCAGCATGTGTGTGTTTTAGCCTCACGGCTAGACCTCCCTGTTGCCAGGCTAATTAGCTGTCTACGGGGTGCCTTTTGGTTCTGCTCGGGTCCAGTCCAGGTGATTCATTAATGTATAAGACGGTGTACGGAACCCTGTTCCGGGGAGGGTTTAATCCCGACAAAGGAGGGAGTTGAAATTCAGCTCTCGTTTCTTTTGAGGAACAACATCAGGGTATCTTTCTGAGGTTCCTCGTCTTGATGTGGAGACCACGTCCGTGCTCCCTTTGCGCAGGTGTGGGAGCAGCGAACACGGCGAAGCTGACGTTCATGGTGGGTGGGGCAGAGGAGGAGTTCACCGCCGCCAAAGAGCTGCTGAGCTGCATGGGGGCCAACGTGGTCTACTGCGGCCAGGTTGGCACAGGACAGGTAAGGACCCCCACCCTTCTGTGCCGTTGCCAGTACCTGGTGATGGGTAAATGTGCTGTGCAGTGGGCACGTCTCCTCATGCACTGTCGGTGTGTTATCAATGTGTTTGTCCCCCAGCCATGCATCTGCTCATTCTCTCTAGGCAGCGAAGATCTGCAATAACATGCTGCTGGCAATTGGGATGATTGGGACGGCTGAGACCATGAATCTTGGGATCAGGTAAAGTTTACCAGGGTGATGAGTGAGGTGGGACCCGGATAGAGCTCCTATGTGTCTCATTTCCACCAATGCGGTGCTGGTGCCGGACTTCTTCCCATTCCGGAACTAGTTCCACTCATTTCCGCAACAGAAAACTGGCGTTAGGTCATGCGGAAAACGGCTCCAGCAGGGGTCCACGGAAAAGCTAGACTCGTAACGTCAGTGAAAATGGGACAGACAAAATAAATTAAATATCGTAGTGCCCGAGAAGCGAAGAGATCATGAGACAGACAGCAAAGTAAAAATTTTCGCAGAGTCTTGTTTTGCTTTCTATTGTACGACCCTTAAGAGGACAGGAGTAAGAGTGGGGGAGAATAAACACAGTCACACACACTCATGGGGAAGGAGCCAGAAGGCGACAGACGGAGCACGAGGAGTCATACTCTGAAAGCATGTTCAGTTTGACAGCTTATAAAAACGTACAGTCCGGTGGAAACTTGGGCAGGACCTGAAATGGCACCAAGCGAGAACCAGTCCGGCACTGGTACCAGCTGCGTGTTGGTGGAAATGGGGCAGTGGAGGAAGCTGGGAGTAGGTAATGATGCCCACTTGGGACGGATAAGGCATGCAGAAGGACACTACTGACCCTGCCGTATTTGTCTAAGTGATCAAACCCGTGGTGTCCATCACCGTCAATGTCTTGTCAAACCTTTAAACTCGTCTGTCAAGAGTTTCTCCAGCACGAATCTAGGAAGTCCTTGTAGAACTTTGCCTTTCTCTCAAAAAAAGATCAATCGACCAGGAAGGCAGAGTATAAAAGTATAGTAGGTGTAGTAGAATAAGAGAACCTATATTGTTATAATACATAATACATTATTGTTATAATTGTCATAATTATTGAATCATCATTCTTTAGCTCCGTCATCTTAATTACTGCACGAGAGGTCACTGGGGACACCAAATGGTCGTGTTGCGCTCACAGTAATCCCTTCATCTCATCTTTGTCTGTTCCTGTGGTGTGTCCGTACATACATGCATACACACTCGCACACAATCGAGGCTCGGGTTCGGCCTTCTGCAGCGTCAGGTTCACATTCTTTCATGCACGTCCCTGTTGGCGTCACAGGGGTGCAGCCGAACCAGTTCCTCTTTCCCTGGGCCTGATGGGCGGACGCGTCAGAGCATGGGAGGAGCGGGGGGGGGTTCCCTGATTTATTTTCAAAGATGAGGGTGGGGTGGGTGGGGTGGGGAACTGGCATCTGCTAACAGAAATTCTATGCTGTAAATCTTGCTGAACTGTTGCGTTGGCAGCGCTAGCAGGTCTGTAATGAGCAGTTTCTCGAGAGCTGCTCTGTTCGCCGCAGCCTTTTGCACGCCTTTTGCACGCCTTTCACGCGCCTTTCGGCTGTGTGTCAGAGGTCTTAGCTGGCGGTATGTGCGTGAGGATCCAACCCTGCGGTAACAGTGCAGGAAACATGTGAAATGTGCAAAATAATAATAGTAAATAAAAAATTGGTACTAAACCGCAACAGTGACTCTGACATTTTAAGTTTTAATTAAGGGAGAATAATCTAAATTTTGCTTTTAGTTTAGTTTATAGTAATTTCTGAAGATGGGGGGGTTTTGTAAAAGCGCAGTATCGATGGCTTCCAGAATTGCCAGTAAATTAGGTTTCTTTTTTTTTAATCTATATTTGAGCAGACGTGCAGAATGGACGGATAAAGCTGTCCTCACAATCTCATTTCAGAGAGAACCTGCTGTGGATGCAAGCGATGCAGCAGGATATGCCAGTAGGCTCAGTAAATGAGGCTCTGCTACCCTGGAAAACTTGCTGTTCCATCACAGGGGGTCTTGCACACACAATGGGGGCAGTTTAAAACATGGATGCGGGCTTGGGGCTGTACGAGGACGCTGGAATTTTTCATTTTGTGAAACACGCCCATCCACCCACCCGCACAGAGTTATAAAAACCGAGCCCATATTTAACATGCTGTCTGCTGTTCCACACTTCGCCTACGTGTGTGGATGTCCTGAGGATCGTTTGGGGTTTGGCTGTTCTGCCCTGTCGCGTGGCAGCTCGCTGCCGAGGGGCTCGTATGCAGCCACATGACCCCGGATGACCTCTGCTCAGCCCAGTTACGATCACGCGAGAGGTAGTGGGCCGGAAGAGTGCGGAACGTACTTCGTCGGTGCTCTTATTTGATTTGAGAATTTGTGCCATGTTACGGATTCAGTTTGCAGCTAATCACATTTGGCAAAATGTAGCTTTTACAACAGTATGGCCTTAATTCATAAGAATAAATGATTCCGATACGAAATTCTTGATAATATGATTATTTTTATTGACATCCACCTATAACCTTCTTTACACTAGTTAGGGTTGCCTGCTACTTGCCCTTCTGGGGTATGACCCCGGCGGACAGGATGCCAGTCTCACAATGCACGTCGTTTACGTTTACATTTGTTTTTATTTAGCAAGCGTTTTTGTCCAAAGTAACATGCCGTTGAGCCAAGTAGCACCTTACAAACATACATACTGTCTAGGAGGTGAGTAGGCAGCTACTTCCTTTGAATGTCCAGTTACAAGTTGGAGCAGGAGATGCATAAGGTCTTCCAGCAAACCCGCTGTTCCTTAGTGTACCTGAAGAGCGGCGAGGTGACTGACGTCCGAGCCTCTCGTGCTTGTAGTCACTTTGCCGCTCCGTCGGTCTGGGACCTTGGCGGCGGGTGTCGTGCTGTATATCTGTCAAGTTGCAGCTCGGCTCTCGGGCCAAAGGGATTTCATGCTCGCCGCCAAATTACAGGGAAACTGCAATAAGCTTTTTATCACGGTCAGGAGCCTCGAAGCGGCTTCCCCATTAAACCGGCCTTTTCAGGCGGCTGTCTCCTGCTCCCGCGGGATTTCCTCGGGGACATCAATCTTCGGCAGAGCGTGACATTAAAGAGGCTCCGAGTCGCCCCTTATGAGCAGACGTTCAGCACAGCGGATGCTGCGTCTGTGTGCTTTACTGGCGCTTTCTTACACTTGATGAACGGTGATGACCGAGGGCCATGTAATTAACCAGTGGAGATGCCTAATGCCCTGCAATGTATACGGGAGAATTATTAGGTGAGAAATTGAGTTTGGAATCAATCTGGACGGAATCTTGAGATGACGAGCAAGTTGGCATCCCAGGTCACCAGTTTTCCTTTTCTTTCTTTCCCCGCTTTACCTTCGCAGGTTAGGCCTCGACCCCAAGCTCCTGGCCAAGATCCTGAACATGAGCTCTGGCCGCTGCTGGTCCAGCGATGCCTACAACCCCGTCCCCGGCGTGATGGAGGGGGTGCCGTCTGGGAACAACTACCAAGGTGGTTTTGCCACAACTCTGATGGCCAAGGTGAGTACGACTTGTCTGAATGGGCTGGTAGGGAATATTTTTGGCTAGAGAGTAATAAAACCAAGAGACCGATCATGCTTACTAGAGGGCACCCAATCCTTGCGTCTATAATGTTTCATTGCCTGTGTCCTACATGGCACTCTACCGAGCTTGTCATTGGCCTGTTGAGGGCCATGATGGCGGCACATACGGCCAGCCCCCCCGAGACCGACGCAGATGTTGCTGCAGATGTTCTCCAAGTAACCTGCATCTCCCCTCAGGACCTGGGACTAGCCCAGGGCACGGCGACGGACACGAAGACCCCCGTCCCGCTCGGCTCCCTGGCACACCAGATCTACCGCATGATGTGTGCCCGCGGATATGCCGGCAAGGATTTCTCCTCGGTTTTCCAGTTCCTCCGTGAGGAGGAGGAATGAGGAAAGGGAGGGCGGGGCCCCGCAGCCCACCCCCACCTCGCCTGCCTAGGCTCCAAGCACAGTACGAAGTAACAGGGAAGCCTTGGTGGGTTGGGGCACATCTGTCATGCCTTTCATTTGAAGTGTAGGCAGGGTAGGTGATCGGTAGATAATGTGAACTCCTGTTTCTCCTTTTTGGACAAATCTGTTACACGTGCAATGCAGCTGTTCTCACTCTCGATTTGGCGAGTTTGAATGTTGAATCGTGCTTATTTCAGGCACGGTCGATTTATCATGGGGACAACACTGCATGAGAGGGAAGACCTGCAAAGAAACTTGCTATGGTTTTAAAGGGGAGATGATATCAAGTTTAGACTCCATGGCCAAACTCGGTCTCGAAGCTGTGAGATGCTTTATTCTTCCAGTTACTGATTGCTTAAACACTCCCCCCTTTTTTCCCTGTTTGTTAGGTCCAGAGGGTAGGTAGTAATGGGATTTATGAGTGTAAATACTGTAGGATGTTATCCCCAATTACTAATGTGCAATTTCTGTTTTTAAATTAAAGATGAGCATTTCTGTAACCATGACCATGTCGACTGTCGCCTTATTCACTGGCTTCATTGGCAACTAGATCATTTCTGCAGTGGGAGACTTGTGTTGCATCTCTGTGTAATGGACAGGAGCCCAGATAAAATGGGAACATGCCGTCTTTAGGTTACCTAAATTCCCGGACATCCAGCCGCTTTACCCTCCGTCTCTCATTCTCCGCATATATAAACTTTCTAAATGCATTGGGGCGGCTTTCCCTAAGCTTTCTCAACGCTACGTCATTCGTAACTCCTACGTTGAGAGAGAATTTATGAGCGACGCAGGCTAAAGGAAACGCCCTGATGTACGGCTCTGAAATGGTTAATTACGAACAGAACAGAATTTACGAAGTTTCATTCTCTTTTTCAGAGTTAGACTCGAGTCAGAAATGGTGGTGTAAGACTGATTCGGTCTGTAATGAGTCAAGCAGAGGGAAAGGAGGTGGCGAATAATCATAAGACACACCTGTACGATTTCCATGAACCTTTGTAGACGTACACGCTACACTGTTGCCGGCTGGGCAGAAGTTGGAGATCTGCCATAAACCTCTATTTAGTCAGCCCGTGTACCCTCCCCCAGCAGACTGGAACATGGAAGCCAACCACGTGCTGCACCCTACTCTCTAATGCCTCACACGAAAACATGACGGCATGTGTGTCATTCCAGAGTTATGTGAGGTGCGCGGACATCGTTCTGTTAGACTGCCCGATCCATCGAGTTCCTCAATAAATAATCGAAAAAGTTGATCGCTGCGTTGGTCCTTTGTTTAAACGTAGTGTGACGAACACAAGGTTTTGATGATTACAATCTGAATCCCAAACATGTAATACATATTGCTTTCTACTAAGTATGATCTCTCTCTCTCTCTCCTCATTTTTTATTCATTCATTCGAACGTTCCCACATTCTTCTGATAGATTGGCTTTAACAAGCAAGAACACAACCCTGCTCGATGTTTGCATTGAGCAAAAATAACAATCTACATTAAGGATCATCTGAAGATCTTGTAGCGTAAAATTTTGACAGTTGCAAGCAGTGCACTTTCATACATAACGGCTGGACCGTGAAGATATTCCTTTTCTACTTCTGTCTTCTGTTCTGGGTTTGCTTCCTATCTAGCACATGAAAAAAGAACATTTTTTAAGTGACAAATTATTTGCAATTAAGATTTAAGGTATTTAAATTGTGCAGATGTGTTACATTCTGATTGGTTGATTGTACCGAATGATTTAATGTTCCTTCGTTTTTTTCCAGCGATCAGCCTGCTGGAAACTAGACCTGAGTCGTTGTTGAACGATTCGGGTTTTTTTTTTTAATGCTCTTGTAAATGAACGAAATGATCTCGGTCACTGCACTGATCATTTAATTTCGTTTAATGAGTGAGTCTACTACGCATGCAATCCCTTCACAACCGAGATACCTACTGTGCATGTTCATAAAATATAATAATAATATTATAATATTATTGTTATTAATAATAATAAATAGCTCAACTATTCACAGCACGTTGGTATTTTCAGTATTTTTTTTAATAATCTTCCTTTTTACGAAGTGTAGAGCTATAGCTAACGTGCAAATTACGTAAAATAACGGTATCTGAATTCTCACCATGCCAAATATTGTAATCATCTTAGCAGTGAAACCACTGCTATATAATTTGCTAATAAATCTGTAAAAAGTTTCGCGAGTAGGGTAGGCGTGACCGGGCCGCTGAAGGCGCACAACTGGCGCCTGTGAAATAATAATTGACTCCTTTGCAGTTGTGTTTGCCGATGCAAGTTGCAACACCGTCCGTGTAATAACTTCAGGTGTTTCTCTACCGGTGGTGCTTCACCGTCCTTTACATGCGTTTGCACATTCAGTGGGGGCGCGGCGGCTGGATTGAGGCAGCAGAGGAATCAGGCCGTAGCGCGGCGGCCCCTGCGAACCTGCGAGCGCGTGCACGTTCCGTGCCTGGGAAAAAAACTTTTATTCCATTAAATCCTCCTGTCTTTTGGAAACAGCACTGAATGAAGTGTCACAGCAGGGAAAGTCAATCGATAGTAAATATACATAACATGGTGCGATGCTAGGCATACGTAAGCTAATTAAAGGTTTGTATTAAACAGGGCCAACCAGCTACCGTTCCTGGGGATTAAAACCAGGGACAAAACAACGGCGTCATCCCTTTCACACTCCCTGTTAACTGGTGGCTTGTTACCTTGTGAAGTGGTTTCTTTGGCACTCCGTTTTTGTATATTGCACTTAGATTTTCTCCTGGGTGATTTTTGTATGTGCAGCTTTTTTGATGCAAGGTTTTAAGCAATATCTGTTCGCTCTATATCCCCACAACCGTCTTGCGCTTGTAAGTTAGCTCTGTGACAGATATAAGCGTGTACTGTGTTGTTGTATGACTCACTTGTACGTGGCTTTGGACAAAAAACATCTAGCAAAGAAATACATGTAGATATGATGTAAATATGGTTTGTTAAAAAAAACCTTTTACGGCGGCCCTGAAGACCCCGCAGCAAAGTGTAATTTGGCCAAAGGTAAAGTCAGAATCGAGAGAGGGAAATGAAAAAGCGGCATACACAGCCATTCTGCTTTAAATTAAAACAGATCTGGCTAAAAAACAATGATCCAGAAAGAAAAAGAATCAAACTACCAAGACAAGAAGGAGTCAGATTCCCTACAAAAATATGGTGTCAACGGAAGTCTACATTCTACTGGCCCTTCAGGTTATGGGACTACAAAGTCTGAACAAAGACGTCACGACCAAGGCTGCGTGAGTACGTGTCGGTGCACGCTCGTGTGCGCTTTGCATTCACACACATCAAACATGTCGGCATTTTCTGGTAGCCAGTGACTCTATGGTTGAAGGATTACAGCTGAGGAATAGATCTGCAGAGGTTCACTTGAATGTATGTCACAAAGTCGGGAAAAATGAGGAACAAACGGAAATGTGTAATGCAATTCAGGAGAAACACCTTTTCACATTTTACTGGTGAGAACCCAGGCAATTTAAAAACACTTATGACTAACACTGGCATTTTTACAAATATCCCTTGATTCCTTAAAAATTTCAAGCAAAATAATTGCTGTTATGACTTAGAAAAACATCATCGTTTTATTCATATTCAGATTAATATACATAAAAAACTCTTAAATGAAAATATTACTGCTTTTACGACGTACTATACTGTATGACAATTTTATGTATATATATATATATATATATATATATATATATATATATATATATATATATATATATATATATGTAACAGCGAAATGAATAACTATGTCAAAGTAGAGCTCTGTTCTAAATGAAATATATTTTCGCTGTTTGTTTTATAACAAATTGCGAAAATATATTTCATTTGGAATATAGCTCTACTTTGACATAGTTATTCATTTCGCTGTTACATATTTATTATTATTATTATTATTATTATTATTGGGGTGGCATGGTGGTGCAGTGGTTAGCACTGTCGCCTCACACCTCTGGGACCCGGGTTCGAATCTCCGCCTGGGTCACATGTGTGTGGAGTTTGCATGTTCTCCCCATGTCGTCGTGGGGTTTCCTCCCACAGTCCAAAAACATGCTGAGGCTGATTGGACTTGCTAAATTGCCCGTAGGAGTGCATGTGGGGGTGAGTGGTGTGTGAGTGTGCCCTGCGATGGGCTGGCCCCCCATCCTGGGTTGTTCCCAGCCTCGTGCCCATTGTTTCCGGGATGGGCTCCGGACCCCCCGCGACCCAATAGGATAAGCGGTTTGGAAAATGGATGGATGGATGGATTATTATTATTATTATTATTATTATTATTATTATTATTATCAGTAGTACTTTATTGATCCCAAATCAAATTCCAGCTCACATAAAAGTAACATCAAACTGTACATATTCAATAGGAAAATAAACCAGTAAACAGAATTCCATAAGAAGTTGAAATGGAGGGTTGGGGTTCCCTTTAGTAGCGTTGAACTTCTGCGCTAGTTAACTTTAAAACAGTTACTGGTTTTTCATTCCAGCTCTGGAGCTGCTACTTCCACTTCATTTGTGTTACCAAAGGAGACGACATTTACTGTAAAATGACTAATATTTTCTAACATTTTCGAAACATACTGGTGGAGCCGCTTAACATCAGCTGAAAGAAGTGTGACTAAACATGCTAGATATCGGGTGTTGCTAGTTTGTTTCATTTTCATTTTTTCTTTGCGAGTTAGCATTTCCCGATTCAGAAAACAAGCCAGTAGAACTTCACAGTGCGAGAGAAGATTCCTTGCTGCATCACACTGGCTTTACGAGGCCTGGCTGCTTTTCCCCGCATTCGGTCTGTTCTCAGCCTCAGTCCCCGGACAAAGCAGCCATCTAGTTGCTCCAAAGGCTTCTATAGGCAGCCTTCTGTGTAAAATCATCTTCTCCAGTTAATGTGCTAAAAAAATGCACTTGTGTGAAGACAGGTCTCAGAGAAAAGGCGCGCTGACAGACCTGCAGGAATGAACCACCTAATGAACATCAATGGGTGGGTGGGTGGGTGGGTTCATGAGGATGCGACCTGCTCTGTTTTGTTGTTCGGCCGCTTCACACACACCAGCGGCCCCAGATATCAAAGTCGCAGAACTCTTCATTTCCTGTGCACCATCCATCCCCTGAAGATTAAACAGCTGTTTGAGTTTCTAAGTGATACCAAAGGTGGGAGATGAGGGTAAGAAAGCAATGATGAATAATTTTTGGATAGAAAATACTGTTACTGACTCATTAAAGGGAGCTTGTAAGTATTATTTTATGAACGACATTTTGTTCCTTAGGCAACCATTTTTTTACCATTTTGAACCCCATTGAATATTTCCTTCATAGAAAGGAAAAATCATGACAAACTGGTCATTTTCTCTGCTGGCAGGTTGGATCGGCATGGGGGATTTTTTTTAATTGGAAAATAATACAATGGGGGTGGCAGGTTGCCTGCTCAGTACATCCGCAGTACAGCCACACTGAGCTTACAAGTGTTTGTGTTTATGATTCACTTGTGTAGGTGCATCACACTGGCCTGCATAACAGACTGAGACTTATACATCCATTAAACAATATATATTCATTCCGAAAACTAAAGAAAAGGTTTAGTCATGTATATAATTTACCCAAACTGTTTTTTTAAAGCTGGAAACAAAATAGAAAGTGTGTAATCACTAACCAAAATATACAACTAAAATAAAGAAACAAGTTAATTAAAAAAAAAACTGAGCGACAAATAAAATGCTCTAAAAATCAATAATGTTACAAGAAAACTTTAGCAATAATCCAGTGCTTTAAAAAAATGCATTCTATATAATCTATTTAATTTTCTCCCTTATAATGTATATAATACATAGATGGATGGATGGATGGATGGATGGATGACCTTGAGAAGAAAACCTGACGTCTGACGCGCGGCTCAAACGCAGGAATACAAAGTTATTTCGCCGTGTCCTTGACCTTGGGCCAGTTTTACTATTACAGACATTTTCTCTGGGTGGAGCTGGTTTGTGATCTTTTCATGCGAGCCCAGCCCGGCGTTTCTTTTACTCCTCTAGTGTACTGCCTGAGGATCACTTTTGATTACCCCATCAGGGGAAGTTTACATGAGCGTGAGCTGACACTCGAGTGGTGAAATCTCATATTGTTCTTGAGCCAGGGTAACACAGTAGACACCTAGCGGAAATATAAGTGCATTGCAATCAACGACGCCCATTTTTAAGCACAGAGAATTGAACGGAAGTACAACTTTGCCATATAACATGATTAATCAGTCTCAGAATTGTATTTCATTAAGCATTAGTATACAATTTTGTCTCTGAGCTTCAATTAATGGAAAATGTTACTATATTAAGCAATAAAATATTTCTGGTATTTATTCAACGTCATTGTTATAGAGAACAACAGAAACTATTTCAGTAAAATGTAGGTGTGTGAATGGACTTTGATTTGACGATATTCTGTCCATGAAGTAAACTGATATACATGTGGCAATATATATAAATTAGGACACAGTATTGCATGAAAAACATGTATATTTACCGTATGATCCCTTTTCACCCGCACATTCATTAGTAGGTCTATAATTCAGTTTAGCGCAATCCTTACAATTACTCAAAACAGGGATTCTGAGTTTCATTTTTAAGAATTAGTCTTTGAAATTATATTCTTTATTTATTGGCATTAAAAACTTCATTAAATTTATTATTTGGTTGCACCTTAAAATCGGAAGCAGTTACAACCCCGTTTAAAATATACAATTTAAGCAGCGCGCATCACTGAGTTTGTATGAGATCCCGTTTAAAGGAAAATTGAATGCTTCACTTGCACATATATACATACATATATATATATATATATATATATATATATATATATATATATATATATATATATATACACACACGTGCACTTAAATATGCAGAGATCATGTGAATGCAGGAATTAAACTGAATACAATAACGTCAGTGCAGGAAAGCCGACTTTCCTGCTTAACAAATGCTGCAGTTTTTTTTCAGTACACTATATTTAAAACGGAAAATTAAGTTTAATATTATTCCCTAACCTGGTAATCGGTATCATACACGCATACATTAGAAAACAGACTCGACTCGGCACCTTAACTAACTAGTAGGCCCATTATATAAAATGTAGAAGTTAAATTTCAGGGATATTTTAAAATAAGAGGGGAAATTGACTGTCCGAAAATAACTGGAGCTGCTGCTTTCTGACATGTAGAAATGACGTATTGACGTATCCAAAATAAATCAAATTCCATATTCAGAATAGACGGCCAGTTGGGAGAAGGTATTCAAATTTGACCTTTCTGTTTGCGATTTCATAATTCTTGTTTTTAAAAGAGCGATATATGCCTATATACCAGTTTACAACAGAGGCGTTATAAGGAATAGAGCAGCATTTTCGATGAATTCGTATCACTTACCTCTGCATGGTCTGGCCAGTATAACCAAATACGTCCGTCTATCGACGCTTAGCATTACATAATAAAACGGCAAATGAAAATAGCAAAGGAATGTTTGTTCTGTAAGCTGTTTCATCACAGATAAAACCGTCAGTAGTTTAATTAAAGTGTTAGGATATATTTTTCCAGTAGCTCTTCTTACTTGAGTGTCTGCACCGATTGTAGTTAATGTGCTTGTGTCTTATATATAGCATTCGACTTCGTCCATAGTAGTGCAACTGTTACTTCACACTATTTTAACAAGTGTTCGACGTTTACAATTCTAGACAAGCCTCAAACCGCAAGGAAGCAGGTGGCAGAAGCATGTCCCTGCGACATGATCATATTTTAAATTACATTTTCTTCATGGTGTTACTTCATACGCGAAAACGGTTTCACCCACTTAAATTCTCAAGTTAAGTAACGCAAAAGATTCCAGACACCGGCGCAAAAGTAGTCTGTACAACTACACGAGGCTGGAATTACTCCGTGACAATAAATACGCTTCTTTAGTTTAGTAATTAGTCTGTTGTGATAGTCATACAGAGTAATGAATGAATCACAGCGGCAGGAGAAACTTTCAATAGCAAGTGACCGGAACCCCGTCACAGTTAGTTTATTAATTTATAAGTAGCAAAGCAGTTTTCGGAATAACATAGTAACGGCCTCGGCGTTGTTTTCACGGCTAGAATCTCAGAAAGGGAAACCCATTACCTAACCTCAAAAGAGCGCTCATTTGACGTCACAGCCCCCTAGGCTACTGCTTACCACACCACTACAACGTTGCGCCGCAACAGCGTATAAACGATTCCTTTTTAAAAAATGTACATTGCGCCTCGTCAGTGATGCAAAAAGCGTATATTTAGCTTGAAACCCTCAGCAAGTTAAATGTTAATCACATAAGGTTATGAATTACAAATGCACGGTAGAGTGTAATGTACGTATCCCATTGTATTCCAATGGAAAATAAATAAACTGCCCTGCAAATTAATATAAGATAAATACATTGGCTTTGGTATGAAGCAAGAATCTGAAATCGTATTTTTTTGGTTTGGTAAATGAATCTTAATTTTCTCACTGCAGAAGACAAGCTCGATGTTTCTGTGTCGTACTTAGGTTAAAACATAATTTCCATCGATCCATTAAGACTTTGTTTTAAGCCCAGATGATTCAATCGCATAATAAGTTTGAGACTGAATGATTTTCACACAGCGATATTAAATAGAAAATATACAATTATAACAGAAAAAACTTCACATTTCTGTGAAGTTCAAGTTGACATTGAGAGAGCATAAATTAGAGACGATCGGGCTTTGAAATGACTGATTGTTCGAATTTTAACGCTGTGCACAGAATCAACTTCATGAATACCGAAAAATAATTTTTTTAACAGAAAGATTTTAAAACAATGATTTAAAAACAACAAATACAACTCTTTCTGTCATTAAAGCCTAGATTTAGTCAACGGTTAAATATACAGTTCAGGTGGTATTGTTCTCTAAGCAAAAAGTCTAATTTTCTAATTTTGTCCCTACAAACACAATGTGTTTATATAATTGGTTATATTGTAATTTATATTTCATATTGAAATTAGCCAACGTTAATAAGTTAACGACAAAAGTACTTCAGGCATTCCCAGGTAAACTTTTTTTCGAAACGATACTACACTTCGCAATTACAGAAATGAACCCATCACTGATATCATTTCAATTTGCAATCTATATGTTATCAGAGGTTACGTTATAATAATCATTTATGCTGATTGTTTTTGAGTAAACGTTTTATACATTTTAGGCCTAGCTCCGACTTTCTTAATAATTACAATCTAATTAAACTCCACATTAGGCCTACTCCAGGTTACCGAAAGTACGGAGCATTCATGTATTCTTATCAGTATACTGAGTTACTGGAACTCCTCGTAGATTTTATCCAGGAAAATCAGAATTCATGCTAACTGCCGGCAGTATTTGTAGTATAGTTTTATGTGGTCATTCTGCTTTTTTACAATAAACAAACATATTTAACGTAACAATAATTGTAAAAGGAAACCGATTTTTCAGTATATCGTTTACATTCATGGCGTAACTCGTAGCTTCAAATGTCGTTATTTTTGATCAGCCGATGAAGGGGGAGGGGTGTTAGTGTCCGATACTGTATTCTACCTTCCTCAAGCATATAGAAATTGACGGACATGCCTTCTGAAGTATAACGCTCCGCCTAATGCACGTGCTTGTGACAAACTGCACACGCTCCTCTGTTTTTTAAGTAAAACAATCCATGATTATTTGCAGACTTTCATATCTTGCTCTATGAAACCACAGTTGTTTACAAAATTATATTCCCTATTTTAAATAAGAAAAACTCCTCAATGACTTTAATTTAACAACTCACAAATTATGTGAATTGTACACCAACAAACACAAACCAAATTAAACATTCAATATTGTACACAGCTATTCCATGGTATAAGGGATTTTTGCTTGGACGATTGAACCGCAATTAATCAAAAGACGCGGTTTGATAGTCGGATGGATGGATTAATAATATGCCACAAGTTCCTCAGTACTATAATAATGTCGAGTAAATTTTTAGTGTTCAATATTAACTTCTTTGAATTGCACAATTTTTTACTGAGGCATATTTTCTTTTTACCATTGATTACGTCATAGGCCTACAATTAAAAATCACACTCTTTCAAACTGGTGATTATAAAACGAAAATATAAAGGCCTAATTACGTTAAAACATAAAATGTGAAAATGGTGTTTCGCCTTACTGCCCAATATTCGCCTCAGTACTTAAAACGACCAAACCAAACCACAATACACATGCGTGGCCTATTTCTACACTATAAACGTGTACAAAGAAGCTAGTGGTAAGACTGGCAACAGGAAAGTCCAATTTTGAAATCTAATAGTTGCCAGCTTTTGCGCCTTCGTCAACTCAGAAACTTTAACGTTTGGAACTCTCGTCCGTTGCTGCATATTTATTTTATCCAATTTCACTACATACTAAATGTTGTCTGAGCGCTAGCCAGCATCCTGTTTACCTCTTAAATTTCCTGGATAAGAGCCAAACGTAAACAGACCGGATGCCCATAGACTTGGTCTAATCACATCGATATATCTGTCAACCATTATGCAAAGTTAATTATCCCGCATGGAGGGGAAAAATACTGAATCACCTATATAAAAGCGATGAATCAAAGAACAAGCGCGTTATTTATTTCTATAATGCCGCCGAGAAATAGTTCCTTACCGCTCCGTAGAGGAATTCAAGAGACCGTCAAACGGTAAATGACATCAAACTTTGTGGCTGGACTTCAACTTTCAACTTGACCTTGGCCTGAAGCCCCGTCTTGACCGTTTATAAAACGGAGCTATGTTGGTGGGTTACTCTCTTTGTTCGATTCATGCAAACACTACCAATATTTAATGCTTGAACCATTGCCAAAAACGAACTTCCGTTCTTTATTAAGCCTAAATGTAGTCTGCTTATAATTAACAGTAACTTTATTATTTCAGTAACAGACGGTATCGTGTGATAATGACACACCAGCAAATGCGCACTGAAGCGGTGCCCACTAGGGTGAGGACACGTCAGAACGTGAGTTCAACAATAATTCCGTATAAACAAGCATCCGACACCCGTTAAATAAAAATCACTGTTTCAGTGTTATGATGTTGACTGACACGCGTCTGCATTATAACGTGATCATTTGTTCAGATTAAGAAAGAACGTTGAATCATAATGGAAGATATTTGCCAAATCACATGTCCACAGTTCCCTCAAGCCGACAGCATCCGTTTCCAAAACTGCAGCTAAAGATTTTTTTTTTTAGAAACGTCGTAGCAATTGTGGAGTTCCTACGCTGGTGTTACGGGAAACATATTTACAAACGGTCCAGTTTAATCGTAATACAAAAGATGCATCATTTAGTTGCTTTCTTAGTGCCGACAGAGTAGCTCTAAATTATACAATTAAAATAAGTTAGTATTTACAGTACGCATTTTTTCACATTGTCTTCCAATCGATAAAGTCCGCCTTAAGTAATAGTTAATAGATATAGTAAATAATTAAAGCACACACGCACACACACACACACACAAAGAAACGAATTATACACCATTTGATTTTTCCACAAAAAATACCTAACACGCATTTTCCTATATGATTTTAACACTATAACTAAATACTGTAATTTGCAAACGAAACTAAGTGGCCAAATACATATTACTTAATTGCATTGCGATTAATGGAATATTCGTGTTAGGTATACACATATTTTAGAGCGGGAAGGTACTGGATTATCAGCATAATGCTACGAGGTCGGTCTGAACCTCTTCACCACCTACAGATCAGGCAAATAGCTATCAAGCACATATACACCCTGTTACTTCGCTAAGAAAAAGTCTGCAGTAAAATACTGAATTGCAATATGGTGACTCAGGTAAATATGGTGATACGCCGCGCATCAAGAAATAACCGTACTAATTTAGTAGCTGCATTATATATTATGTTTATGCACATGAAAAATAAGTAAATGTAATACATTTAAAACGAACCAATCATTTCTTCGGGTTTGCGCTAACAGTTTTTCTACTGAGATATAACTTATAGTTTATGGTAATAATCAGAGTGAATATGTTAATCTGGTTTGCAATCTACTCGCCACTTCTTTCGTCGCTGAGAATCCAACATCCCCTAAAACGACACAATTGCAATTACTCTTGACGTGGCCACTTGTGGTTTTCTAAACTTATGTAAATTTCACTTGAATTTAGCTGCGATCGTGAGCAAGAAACAAGATGAAATCTCAAGTTCAATTTTTGCATGGGGACCAACCCCTGATTATCTGCAATTGAGATGTTTATATCTTCTTTGCATATCACGTGCCTCAATTCGGCCAATAGCCGCGGAGCAGCGCTATACACAGGCGCGTCGCTGTCCGCTTCTCTCCCAGAGTTAGTGCCTCTTTTTTAAGTGTTGGGGATTTTAAAAAGAGCTGGTCGTCTCAATGTTGGACGTGCTATGACAGCGTCATTACTTCTTCACTCCCGCTGGATTGACCCGGTGATGTTCCTCTACGACAACGCTTTAGAGGAAGTGAACAAGAATATGGAAGGATATCCTGGAGGCAATTTTGCTGCAAATCAGTGCAGGAATTTAATGGCTCATCCGGCATCCCTGGCTCCGAGCTCAGCCTACACGTCGAGTGAGGTTCCAGTGTCTGGCATGGGCGAACCTGTCAAACAGTGCAGTCCGTGCTCCGCGGCGCAGAGCTCCTCCAGCGCTTCCTTACCCTATGGCTATTTCGGCAGCAGCTACTACCCGTGTAGAATGACACATCACGGCAGCATTAAGTCCTGCGCGCAACCTTCCACATATGGAGAGAAGTATATGGACACATCCGTTTCGGGAGAGGAGTTCACGTCCAGAGCAAAGGAGTTCGCTTTCTATCAAGGTTACACCGCTGGTCCCTACCAGTCGGTGCCAGGCTACTTGGACGTGCCCGTCGTGCCGACCATAAGTGGCCCCGCGGAACCCAGACACGATCCACTCTTGCCCATGGAAAGTTACCAGCCGTGGGGTATCACTAACGGGTGGAGCGGTCAGGTTTACTGCGCGAAGGACCAGACTCAGGCGAACCATCTGTGGAAATCGTCAATTCAAGGTACGCCCAGTTCGTGCTTAATATTTGTCAACAGATATAGAAAGTGACTAATGTGAGTAATTTTAAAAACGCAGTTACTTTATGTAGTGTTGCACTTTATTTCCCCTCATACCTCTTGATTTCGATTTATTCGATTACAGAATATCTTTTATTGCGACTTTTTTAAAAATCTATAATTACCTCTTGATGTTAGTGAAGGAGGGACGCAGTTGGCGAAAGTCTCAGTATTACATAGATTATTGGGGTGTGAAACAAAATAATGAAAATGTCAGATAGCCGTTTGGTGCGCTTTATTAAAAAAATGCAGCGTAATGAATAGTACTAATTGTGTAGAATGTGTATATGTCAAGTGTGTAAGTTTGTCCATTTAGGGATGAGATGTTTTTCCTTTCTACGTTCAGACGCAGTGTCGCAAGCCGGGGAGGGCGGTTCTGCTAGACGAGGAAGAAAGAAGCGCGTGCCTTACACCAAGATACAGCTGAAGGAACTGGAACGGGAGTATACCACTAATAAATTCATTACAAAGGACAAGCGGAGAAGGATTTCCGCCCAGACAAACCTGACCGAGCGTCAAGTTACTATTTGGTTTCAGAACAGACGAGTAAAAGAAAAGAAAGTCATCAACAAATTTAAGAACCCCAGTTAGCCTGGATATAATAAAATAACTGGGAAGCTCTTAAGAAAGGTCTTTTATTGTGACTTGTTAACTTTAAAGAATTTGCCACTCAACGTGAGTGGATGGGAGACTTGGCCAAAGTCGCAAAATTCGTAGGCCTTCAATCCGGGCCTCCTGGTCAGAAACGAAAACTGGAAAAGGCTATAGATGACCGTGTTGTACGATATTCTTGAAGACAAACATGGACCAGGGAGCAGATTGCTGTTCACAAGACCAATTCGAAGGAAAGAGGTTATTGTTCGGTGAAATCGCATCTATACGACTGTCCAGTTTCTTCTCAGGAAAAGAAGACGTTTGCCAAATGTATATTTAAGTCATTTTCCATTGTAATTATTAAAGGGATATCACGACAAATTTTGGGGATTCGTGAAAAGGACACAGCAAGATTAAAACAATCAACCCGTAGAATAAATTAGAAAATATATTCTGTGTAATCCCCTTTTAAATAAACAATTCGCACTTCAGTAATTTGAGACGATGTTCAAAAACGTGTCTTTTAATTTCCAAGATTTAGAAATCCTTGCGTTGAAAATGCTGATGTAATCACGCTAGTATTTTAAACTTCTTCTGAAAACAAGGTTTTCAGATTATCCATTTCAAATAACTGCTCTGTCGTATTTGTGTAGCCTGACTGTATGTTAACGCTGAACCGTTGAGCGCAAATCACTGAATGTCTGAATTGCTCAGTTATCTGTGTCTGCCAAAGTGGTTAAACTATGTCCAAATAAAACTGGACACGGACTTCAAACTGTACTCATATATTTATTTGTATAGCGAGCTGTCGCTCAAACGTTGTTTTTTTATGTAAAAGCAAAATATACTTGTTTTATTCTTTTTTTTTAGACGTATATAGGCCTGTAGGTGTAGAAATGAACATCACCATTCTTATAAATATTGTGCAGAAAAAGATAGTTTTTTTTGTTGTGGAACTTTTCGACGCATTGCCGGTAAATTACAGGATCGCTTTAAGGAATAAACGGGATGGAGACTAAACCTTGACCTTGAGGAAGATTGAAGTTGAGAAGTTTCAGAATAAAGTAGAACAACATTGCCATCTGCTGTTTTAAAAATGTAATTAAATTCTTAAAACCGGCCAGCGCGCAGAGCTTCTTTAGAACTCGAATTTAGCTATTTTAAAAATCGACTTTATACATAGCAAGGACAGTAATAATAATATACACGCAATAATGTGTTCTTTGAAGAATTATTGAATATTTTTTATTATTATTTATCAATTCTTGGTAGCCTATATTGTAAACTCAAACGGCCATGTCAGACTAGGACCAAACATGTGTTACAGGTGGACTGAAAATCTCGGAAAATACAAAGATAATGCCATAATTTTTTAAACCAAAGAGTAATTTACGCCGCTGCATTAAACGTACTTTGCTATTATTTTAAGATGCGTTAAATCTGACTGTTAGACACGCTCTCATTTTGAGGAGTATCCTACGGTATACAAGCATAACAGGAAAGGAAAGTTCAGATAAATTTGATTAAACGAACTGCGTAATTCAGAAAACTTTATTTAAATTGTTCGGCTTCAATCACTATGTGTGGGCATACATTATAATGTTGTTTTGCTGCAATTTATCCCTTTTCGCATGCTTATTAATGAGGTTTTTCTTTTTACTTGTCTAGTTTAAATGCTATATCACAGTTATTTTGATATACCCTCTACTCATCCCGATTTTTCTGTTTAATTTTCCGCCAAATTAAACTGATCAAATAATTCATTAAGAAAACGCACGAAGTTAAAAACAAAACTATCCAAAACTGAGTGGCATTCGTTTGTAAATAAATCATATAACAAGCCCAAACTCTCTAAATATTTTTTTAATTAAAATTTCAAACGTGGCAGATATAGATTTCACATTTCAAGTACCTCGGACTGAACTTTCGAAACTGCCTTCATGTTTTTTGTTATATACGTTTACATACAGGCGTTCGGGAGACACTTGAGTGACTTACAGGACAATGCAAATAAGTAAAGTTATACGCAAATAGCTTCAACAGAAGAACATCCCTAATACGTCTTGTGCAGCGTTGTTACATGAGACAGAAAGATATAAATCTATAATATCGGAGTACATATGTAAATATTTTGGGTTGTGTAATATGACGTTAGGTAATGTTGAGTTCTATTTAATCGATGTGATTTTATGCTGTCTGAATCTGAATATTTAAGTACACATTTGGAAAAAAATATTAATGCAAGATCAAGAAGATTTGCATATTTTTCTTAGAAAATTTACTTTAGGCTTACATTATACATGAAGCTTAAATGAAATTGCAAGTATGGCGAATTTTGTGTGATAGTAATATATACAAAAACATGGTGGTGCGTTTGTGCAATTATATTTTATTTATTCTGTTTTATAAATCCTTCAAAAACCAAAAACATTCTTCTATCGTTATTATTTGTTAGTGTATACATTCATCCTTTATTTGTGTAAATTTCCATCTGCAACTATTTAAGGTAAATGTTTAAAAAGTATTTTGTGCTTCTTTTGAAAGGCAAGAATACAAGCACTGAATATGGCATTTCAGATTATAAGGTTATAATCCACACGATACACAACAATTAGTCATTTTTTACGCAAAAATACATTAGTTATGAAGATGGTAAAAAACAAAACAAAAACAATGTGTGTGTCACACTTTTGTCGGGTTTGACTCTACCTGAGAATGCGGACTATTATTATTTTTAATGCATTAACTGAAATGGATCCTAATACGTACATGAATACAGTGGAATGAAGTTCGCCGTATATTACATATTCTAATTGTTGAGAACCACAGCTGAAATACTTTAAAATTTAACACGGCAAAAGTCTGATTTTTATAAGTGTTGATAGAAATTACACGTCAGCTACAACCAGATTTTAAGAACCGATTTGCCTTCCGCATTTAAAATTTTACAGCGCAGTCTGGACACTGTATAATTTTAAAATATGGCTATTCCGGCTAATAAATTTATGGATTTAACACTGCAGTGACAGAAATGCTGCGTTTAAGTATCACCAGGGGCTCGCGTGCGCGGTCTGTTCGGAGGCGGAGGTACTGGGCGGAAATGTTTGAAAATTTTGGAACGATGTGCTGGAATTTGCTGCCATCCAAAGGCAAAACATGTAATAGCAGTTTTACTAACATTTAGCTGACGCTAAATGTGCGCTTTCAAAATACATGGCGTAGCAGTAGACGAGTTGAAAGAAGATGGCCTGTACGGAGTTTTCATATCGTTTTGTGTGCAGTCGGGCATTGTTTTACTTTCGTGAACCTGGGGGTTGCAGTATATCTCTATCGGGTCATTGTTGTGTAGTTCAAAGAGCTTTTAAGTTGTCGTCGGACAGAGGTGATAAAACTATGTCCCAGCATTCTTTGCTCCAATCTTTTGGTGGATAAAGGAAACCCTGCCACACAAGGTCTCTGGGCACTGCTAATTACTGTTGACCTTCTCAAATCGCTTAGACTACAATGGTCCTGACGGATTTTTAACATAGGTTACCTTGATCCTGAGACAGACGTATAGAATTACATATGCCAATCCATCTTTTAGATAAGCTCCTGTAAACTCAGTAATTAAGTCATCAAGAGCAAATTAACAAATCCTTAACGTCACCCAAGGTAGGTAAAACGGGTTGTATTCACTAAAAGTCGATTTAATTAATATGTTGCTGTAATAGCCTCAGTTACTCAAGATTGGAACAATGTCTTGTGCGTGACTTGTGCGATATGCCTTTTTGTATACAAGTACATGCTAGTACTGTATAATTAAGTATATATTCGTGCATATTCAAGCTTGTTGTAGTTTGGAATAACATATACAGGGCATTTTTAGTATTACAGAATGGGAAATATACGCATGAAGTAGCATTTTAATATTAATGATATAGCATGTATTATGTAAAATATGAACAATCTTTCCAGATTGGCAATGCACGTAGTTACTAATACTGCCTGCTTTATATGAATTTTAAATTAGTTTAATATACATTACTGGCTGATTTGTTTTCTGAAACAATTGAAATAGGATAAATAATTCTTATCTTATTTAGGTATTCATTAATCAATTAATTGCAAACGTATTCTTACGCGCACCGCATTTTAACCTAAATGTATCAGTGTTTTTTTAGCCAATGTATACAGTCAATGTGACGAATGGCTGAAACACATTCGAAAATGTGTTTTGAATTAGACAATTTCTACATTTGGTACGTGAAGTTCAATTTGATTTAAAGTTCAAAGTTACAATGATTTCTGAGCGCTTGTACTTGGCTGGAGTCTTAAACTTAAGTGACTCAGGAAATTGTGAGACAAATTATAATTAATTATTAAAAAGAAAACGATAACATACCGCGGTCTTACATCTGAACCACATTTCCCCTGCTTTCTTTCAAGCCTATACTACTATGAGGAATAATTAAAATGTTACTCACACCAAACACACTATGCATACATACATACACACACGCACAGACATGCATACAGACACACAGACAGACAGACAGACAGACAGACTGACTGACAGACAGACAGACAGACATACTACATCCTTTACACAGCAATAGTATAACACTGCAGAAGTATAATAATGAGAATTTATTTGGATTATGCTTTCTGGCGATCTTTGAAATTTACAAAATACGAGATGAATGTCAAGAGCGATATTTGAAACTTAAAAATGTAGCTTCCTATAGGTTCCTTTTTGAGTCAAGTATGTAGTAGAATTAATCTCATTGCAATTATTGTTATTGGTAGTAGTAACAGCAGTAGTAGTTCAGCTGCAGTACTAGTAGTACCAACATACTATAAAAAATGTGACAGAGCTTCAATTGTTTATGAAAACATTTCTTTGAAGCCTTTACAAAACATTCAATGTTTGATTCCAATTAACAATTAGGTTAAACTTCGGCGTTAAATCCTTTGCTTTAAGCTTGCTCACCTAACGGAAAACACCCTTTCAATATTTGAATCCTGCAGTTAATTTTTATTTGGTGACCCGTCTCACATAGATTTGTATAAATAACTATACCAAAGAAAATTTCAGCAGCTCCCAACATCAGAACGTGGCCTTCAGGTTTTATATGTCTAGCTGTAATTTTGACCTCCAGTTCGCGCCTACCGTCGCACTTAGTAAGGTGATCGATCAAAGCCGACCCTTCGAAGTTTGCATTTCTCTTCCAAGTCCGTGCGATTGCGGTGTCTGTACATCCTTCAAAACTGAATTTGAAACTGATTTGGTAGAGGTCAGCTGCCATTTCAGCGTTCCTCGTTTTCACCGTTCAGAAAGATGCATGCTAATAAAACAAAAATTGCAAGGTATCAATGGAACTACACCTGAGTGTATGTTCGAACTGTTACCGCTTATTCACAAGAACATATCGCAAAATGACAGAAAATCTTGACATTAAACTTAAGAAGGACATTCTGTATTTTTTTAGATAGAGAATGGTATTCTATTAATTGACTGTCTGTATACGCTGCTTTTTAAAAACCATTCACGGTTTTCCGTAACAGCCCGTTTTGATTAGATGATTATAATACCTGATATCACCGTCCACCATTTAGCCTATGAAACTGTCCGGCTAAATTAGAGTCTATTGCAAAATATAATTATTCAGCATCGCAACTGTATCCAGGAATGACCTCCAATTCCCGTGATTGTTCCAATGCTTTGGGGTGGCAGGGTTTGAAAGCTAGTCGGTTAACATTAGACACTTAATATTTTTGTATTATAATATTGTCATGTATTATTGCTGACTATTTTCTCTACATTATTTCTGTCTTAATATTATTCAATTATAATAAATTACTGTATAACTTCATCCGGGACATGTGGTTCACTAAATGCAATCCGTAGTCAATTTCCCCCCAGATGACCCTCCTCCTCGCGCGACCTTGATGTCTAACACAGCGATATGGCCACCGGATGCTTGTTTATGTACAGATGCCATAATATTTAGGCTTTTCAAAATAAATACAACCAGGATGGGAACCAAACAGTGGACAGAATTTAATAAATATCGTCCGAACTCTCATATTTATTTGAAAAATACGTCAAAATACAATATCTGCCCGTCATTATATAACAGCTATATATAATTCGTTCTAGCTATTTAAAATTATGTTCAATTTATATTCGGGAAAATAACAAATAAAAAAACGGCCTGTATACATGTTGCAATTAGCCTCCACCTATTGCTTTTACCACCCCATCTGAAAATGCCGGGGTATCCTCAGCATTCGATATACTGCTATATGCCTCTGGTAGTTAGAAAAGAGAAAAAAGACTAAAGTTCGGATTCGGTGTTCTTAGCGCACGTATTCGAACACAACAGTACACTTCAATAATCTGTAATCTGTAATCGTTTAACGATCACGTGGTTTTAATTCTCACGGAACGACTGTAGTACGTTATTTTATTATATTGTGTATAATACTATATCATACACAACGAAGTATTTTTTCTCATTTACAAGAAGGAAAATAGAACCCTGTCGAGACATCGAAGACAGATCTAGAATATTCGGAAGACCACATTTTATGGCAGTTCTTGGTTTTCATAAGAGGACCAAAAATTATATTAATTGTACAGTCAGACTGTTTATCTTTATTGTAGTTTGCTAAAAAAATGTAGGCCTATACTCATCATGGCGATATGAAATGCAGTTTATTTTTTTAGCTTGTAAAATGAACGACAAAGTATGCAAGCGTGTGAGAGAAGATAATATGTCAAATTCGTATTCTGCCTGCGGATTTCTGATGATATTCGTAAAAATCCTACTGAAAATATTTTACTAAATCACGTATGCATGTAATTTTAAGCGGGATTGTTTTAAAAAGGCCAAGTAATTTTGACTCATTCATGAACCGCGTGATTTTGGTATTTTGCATTATCTTCACGCGGTTTTTTAATTCTCATTTTTATATTACCCTTTTCTATTACAGGAAACTGTTTAGTTTAACCTTCACAAATCCATTTGACAAGGATTGCTTTCTTTTACGGCCAAGACATCTACAAAATTAGACTGGCTTATCTCTATAGCTAGGAAATACGAAAAGGCGTTATTTCTACCAAGACACTTTAATTTCAACTTAAAAACATCGATATTATATAAACTATATCTTTACATTTGCTTCCCCAGGCATTAATGAACCTAAATTTTAAGACGATAACATGATTATGTATAGTTACACATGGAAAATCATTATTATTGGAGAATGCAGTATATATGCGTACTGAATTACTGTTTTAAAATACTTCCATGATGTTACAGAATATAGAATACTAAGTTTAGCATTTCAAATGTGCAGGAAAAATGCACGAATATGTATTCAATGCAGGTGGGTCTAGATAAAGACAAAATGAGTGTAACGGCTACTTGTCCTTTCCGCATTTGTGTGTTTTCGTATTGTAAGAATAAAAACTTATGTTAAATGATTGGCAGGACACCTATACGTCATTTTCTTACTTTTGGATACAGACTAAGGAGTCAATACCAATTATGTATCATGTACGCGTCAAATATATAACACAAAGACATTGGCAAAACCTCTGTTTCGCGTTTCGAATTGTGTTCTTTTTCCTGCGTGCCGTTGATTAGTAGGTACAGTTATCCCTTAGTGAGACAGATTGACAGATGGATTAAGACTCAAAGTGTGCTAATTTGCGACCATCGCTTTTAATTGTGCTATTTATTGGGCTAAACAGATTAATTAATTGTCACATAAACAAGCAAAAAAAAAAAACTTATAATACGTGTATTAAAACATGAGCCGCCATATGCACTGATGGGCGTGCGCACCACCCGCATAGAATACGCTAATTAGCCGCTATTCAATCTGGCTGCTGTATCAAGTGAATTCTATCATATCCACAGTTAGCAGGTTTAGACTGAAAGTCGGTAGATTGTTTCATACGCTTCTCAAATATTAGCTTCACTGAGCTTTCCCGAGAAGTAATAGGAATTGTCAAAACAGCAAAACCACGTTTAAACGCTGGTTTTAAGCACAAATATACAGTCCAGGGCATCAGTGCATCAACATGAACCTAGACACAACCCGCGCAAAATATAATGTCATTTTCTGCTCTCGGTCACATGACTGGCGCCCCTCTAGGATGGAGATGGATCTCCACGTCAGCCTACGTCTCAAAATTTCTGCTCCAGTGATCTGCTTCAAAGAGACTGTAGCAACAGCGCACGAGAACCATGCCACGAGGACTTAATGAAGGAAAACCAGCGACAGAGCTATAATGGATTTTGACGAGCGTGTACCGCTTGGGCCGAATATGTATTTGCCCAGTTGCACGTACTACGTCCCGGGAACAGACTTTTCGAGTCTCCCATCGTTTTTATCTCAGACCCCGTCTTCTCGACCAATGACGTACTCGTACTCTGCTAACCTGCCGCAGGTTCAGTCCATGAGAGAGGTTACCTTTCGGGACTATGCTATTGATACATCCAGTAAATGGCACCACCGAGGAAATTTGTCGCACTGCTATACGACAGAGGAGATGGTTCACAGAGACTGTCTGTCTGGTCCAACACCTCTAGGGGAAATGATCGCGAAAAACAATTCCGTTGTCTACCATTCGAACTCTAGCTCTACATCCAATTTCTATAGCAGCGTGGGAAGGAACGGTGTGCTGCCTCAGGCTTTTGATCAGTTTTTCGAGACGGCGTATGGGAATGCAGAAAACCGAACGGCCGACAACCCGTTGGACAAAAATACCACGAAACTGACTAACCCAGGGTCCGGCTCCGACACGTGCCGGGAAACAAGGGGAAGAGAGCGGCGAGAAGACAGCAGCAGTCCAGAGTCTTCTTCCGGCAACAATGAAGAGAAATCTAACAGCAGTACGTACTAAGACGCGCCCCAGTTATGAAAGATCGCAATCTAGCGCGCTGCTGTTAAACAGTTTATATGCTGTTTTATAAGCGCATAAGGTTTATGGGGGTCCTTTAGATTTGCTCAACAAAACTTTGTTATAAACTACAGGATCACGTGCTTACGATTGAATTTGACCAATGGAAATCTCAGGCCTTTTTCCAATTTCTATTTCTATCTGTTTCATAAGTCATTTATAATATCTTTAGATTTCCTGGATGGCAACTTGTTATTGTATTTTAATACGTAATATAGGTGCTTTTATAGTGTTCATATCCAGTATAATGTCACTGGGCTTATTAATTTAGACTATACAGAAAACATACAAATGTAACAAAAAATAAAATATGAGAATATGCTCTATATGTATTTCACATCGTTTCATTTACAAGTTCTCTTATATCATATTATATCTTGTACCGTTAATTGCTAACTTTGCGTCACTACTAAATTCATGGAATATAAAGGTAAGACAACGAAATATATATTTCATATTCATTATCTACAAAATGATTATCACGCAGTTCACAATATTATAGGCATAACGTGGGCTTATTTTAGAATAAAAAAACATACTATCGAGTAATACGTTTAAATAGAGTAATATTTTTTTTAATAGAAAAACAATCTAATAAAGATTTTACATAAAGTTATGTTAAAGCCCGATTTCTGATGCTTTTTTCTTAATTATCGCTCCTTTCTTTTAGGTGGTCAGAAGACACGTAAGAAGAGGTGTCCCTACACAAAATTCCAGATCAGAGAACTGGAAAGAGAGTTCTTCTTCAGTGTGTACATCAACAAAGAAAAACGCCTGCAGCTCTCCAGAATGCTAAATCTCAGCGATCGCCAAGTGAAAATTTGGTTCCAAAACAGGAGAATGAAAGAAAAGAAGCTGAACAGGGATCGTTTACAATATTACACCGTCAATCCTTTGCATTAGCGGTATGCATGTGGACCCGGCTCTTCCCTCTGTGTTGAAACAGAGGCACGACGGTTAATTTCAAGTTCTAGGATGTAGATTCATTCCCCGCACACAATGAACCGGATGTTTCCAAAAGAACTTTATACATTTTCCTGGATGAAAATAACTGTTTTTTTTATCCAAATGTATATAATATATTCCAAACATGTAGTGGGGTCTAAATCACAAGTTTAAACCTGTTTAAAGTATTGTCGCCCAACCCCTATTATTATAATCACCGAACACTGACCTTATCATGTCTATTTATTTTCGCATTTAGCTAAATATGACATGTGTACAACTGTTTTGTATGTTTTATTCATTGTGGGTATACAGTTTGGTGCGACAAACATATATGATTTGTAACGCCTAAAAGGCAGGTGATAATGCTATATGATAGTCCTGTTATAATAGTAATTTTTGTCAGTAGAATTCAAATTTAAATGGAAAGTAGCTTTTTCACATCTTCGATGTTCTTTTTTTTATATAAAACAGTAAACAAGAGCAAAAAAATAGATATTTCGCTAGCCTAGACATCAAAAATGTCATACGATGTTCAAACTAAAATCAAGCGATTTTATAGCATTAAACATAATTTTGTTTGGAGAAAAGTTTCACGTCTGTGTTTTTAGTAGAGTCCTTTGTCCGGAGCGGCGTAGAAGCGAAGCAGATAAAACGTCAAAAAGGTTCAGATGTATTTTGGTAAAACTGTACCGCGTAATTGTGTATGTACTAGTACTAGTGTAGTGCTAGTGTGCATAATTACATTCATTTATGACATTTCCGCATTGCCATCAATAGGCTACATTGTATAGCTATACCTCAAAGCAAACCTTTTTCTACAGTATTTTCGTTGTGATCTTCTCGTTCTAATTCTGAGCTGAATGGCTTTGACGGTTGAAGTCCCGTTAATGAGATTATGTCAAATTGGATTTTTAAGCATAAAAATATAGGAAAAGCATTGGCTTGTCGTGCTGTAATATATTGACTTGGTGTAAGGTACGCTTGGTATACGCTCACGCGGGGACATACCAACCACAGACAAAACAGAGTCATTACAAAATAAGACTACAGACGTCACAATGTTTTTTTTTCTTTTAACCATGGGAGCTAAAATTAAACTGTCGTTATATAATCATAATGTTTATTTCCGTTTAGTTTCAGGTCACCATTTGGTCAGAGAATAAAAAGCGACTTTATTGTTCCTTAGGTTTGGAAAACGCTAAAGAAAGGCCTTCGAAAGTATGCGGCAAATTTCAGGTCACTTTTCCCACCCAAAGACCCTTCTTTCGTGTTTATCTTGTAGAAATTTTAAATTGTAACTCGGTTTTATTTTTGTGAGATTTTTTTTGGCGTCACGTTTCCACATTATTCTTCTATTTGAAGCATTTTCAACCAAGTATCCTAGTTGTTCCGCCAACACTTAACGAGTGACATGTATCACAGTAAAAGACCAGTAAACAAAGAAGAGCAGAAGTTTATGGTCGCCGCTGTACGCGATGGTCCTACCGAGCGCATCCTTTGAGGGTCTCTGGAATTCCGACCTAATTACGGCACATCCTCTCTGTTGCTGTAACAACTCTACCATAAAAGTTGTCTGAGTCTGGAGCATTTGCACAACTGGAGTGCGGCAATAAACTGTCTGAGACCAAGGTTATTAGCTGTTACTAAGGGCTTGAGAAGAACCATTGAAAGTCGTTGTCCACTGTCTTTCCATTCTCATTTGCGAATGCTCTTTCGGAGTCCCAGATTGGTGGCAATATTCAAGCTTGGTTTACAGATGTCTTTCCACTGGGCGGCGCACTTCAGATCAATGTCATTGCCGACGATGTCAAGATGACGGGAAGATTTTTTAAATTCAGTCTATTAAAACAACTCTGCAACCTCTCTATTGCAAGACAGGTAAACATCTGCCAGGCGTTGAACTCTGTATAAATGCGAATTTGGATAAGTTAATCAAATTGATGCTTTCGGTTTTATGAAGTATAATTATATATGTATTTGACAAATATAAAACATTGTTTATAAATCATATATTGCGCAGGATACGTGCATTTTTTTTAGATAACGATCAGATAAAGCGCTACATATTACACTGGTTGTTTGGCCGGGTTTAAATCATAGCGCTGGTTTTTTAATTTATTTTCACGTATGTGAAGTGTAATAAATACAGAAGTCACGCGCCAGTCGTGGCAGAAATTCAGCAATTTATAATTGTATGCGTGTGTAAATGCAAACACATTATAACTAAACTGTGACATTATTTTAACGTAAAAATAACATTAGTTTCCTGACACTTAGGGCTTGCGCTGTGAATCAGTTCTTGCTTGCTTTTGGTATAAAATTATAATAGTCCTCTGTTTCCTACAAGCGGTCACAACCGGCATGTTTCATGAAAGAACAGTTTTAAATCATACGTTTTATAGAAGCATGAAAAGATAGTATTGAGGAAATAAAAACGAACAAAACGATTAAATAGCCATATCCACAGGCTTTGTCTCCAGTGAAAAATAAAAGCTTCCGCTGGATGTAATAAAACGGCACATTATTGTACGTAAGGGCATCAAAATACTAGGCCTACGATTGCTACCGCAAAAAATACTGGGTAAATGACGGAAGCTTTGCTACGACAGGATACAGGCCAATAGCCATACACGCGACAATAAAAACGCTGTTAAAATAATATTGTGGATATATTATATAGCCAGTGAGTAACATGAACCGTGGGCCTGTTGAAGGTAATTAATTCATGCTCGTAAATATAAATTTAGCAACCACAAATGTAAATGTATTTTTATATATTCTGATCCGTTCGTATCATATAAAGCTCTTATTTCAAACGAAAAACTGTCCTCTGTAGGGTGTCGGCCGTTCGTGTTGCATAACAGGTCAAAGGAGAGTTAAAAATTGCCAAGAAGGTAGCCAGTTTAGTAAAGCCGTAAGTAAAATTACTGCTACTATGTACTTTCAAAGCACCCATAGGTACTTATGCTGTCTCTGTAATAAAAACAACGATTCTTTAACTTTAAAGTCGTATTAGAGGCAAAGTACATGCTATTTTTCTTTCATAATTAAAGCCATGTAGTACATTTTCCTAAATTCCTGAAGGGCTGCATAGAAAAAGCTAGAAACAAAAGTTCAGATTATAGAACGTTCTATGGAGAAAGGCTACCTGCGAGTGGCAGATGTGGCAGGGATTTGGCCAAGAGACAAGCGTACGTCTGTTCTCGGGGGAAGTTAAACTTAAATATGCGCGCCGCAGAACAATTCGAGATATTAAAGAACACACTAAGTAAAACAGCTTTAATTTTTTTAGCTAACTTGTCAGGAAGTCACTGATTTGTTATGTCAAAATGGAAGCTGGATATCAGTGCATAATACTAAGACTAAAATTACTATTATTACATTTATATAACAGATTCTCGCTTTGTAGCGTTCCGGGCTGATTTTTAGTCTGTCGGTAATCGGTCTGATGATTTGTGGTTTCAAAATCTACCGCACTATGTGCACTTATTTTAAATATTCTTGCATGATCATTTAGGTTTAACAATATATGGACCTTGATATAGATTGATGATATGTATGAAGCGTTTGGACACGGTATTGTGCTAATTAAAATCAGTAATGATTCAAGCCGTCTCTCATCACCCAGGCTCAGAGTTATATTTCGAGACCGTTTTCAGTAAAGTGAAATGTACACCCACTTGTCTTTTGCCATATCTTTTATTTCAAACGCTAACAATGGGAAATAAAACTTAAGATTTTGTTTCATTTTTACTGAAAGCTCTGATTGATGTGTCCACGTCATTGCGTGCTTTTTCAAGGGCGGGGTCTCCAGCATTCTCGGCTTTCAATTGGCTGTCAATGAGCACAGTGAAGGGGAGCTATCTGTAATCTTATTCAGCATGTTTTGCTCAAGAAATGTCAGCCACAAACTGTTATCTGCTCCTAGTGAAATTTTACCACAACAATGTCATGCTCAGACAGCCCAGCTGGGAACTCATTTTTGGTAGATTCCTTAATTAGCGCCCGAACTGAAAGCGGTGGAGACTACTACCAAGGTGGCGGCGTGTACTTTCCTCCTGGTTCGGATTTGCCTTATGGACTACCAAACTGTGGATTTTTCCCAGGACTGAGCAAACGAAACGAAGCAGCTTGTCAAAACATGGTTCCCACTTCTAACCCATACATGCCGGGAATGCAAGTATGGCTGGACACGGCGCGGTCGTGCCGAATGGATCAGTCCGTTCAGCAGGTTACCTCATGCTCATTCTCGCCTAACATTAAAGAAGAGAACACGTACTCCATCTATGAATCGGGTAAGACTGCAACACCTTCACATACAGAAGACCTCTGCTACTCCGGTGTATCATCGGGTTCGTGTCCGGGTGGCGATAGTGGCATGGTCCCGGTACCTGGTTACTTCCGCCTATCTCAGACTTACGCAACTTCTAAGGTTTATCACGATGTTCAGTCAAATTCGTCACACTTTACACTACAACCTCCCGTTCACTTCGACACACCGCCTTCCTCCTCCACATCGGTAGAGCCTGCCAGGAGGGATAACAAGGATGGCTCCTCCAACTGTGTGCCAGGCAGTCAAAAAGACGAGGAAACGGGCGTATCCTCCTCGACTGAGGAGTCACCTTCTCCAGAACCCCGAGAAAATTGCAAAGAAAGTCCAAAGGCGATCACAAATGGTAAGTAGCACACGGCCATAAAGGTGTGCCCATATCCGTCTTCGTCACTGCATGTTTTAGCAGGTATGGTTACAGGCAATATATGTGTGATCCCGGTGAGTTTTTCATTGCTGCAAGAAAAGCACTTTAGCCATTGCAATTTTAGTTTTAGTTTTCTTTACCTCTATTTAAAAATTTCTAGCAAAAAAACTATTTGCGTCTCGATGGGCAGTTGTATCTTCGCTTTATTTTGGAAGTTGAATCGTCGGACTTAAAATGCTTATATTAGTTTAAAATAGGAAACGATAAACTATGCTCGGTATATAAGTATCTGCATATTGCGAAACTGTGTTCTTCCTTTGGCATTTGTTAGACCACAAAGTCACTCCGGACTAACACTTTATTCCAGATGACTAACAGGGATACATTATTCTGAAACTATAGAATTATTAGATGTTTTAAATTACGTATGCCTCTAAAATATCTGAATTAAATATCCTTAAACGTGCTGCACATGAAGCGCTATGTGGTACGTTTATTTGTCTTATAATTACAGAGTTTAGATAGGCCTAAATCATATATTTGGTAAACAAGTAAAATGTTATTATTTATCATTATTTTGCTATCCTTAAATTTACAGGCCTAATTGTAGACGTAAAAGGCACAAACTAATAATTTTCTAAAAGTGAATTGTTTTCGCAATTGACCGTTTCTAAATCATGTTACTTATAGGGTACGAGGAAAAAAACATCACGATAATTTATTAATTATTATGTGGACTGTCATAGTTTCGTAACAGTGAACTTAAAATATTATGAAGGCTAAAAGCAGTTTTCAACTACGCTACTATAAATTTAATCATGCGATTTTGTTTTTGCAACATTGTTTCTAGGGAGAATGAGGCAGCCGGATTAACATTTCTAATTACCTGGCATTTAAATACAACCAAAAGCCTACTGATGTATAATGAAAACTATATAGACGTGAAAATGAGAAACAGACCGAATTCATATTGTAACTGTTTTGCTCATCGTCAGAAAAATAAAACTTGATAACCATCTAACTAATATCAAGTTCAAGCTGAGTACAGGCCCGCGGTTGATTCTGCGGGACCCGCAAAATTACAGTTCCTGCATCTGATGTATTGTTTTAAATTTCTTTAGGACACACGAAAGATGAAAATGCAGCTAACTGGCTAACAGCGAAGAGTGGACGGAAGAAACGGTGTCCTTACACTAAACACCAGACTCTGGAGCTCGAGAAAGAGTTCCTGTTCAACATGTACCTGACTCGTGAGCGGCGCCTAGAGATCAGCCGTAGCGTCCACTTGACCGACAGACAAGTTAAAATCTGGTTCCAGAACCGCAGAATGAAACTGAAGAAAATGAGCCGGGAAAATAGGATTCGGGATCTTACAACCAACTTTAATTTTCCGTGAGGAACCTACGACGCTTCGTCGTCAGTGCGAAGTATTAAATCCGGTTTTACAACTGTCTTCGGTTGCACAATGATTGTGCAGGAAGTATTTGATTAATGACTTTTCTGAGTGCCTGCATGTTGGTGATTTACAAAAAACTATTTTTATTTTAAGTTGGAATATATAGATGAAAATATATGTAAAATTTCTGTGAAAATGTAGACCCATTCAGTTATTAGAAAGGAGGAATTAATTCCGTCGTCAAAAATTGCTTGTGTGTCTAGGATTTCGGGCGGACTTGACCACAAAGACCCCTTCAGTGTTAACCGTGCATGAGTCACCCAAACATTATAAAATTTGTTTGTAAAGCATTTAAAAACATTGAATATAACATATATAAAATATATATACCTGCACATTTGCGGAGATATGGCATTGTCGTGGACAACGTTTATTACACACACCTCTTTGCAAGAAATTGTGCAGATTTTCCCGATCATCCCATTTTGTGAGACTGATAGATATTTTACATACACTATTGCTACTAAGCGATAAAAATATTTTCGACATCAAAGCAAGTTGTTTGCTTTCCAGCCATTTTCATTGTAAGTGGCATATAAAGGGCGGAATATATATCCAGTATGTACTGTGAAAATGTTTTATTGTGGTGTGGTGACAATAAATAAAATCCAGATGTTTCTCTAGAAACGTTAATGAATTTATGTTGCTTTAATAAAGAAAATTCAGTTTAATGATGATCTTACATTTAATGTTTCTTTTTCATCATTGTTCGTTATGTATTTTCATACAGGCCCAGTGTTATGTAGCGTCTACGTTGTTTAAACAAGAGTAGTTTTTTTTTCGTTTGGTCTGTTGAACATTGATTTGTTAAATAAGCGGGAATATTTCAGTGTTACAAAGTGCGTTGGATTTCAATCAGCTCTAACAAGGATTTTCATTTATGCAGCAAAGCAGATGAATACCTGGCTGAGTCGTACTCAGCTCGGAAATTCTTAGATTTTGAATATGCCAATGTCTCGTGCGTGTAATATGGAAAGTGTTTCGTGTTATGCCAAGTAACTGTAATGTGAATACCGATTATGGCTCGATCGTTTTCTTTACATTCGATTTTAATACTCTTAAGATATCCATGTATTTTCATTTTCACCAATGAACGTTCCTTTTTTTATTGCCTGCACGAGAGGTATTTCTTTTCTTTTGGAATCAAGGGTACTGTCGAGTGACTTAGGTAGTTTCATGTTGTTTGGCTACAGTTCTTACCGCCACAACACGAAACTGTCTGAATTACTCCCAGTTCAACGCCACGACTATAGAAGTTATTAATGGATACCTTGAGCTCACAATCGTCTAAAAAAATGACGATTGATCGACTGTATACCGTGGTATATATTACTTACCTACAATTTAAAAGTTAGTGTGATTCCACCTTCTCCCATTTGCTTTTAATAGCTTAGATTCGTACCATTATTTTTTAAATATTCTGTGGATATTTGCAGCTGATTCCGATGCAGATTTACAAAATAGACTTTTAGTTCTGCCACCACGCAGTCGCACCACATTTGTAAATAAGCTGAGCATGGTCCTTAAAAAGGAACGAGGGGGGTGGGTTTGGAATTAGCTTGCTTTGGTTGTTGCGTGATTTAAAGAAGAGGTTTGCAAGGCCTAGGTTACGATCATTGCAGTCTCGACGAAGCCGAGCGAACAGCGACCTCAGTGGCTCCCGCTTAGAGATCCGGATGCATTTGCTGGCCACTAAGGTTAACATAAAAGAATGCTTTCCTGGCGATATTTAGATCAGTCTGTTGTCTGTCGGAGGATAATGAAACACGACCAGCATTAGGGCTGTAGCCGCCGCTTTTATTTTGTGATAGACAACGTTACGTGGTATGTATACGCGCCATATATATGCCACAGTTTTAACTAACTTTTTGCATCACTTGCCCATGTCTGTGCGCGCTGTCCTGCTTTTTAGATGGTCCTTTTGGTAGAAAAAATCCCCGTAGCAGTAAACAGGAAATAATCGTGGTCTTATAAAATGTGCAGACTATAAACAGTGACGGAATGGACGATAAAATGATGCTTAGGCGGATCGTACTTTTTCAAAGTGGGTTTGGTTACTAATGGCTAAAACCAAATTCTTAAATGTATCGCATTTTTTAAAAATTGAATTTAAAATGGAATTCGGTATTCAGTATAAATTTATATGCAACCGTACTTATTATGCCTGTACGTTGCCATAGCCATTTGTAGAATAATTATATAAAAAGGCCTATATGTTTTTTTTTAAACTACAAATTATAACTTCATTAAACTGAAGATACACGTAGTGACAAAAGTGAAGAAAATCGGAAAAGTTATTGTATATTACAGTATTTTTAAAATAATACAGGACAAGATAAATACTGTTCATTCCTACGTCCATAACGCATTTATTATACAATTTATAGAGGCATACACGCATAAAATATTCCTTATATTAATAAATATTTATTAGGACCTTGTCCACAGACCCAGTAGTGCATCTAGGCCTATTATTAATAGTAATAATAATTGTAATTTTGGATTTGGTAAATCAAGTGATGTTTTTATAGGAAAATGTGAATAGGCCCAGTTTTTACAGAACTACAGTAATGAATCACTTTTTGTTAGAGTAAATTTAACATGCTAGGCTTAAAAGAGGCATTTTGATTAAGTAGCCTATAAGTATCGGGTGGATGCCATTTTTTTGTATGAGAAAGATGGCAATCCTTGTACGCAGGTTTCTCCCGACTATTTCCAACGCACTTATCAATCCAGCAAAGGTGCATCTGATTCGGCATTATTAACACGCATGCATTTATTTTCTCAGATGTTTTGTTTCCATAAAATTATACGATTTTGCAAAAATGACAGCAAAACAAAGAACATCTCGAAATGAGGGAACAGATTTATTCTTATTGTTGTGCCTTGGGGTCACGTGCTGCCTCTGCCCAATCACAAAGCAGATAACGTTCAACTCCTGGCTAACCGCAGGTCCCACTGAGGCCAAGTAGATCCTGATTATTTTGTGTTGATAGTACAGTGCATTTTTCTGTGTTTTTGTGCGTGTCCATGTTTCTGCTATGTCAGCGTCAGGGGCATTAGGTTACTTTGGAGACAATCACACGGTTCCAGAGTCAGAGGACCTTTTGGTGCCCAGATACCATTCGAGTTCAGGGCTCCAGCATGCGAGGCAGCCCGTCCTGAATGACCACAGCGACCTCGATCCGTGCCAGTACCCAGCGAAAACATCTTCATTCGGCGCATCCTGGGCCCCAGTGCCTGACCAGCATCCAAGCAGCGTTTCCTCTATATACCAGCCGTACGCCGTTCCACAGGGCCAGACAGTCGGCTCTGAAGGAATATACATGAGATCATGGTTGTTGGAACCGACTACTGGATCGCTGCCTTTTACTGGACTACAGACGAATGGGCATTATCACGTCAAAGCTGAGCCTTTGCCCGAAGGAAGAGACTGCACTACGTTTGAATCGAATACGCTGGCTCTGTCTGATTTTTCAACGGGATTTTCCCGAGTCGTGACAGAAAAAATCCCCAGCGACAGCAATTCCTCCGAGCCAACTGAAGAGAGCGGTTCCACCGAGGAGAAGGTAGACATCGACTCCAGTGAGTACATCGTGCAAGTGCATTGGTTTTTAAAACGCTTTACTATATATATCTGAAATATTTCCGTCTAGCGCGTTACCAGAAATGTAGCTTAAACGATCATTTTAATGAAGTCATTGTAAACTTAAACCAAAGGAATCGTAGCGTTTTATGTTTATATCGTAACTAGAATACGTAGAAATTATATTTATTCGGTTGAAGAAGCATTTACTTTAGCCGACCGCGATATGCAAACCTTCACTGACATACTAGACTTTGTGACACTGGTTACCAATAACGGCATTTTAGGTTATGAGCAGTCAACATTATGAAAGGTGCCATTGCGTCATATAGGCCGTCGTTTGGCTATAAATAAAAATGTACGGTATTTTATTCATGTTAGCGTCAGAATTTACCATTAGAAGGCACTGGATTTGTTCTTTCATTTATCGATCCCCCTTTTTTCAGATAATCCTGCGTCCAACTGGCTTCACGCAAGGTCCACAAGAAAAAAGCGCTGTCCGTACTCTAAACACCAGACTTTGGAGCTGGAGAAAGAGTTTTTGTTTAACATGTATCTTACTCGAGACCGCAGATACGAAGTTGCAAGATGCCTAAATCTCACTGAAAGACAAGTTAAGATATGGTTTCAAAACCGTAGGATGAAGATGAAGAAAATCAATAAATGCCAACCAAAAGACGATTGATGCTACAAAATGGTGAAGAGCATACAATGGAAAATGAAGAACTGGCTATTAAATGGTATTTGCTTCATAAGCAAAATTTACAGATCTCTTTCCCAGCTAATAGGTTTCATGCGGTAAATTATTGAACTCGTCAAATTCTTCTGTATTTGATTTGTCTTATCTGTTTGTATTATATCGTTTGATATTGACCGTACCTTTGTGTTAGACTGTAAACTGTAAGCTTCGTTTTCAGGAATTCTGAAAAAGTCTGATACTAATTTTATTCTGTTAGTGATGTTGGTTGTTTTGTGTGACGAATGCATTATTTGTGTATTTACTATATTTAAATTTTTAATTTCCATTTGCAAATGAAACGGGTGCATGTGCTTCACTTGCGTCGATACAAATGCTTGCGTATTAAACGGAGACCCTTCCGAAGTAGATGCAACGGTTATATAGCCTCTTATATGTCGTTCAGCGGGCTAAAACTCAGTACGATATATATCAGCAATATAATCAGTTGCGCATATTATTTTTAGGCTTAGACTATATAAAATTTTAAAGTAGGGCATATATGTCTTGCGAAATATATTTTTGTGATTTGTGATAGGGTATTTGGTATGTATATTTTTTTTTCAACGTGAAATTGCCACGGTCATTATTATCATTATTATTCAGTATTAGTAATACTGGTAATATAATCTTAAGTAATAGTATGCCTAATGATAGCACTGTCAATAACAATAGCGGCTGTAGTATGCATTTTATTATTGTTATTATTATATCTGAATACCTGAAGGTAGTTATTTATTATTGTGAAACCTGTGAAACTGAAATGTTTATTTATTTTAAGAATAATTATTAAATAATGAACCAAAACGCAGCTGTGTCCTTCAAATGTAATGCCAGATTATCCTGCAATTATACAAAATATTATTAAAATAGTCTCCATTTTTTTCAGCATATTTTCAGCATAACATAATAATCAAAACGTATACGACAGTAATTATATTAATGTAGTAATATATTATTCTACTGGAATAAGTGTGTTATCTCCTATTCCGCTTGTGGGTTAAAGCGAACGAACTGCACATTCATTGCTGCACTTTTCAGAGATATTTCAATGATCAGGGAATACTTATGGAATACTAAAGGAACCAATAAACAAATTAGTAACAAATTAATAAAATAAAAGCAACTGCCAATTAGTTGGCGAATTTTTCCATCCTGAGTGAGCGTGAACGGGTCTGTGTTGCTCCTCGTTCATTTTGGCAAAGGACGTTGCTATAGTTGTATCTGCAGCAATAAAAGACAATCGCGGCTGTAACTGTTTATGGGGTGCAACAAGCTCGAGGGTGAGAGAGTAAAACACAAGAAAAACGCTGAATGCATGACAGTTGATTCAAAGGTTCCGGGAAAAAAAACGCAAAATTCTGTTTGACTTATATCGATTATGTAAACATTTAATTTATATTTTGAGTAATACGTTTCATAACAGGTTAATCAGATTGGGAAATAATAAGGTTATTTGGGGAGACGTATTTAAAAGTAAGAAATTAAAAATCAGCTTTGACATTACTTTGTGCAGGAAATCTTCACTGTACACAAATGTCTATATTAAGCTGAGTAATAATTTTCCACCTTTCGGACTTATTTTTCTAAATCCAGCGCTCCTCTGCGGATGACCCAAACTTCAAAGGCATGTCCTGCGATAGCGCAATAAATTGTGCGGTCTGCCATTCTGTCTGGAATTTCGCTTTTTATTGGTTTATGACTGTTCAGCCTCGAATAGGTTACTTTCAAAACGCGCATCCATTTGTTGTTCTACCTCTTTACACAAAAGGCAAGCGGAAATACCCCCATTTTATTAGAGTCTCTGTACATGGCCCCTTTCCTTCTTTGTTGTACCTGCTCTGGGAAAGTTTTAAATAAGGGCGATTCTTTGGACATTTTAGAATAGATCGAGTCACTCCTTTTTCGAACCTTCTCGTTTCTTGCTTCTGTAAGAGCTCTCCGTGTCCGTGCGTGCGTCACTCAGTGCGTAAATAAGTACCCAGCGATATCACGCATTCTAGTTCGATATTGTGCTACTCGGCATCCGTTGCAAGACTTTAACACTAACAGTCATATACAAAAAAAGGCACGTTCGTTAAAATCGACTATAACAATGACCAAACTCGTTTCATTCTGGTATTTCAAGAGATAACCGAGAGATGGCAGCAACGATTCGTAAAAAAAGGGTAAATATTTTTTAGGTTTTTGGAGAAACAAAAAGATATAGGTTAACGAATTATACCACAATTTCAGATTTTGTTTTACTACACGCAACGTAATTCGACAAAGGATGATAGATACTGACTGCGCGCTGCTTTATTCTGTCGAACAGTGAAATAGTCTAACTGTAGCGTCATTTTAAGACTGTAGGATATAGCTTCTTTACAAGGTGGCCTACAAAACTGCGTAGCATTGACACCAACCTTTTCTATTTATTCAGTCACCTGTCATAAAACGTGTATTACTAATGATGCAAATAGATCCTGTTATTATTATTAGTACTACTTTTAATTATAGACCCAACTCATCACCCATCATTCATTGTCTTTAGTTTAAGCAACATTGATACAAACGGTAAAAGGTGCGCATGCGTCTTCTTTATGCCACAAACAGCATACGGCAGACTCACATTATATTCGTGAGGCAAATACAAAATTTTTTATATAGGAATATGAAATACAAAGCGTACCAAAGTATAGCCAAAACATTTAGAATAAACCGTTAAATAAACCTTATTCAAAGAAAAACAGCAAAACCTTTTCTTACACAGGTGTGCTGTAAAATCTGAACGAAAACAGTTACGTGGAAATTGCCAGTCTACAATTAGATATGCCAATTAACACGTTCATTGTCCATTTTTTAAATATTACTTATTTCTAAACATAAATGTTGCTAATTACAAAAAGAAAATATATTTTTAGTTCATCGCTACTGGATATGGTAATCAAAAATAGATAAGTAGGCCTACATTATATTCGTGAATGTAGTATTTGAGCTGAAAAGCGCAGGTCTAGAAAATGTAGAGTTTAGAGTATTTATACGGTTGTAAGATGGAACTCAAGCTAGAGAAACAACATTTATTTCTGTTAAATCTGATTTTGTTTTTTGTCTGGGAATTATTTTTAAATACGTCACTTCAAAATTCTCTATCCCCATACTGACAAAATGTGCATTAAAAATAAAATATCTGATGAACATGATTTTCTGATCCATTCGTTTCTTTATTTTCCAAAAATGTTGACGTCGTGTGCAGTTTCTTCTACATTTTGCAACCTGCCCTTTCCAGTTTTTTAAACCACAAAACGATTGGTTTTTAATAGTCATGTGACCGAACCTCGCTTTTTTTAAAAAAAAAAAACTCCCCGTATACCCTACCGTTTATCGCGCGCAGTTCTGTCGTTTATCACGTTAACTCGTAAAAACAAAGTTTAATAGTTTTGCGAAGAAATTATTGAGCCAAACTACTAGTTTTGCTTGCTGTGTGAATAGACTGTTATATATATATAGTGGGGAAATTGCTTTTTAAAACTGTTGACCAAGCGCTCCTTCGCACTCAACCATACAGGGCACAGAGAGAGCATTATAAGCACGTACAGCGTGCTGCCCCCTCCTCCCCGTCTTTTTAGTGTCAACAGCCCAGGATATTATAGCTAGTGTTCTCTCTGTTCACCTCTGGCTACAATAGATACTTGGGAGCCAGTAATTGCATTTCTAATGTACTGAATAAAATAGTTTCTGCAGTTACCTAACTAGAGGCAGCTGTTACGAGCTCAGAAAGTACATCTCGCAGGTGGATCACAATTTCCGGATGTAGCCGTGCATGCGAATTTCAGGTAGGTTCATTGTTATAGCTTGAAGGCAGCCTGGCTGACAGAACGTTATTACTATAGACATTATGGTGTTAGTTCTTGCGTTGGTGGTTTTTGTTTCGAAGCGAAAGTGAGGATCATAAACCTTAATGGATAAGTCATAATTTCGATACCGATAAATTTACAGCATTTGTCTGACACACTGATTGCACTGCAGTACGTTAGGTAAAAAGCAGCGTACACGTCATTTCTATATATATATATAAACTTGCCACCAATTTAACAATTAGGAAAATATTCCTGATTAATTTAGACTTAAAAACTTAAATCCATTAAATAAATTTTAAACTCTAATGAAATAGCTGTACATAACTTGTATAAATGAACGAACTATAGAAATAACACAAAGTCACGATTTTGAGCAATACTCATACGTCCATGGGTTTGGAATATGTGACCCGCATAATTAGACCGAGCGAACGCGCCTAATGTGTATATGTGCTGAATGTGTTTACTTGTGATGAAATTTGGAAAACGCCTTAGTGAAGTATGGAATTTTAACAAAAAGTCGACACGGTAAAAAAACATATTTTTGGCTTAAGTCCAGTAGTCATCGTGAGAATTTTTTAATTATTCCAACCATCCAGTTTCACAACAGTTACAGGGGCAGTTATTTCAATAACTCAATGCATGATTAACGATTTTTTTGCGAAAGATAAACAAGCCCAAACATAATAACAAAAAATCATAAATCCTAAAAGACTAGTCTGGGGGGGGGGGCATAGGCCTACTTCGTTATCAAGTACTTAATATAGTTTTTTAATTAGCGAGTGTTTCCTGAAACCCTCAGTAACCAAAGAAATCTATTTTGTAATGTCGTTTGTACATTGACGAGTGAGCCGCCCCACTTGTTATTTTCTACGTCATTCTTTATTCTATTCCTTTAGGTACACGGGTCGCCCTAAATAGATATGAAAAAAACACACCGAGAGTCTTTTTTGGACAATGTAATTCTTAAAATTAGTCAGACAACAAACATTAGGCTATAGGCCGACAAGTTCATTATCTAAAATAGGTAATCAGCTGTGGAGTAAAACGATTGACAACTGCTGAATTATTAGTGTAGGCCTACATATTTCTTAACAGCCTTTTGCTAATTTCAGAGACGTGCGGTGGGAACAGTGGGAGCCACTAGCGGTATGAGCTGAAATCGAAATGTGATAGCTAAGGCTTGATCAGACATGGCCTTACAAAAGTATCTCTTACAAAAGGTATACTTAGCTAAGAACATTTCAGAGAACATCTTGGAACTTAAGGTAGAACTTACGAATGACGTATAGCGTTAAGAAGGTTTCGGAGAACAGATTTTTGTGTCTGTTCCTGTATTCTTGTTACTGATTGTCTGCACATATCGGTGAGTTGATTCATTAATAAAGTTGATGAAAAAAGAGCAAAAAATGTCAAGCAGAAATCGTGAGCTTCGATGCACATCGACGGCACATATGCAAGCTAATTGAGTAGGTATTTCCAGTAGGTGGCAGTACGGACTTTCAAAGATTACCGATCAATGACGAATGAGTAGAGGAATAATTGTTTTTTGTTGTAAGCAACTGTCTAAGGAGGGTAGGAGGTTCCCGTATGTCTAATTTTTCATACTGTCCTGACATTATACCGTGATGTATAGTATTTTAAAAAGCTGCACTATTCCGGCATTATGAAATCCTGGTGATAAGATTCTGGGTTTGGGGATGGCTAATTTTATCGTCTATCGCGGTATGCCATATTAACGTACTACGCCCCAAGCCTAGATTAAACACTTTAAAACTGTTGAGAAAATTTTACTCGTTTCCCTACGCTGTTTGTATTTGTTGCAATACATCTGCAATACAGGTAATTATAGCTCCTAAATTCCATAGTAAGGATGCTTCGTTCTTTTGGATGATGTCTCGCACCCTCGCCCAGAATCCTCTGTAGGATTCTATCTGTGAGCACGGACTCCTTGCACCATCATTGGGAAATTCCAGGAGATGAGCAGAGTGGCAGCAGCATGCCGGCCTCCGTAGCTGAATGCCATGATTTCGCGTTTCTGACGGGATCGCACACTCTCTTACCCGGCATCTCAACTCTGTTCTTCGCAAAGCAGAGCAGTAACATTGACATACCTTAGTACATATATAATGTACTGATTACTATGCCGATAGAAATTGTCACACTGACTGGTCCCAAACCAGTTTGTTCGGGTATGTAAATTAATATGAGTTGTTGAACTAAAATAGACAAATCTGGAGATTTTAATGTGCATTTTTATATGGCAGTTGTAGCTTAGTCTCTGTGTTGCACAAGCGCTAAGGGTTTTGATCCAGGAATCATTTAAATATAATTGTATTTACTGCAGGGGCATCGTTTTGCCTATTTTAGAATGTTTATTTTAAAATGCCCTACCCCCCATTTACATGTGCATCTATTGGTTTGATTCATGAATAGCTTTTTATATTATATATGTCTGCCATCAGCCCCCCCCCCCCCAAGTAAAGACTCAGCTCCCCTATCCATCCATCTCCAACTGTATGTCGATTCACTGTAATTATCAATATTTTACTTATTTTGTTTAATTTTTTTTTATTGGGGTAGGGATGGATGGGGTCATGTAATTGGAGTTAAAATGTTGATCATACAACAGAATCATACACTGAAATATATTTGAAAAATTATTGAAATATATCAAATAATTTCACAAGCTATAAAATGTGACTAACTAGAACAGTCTGGGCCCTGTTGTGCGTTGTACAAGACGTAATTTAATATGTAATACCAAGCCTGGGGTGCAGAATAGCCTGATCTAAATGGTCATTGTGACATTCACTTTCTGTTACACTTATTTTTAATTCGCAAGTTTTATACTGTTACCAATTATCGTGCCAATCATGAAGGTGCCCGAACTGGAATGAATTTTAATTTATTTCTCTTCACGTCACAATAGGAAGCCCCAAAATGAACGTCAAATGTATAGTGATCCAACCTTACGTGGTTTATCCGTACTTGACCGATCTTGTGTTCTCACATACCCGTTTGACATAATCTTCCATTGCCGAGGTACAGTTCCCTATTTAAATTTATCCTGTACCAAAGAACATACTTCTGTTCTTAGCATATAGCGTTTCTCCTAAGCACGAACTTGGAACGCAATGAGTCATTGGATTGTTCTTGTTGGCAAGTATAGGCTATGCCGTAATTACAGGATAAGTGTCAATACAGACAATTAAAGGTAATCAGCCATTTTGTAAAAATTCATGAAAATACACGAGATGGACCTTAACTTTCTAGAACTGGTAAGGGTACAGCGTTGCCAACTTTGGTCAACAGGCTGGCGTGAGATTTCCAATTTGAGACAAGTCTGCACAACCGTTTACATGCACGTAGCAGTTTTATTAATTCTCTATAGTCTGTAGGGTTTGCAAACCACCCGACGCTTTTGATGTAGCTAATTTTGGGTTTAGAATGTAATAATGTGGATTTGCCGTAGGATTTCTTGCGTGAGCATGAGTCAGAAAGCGTGATTGTCACGCCAGATGCGTGAGACTTGGCAGCCCTGAGGGTGCAGGTTTGGCAGATGGTCTAAAGTCCATTATTACTTGAATAGCTTAAAAGTATTATACTTAAACACCGTTGACTCAGATCGACAGCGCATGCGTGATTCAAATCCACGGTTGACTCCGATGGAGTAATGACAGATCCAGACGATGCATCCTTGGGCATTTGGGACTTTGCAAGAACGACGTTCGGGGATTTTTTTTACCGTCCTCCGCACTTCTGTTCCTGAGTATCTGAATTCTGAACTATTTCGGCAATTGAAGATGAAGTCAAACTGGCGCGCGAGAACAGTTAAGTGCGCGTATTGATAAGCACCTAAGCGAACCGCTGGCGGTTAAAGAAAATGGATGGATGGGTTTATGTATGTTCTCAAACATAGCATCCAAATACGCCAAATAATAAATCCGAAAATGTCTTAATAGGAACTATGATAAACATTTGATATATTTAGTAGTATTAGACTAACTGGCTTAGTCCTCTTCAGTATGACTCGGTATCTTAAACGGTTTGTATCTGCAAGATACATATAGCCAGATATAGACTAAAATATTAATATCTTTTCGCTGCACATATAAAATACTTTTCATTTGGACTTATACCTTTAGATTTCACTGGAGAAATCTTCAGATATATTACTGAAATGATCTATTCAATACTGCATTATTAAACTTCCATGGTGCTTAAGAGCTCTGTAAAATGGTTCTGAAAACGGCCCAGTTGAAGGCGGTCTCTGACGCTCGTCATTGCTGGTAAGGAGAAGAGCCGAGTCGTTTACGCTTTGTCAGGCCATAGATGATAACATAGCGCTGAAATAATTGTTTCCATCCTCCACTGCAGGAAATACATAAAATGAGCAATATGACATTCCAACAATATGAGGCTGACACAAATGACGGGACAGAAGACATCGAGGTAGACTATCAACTACACCGCCCTGAAGAAAACCGGCACGTTTTCCTGGGACTCTGTTTCCATCGATTAATGTGATATTTGCACAATCTAAATAAATGAATAAATCTAATATAAAATTCAATTGTATAATTCTAGCTTAAAACTTTGAAAAAGGTAACATAAAAGTACCGGGATCCATGACTGAAACAGCTGTATTCAGTGAGGGGTCTATTCTCACTCTTGAGTCCAAAAAGCACGTTCTCCAGTCCCATTTATTGCAAATAAGCCACAACAGACAATCAATTAGTACAATAAGATATGCGTTAATTTCTTCAGTTGTTTTTTTCACTGATTAACTATCCCAGAGGCAAACTCGACATTTTAGAGAATAATATAGGCCCAATGCGAGTCTGCCGTCAACCTGATTTTAGAAATCAAAAACAAATGTTCGTGAGAATGACTCATATTTGTTCGAATCCACATACTTGGCCTGTTTTCCTTTCACATCCACCCAGTCAGTGTCGGTCAGTTGAAGCACATCAAGACGAAGGAGTGTTCTTTCCCACTCTCGTAAGAGCGCAGGTAGGTCCTACATAGAAACGCACTACTTCCTTTGAACTTATTTTTAAAACTCATATTAAGTGCAACAATTACTTTTTAATCGACTAGTAGTTTAGCCTAATTGATTCGCGTGCTAGGCGTGTTGACAAGCAGATGACACTATACCTAATGGTAATATAAATGTCTGTACTTATATATTTCTATATACTAGGCCTATTATGTTTTACAATTCTTATACAATTATTTGAATTATTATGACATGCGTCTGTGTTGTAACATTTACTTCTAAATGTGTAATAAATGTAGAAAGTTTCGTTTTCTTATATGTTCGGCTTTCTGAACACTGCAATATTCCGTTTGGCCATGTAGAGGCGCGTGACTTGACACAGCCCTCCAGAGCACCTGCCTTAAGTTAATTAGTGAATTAATAAAAACAATCCTTTAAAAGATGTTCGCAAATGGATTCCAGCCATCTCTTTCCTGTAACTTTCAGGGTCCGGAGCCTATGGGCACAAGGCAGGGAACAGCCCAGGATGGGGCGCCAAGCCATCACAGTGCCCGCGAGTTCACGCACACAATTTGATAATTCCAGTTAACTTCAGCTTGATTTTGGACTGCGGGGGTTACCGAAGTAGCGAGAGAAAACTCCAGGATGAGACGAGGAGGGCACACGAATTCCATACACGGAGCCAGAGCGGAGACTCGAACCAAGGTCCAGTATAATTAAAGCCAACACTGCTATGCACTGCCCTGCGGATGTTATATACCATAATGATAAATAAAATAACTGAAACAATTCTCATTGCGCTCAATATACGGTTATAATCGACAAAACGTAGCGCTGTTGAGCTGAATATACCTTATTAATCTAATAAAACATGTCTGTTATACTATCGATCTAAATGTAAACGTTTTGAAATAGTAATTAATAGAACTTCACGGTGGTGTCATGTGACCATGTTAACAAAATTTTATACCTCAAAAACTAAAGCAGCACAAACGACTGAGACCGTTTTGGTTCAAATCACACGCAAATGTTGGGGCGAAACTCCACAGTTGTGATTTCACCACGTAAACAAACATTTATTATTTTGCCAGCCTAGGTCTCAAGACTATCATGCTTTTGACCTCTAGTTGACTTTAACGTTTTCCCTGTTCTTTCACAAACAGCATTTCCCTCAGACACCAAAGCAGCACAAACGACTGAGACCGGTTTGGTTAAAACCTGAAACACAGGGTGGCGGGGGTCTTCACGCAGGGGGTTTTCACGCAGGGGGTCTTCAGTGAAAACAGCATGTGTGTGTGCCTGTGTGTGTGTGTATAGGCCTACTACTGAAATACTCTAGCATTATTCTGACTACAGTTGCGAGTATCGATCAAACACTTTTATCATGACAAGAATATAATTTTATTAGAATCCTGACAAGTAAATTGTTGTATTTCTCCGTCCTTAGGGGACCTGTTCCGTTATTTGTGCAAATATCGCGGTAAGGCCGTGTGTTGTGTAATGTGACATTCGGAAAAACAATGTCCCCTCACTAAATCTACCAGTAAGACGAGGAAGTCTAACCCAACTAGCGCCGAATACGAGGAAACGAGATCGGCTGCAAATGTGCGGCTCGCAGCGGTGACCCGTTAAGCGAAGCACACGCTTTTAATCACAAATCAACAACAATGTGCTTCGTCTCAGGTCCAGACTCCGTGAAGTTTCCCTAGCAAATGAGCTCCCATCAACTGTGCCGCGAAACTAAGAAGATTTAAACACAAATTGCTCCTCGAGATAAGGGCTCATCTGGATATTCCCGAGAGCCGCCCTGCACCGTCTCCCAAGGTGTATTTTACGCAACTTGTTTGCATCGATTACACGGGAGGTAGAAATAATGTCCCAACAGAAAATCTGTGCAGCTTTTTAATAGCAGTACACCCGCTCTAATTTTAATGACATTTAGTAGACATTTAGTAGACCAAGGATGCAAAACATTATAAACACAAAATAGGCCTACATAAATAAAACAAAATACCCCGAATGGGATTCACTTAAATTCTCCCGGTATTCACATACACAATTCCTTACACTAACGCCCACGTAAACACACAACTGCTGGGCAAAGGTCTGGTATAGACAAGTCATCAGTACATTTAGTCAGCTATAGCCTACACAGAACGCTAGTAACAGCACTAGAGTTGCATAAGCACTGTAATGGTTGTGATAAATCCTAAAACAAACATACGATACGATGTTGAAGAAGATGCCACGTGGGATAGAGTATTAGCTGATTTAAAAGGGCGCTGCTTATTTTTATTTATTTATTTATTTTGCTTAGGCTGCCTCTGACAGAAAGCATGGTCTTGTAAATTAAGAGTTATACCTCTAAAGATCCGTGTAAAATTAGAGACAGCATACTGCAAACATATAACACACCTACGGGCAAATAACATTAAATAAATACTTAGATACATGTACTCGACACTTTATAAACTCAGCTATACCAGAAATGTATATGCTTAGGTAACCCAATATAAAGAATCTCAACACTATCATTAAACAATCCGAGAATGCGGCATGGTTTTACATATTAAACAGAACCAAAAACTACATGATTTATCATAAAACATCTTCGGCTTAACGGAAAAAATATGCAAAATTCGACACGGCATCCTGCATGCGGATAAAAAAAATAAAAGCCAAATATGCTTCTTCCAGATAAGCATGATGAAGAAAGAAAGCATCGCAAAGTACAGGATTGCATCTCCGGGAATCCCTTGAAGTTCAGCAGTACATAGCCAGGCAGGTTCTTAACTATGGGTTCACTGGTTGGAAGAATTTAAAAATGTACTCAATTCATCCATTTATCCAACTATCAGAGCAAGACTTCAATGCAACTACGTCATGTCCGGCACCCCCAAGAGGCATATAAGCAAACTTCCTGTCTTTCCCAAAGGAATGTGCAGTGTAGAGAACGGCGCATATTGTCCTTAAAACAAAGAGCAAAATCTTCATGCAGTCCAACATATTGTACATTGTATTACGTCCATCAAACAAGCATCAGCGAGATTTTTCTTTTCGGATACATTGACATGATATTGCGGTAGCATGCTTTCTTGATACATTATTTTTTTGGGTATGGCTCTTTTCTCCCACCCCCAAAGGTTAAGGGTCCGAATCCTGGCTCCGTTTGCCTTTGTTCTTTGGCATGTTGTCCCCGCGTGGTACAGGTTTCCACTGTAGGCTATTGCCAATTTCCTCCCATTCCAAAAACATGCAGTTCATTTAAACATTTGAGTTTCATCCCGTCTAGGGTGTCTCTCTACGACCGTGGCCATTATAAACAGTTGTTAGATGGATGGCTGGATAGACATTGCAATGTATCAGTGGGCGGAAACCTGGGACTATGAGGACGGCGCCACACAAGAAGACTTCATTAATTGTTTTACACCACGTGACATGTAAAGCAGTTTAGCTCATTTGAACAAAATCAGGACTCGGGGTTTTGGTGATCTTCTTCAAAACGAAATACCTTTATGAAGTACCCTGCGTTTCAAAGTATATGCTTGAAATGCCTTATATTAAACTTTGGCCGAACTTGTGCGCTCACAGTTGTAAGCTGCTGCGGAGAAACCCGTCAAACAAACAAAAAAAAGGATCACCGAAAATGTATTTTTTTTTAGATCAATTTAAATATTGCTTAGAGGACCTGTAAACACGTGAGGTTATATAACTTCAAAATACATAATTTATACATTAATTCAATATATACGTTACACATTATTTGAAGTTCATATAAACATTTTAAAGTATGTAAACGGTAAATCTGTACAGCTGATTTTTGTGCATGTCATTAGTTTGCATACTTGAAAATGTCACATGAACTTGAATTAAAAGCATTCTGAACTTGGTTTATAGACAGATGTTCTAATATATATATCCTATGATACGGCATTATATGTACATCGCTTCTCTTAACAGCGGGACAATCGTAATCGTGATATATTCAACGCACGATTTCAAACCAAGTCAAACCATTCTTGTGTCTTTCGATGTTGAACAGAAATAATGCAAAATTATTTTGCAACGTTTAACAGCTCGCATATATTTGCATGAAAATACATTAAGTTATTATATTAGGTCTAATACTAATATAGTGTTAATCAAAATTCCAATTGAAATACACACAGATGACAGATGACAACGTGTTATTACAAACACACTTGACCACCTTTGATCAAATATATATATATATATATATATATATATATATATATATATATATATATATATATATATTAGATATAGTGTTTTAAAACCGTGTGAAACAGCACTACATTCGAATAATTGGATTTCATGAAAGAGAGCTTCATTCTCTTCCATCAACAGACTTAAAAAGCATTTCATTACAAATATATAACATTTTATCATTGGTTTTCTTAGACTCTTGCGTATGTTTGCACAGTTACGCTCCATAGACTTGTGAAAACATCCATTCCAACATTAAACTAAACGACCTGGGCCTTCAGACGTTCAATGAAAATATGTATTATTTATACATTAGTGTCTAAATATATTTATAGGTAATAAATAGCCCCATATTACTTATTTTTTTCGGAAAATTAGTGCAGTGAAATAGGCTAATATTAGTTTATATTAAAGTTGATTAGTTGATGTAAGGTTCTTGTCCAGATCGACAGCGATTGTTTCACAAATGGAGTTCGTGGGCTACTGAAATATCTATCGTTTATATTTTATCTTGCCCTGATGTATAATTTTGAGAAATAAACAATTTTGTATTTAGTTTAAATATACTTACGTTTTCTGTCTGATTTTCTGAGAGCTTTTTCGAGAAAGCATTTCTTCTCTGATTCAATTCTAGCCGGAACACGAAAGTCAAGCTGATACACGTTGCTTTTGTCTGTTATTGAAATACGTTGATGTTTATGTGACACACTAAAATAAACGAACCCATTCTACGGAATAAATTGAGTTCCTGTCGTTATATTCTAACACTTGGGGGAAAGACACAGTTTTGTTCTAAGATAGAAAACGCGTTGGAGTGAGCTGAATTTTTGCATAATACCGACACCCACTCGTTTCCCGCTCACAGAGGTAGTATCTAATTGCAAAACCATTGCTTTTTTTAAAAACAATTGAATCTGGGCTAAAGGCACAGTAAGCGCTATACTAAGTATGAAACGTTAATCAGTTTTAAATACACGTTTGTAACTCACCGAATGCACATAGCCAGAACAACATACACATTAAAGCATTGAAACATTTATATTTTAGGTATGAAGCCTGCATTCAGTTAAATGTAGCTCTCCTCAGCTTTGGCCGGCTGCTTCACATTTAAGACGGCGAATGTTTAAATGCGGTCTCGGGGCACTAAGCTGTCAGACCTTTTGGCTAGCAAGATTGATAGCTACCCTTCCAGTCCTCTTTGTTTGCAAGACAAGCAGTAAAAGAAGAACGGCCTACTAAACTTTCTTAGTTTAAAATATATATATATGCAGATACAGCGTAAGCCTATGTAACAATTATATTAAGAATTTTCCAATTGTCGTAGAATTGTCGTAGTTTTAAAAGGTGAAGATCTTATTCAACCATTCAATATATTTTAATATTAAATCATAATAGGTTATATGTTTACCAATCATCTGTAATTCCCCATATGATCAGGAGTGATGCCCGGATCCAAAGATCAGTCATGCTTAGTCCTCGGTGTTACTGTTAAATAAACAAATATTTAGGCCTATATCTGAGCGTAATTATATGCATTGTTTTCCGTTATTAATATGGAAGCCTATAAAATATTGTACGACGCAAAAACAATTATATATAGATCGTGATAGAACTAGAAATTCTATGTGTCTATTTTAGCATTATTGGAAATATTAAACCGACTAAAATATTGCTCTTGTGTATACATGTTCATGAGTATGTGGCTTTTTATGTCTCAGTGGGGGGTGGGGATGGGGGAGGCAGGGTGGATTCCTTCCCTCCCCAGCAGGCTTGGATTGTTCGGATTTTCTGTCAGAACATTTAAGATTAATGGCTTACTCTGTTAATGACTGCCGGCGTAAGACGTAGGTGCTGCCGTGATTTGTGAGGTGCGGATAGCATTCTGATGTTCACGGACAATGCAAGAAACGCGGAGTGGCTGCGCACAGAGTGATATTAAAATATTATGCAGAATGCTGAAACAAACCAATTGAGAGTATAAATAAAAGTCTCCCGTCGGAATTAGGCGTTTGATACGGACTTTTTGGATCGATCAAGCACACGGTGGCCTCTTTTGATTAAAGCCCAAATTGCCATTGGACAGAGGTAATCATGTGACGAGCATTTCGGTCTAATTTCAACCTTGTCTCCATCAATGCAATAGTTTAACAGCGGCACCATCCCAATTCAGCTGTAAACATCGAATTGGATAAATGAGGTTTTAAATATTTCTATTTCTGCAATAAATTTAAGGTAATTGGGGACTTTACAAATCTGTAACGGTGAGGAGATGAATTACGAATTTGAGCAGGAGAGCGGTTTTATCAACAGTCAACCGTCGCTTGCTGAGTGCCTGACGTCTCTCCCCCCTGTCAGTGATTCATTTCAGAGTTCATCAATCAAGAGCTCGACGCTTTCACTCTCCACGCTCATTCCTCCTCCTTTTGAGCAGACCATTCCCAGCTTAAACGCCGGCAGTCATCCCCGCCACGACCGGCCCAAACAGAGCCTCCATGGCTGCAGCCCCTTGCCGGCCGCATCCCTTCCCCCGGAGTATCCGTGGATGAAAGAGAAAAAAACCACCAAGAAGAATCCAATTTCCGCGTCTGGTACAACTGCCGTCGAGTCCGGACCGGTTTGCTTTTCTCTAAAAGGTAGGAGAGGCGTTGTATACCGTGGATTCTATGACTGACACTATATGTTTATGATGCTCGTGCAACTGATACAATTAAATGACTGTTCACCATTTTATGACAAATAATAAGAACATAAAGATTAAATCATATTATTTTCTGTACAGTATTTCCCGGTAGTTTAGTTCCAGAGGGTTGGCATGTGTACAGTCATAAATTTCTATTAGTGAAGCTGCCGCTGGCTCATTCATTACGGCTGTGTCCAGGCTGGTCAACCTCTGTATCGGTTTCAGATTCTAGCTAAACAATACTGTTTTAATCCTTTGCTGGAATTTACCATACAATTGCAATCGGTTCCATTTCCCCATGGCAGTACATTGTAGCGTACATTGTATTTTGAGCTAGCGTGATACATTTTTATATCAATAGTAGTGTGTCACGGAAACATTTGTTTGTTATTTAGATGCAAACGACATTGCCGAGAATAGCAGCGCGGCATCTCGCAGATTGAGGACTGCATACACCAACACGCAACTCCTGGAGCTGGAGAAAGAATTTCATTTCAACAAGTATTTATGCAGACCCAGGAGGGTAGAGATCGCAGCTTCTTTGGATTTAACTGAAAGGCAGGTTAAAGTCTGGTTTCAGAATAGGAGGATGAAACACAAGCGACAGACGCAATGCAAGGAGAACCATAATCTGGACGGGAGACTCATTCGGGCAGAAGAGGCAGGAAACACTGGGAAGTCAGTACTGGAACAGACCATAAACAATGTCTCCGGTGCTCTTTTGGAAAGTGAGGACTGCTTGTTTGATGAAAACAACGATTCTCCTGATATTCCCCGAGATATACACGCTGGAGATTACCAGAGCTTTATCCACTCGCCTTTAAACAGCAGTGACAAAAATCTGAAACATTTCTCGAACCAATCACCTTCCGGCCAAGTGTGTATCTCGACCATGGGATCAGGGAGCTCGTCCGACATGGACAACTGCAGCTCCCCGGCCCTGGATGTCTCTCCTTTTCAGGACTTGCAAATTTTCTCGCCAGATTCATGCCTTCGCCTTTCAAATTCCATGTCCCCCAGTTTGTCAAAATCTCTGGATGGCTCTGTGGACATATCCAAAGACAGCTTAGATTTTTTCTCGGACACACTTACAGCTATCAATATGCAACAAATGGATTATTAAATCACGTAGAATCATTCCTGTCAATTCTAAAGTACACATTAACTCGTTGGCTAGAAAAATTCTCTTGTAATTTTATTTATTACGTTGTTTATTAATGAAAACGATATGAGGTAAGTTTGAATTAAAATCGTTACACCTGGAAAGGGTAGAGATACAAAACCACGAGCGTATAATTTTGTATATTAGAAAGACTGTTAATATTTTACAATAAAATTTCACAGCTTTCAAAACTTTGAAACAATAGACTCATCAGTCCTATTTAAAACTACATAAAACTACATGCATACGCAGTGATATTTGTCGCGATCTTCTTGTTTTATTAGTCTGCATTTAAAGTTTTAGATAATGCCCTGACCAGATATTTTCATTTCTATCGGGTGCATGAGGATTGACTGTGCAAATTGTTTAAGAATATAATTTCAAGTAGTTGGCCTGTTAACGAAAAAGACCCTCTTAGTTAAAAACACACGCCAAACACAACAGTATGTTAAAGTATCAGCTTATTTGCAGAATTTAAAATTGTGCTGTAAAAATGCACTCAAGAAATTTTTATGACTTCTAAAATTTATTAATACTGTTCTCTATTATGGGCGACCAAACATTCCGTTAAGAAACATTACGTTTCAGTTCTACCAATTTGCACTAGAAAAATACTTTAACTAGTTGTAAAATTTTTACAGCAGCAAACCTCAAATACCCAGGGTTGTTATAGGAATTTACGATGCTATGACGTGTCAGTGTTACATCAATCTATTTAACATAGTATCACAGTAAATCTCAGGAAAGTATAACATTGGAAGCATTATTGCGATTGCGTGCACCGAAGCCGAGAAAAAGTTTTATTTTCCATAATGCGTAAATCACACGTTTACATTAAATACACACACAAAAAGACACGTTACTTACTTTGCTGACGGTTAAGTCTTAGGAGTTTGGCAGTTAATTTTAATGGCGCGTTAAATGGACCGCAAAGTCTAGTTTAAAATCTGCTGGATCTGCAAACAGCCTGTAGCATATAGACCTTTCTTTCTGTAATTTACGTTCTTGAATTCCCCTCAAAAGCTTGATAAGCACATATTTTAAAAAGAATGAATCAATCCATGACTAATTTTCTGCACCCGTTATACCCAGGTAGTGCTTCTCATACTTCTATTATTATAGACAATCAATTGATTTAGAAATAAGCCAGTTGCAACTGTAATTACTGTTCCAAATTTAATTATAGCATCAAAAAAGAAGCCATCTAAACCAACAGCAATACATGCAGTATCTCCTCTCAACGGGAAATGATTTTTACAGAACGTCTGCGTCACATACAATATAAAGATGAGAGACGCTACGTATTATTTTGCTGGAAGTGCGAGCTGATTCTGACGAAGGTGGTTTTGGGTTGGCACGCATTCTTCTCATAATAATTTAAATGTAACTGCTTTATTAAAATCACGTTCGTTAAATATAAAACACTTCTTAAGAGTACTATAAGTTATCTAAACTTTCGCTGGTTTGGTATGAATGAATGTGCGCAGACTGTCATTTTGATGTTATGTTTGCATTTAACTGTTAGGCCATATTCGCGCACATGATCGTTTAGTCCTAATAGGGGAACAGAAGGACTCAAATAAAAATTTCATCGGTGTTTTTTTTCTCGAAATATCCAAAGCTGCCAGACTTACGTTGGCATTGGCTTGAAAGAAATGCTTATGCGACTGTATTATGTTTAAGGTAAGATTTATACCTCGTGTTTCGTTGATTGATGGATAAGATTTCTCGAGTGGAATTTGCATTAAATTAGTATCCGCCAGGAGAATATTCTATGGTATTGAACATTGACTGCTTTGGTATGGTTTTTTCTGTTGTTATCTAGCATTGTTTTAATCAAATGAGCGAATTTAAATTCCTAGGACCAAACTATTTTTCGTCGCCAGGGGATGAGAATTCACCCACGTGTCTTCACTTAGTGGGCAACTTATACCACGTGGCTGCAGCTGTGCCGGCTTATCTCTTTGTGCTGGGTAGATAGTGGAGGCAAACAGGTTGGCTTCCTCATCTACTGCGTTACATCACATCTCTGATCAGCCATTGGCCAAAGAAAATGCTGAATGCTTAAACTCTTTATCAGCTCACCCTTTAACTGGTGGTGACAGGGGCTCCTGTACAATTCAAAACTCTCACCCCAGCTAAGGGTTAACACTTTTCAGCCCAGTTCTGTCAATGCAGTATGCAGGGCAATAACCATTGTTTTACTGTAAATAAGCTTTCAGTGAAAATCATTACACCCTGTCCACATCAATCAGGATTCTTCCCAAATCACACTGCTGTCATCACATGTGTGGCATGTCCCGATTGATACTCAGGGCTTCGGGACAATTTATGCACCTTGTCAGTGGATGAGAGACTGTATTCCAGTATGGGCCATCAACAATGTTTGCCTCCAGTAAGATTTCCGAATCCATTCAGGCATCTCAACAGTGTTACAATGAAGCGATTCTGGGATAGTTCCAGAACACTGTGACAACAAACAGCCCAAACTGTCCCAAACTGTAGGACATCTCAGCCTGCTGTTTGCTTCTGAGAGCAGAGAGATCGGCTCCAGCACACATTTGGCTGGATGACAGAGTGCTGAGGTGCCATTATAGTTAAACAAATGAATGAAAGAGTAGCCTAAAATAATCCCTGGTCCCTTATTGATTATTATATCAATCTTCACTAAGATTTATATGATCATTGTAGGTGATTCTGGTACCGTCTTTCACAGAATATTTAAAATATGGTGGCAGCACTTTCAAATGACACAGAGCAAGCACAAAAGAATGTTTAACTGTAAATCCTAAACAATTACATGAAGCCATCTTGTAATCTCATCATCCACAAGGAGAAAGATGGCGGTCAGCTGCAGTGTCGTTTGTACAGCAGGCATAACTGTGAAAGATGCAGATGAATCAGACCTTGACACCGACTTTGGAAATGTGGAATCTTACCCCTCTGGTAGAGAAGGAACCTGAGCTCGGGCGGGAGATGGAAAGATATGCACCACCATGCATAGTGTGGATCCTGGCTCCAAACTCTTGATTGGGGGTGGAGGCTCTCCTGTTTTGGAGTTCCCCATGATGAAAGGCTTCAGGGGGGTGTGGGGATATTTGTTAACCCCAGACTGAGGTCTATGCAACTGGAGTTTTTCCCAATTGATAACCGGGTTTCCAATACAGGAAAAGCGTGACTGTTGTTTGTGTGCCTGTATGGGACTGCAGTTCAGGGTTCCCAGCCTTCTAGGAGAAAGTGGATGAGGTGCTTCCTGCAGTGGTCTTACTGATGAAGATAACCTATATGGATGAAACTATTGGGACATGCCTCTTAATCACTGAATTCAGGTGTATAAAATGATGCAGCTAGCTATGCAGTCAGGTTGTAAAAGTTTGGGCGATTCTGCATAGCTCTGTTATAGGATACTGCCTTTGCAATAAATCAGTTCGTGAAATGTGTTCCCTGCTAGATATTCCATGGTCAACTACTGGTGGTATTATTGTAGAGTGCAGGCATTTAGGAATGACAGAGACGGACCACGTAAAGTAGCAGAGGTTGGTAAGTATTGAGGTGCATAGTGTATAATAGTCAGCAGTCCTCTGTGGACTCAATGACTGCACAGTTCCGATCTTCCTCTGGCATAAACCGTAGCACAAACACTGGGAACTTTGTGGAATGGGCTCTCATAGCCGCGCAGCTGCATGCAAGCCTCATATCACCCAGCACAATGCCAAGCGTTGGATGGAATGGGGTAAAGCACGTCACCACTGAACTCCGGAGCAGCAGAAACATGTTCTGTAGAGTGACGCATCAAGCTTCCCTGTCTGACAGTCTGATAGATGAGTCTGGGTTTCCCTGCCTGACTGCATGTGCCAACTATAAAGTTTGGTGGAGGAGGGGTAATGGTATGGGGTTGTTTTTCAGGGGTTGGGCTCCTAGTTCCAGTGAAGGAAACTCTTATTGCTTCAGCATGCCAAGACATTTTGGACAATTCTGTGCTTCCAACTTTGTGGTAACAGTTTGGGGAAGGAAGGCCCTTTTCTGTTCCAGTGAGACTGTACCCCAATGTACAACGCAAGGTCCATAAAGGCATGGTTGGGTGAGTTTGCTGTGGAAGAGCTTGACTGGCCCACACAGAGCCCTGACCTCAACTCCATCAAACACCTTTTGGATGAACTAGAATGGAGATTATGAGCCAGACCTTCGCATCCAACATCACTGCCTGACCTCACAAATGCTCTTCTGGATGAATTGGCAAAATTCCTACAAACACACTCCAACATCTTGTGGAAATCCTTCCCAGAAGAGTGGTAGCTGTTATAGCTGCAAAGTGGGGACCAACTTCATATTCATACCTATGGATTTAGAATGGGATGTCATAAAAGTTCCTGTAGGGGTAATGGCCAGGTGCCCCAATACATTTGTCCATATAATGTATCTTGAAGGCTGTGATTGAGCTTCTAGATCTAAATCCATGTGGTGAATTGCTATTGGATTCCTCCACGGAATTGTCCATAATGAATGCCATGTTTGAACACAAGAATGCTCATAAGTGCACATGGTACCAGAGAACCCCAGGCCAAATGATACTGGTTGACTTTATCATTGTACCCTTTGACTTGAAGCTATGTGACTCTCGGTCACTTGGCAATGAGTTGGATCTGGCCTATGGGGAGGAGGCTGGATGGACCAGAACAGCCCAGATGAGAAGTCCAAGATTACTGGCAATGTCTGACTGAGGCTTCTGTCGGAGGTCAGTTCAGATCACAGCTGAACAAAATGCACTGAATGGAGGTGAGGGACTCAGGGCTCAGAATAGACTACATTCAGGGCCTCAGTTGTTTTAGCTGCAAGGAGCTGTGGCCAGAAGCCAATCAGTGTCGGTCACGGCAGTAACCTTAGGACCTGCTGGCAGACACCTGTGCTGAGGGAAGCTATCAAGCTGGAAAATGAGGCCTTCAGGGCAATGCTGCACGGGGGTCTCCTGAGACAGCTGAAAGATATGGACAGGCCAGAGTGGCTGCAGTGATGTCATGGAGGAGCAAGCTTGGGCATGGAGAGGCAATGGAGAGATCAGATGGCCCTCAAGATGTTTTGGCTAAATTCCTGATGTTTCAGAAGGGGGAGGTGGGACCTTGCAGGGGTGGGAATATACTGACTAATATTGCTGATATTGCTGAGTGGTAGAAGGAAGACTTTGAGGAACTCCTTAATGCATGAAAATGCCTTTTTACCAGGAGGCAGTGTGGGAAACCTCTGGTGGACTGGAGTCTGCCTTTGCAGCTGATGTTGCTGTGGTGGTCAGGGGTCTGCTTGTTGTCAGGCTAATGCTCCTCTTCAGTATTTCACTAAAGGCAGTTAAAGTACCCCTGGAACAGCACACAGGGGTGATAGTGCCTAAAAGGGCGGCCAGTGGGTGTATTCCAGCTGTAGGACATTATGGTTGTAGCCCCGGTGGGAAAACCCTAGTGCAGTGGAGACTCCCACTGATCACTGAACTGAGGATTTAGGGGAACAATGTAATTCTGGCCTGGATGAATTCTCCTCCCCCCGCACACGTCTGTGAGGGCTCTTGGAAATTTTCTAACAGAGTCTATATGTGCTTTGGAGATTGGAGAAACTGTATGCAGGGTTATGAATACACGAATACCCAGTCAGACATGCAGGGTTATGAATACACGAATACCCAGTCAGACATGCAGGGTTATGAATACACGAATACCCAGTCAGACATGCAGGGTTATGAATACACGAATACCCAGTCAGACATGCAGGGTTATGAATACACGAATACCCAGTCAGACATGCAGGGTTATGAATACACGAATACCCAGTCAGACATGCAGGGTTATGAAGACACGAATACCCAGTCAGACATGCAGGGTTATGAAGACACGAATACCCAGTCAGACATGCAGGGTTATGAAGACACGAATACCCAGTCAGACATGCAGGGTTATGAAGACACGAATACCCAGTCAGACATGCAGGGTTATGAATACACGAATACCCAGTCAGACATGCAGGGTTATGAAGACACGAATACCCAGTCAGACATACAGGGCCCAGCACTTTATGGGGGCCCTTGAATATTAAAAAATGATAAATTATACACAGGAAACATTATACCTCTATTCTGTCCCATGGGCCCCCCCTCTGCCCTCTCAGCAAATTCTGCCAGAGACTAATATTTCTTCAGAATAAAAGTGGCAACCTGAGCAGGGGGCCCAAGGTAACATTTTGTCATGGGTCCCAGAATTTGTAGGTCCCCCCCTGGGTACACGGGCTGATGTCGTGGGAGGTGCCGCGGGTATGTGGGGTACTGGGGGTCACCACTCCTTGCTGTTTGTTTCCTTTATGAATGTAGCGGGAGTTAGGGCGACTTCTTTGTGAATTTCTAGGACAGGATATCAAAGCAGAACCATGCCTTAAACTGACATCCCTGCTATTTGCAGATGAAGTTGCGCTTCCGGACTAATCCAGCCAGGGCTCCCAGTGCGCAATTAAAGTGTGAAGCAACAGGAATGAGAATCAGCACTTGTCGAATTCAAGGCAGTTATGGTCACTCCGAAGAGAGTGGAGAACTACACTGGATTGGATTGGAGCATCTTTGAGCCATTCGGTCAGCTTCCGTCGGAGCTGCTCCAGGCGAGGTGGAGGCCCTGGCGAAGATCCAGGACATACCGGAGGAACTTTATATCCCAGCTGTCTTGGGAACATCTGGGCATCCATCTTAACAAGTCTGAGTCTGTAGCCTCAGAGGGGGAGTTTTGGTCTGACCGGTTTAGGAAGCTACCACCACATCCGTCACTAGCAGAAGATGAAGATCTTACCTGTTTATTTAAAATAAAGTATCGGATTTGAAATTTGAAACGACTGAAAATTTTTCAACTTAAAAAATTTAAATTTTCAACCAGAAACTACAAAGACTGAAAAGACAAATTAGTCAAGACACACACATTATTTGTGCTGTATGTTAATCAGAGAGTATAAAAATGTTTTATATTTGTGAAACAATAATTTACCAGTAATTTATCCTGTTGTACATTACCCTTCAATAGCAATTATTATTCAGTTAAAATTAACCTGTGAAACACACAAACTTCTCACCTTCAGTAAAAATTCCTTTCTAAGAAGAGAGAGAGTCGATTCATGCAATGCAGTTGAATACATATCTGATAGCCAAACAGCTCTTCCCCGGCGGGGGCTGCTGCATTTAATAACCAATAAATTTCACACATAGGTTATATCTCTCCTGCCTGTGTCACAAGGAATTGCTGCCACTTCCAGTAAACAAGACAACATTATCTGAGGGCACTTTATCACACTGTTTTCGCTCGAATTAAGCATGTGTTGCTGAAACAGATTAATTTCTCTTAAACAGGTCTCCATGCCAGTAAACCACAGGTGTAAACGGCTGTTAAGTGCCGTCCTAGGCTGTCCAAAAATACTTGACGGGGTGATGGCATGTTTATTGGAACGGCCATGGAAGACACATCACTGGTGAGGACGTCCCTCGAGTCACAAATGTGCAACACGCGTCCTGCGAATTGGAGATGTGTCCTCGAGGTAGAGGGCGCTGCATTCAGGGAGATGTCATGTGCATGACCTCCCACGGGGATGCAGAAGGGGTGTACACACGCTGGCAGATTCAGGGGGGGCAGCACTTTACAGGGGCCTTCAAATAATAAAATTTGGGGGGGGGGGGATGACATGCTGACAATTTTTAGCTTTTAGGCCACAATGGTAATATACTGTGGTAAATTAAAACTACCTTCTGTTAGAAAACATGCTCTGGGGTTCTACCATGTCGGTGCAGGTCCGATCATAACGGAAGCTCCGCAGTGCATAGTTAGGGTGGGGTGCAGATTTCCACAGCAGCTCACATACATGCCTGTGGTCTCATACCTCAGGAATACTGGGAGGAGCCCCGAGTCTGAGCATATTACTCAGTTCATGCGAGGCTCACGGAACCGGCCGGCAAACGTGGCATCCCGTCATCGGGAGAACCTTTGATCCAAGGAAGCAGATCTACTATATTTGACTATTGGAACAACTAATTTGGAACAATGTTGCTTTAAATTGTGTATTTCTGAATCTGATAGTATTTTTTTCCCCATTCTGTTTTAGAAGGCAGAGTCCATGAAATGCTATTTCAATTGTTAAAGACTGATAAGGATGACATGGTTCAGTGACTCATACTGCCTCATACTGTTGTTACTTTCGCGTTTGAATTTAAAGAGCTTAAGGCACGAGTCAGTCCTAATCTACATTAATTACTATCCCCGATCCCCAGGTAACTGCACACTTATACTCAGCTGCAGCAGCGATTACACGCTCCGCCGGGCCCCTGCATCCCAGCGCACATCTCTTTTATATGTAGCCCTGCTGCAGTTGTCTATGCAGGGCTTGTTCATTTAATGCGACACGTTTTGCCGAGTGCTGAAAATCCTTTAGGTGTGTTGACTGCAGCATGCATTGCTGGTGATGCACCAGACTGCATTACCGTCACGCCTCAGCCACTCACACCTCACCATATGTGTTACATGGATACAGTATATGCACATATATATACGTGTTGTCACGGGTCGAGGGCAGCGATCGCGAGCCGAGCGGCGATCGTGCGGAAGGAGCAGGCTGACAAGCGGAATACGGGAAAACGGGGGTTTAATCGGGGAAACGGGAGCAGGTCGGGAAACAGACATTGACAACATCAACTAACATCAATGACAGACCAAGTAAACTGGGGAGACCAGGACTTAAATACACTGAACAAGGCAGCAGGAAACAAGACACGACTGGGCAGAATCAGGAAATCACACGTGGGTAATTAGGGGGCGTGGCACACAGGAGGAGCGGACGAGCCGGGCATGACAGAACCCCCCCCCCCCCAAAGGCGCGCTACACCGGGCGCGCCAAGGAAGGGGGCGACGGACGGGACGAGGCAGGACAGGACCTGGAAAACAAGAACAGAATTAACGCAGGACAGGGAACAGGACCGAGGTACAAAACAGAGCGAGGGACAAGACAAAAGACAAAACCTGACAGAGGGTCGGGAAGGCAGACAGGCAAACCAGGAAGGGAGACACAGAAGGAACGGGCGGAACAAAGGGGCCAGGAGTGCAAGGCGGGTACACCGGGGCACAAGGAACAGAGACGGGAGGAACAAAGGAACGAGGAACGGAGAAAGGAGGAGGAGCAAACAAAGGAGGGACCAGGGCAGGAGAGAAGGGAGAGAAGGCGGGGGAACAAAGGGGAGCCCGTGGGAGCCCCAGCGGGCGACGGGCGGCAGCCGGAGGGGCCGCAGGCGGCCGGGAGGCCGGAGCCGGAGGGGACCGAGAAGGGGCAGAGGAGACAGGGCGAGGGACCCGCGGAGGGGCCAGGGAGGGAGCAGGAGGGAGCACTAGGGAAGGGGACGAGGGAGCTGGAAGGGGCCAGGGCGAAGGCACGGAGGAGGGGGGAGCTGCAGCAGGCGGCGATGTCCGGGGGAGGGCCGGAGGTAGGGGCCCCGCAGGCGACCGAGGAGCCGCCGTCGGAGAACCCCCAGGCGACCGACCAGGACCCGGAGAGGGGAGCGAGGCAGGGCGACGAGGCACCGGAGAGGGACCCGCAGGCGACAGCCGACCCGGAGGGCCAGGACCCGCAGGCGCCAACCGAGCCCCAGCGCAGGCGAGGCAGGGCGAGCCAGGGGGCAGGGCGGGCGGGACCCCAGCCCTGCGTCTGTGTCCCCTCCCTTTACGGGACACAGACATGACCCCAGGTCGGGGTCGAGTTCGCCGGGGCGAGGGAGAAACTGTCACAGGGGGCGCCTCGGGAGCTGCTGCAGCGCGGTCAGGAGCAGGAGCGCGGTCAGGAGCAGGAGCGCGGTCAGGAACAGGAGCGCGGTCAGGAACAGGAGCGCGGTCAGGAACAGCAGGTGGCTGCAGTGGGGGCGCCGGCCCGAGAGCTGCAGGTGGCTGCAGTGGGGGCGCCGGCCCGGGAACACGGTCGGGAGCTGCAGGTGGCTGCAGTGGGGGCGCCGGCCCGGGAGCTGCAGGTGGCTGCAGTGGGGGCGCCGGCCCGGGAGCTGCAGGTGGCTGCAGTGGGGGCGCCGGGACAGGAACACGGTCAGGAGCTGCAGGTGGCTGCAGTGGGGGCGCCGGCCCGGGAGCTGCAGGTGGCTGCAGTGGGGGTGCCGGCCCGGGAGCTGCAGGTGGCTGCAGTGGGGGCGCCTGGACAGGAACAGGAGCGCGGTCAGGAACAGGAGCTGGCTGCAGTGGGGGCGCCTGCCCGGGAGCTGCAGCAGGTGGCTGCAGTGGGGGCGCCTGCCCGGGAGCTGCAGCAGGCGGCTGCAGAGGGGGTGCCTCTGCAGGAACTGGAGCGCGGTCAGGAACTGGAACACGGTCAGGAACAGGAGCTGGCTGCAGTGGGGGCGCCTGCCCGGGAGCTGCAGCAGGCGGCTGCAGAGGGGGCGCCTGCCCGGGAGCTGCAGCAGGCGGCTGCAGAGGGGGCGCCTGCCCGGGAGCTGCAGCAGGCGGCTGCAGAGGGGGCGCCTGCCCGGGAGCTGGAGCGCGGTCAGGAACAGGAGGTGGCTGCAGCGGGGGCGCCGGCCCGGGAGCTGCAGGTTGCTGCAGTGGGGGCGCCTGCCCGGGAGCTGCCGGTTGCTGCAGTGGGGGCGCCTGCCCGGGAGCTGCCGGTTGCTGCAGTGGGGGCGCCTGCCCGGGAGCTGCCGGTTGCTGCAGTGGGGGCGCCTGCCCGGGAGCTGCCGGTTGCTGCAGTGGGGGCGCCTGCCCGGGAGCTGCAGGTGGCTGCAGTGGGGGCGCCTGCCCGGGAGCTGCAGCAGGTGGCTGCAGTGGGGGCGCCTGCCCGGGAGCTGCAGCAGGTGGCTGCAGTGGGGGCGCCTGCCCGGGAGCTGCAGCAGGTGGCTGCAGTGGGGGCGCGGTCAGGAACAGGAGCGCGGTCAGGAACAGCAGGTGGCTGCAGTGGGGGCGCCGGCCCGGGAGCTGCAGGTGGCTGCAGTGGGGGCGCCGGGACAGGAACAGGAGCGCGGTCAGGAACAGGAGCGCGGTCAGGAACAGGAGCGCGGTCAGGAACTGCAGCAGGCGGCTGCAGAGGGGGCGCCTGCCCGGGAGCTGCAGCAGGCGGCTGCAGAGGGGGCGCCTCTGCAGGAACTGGAGCGCGGTCAGGAACGGGAGCTGGCTGCAGTGGGGGCGCCTGCCCGGGAGCTGCAGCAGGTGGCTGCAGTGGGGGCGCCTGCCCGGGAGCTGCAGGTGGCTGCAGTGGGGGCGCCTGCCCGGGAGCTGCAGGTTGCTGCAGTGGGGGCGCCTGCCCGGGAGCTGCAGGTTGCTGCAGTGGGGGCGCCTGCCCGGGAGCTGCAGGTTGCTGCAGTGGGGGCGCCTGCCCGGGAGCTGCAGCAGGCAGCGAAGGCGGCTGCGCAGGCGGCGGCTGCGCAGGCGGCGGCAGCGGCGAAGGCGGCTGCGCAGGCGGCGGGAGCGGGGTCCGTCGGCAATGGCGGCTGCACGGGAGCGGGGTCCGTCGGCAATGGCGGCTGCACGGGAGCGGGGTCCGTCGGCAATGGCGGCTGCACGGGAGCGGGGTCCGTCGGCAATGGCGGCTGCACGGGAGCGGGGTCCGTCGGCAATGGCGGCTGCACGGGAGCGGGGTCCGCCGGCAATGGCGGCTGCACTGACGGGGAAACAGAGGCCCTCTGTAGCTGGAGAAGCCGTTTGAGGTCCCCTGCCAGCCGGTCGAGGTCCTCCCGCTCGGAGGCGGGAGTAAACGTGTCGAAGCCCCTTCTCAGACGGACCGTGAGCGCTTCTACCTCGTCGCTTACTGGAGGTGCCACCTCCGCTAACGCCCTCCAGAACAGCCCTTGGAGGGCGAAGAATTGATTGGCGAGGGCTGCCGTCTTCCCTGGGAGAGGCGAGGGATACGCCTCCGGGGTGGCTGCCGCGGGAGGTGGAACTGAGACGTCCGGCGCGGGTAGGGCAGAAGTAGCCCTTATCAGAGCGCGGGGTACCCGGGGAATAACGTCCCTCATCGCTCTGACACCTCGGTTACCCAGCCGCTCGGGCCGGTAATCACACTGCTCGAGGGGCGGCAGCTGTTCCGTGGGGAGGGGCTCCAGGTCTGGGAAGACGAAGGACTCGTCCTCTTCATCCTCACTTGGAGCCCAGAGCCTGGCCACGGAGCAGGGACCCAGACCGTACAGTCCCAGGTCGGGACCCAGGACGAGCTCCCGTTCCTCCTGAGGGAGCCCGGGGCTGGAGAGCGAGCAGGCGCCCAGATAAAGAGGCGGCGCTTCCGGGATTCGCCTTCCCCTGCGTCTCCTTTTCTTTGTTGGGTCTGTCATTCTGTCACGGGTCGAGGGCAGCGATCGCGAGCCGAGCGGCGATCGTGCGGAAGGAGCAGGCTGACAAGCGGAATACGGGAAAACGGGGGTTTAATCGGGGAAACGGGAGCAGGTCGGGAAACAGACATTGACAACATCAACTAACATCAATGACAGACCAAGTAAACTGGGGAGACCAGGACTTAAATACACTGAACAAGGCAGCAGGAAACAAGACACGACTGGGCAGAATCAGGAAATCACACGTGGGTAATTAGGGGGCGTGGCACACAGGAGGAGCGGACGAGCCGGGCATGACACGTGTGTATAGTATATGGGAATGATATTAAATTTATAAAGTCAGTTTTAATAATGAACTACAATGTGCCTTTAGATTCATGAGTGTATTTAGTATAATTGCCTGGGACGTTCCAGTCAAAACCTAATCTTCCATAGGCATTTCAGGGCAATATTTCTGGGCTGTCTCAGCCTTCACGATGTTCATGAGAAGTTTGAAAGCTTGGTAGCTAGACTACAATGACTACAATGACTTCACATGCAATGCAGCTTGTAACACTTCAAATTGGGTTAATCTCTCCCTTTCTATTCAATTTTAATTGTAACGTTCTTGTGTGTATCGTATGTGCTATGAAAGTTGCTGCGTTCATTGCAATAATCTGGGTCTTCATCCATCCATCCATGCTTCCACCCATTTGCCCTAAAAGCCACATACCATACAAATTTACATTATCTCAGTGTAATTATAATTTTGATTTCATTTAGTGAATTAAAGAATATATTAAATCATGTGTGAACCATCAGTTCATCAATGTTTACTCGTTTGGATGAAATGAAAGGCTTCCAGTTAAAAACACAGAACTGGATTGCTAATGCTGGCTAACACTGAGCTTCAACATGGACTCGTATGCCTCAGTTTGTGCTGGGTGCCGTGCCGTCCATATATCCATCCATACATCCATCCATCCATCCATCCATACATACATCCATCCATCCACCCAGACATCCAGTTTGCCCCATACAGAGACATGGCGATATGTTTATTTATCAATAATGCTACTATGTTGCTGTAACATGTACTACAGTATATACTGTGCAGTAGGGAAGAGTGAAGCCTCTTTTCTTATGTCTTATTTAAATAGGAAATTGGACACAATGAAGCAACTTCCCCACTAGAGTCTCCCCCACTGTGGGTCTGCATTGCTCTCAAAGTGCTTCTGTGTGCTGGTGTTCCACTGTCCGTACTCTCAGCATCCCCGTTTAGTCAACGTCTGATCTGCCGCAGATAACAAAGACGAGGTGCTTATGAAGCGTGTGCAGGGTCCAGTGTGGCAGCTGGCACTGTCAGCTGGGGACGTTTGGTCAAGGTGTCCCGTAAGTGACACAATGGAAACACACAATCTACATGCCTACGACAGCGTGGACGATGGCGCTTGAGCTTGACAGAGCTTCAGACATCCATCACCCGCAGTGACTTGTGACTTTGCTGTGACCCCAGCTGTAAAGCCATTGGGCAGCACTTCCCAAACCCAGCCCCCATCGGCCATGAAAGGCTTTAGTGTCTGGTGAGGTTGGAAAGTATTTACAGGCCAGGCTTTTCTTTGTTAGTCGCTAAAGCAAACGGCAACGTGTGTGTCGGGGTTCTGCTAGAGAAGGTCCCATGCCAGCAAGCAAGGGGCTGTGCTCAGCAGGAGCTCAGAGCCAATGTGGGAAGGAGTTTTTTACATTACGGGCTGCAGAAGGGGCACAACTGACAGCCTGTCTGTAATCTTCGGCCGAAACTACGGGAGAAGCAACGAATATGTTATAGCAGAATTTAACAGAAAATATGAAGAAATACTGAGTTCAATCAGCCAATGAGGTTAGATATTTTACTGAACCTTTGCAATGAAGTTAATCCATCCATCCATCCATCCATCCACTTTTCTGTAACCTCTTGTCCTGGCCAGGGTCATGGGGGGCCCAGAGCCTATCCTGGAAGCTACAAGCGCAAGGCAGGGAGCAATGAAGTTAAAATACAGGTAATGTCCAAGAAAAAGAAAAGAAAATGTGCATTTTTCAGGAATAGAATAGAATAGAATAGAATAGAATGGAATAGAATGGAATAGTGAAGCTTTACCCATCCCAGTTGAGCCTTTGTTTTTTCGCCTAAAAATGTTTCGGCCCTGGTTTGAACCAGAATCCTTTTTCGTGTTAGCCAAATATGAGAGTGTCTAGAGAAACTCGATAAACAGTTAGAAATGTAAGTGCAAAGAGCACACACAAAGTATATCTGAATGCTGATGGATGTCAGTCATGCTGTCTTGATTGTCGGGTGGACAAGTGGCTGAAGGCAAAGTACTAATGAAGGATTTGACGAAGAAGGCCGGTTGAAGAGACTCAATCAAGTAAAGTTACCCTAAGGTAACAAAAACTGCAACAATCACAAAAGACAGTCTTCAGCTGCAACGTGGACACACAAAAGGTATCCAGAGCTCCAGGATTCAACAGTTCGGTTTGCTGGTAACTCTTTCACTGGTCAACACAATCAACATTCTCGCAGAGGATGAATTTACATAATATTTTGTGTTGCATTGCCATCTAGGGTAATTCTGCCAGTACTCATTTAAAAACATGCAAACCAGCACCCCCTTCACCTTACACTAATAATAAACTTCTCTTCATTCATGCTTCAGCAATTTTGTGACTTATTTTAGGGATAAACCCTGAAATATCTCAGGCGTTGGACCATCTCATTAATATTACATCCACGTCCATAAAATAACCATTTTCAATATTTCATATTTAATGTTCTGACTGTGCTTTTGCTTTTTGTTATCTATGAAAAGGTGAGACACATTCATTCTGCTGTAGAAAAACGGGGGTGGTTGGGGGGGGGGGGGGCAAAAGCTCTTTTATGAAAGCCAAGCTGCACGCCTACAGATAGGGCCTTTTGTCGCTCGGGGGTAATTGTCCATGTCTGTACAGTGAGCAGCTACTCTTGTCAAACCTGAAGCCTCTTTTAGTCTGTCACTCACTGTCATGCCCCAGCTTGGTGTGCTACTGGAAAAGCCATTACCTGGAGAATGAGCGTGAAACTTAAGACTGAAGAACACAAACCTTCCGACACAAGCCGAGCACGTCCGCAAGCCGACGGTCAAAGCAACATCGGCTTTAGAATGACACTGAGAGTGCGGTCATGACTGGGCTCACTCTGCATCACATATACCTCTGAAGAAAACTGAGTTCAGGCGCAAGAATAACAAGAATAATTCGAATGTATTCAAACTCTCCTGCAGATGAATGAAGAAAAACTTTGCAGGCAATTTAGATCAATTCGTGGGCTTTGAATGAAATATTTTGTTGTGTCTATGTGCAAGTAAAAAAAAACAACACAGGCAGACCCCAGATTACGAACGCCCAAGGAACAGACCACTAGTAGGCCTACTTATGAATGGACTGCCGTAAAGCCTATTACTTTAATAATTTGGCATAAATACAATGGTTCGTAATAATGAACGCATGCACTATGCTCATGACCATATTGCTCAGCTTCGGTGGTTCGTTAGCTTGGAGTACAGAACCGAATTTAGTTACTTGTATTATTAATTTCTTACACTGTATTATTATGTCACCAAATAAGACCAATCCCATGATTCATTGCATCCAAAATTTGTTCTTGGGAGGGAAGTTAGCAAGACCGCTCTTGCCAAGGCCACAAGTACGATCTTTGCATTCTTGGTATTGAGAAACACCATATTTTTTCTTCATCACAAAATAAGTCGCGCGGTGATGACATAAGCATGCTCGGGCCAGGATTGCTAAGTGCAATGTGGGCGTAGAGCAGAAGGGGAGAGGGGAGCGGGGGGCAATAGTGCTTGGGCAGAGTACAAAGCGACCGAGCAAAGTTTGAGTACGCCCTAAGGTAGCAAAATCAATAGTATTATTGACTCTCCGATATCTTAGATACAGCTGACTCACTCGGGCAAGTGGTGACCATAACGGCATTTAACATGCTTACGACATGCCAGCTGTGAAGCAACCATACCTCCTCAAAACCTATAAAAGGAGCAATAAATCATCCGCCAACGACGGCATCAGCGCTTAGTTACCCTTTTAGAGAAAGTTATGGCCCTGAACTTGAGTGACCACCGGCATTAATGTTATCATTAACAAAGTTGTGCTCTAAACTGAAAAAAAAACCTTCTCTGTTGTCTAAGGTGGTGTTTACCAACATTTTCCGCAGTCTACATTTTTCGCAGGAGCTGGGAGGGAGCAAAATTGTGTATTTCCTGACAGGGAGCAAAAACATGGACTGACTGGGGGTTGGGAAACATTGTTTTAAGGGATTAAATAACAAGGGGTCATCCACAGGTCCTGGAAAGCTGAGGTCTTTTACATGCCAGTGTAGCTATAGTGTAGCTATAGCTGAAAGGGAAGTGGAACAGGGAAGGGTTCCATCAGCTTGCCATCCTGCCTCGTGTGGACAGGGGCAGACCTGAGCTGGCTGTAAATCTGCATCATTGTCACTGGCTACCACCGGAAAAAAGTAAGGTGCTCAAAGACCCAAAGATACCAAAGTTGTTATCAATTAGACTGAAACGTGTTGTACTGGTCGTGACCTCAGTGACGATGCTGTATGGTCTTTCACTTCAATGTACAGCCCTGCATTTTATACACTCTATACTCTGTGCACCATATTGTACTTGCATAGCAGATAGTACATGTATTACTTATTTGTGCATAGAATTCCAAAGTACTTAACATTCAGTAACAAAGGATTTTTCATCTCATCCTTGTTTCTGCTTTTGTTTTCTATTCCAATCACTTCATGAACTGAAAACACACTGATTTCCGTCTTTAATCCAAAACCTTAATAATATTGTACTTTTATAGCGTAACATAGTCATGGTCCTAAGCTTGAATGTGTGTGATTATATAAGGACAGCAGAGAATCCCTTGTTAGTTGGTTTTTGCTTTAGCGGCATGCGAATGAATCAGTAACAATGACCCGCTTGTCATTCAACATTTGGTGAGCTGTAGCTCCCCTAGTGGCGAGAACCTCCAGCGAGAATTTATTGTCATTTTTTTTAAAGCTGTTTTACACAGTGATTATATATGAACCATTATATATGTATTTTATTAGTTATTAAATCTGTGGAGCCCCTTAGCATATGGTCTTGGTATTAGTTTATTGTGGATATTTTAATGTTTTCAAAATTTCCGGCCGTACTTGAAAAGGATCCATCATTTATCTTTAGGGGCATGCATTCATCAATATATATTCTTATTCTCAGCCCCACTAGAGGAAACACATCCTAATGCCTTGTTGTTTTGCAATCTGTGTTGTCAAGGAGACACCCAAGTGTATTTCCAGGGGCAAGTTTAAGATGGATGATTTAGTTGGTTTTCTCAAAGTGAAACTTATCCCTGGCAGAGAAGGTTCTGTGTTCGGTCTATGTCAGTGTCCGCTGGCATCAAAGTTCCCCTCCAATCCCTCTTCACTCATCCTCTTGGGCTGAGAAAGAACAGATTATGCTTTTTTTTACCTTTCAGTCAGAAAACCAGCCGCAGCGGTCAGTGGCCCCTTTGGCCAGGTCTCCCTCTGTACTGCTCATTGAGTAAACATTATAAATAAACAGACACAAAATGAGATAGTCCTCCATTTAGGGGGGGTCATCAAACTGTCTTCATTTCGGTGAGTTAAACCAATTTACTACAAGAATGTGTTTTTTTATTGTATTATTTGAAGACAGCTGCATCTTTGCTAATGCAGTTAAAGCACACTCACTGTCCCATTTCAGCCCATCGCCTAAGCTAAGATAGAGACGCCCACCCACAGTAAAGAGCCAGATTTTAGCTTCTCTTTTTTCAGATGCTCATCTTGTGTAATAGATCACATCCTTTTGGACGGACCAGGCCAGCACTGCACTTTACATCATTTATATTATATAATGTTCTCCTGCTCTTATTTATTTCTTTAATTTTGGACTTCTGTCCTCTGGGTTACTGTTTAACTAATTGATACATTTTTCATGGTTTGGCAACATTAGAAGTAGCTTCGCTTCTGCCAGTAAATCTCAATAGGAATTTGTGGTACATACACCAAAATGAAGTGGAATGATTAATGACATTAAACGGACCTGTGGTGAAATTAAACATTAATGTCCATCGATTATGATAAAATGATTCAGGAATGACATTACAAATAAAAGGGATAGTTTATCGTTTGTGTAACTGCTTAAGCAGGGCCATGGGAGGGGGGGGGGGGTCTGGAGCCTATCACAGGCAGCACAAGGCTGGGGTACAACCTGGGTGGGATGCCAGTCCCTCACAGGGAACAAACACACGCCAACACACACTCCAAGGGGATTTTAGGGAAAACAATTAGCCTAATTGCATGTTTTTGGGCTGGGGTAGGAAACAGGAGTACCCAGGGGACACCAAGACAACACAGGGAGGATATGTAAACATCACACTCACAGAGCAGAGGTGGGATTCGAACACAAACCCTGGAGGTGTGAGCCACTGTGCCATCCAATGAGATGTCAAGGTACCAGAAAAGTATTTTCACAACAGATAAGTCTGAAAGATGCCTAAAATAAATGTAATTGCATAACAACGCAACTGATACCCATTATGACATCAAATTACACGTTCGGGACATAATCACGTATAGGATCACACACATACTCACGGTATATGCGTCAAATTCATTCAAATAAGTTACAGAACAACAAATCAGAACTATCAAATCCAACTGCAGAAACAATAACGAACAAAAGAAGCATTTATTCGAGTTCCGCTTAAAATTAATCATTCTATTTATCAGAAATAAATGTGAGGCTTGGAGAAGTAGATAGTCCAAATTAACAGTCCGATCGAGTCCTCGAAAGAGTGCGAATGCGACTTCAAAGGGGAAATAGGGCTGTAAATGGAAGGGAAGCAGGTTAAGTCGAGCGAAAGGGAGGGAGAAATGGACAGAGGAAGAGCAGAGAAGTAACAGGCGAACGAGGCGTCGGCTTTACTAATATACCAGTAAGAGAGCCTTGTCAATGAGCGGCCCACCCACTGAATTAATAAACTCTTTATTCCTAATCCTGTTTAGTGAAACCCACCATTGCACCAAATATAAAGTTATGTTACCTTTTATCTGATGCCATGTCACATAGTTCCGTGTGCCATTCTGGCTGAAACAAATCCTACATAAACTAAGTAAGTAAATTAAGCATAAGACCGTTAAACACAGCTCTAAACTCTTTACAGATAATATTACTGACGGTGAGCTGTATATGTATATGAAGCTGTATATGTAGATGCGTGCTGAGGTTGTGCCTCTTTCGGATATAGGGCTATTATTAAGGAGCTGGGCACAGCGAAGCAACCACGTATTTAGTCAGAGTGACAGTAACCAGGAGCTGATCCTGGCATTAAAGTATAATAAAGGAAACGTTCACCCTGTACTGCCACTCTATCACATTGTGCTTACATAAGCAGACTGACTAGCAGATACCAACAGCGACTTTCCCTTGTGGAAAAGGCACATAGGAAATCAAACTTCAAACAAACCCAACATGCCGAGTTAGTGTTGGGTTTCGGCTGTGATCCTTACCTGAGCAAGCATTAATAAAAATGCGTGCATGAGGGTAACGTTTACCAGCAGGACCTCAGTTTATTATGTTGGTTTCACATGTGGTTCCCATATGTGTGCGTGTCTATATATACATCCTACACAGTATATAGTATATATAGTATATATATAAAATACTAGTCTGTTAGACCTTACAGACAGTTACTGTAACGTCATTCTTTAAGAACTGGATAGTTGTTGCTGCCTCGCTTGGCCAATTGGAAGGCGAGTCGCTTCCGCACAATTTGCGAACAGTTGAGCGCAAATTGCCTAAGAGGAAGTCCGACTCTGTTAGATGCGTAGCCCAATGTTTGAAAGTTTACCGAAAGCCTTTTCACCTAATCAGTGAAATGTTTCACTCAACTTCCGTATATCTAACTTGCCTGAACTTCCGTATCGAGCACAGCGGCGATCGCAGCGGCAATGCAGACAATTCCCGACGATTTAACGACACTCATTTCAGGTATTTTTCGGAGTTAAATGCATCGTTATAAAACCATGAGTCACGTAGGGTGCACTTGTGGCTTAGTTTTTTTTAACAGCCTGTTAAAAACTGATGATTTCAGCGTTGTTTGGTAATAGGGAGAACTTTTATTGCGTTTTTGTCGTAAAAACTTTATACGACTAATTTATAATTTACACCAAACAGCAGTCGAAACAAAGCCATAAATTGTTACGGATATAATCGTACTATGAAATTAGCAAAATTACCGTTATTCGTTGGAGAGTCTAGCGATAGGTTGCGGCTCCGGTAAACTTCTTTTTGTGTAAATACTTAAAAATGATCTACTGGTAAAACCGAAGTGAACGGAATCACTATGTTTCATAACACCACTGAACATCGACACAGCATTAACTGTGATATTTTACATGAAAAATCACATAGCACACTGAAGTACTAATTTGTTCCAACCCGCAGAAGCGGTTTTTATATAACCTACTTTCCTTACACTGACCCGTATTTTAGTTTACAGATTAATAATAAAAATTAACTTCCTGTAATAAACGCCCCAATTTCACCTAAAGTCGCATATTCCACTCCCTGACATTATCCCCGCGTTTGTGCCGGTATAATGCTGTCACACGCTCACGCTTGTTGTATTGTTGTACATATTGTCACATATTGCATTTATTTCCAGACCTAGAGTTTTTTCTCTCCGATGGTCTGAAAGGAGAAAATATAAGCAAGAAGGCAAAAGAGAAAAGAGATGCCTTCCTCAAACGGATCAAGGAGATCAGAGCAAGGTAAAAACCAACATTTGTCGCCATCGTTTTCTTTACAAAGTGAAGAAAAAAAAAACCTTTAACAGTACGGTTAGGAACTGCTAAACAGCGATCTGGAAATTATTCTAGAGAGAAAGGCGAAGTCAATGTTTGAATTTAATATGAGCTAATGTATATGTATCATACGCACTTATAAATTATTTGTATATGCTTATATGATGTATGACTTTTAATATGTACCCTTAAAATTATTTTTTTTTTGTAGTTATCCTCAGGATTTTATTGAAAAACGTGAGTATTCTCGTATTTTCAATTCATTCATGATAACAGGATGAATACGTTTTCACAATAAATTAATGAATACATTGATCAGTCTCATATTCCAGGCAGCTGGTCTTATGTCGGGTTTTAAGTCAGAAACTTGGTGGGTTGTACGTGTGTGTGGGTAAAATGGGGAAAGTCCTGCCAAAGGGACTTCGGTGTAACTGTCGTTTGTGTCGCCTGGTATTGTGCTGGAATGGAGGGCGCAGATCAGGGCTTTGGCACAGTTGGGTGATTAAAAACAGCAAGCAGCGTCGTCTGTGTAAATGCCGCATGTTCAATTCTCCATCATCATCATTAGGCCTGCAGAAGGAGATGAGTAGCCATTATCAGGAAGTTACAGGGTGCGGAACTGAAAATGGCAGCCTGTAGCCAAGTTCCTGAGATGAAGGCCGCTGATTGGTCACATTGAAGGTTTTCTAACTGCCCATTTGGCGTTTTTGATTAGAGATATGTGTGCATGTTTACTTATGTATAATGTGAAATTGTATAATTTGACCAAGACAAAGTACTAATCATAACTGCTTAGATGAATATTTCATCAGAGATAATTAAGGTATTTTAGCTTGATTACCTAACACCAGTTTTCTAGATCAAGGCCCCTCCAGGGACTTAAGCTAACAACTATCTGGCGCTCCAGTCCATGTCTGTAACCAGCACAATCCCTGCTGTTGTGCCCTGACCTAGGAAATGCGGAACTTCAGTTTAAATTATTATTATTTTTATTAACTTTAAATTGGTATTTTTTAATTTGCTTCCTACAAATGAACTAGCCTGTGAAACAATACACTGATCTATACCATTCACGAGTAAGATAATGAGGTAGAATCATGCATTTTGTTGGTGTCACTTAGGGGATGCTGAGGACTCTGATGAGGTCGATGATACAGACAGCTTCAATGACGGAGGATCCCTGCACTCAGAACGGGCCGACAAGGATGAGGAGGCGGGCCTTGACGGTAGGTGATATTTTCTGGTAGTCGCTTTCGCTCCCTGATGCATAGTCTGCCTGCCCTCGTACTTCCCTGTGTCTGCGGAACGCCTTACGGAGAGCCTCCTGTCTTCCATCTGGAGTCGGGTTAATGGCGTGGATTTGAGTATGGGTGCTAGGGCCTCATGTCCCTACTGATATTGCGGCAGCACAACCTCTCCCCGGGTTACGACGGGGTTATGTTCTGATAAACCTATTGTAAGTTGAAAATGCATTTTTATATAATACACCTAACATAACAAACATCATAGCCTAGCCTAGCCTGCCTTAAACATGCTTAAAACAATTAGCCTGCAGTTGGGCAAACTCATTAACACAAAGCCTATTTTATAATAAACTGTTTAATGTAACTTATTGAATAATGTACTGAAAGTGAAAAACATTTATCCGTTGTAGTCGAAATATCGTGAAACGGACCATTATAATCCGAGGGGCGTCTGTGTCACGTGTGTCTTGGTGCCCCAGGGGATTCGTAGCTGATTTCATTTTACCTGCTGAGGTTAACAATCCTCTCTGAAGCTGAGTTTGAATCCAGTGTCTAAATGAAGAGGTGAGATGTGGCTATAGAGATGTATTCTGCATACGTTTAATTTCCCATGGATTCTGTCTTCATTTGCAGAAGCCTTTTAAGGACCTTTCAAAGGGTAACATTTTTTGCAGGTGTGTGAGGTGTGTCTCCACCTGAATGTAGAGCTTTGCCTTGAACGTGTGTGTTTCGCCTGGTGACCATGTGGAACATTTATCTGATGTTCAGTAACTGGGTGTTAGCTCATTCTGCAGTTATTTGCATAATCAAACAGAGTATTTTTCTTTTTATTAAATTTTACAAATCATTAACAACCCCCCCCCCCGTGTTGTTGTTGTTAAGCTGGTGTCGATGGGTATGATGTTTTTACATTTATTATTATTAATAATAGCTTCTGCCTAAATAAAATGGGACAGAATTATCATCACTTCATTCTCTTCTTGAGGACGTTTTCTTTACTGTGGATCCATATTTTTCGAGGGTAATATCAGTCTACAGTTTGTATGTTCAGCACGTGTATAATGAGGCGTAAGCTTGTACAGATAACAAAAGGTATTGTATGTTTTTTTTCCCCAGAGTTGGAATTTAGGTTTGTAATGAAAGGTCCAAGGGGCTGTGTGGCTCTCACCGATAAAGGGGAAATGAGGGAAAAGGGAAGTAAAAAGAATTATGACGTTTTTTTATTCCTGGCTCTGAAGCAGCCGCCTAATCTGGGCCTGTTGGGCTGTGTGGAACAGCTCCTGTACTGATCTGCCTTCTGATATGAAAGCCTGGGCCAGACAGTCACCAGTAGCCGGTCCTGCGGGGGCTATCAGGCCAGACTGGAGCCTTTGTGCTGGCGTCTGTCCTACCAGTCGAGCCGCTCCATTAGATTTATTGGGGGGTCGGGCTTCTGTCCCTGCTCATTATGGGACTGCTGCTCCCAGAGCAGCAGTGGGGGGGGGTTTCCCCATGTACCTCCCTTTCTCCTCCTCTCTCGAGTTGATAGGTTGTTTCTGTCCCAGCCAGATGGCAGCCTCTCCTCAGGCCTGAGTGTCTCCAGCTTGGGCAGATGAGGCCATTGAAATGGAGGACCGGTCCATCTCCAGGACGGGGGGGGGGGGGGGAGATCATGGCCTGGTCAGGCCACAGATTCATTCGTGCAATGAGCCGTGTCCCGCTGGAAGGTCCAGTGCCGGATCTCAGCCTGGGAGCCTAAACTCATCCATAGCTGCAATGAAAGCTATCACCTAATTCATGTGGTTCCCGTTTATTACATATTTATGAATCGGAAAGTTATGGGCTTTCCGTTCTATACGAGTAAATTTTCCCCGTCATGCCTGGTATGTTTAAAATGACCTCCTCCTGGAAACAAATTCCCTGGATAATTTGAGTATGGAGTCCATGTGTTATTTCTGGTTGCTGGATCGCCACATGCGTGTGCGGAACGTTGGCGGGTGCAGATAGCAGTGCGTAAGTATTTATGAGCTAGAAACTGTCGGCCTGCGGGTATCGGCCCTCCCAGGGGGTCCCATCCAGTGCCGCAGTGGCGGCCGAGAGCTTACCATGGCTCTGCTTTTTCTCTAAGTGACCGCAGCCCCTGTATCTCCTGCGTTCCTCGTTGGGATGTTACTGGCAGCCACCTCACTAACGGCCACCTGCAGGGAGAGATTCCTGCTCGTTTTTACGACACTGGCTGTGCTCCGGCCCAGTTCTGTCTTGCTAGTGCTCTTTCCATTTGAGTTTCTCGCTTGTTTAGCTTGGAAGGAGCGTCTGTGCTGGCCCGTCTTTACCATTTATGGAGTCATACGAGCTCAAATGGCCCAATAAGGGTTCCTGGCCCCCACCGGAGCCGACAGCTGAGAAGTCTGGCATTGTGCGTGGACGGGAGCCGTGAGTCTATGCTGCATGACAGCCACAGTAACCCTGTGTCAGTAACCCTCCGTGCGGCAGGCGGGCGTGCCGACGTGCACCAGGACCTCCGCCTGTGCTGGTGACATGTTGGAGAAATCTGGCCGGTTCCAGCTATGTGGAAACCATGCACAAAGTCGGGGGATGATTTTATCCACATGTTGATGCCAGACTCATTTACAGCAAGATCAGTAATGTCTGTGATGTCATCCCCTTAATCTGTGGCTGGTTAACTCTGCAGACATCTTCCAACCACCCAAACTGGTACAGAGACTGGTTGAGTTGGGGGGGGAAGCAAATTTAGCTACAAAGAGCATGGAATTTTTATTTATTTAGTAGATATTTTCACTCAGTGTGATATACAGGTGAGGATCAGAGAGCAGTGTTGCTGTTAATGGCTAAAGGTGATAGAATTCATTTCCTGGCAATGAGATTCCAAGCCATGACCTTCTGGAGATGGGCAGAGATCAAGGGCGTAGGTTTGCTTTCAACATTGGGGGGGACTTAATCACCCTACTGTCCATAGCCAAATTTATACCCTTGGAAAAATCCTCATCTCACTGTAGTACACACCACCATGAGACTGGCATCCCACACCTTGTAGATGGATGTAACTAATGGCATTTTTCCACTGGCATTCGGGAATCGAGCCGTACCTGACCTGTACCACGAAGAGATACTGCTTACTTTGGATGTCCACTGCAGAAGGGTCGGCCCGGTAAAGGCGTCGGCAGGTTGGAGAGTGGCAGTGATGTAAACCCGAAAGGACGCCTACTTACTGCTCACACGGTGTACATTAGTATACATCGTGATTTACTGTGTGCGGATTTTCTCTGGCCCGTCTGTGAGAATTGCTGGGTTATGTTAGCGCCAAATGCTAGTGGAATTAGCATTTGCTTGCATAAAATTGGATTATGAGTCAATTCCATTCAGCTATTCTTTAATACTTTTTTAAGTAGGGAGTAGTACATCACGATGATCAACACTACTGATAAGGAGTAATATATAAAATATTCCCTTTTTCCGTCAGATGATTCATGCATGTCAACGCAGTGAATATTTCTGTGCATTTCGACAATGGTGATACAACCAGCTTGGTATAGTCACACTTTTTGCCCTGCCAGTAAACGACGGTTCTTGGTGGAAGTGGAACACTGCCTTTACTTGGGTGACACAACACATGCCTCTCATCTTAGGCTTACTCTTGAGACCAGTGCATTATGGGGATTGCTGCCCATAATGATCCCCAACCACTCCGAGTAGACTGAGCACCTCTGATTCATATTGTGCTATGAGACATTCAACCAGTATGCAGTCATGGGGAAATGAAGCCTCGGCATTTTCTTTTCACCACCAGTAAGTTTGACTGAAGTCTAATTGTTTTGTTTGTTTCGTCTTGGTTAAACTGCGGTTAGTGCAGTGGGCCGGACAGATCCTACTGGAGGTGTTTGTTGAGGGAAAAAGGGAGTAATGGGTTTGCTGTCAAGACTGACTGGTTTCTGTCTAATCTTTAGCTTTTGCAAAGTAAGCCTTAGTCTGCAGTTGTTAGTTTGACTGACGATTATTTTGACAAATTGCGGAAATATGAGGGATGTAAATGGCGTCATAGGATCAAGTTTCTTTGAAGCCTTGTTTCTATAGTTACTGAATTTTTAAATCATGATTTCCCCCCCCCCCATGTGAGTGGAGCCTCCAGGTATTTGAGTTTCCGTGTGTGTGTGTGTGTGTGTGTGTGTGTGTGTGTGTGTGTGGGGGGGGGCGCGTGCCCTCTAATAGATTGACGTCCCACCCAGGGTCTTCTGCTGCTAGGTACTGACTGTAACTGGTCTTCCCCGGCTAGGTACTGACTGTGACTGGTCTTCCCCGGCTAGGTACTGACTGGGACTGGTCTTCCCCTGCTAGGTACTGACTGGGACTGGTCTTCCCCTGCTAGGTACTGACTGGGACTGGCTCCAGGTCCCTGCCCAGCACACATCTTATTATTAACGTGTATATATCACTGTAGTACTGCTTTATATTTATTGCACAGTAAGGGCTACTTCATACCTTTGATTTCCTAATAAAAATGTAATTTCCTAATAAAATTTAACGTCATTTTTTTCGGTGATTGTAATTTATATCGTAGGTCAGTCGCCCTAAACCTGGGGACCATAGTGTGATGGCATGATGACATTTGTTACTGCTGACCCCTTAATTACGTATATATCTGTATAATTAAATATAATCCAGATAATGCAAATTGCTACAAGCTAGAGGTCACTTAAATTACCATTATGATTGTGTAAATAAGTCAAATGTCTTACTTTGCCTTTGTTCCGTTTATAGAGCGCAAACAATGATTAAAAAAATGTGCACGCATATATTTTCTTTCAGTTTAATTAGAGCAATCAGATTTTCAATTACGGAATTATCCCAGGGCACGAAACTAGTGGTCCGTTTTAAAATATTGGTCATCATGATTTGTTCTGTATAATTAACTTAAGAGACAAGAAGGGCATTTTTAATGCTTTATTATAAATGGACACCTTAAAAAAGTCATAAATCAGACTCTGAAAAGGGTGTTCTGTACCCCCTAGGATGCAGTTAATTAAGAGCTCAGATTGAGGACGTACAGTAACGCCCTCCCCAGGATGCAGTTTGAGGACATACAGTACCCCCCCCCCCCAGGATGCAGTTTGAGGACATACAGTAATGCCCTCCCCAGGATGCAGTTTGAGGACATACAGTAATGCCCCCCCCATGATGCAGTTTCAGGGCATACAGTAAACCCCCCCCCCCCCCCCCCCAGGATGCAGTTTGAGGACATACAGTAAAACCCCCCCCAGGATGCAGTTTGAGGACATACGGTAACCCCCCCCAGGATGCAGCAGTTTGAGGACATACGGTAACCCCCCCCAGGATGCAGCAGTTTGAGGACTGCTGTTTACTGCTGAAGTAGCACCACATTCTGACATCTGTGATGCTTTGTGATGTCACAGCCATGTACTGTCTGAACCCCGTTCTGGCAGGAGGTCTTCAGCACGGCCGTGCACAGCAGGATCAGGTCGCTGAAGAATGTTCCAGTAACATCAGAGCATCACTATAGATACTGACTGAGTTCACCTGCCGTCCCGTCTTTCCATAATGGATTCTACACCCTTCCTCCAGCAGCCTTGGGACTTGAATGCACGTTTAATGTGGGCCAACAGCATAAAGAGGCTCGTTTAAGTGGGGCTGGGTGATGCAGCCAAAATGTTCATAATAAAAATGTTCATATCGGTTTGATATCGATAATTAATCATGATAAATGTCAAATCATTATTGCTTTCAAGGTTAATGGCTGATTTTGAAGAAACCAGATGGTTACTTGTGGTTTGATTCTTGATAGATTTGCCAAATAGCATTTCACATTTCGCACATCTGAGGTAGAAGCGGAAACAGGTTATTTTAGTCAGCGGGAACAACACGCTGCTCGCGTTCTTCCTAGGGTGTCTGAATTCCCTGTGGATTATCATTGGGTGGATTTCTTGTGGACTGAATTTTACTGTGGATTTTTGCGTTTTGCTGAATTACCTATATGGGATGGGCCACTTTGGGCTTTCTTGCTCTCATGGTGAGTTGCCCCGTTGTTTTGACTGCTGTCTTTCGTCTGCCCGCCCGCCCGCCCGCCCGCCCGCACCGATTCCTGTCCAGCAGCTCTATCGCATCATTGAATTGTTTTCGTCATTTAGCCCTAATGAAGATGCACAGTTGCAGTATCAGTTCCCGCTGCTAATGCTAAAGGCCTGAATCTTGTGTTGCACAAACCCTGGTTTATGGATATGTGTGTCTAACGTGTTGGTGAACGTGTAAATGAGGATCGGTGATGGGCGTGAACCAGGGTCATTCAAGGAGCATGAGAAAAACCCTCAGACTGTTATTCTTCCAGACTGAAGCTGTAATGTAGATACTTGCCTTGGTAGTTTAATATCTGTAGATGTGGTTGCGGGTGTGGTTTTAGTGAATCATTTGAGAATTCCACTAATGGTTGGTGTCCTTTACATTACCCGTTTCGTTGATTACATTAGATTACATTTTTTTGTCATTGCAAGAAGTACAAGTCATGAAATGCAGTTGCCTCCGTTTACTGATGTGCGCTGTTCTGCTTTTGATAAAGAAACTTTGATTTGATCATTCCAATAAAAAAAATGTTTTATGCTATTGATGTTGTTAAAACGACTTCCTCGACCAACCAGAATCATTTCCTGTTTTATCGGAATTTATATGGACGCTGGGATAGGTGGAGTTTCGGATGTGTTCGTTTTCTGCATCTCTGATTGGCTGCTGACTGATCCTCCCAGGTGCTCAGCAGTCCCCTCCGGTCGCCGCCCAGGACCTTCCATCCGTCTTCAAGGCGGGATACCTGGAGAAGCGTAGGAAAGGTGGGTCACCTTATGGGACACAGTCAGGCCAGCTGACCTGATCAGCAGGCAGCCGACAAGTGTTGTGGTGGCACCGCCGTTGATCGGACCTCTGAAATGGTTCCTACAGATCACAGCTTCTTTGGCACAGAGTGGCAGAAGAGATGGTGTGCCCTTAGTTACCGCACGTTCTACTACTACGGGAGTGACAAAGGTAGGGGTGTGTGTGTGTGTGTGTGGCACAGAAGGAGACCAAGTGAAGTGTTCCATGGGGACATCTGCTGTCAGGATTTTTTTTTCTTTTTATATTGTCGTTTAATTTTTGAGAGAAGCTGGACTTAAAATGTGCGTCTGGCTTTTCCTGGAGAGAAGTGTTTTGCTGCGGCTGCAGTTTTTCCTTTTTTCTGATTCCCTCTCCTACGGCGACGGGTCCATGAAGCCAGCTCTCTGCTTTTTTGCATTTTTACTGCCGCGTTATTTTGATTCCCCCCCGGGGAGTGAGTATTCCTCATCCCTGAACGGTACGCTTGCAGCCAACTGCAGAACATCATATGAACTTCTCTATGCAGCCGGTGCTGCAAGCGATCGCTGGCATCGGGGTGTACTTACACTCCCGTGATAATTGGCACGATATTGCAAAAGGAGCTTCCATAATGGATTAGCTCACCTTTCCGAACAGGATCTGAAATGCAAAACTGGCACAAGTATGTCATGATATTATTTGGCATGAGAGCTATGCCAAAAACCACAGAACTTGAATGGAGAACGAATTTTTTGTCTATCCCCATTTATGACACCAGAACATGTGTCTGCAGTCTGTCATCCCCCGGGCTGTTCGTTTTCCCCTCCTTCGCCTTCGGCAAATGGACGATCTCGCCTTAACTAGTTCACACTCGTTCTCAGTACTCAAGAGGTGCAGCCTCTAGGAAAAGTTACCTGTCTGCATCACCTGTGCAGATAAGCAGCAGAAAGGTGAGTTCTGCATCGATGGCTACGCCGTGAAGATAAACAAGACGCTCCGAAAGGATGCCAAGAAGGACTGCTGCTTCGAGATCTCCGCCCCCGATAGACGTGTCTACCAGGTTAGTCCTGGCCGCGTCGAACACACTTTGCAGTTAGACGTGGGTTGTAGGCGCCTCAACCGTATGTGGAAATTTGACGTTGACGTCGCTGCTCTGCAGTTCTGTGCCACGACTCAGAAGGACGCGGAAGAATGGGTGGAGCAGATCCAGTTTGTGCTGATGGGTGAGGAGACCGGCCTGCCTTTTTAATTAGTGTTGTGTGTTTCAGCTCACTGAGTGTGTGGCTGTTTGTGCCTGTTCTTTTATGAAAAGATATCGGATCAGGGATCATCCCAGAGGATGACGAGGAGCCGCAGACGTACGACGATGTGGGAAACAGTGCCCCAGCTGCGTCTGAACCCATTGACGAGGATATTTACGAGGAGCTCCCAGGTAAGTCTTTCCCTGAGAGGTACTCGTAAGATGATGGGCCTGCCGCTGGGTTTCCATGGAGACGTGTGTCGTGGATGGATGCTGACCGTCACCCTGCACCCAGCTGCCTCCTGTTGGTCGGTACACTTGGTCTCCCGAGCGACAGAGTCTTCCGTTAATGTCCAAGAGGCCGCTACTTTCATTACCGCGGGTGCTGTGCTGACCCAGTGATCTTTTACAGAGGCTGGGGGATGGAAACAGGAGGCCGTGATCATGGGGTTCCCTCGCTTCCCCTTTGAGACCCCAGCGTGGGCCAGTCATGTGAATGCAGGTCAACTTGAGGCGTTGTGTTGGCGCCCATGGACTGGGACCACTGGGAAAAGCTTTTCCCCAGCCACATAAAGACCGGTTGAGGGGCCATTTTTCCCTTGGAAATCCCTTCTCTCCCTGCCTCGATTACTCCTGCAGGATGTGGGCGTCACTCCTGACCGAGGGTGCTGTACATGACCTGCCATAATGGTCTATAGTTTATAAAATCACTGTTATACTTTCCCCCAGAACCCTGTTTTTTAAACCGTATTTTATTTGATGGGAAACTGTGTGACTAATGCATCCCTGCCAGGGTACACAACTTTTAAAGTCATTAGCGTATTCGTAAATAACCCCTGGGCAGCCTTTATCTTCCTTTATGCCTCAGTCTACATAAAGTCCGCTGGCTAATTTATTTCCCTCAGATGAAAGATGTTTCATTAAGTCCTGATGGCTCAGCCACCCCCCCCATCGCCCCCCCGCCCGCCCGCCCGTGACGTTTGGCAGCTTCCCGCCTTGCTCCGGCTCGCCAGCCGAGGTTACCGGGCTGATTTCAGCACTTTCGTGTCTTTTTCTTGCCGCCTGATGGGCCCTCGGAATGCCGGACACTCAGCATTTCCCATTTGGGCCGTGCTGCCCTGACCGAGGCCACTTCCTGTGCGAAGAGGCAGCCTCTTGGTCCTCGATACCAAGGCTTGAAGGAGCCCCAGGGAACGTGTTTTATGTCTCCCTGTTGATTGTATCTTAATTAAAAACAACGCCAAGCTGCCTAAGCCTCCACCCTGCCAAAGAATCCGAGCATTCAGCAGTTTACGGTTTCCATGAACCTTCTCGAAGACCGCCAGTCCCTTCGTAGGTGGCTGTTGTTGGGATCCATTAGGTGTAATTGTAGCTGTTGGGTCTCAGCGGAGCATCTCGCTTAGCTCATGTCTGCTTCTAGAGGTTAGTCAACGATTGTAACCACTTCCTGTTTTCATGAGATGAACAGACCCCTAATTTGGGGTGGGGGTGGTGAAGCAGAGACCCAGAATATTTTACATCAATCTCAGTCCCCCTCCCGTTCAGTGGGTGTGATGCAGTACTGAGCTGCAGCCCTGGGTTTTAAACATTTTGCCTAAAACCATGATTTGTTGTGGTTCCTTTCATCATAGTGGATATGGTTTGGGTACAAGAATAGGGAATTCTGTAGGCCTGTGTAGTGCTGATACTGATGTATTCATAAGGCATGAGATTTTTTGTAGAGAAATTATGTTGTGACTTTCTGCAAGTTTAGGAAGATCTTTCTGTAGTATGTTAGACATTTACAAAGCCTGAGCTGCTAGGTCCACCGTCTGTAGTGTTGTGAGGTCCTTTGACCCAGAGAGCCAAATGCAGCATGTGACTTCCTGTTGTTTTCAACCGGTCTTGACGTACATCTAGTTTGTGGTCACCCACTGCGAGAGATCGCATGCAGTTATTTTTAACTGCGGGGACATCATGTTGGATGAAAGCTCTTTTCCTCATGTGCATGAAATTAGCTGGTATGTAGCAATATACTTTTTTTTTCGTTACTTTCATGTTTGTCTTCCTCTTACTACTTACACTAATTTTTTTTGTACTTATTAAACTTGTTTATATTTTCTGCACGTCTGTTTTTGAAACATAGTGAATTTGCTGTACAGATTAAGATTAGTAAGATTTTGACCCAAAAGACCACCTTACTTTGTAAGAAAACCACCCTTGTGTCAAAGCTCTAAAACAGGGATCTGAATAATTTCGTCTTTCATATTTGTTACTTTGTTTTGGCTTGTACCCGTCAAGGGCAGCTCTACGCCGGCCGCAGTACATTTAGAATTCTGGAAAATTTCGGTTCAGTGTAGAAATCTCTCTTAATATAGGCTGAAGGCGGGCTGATGAGTCCCTCTCCCTCAGATCTAAGCCCATCTCTGTTTTATGAAACACTGTTAATTTACGGTTCAAGCAGTCGGTCTTTATAAAGATTTCATGGAATACTTGATTTGATGACAATAAATCTAAATGCTTTGTCTTGCATAACAAGAAATCGGCAGACGAGCTAGAAAAGCGTCTCATTGCAATTCAGAGATTTTGGGGAATAAGCACGTTGAATATCTTTAATTCAGTCTAATATGTTTAACGCATTCTTTGTTTAACGTTCTTGCAAAAATGTTTTCCATCTTGTCTGAGGCATGACTAACGGGCCTCGGGGGAGGGGGGGGTTTCTTTCCCCCATTTTATGATGAGAGGAGCAGAATCCGCTTCTATGAGATGAGCTGTTTGGCTTGGACCGGCACTCATCAGCTGCTGGTCCTGAACGGGGGTGGGTGGGGCTGTGGATGAGCTCCTTTGTTTGATGGTATTCCCCCCCCCCCCTCAGATGAAGAGGTCCCTCATCCTCCAAAGGCCAAAGTGGAGATCCTGGGCAAACCAGCGCCCCCTGCTGCACCTGCACCTGCACCTGCATCTGCTGCACCAGGTAACTGCACTAGCCCCCCCCCCCCCCCCCCCGAAACTATCACTCACTCTCTCCTGTCTTTTTATGTGGGGCAGCTTGCAGCTTGTGTGCTCATTGGCAGGAAAGTGTCCTCCTGCCTACAGAGATCAGCAGCGACCTGCAGAGGATGATGGTCTATATGGGGCCCAAGGGCTTCAGTTGATGCTCTTTATGCATTTTTTATGAATGGGGGAGGTATAACTGCATGCAGTGTGCAGTGTGTGTCACTGCGCCTTTTACAGTGGCGCCTATGGCTGTATAGTATAGCCATGTTGGAGTTGTTTATGTTGTTGCAGGGTAACCCTATGGATTATGGGTAATCCAGTCTCAGATGTAGGTGCTTGAAAAGCTTTCCCTGGCATGCTGGGGTATATATAGGGGCGGCTCCCAAGTCCTTGGCCCCAGCTGAAAGCTGATTGGTTCTTGGAGTGTCCGCTCTCCTGTCACTCAACAATCTAAGACGAATCATTGGCTAATAAAAAAGTTTAGCCCCTGTGTATGAATTATGGTCCGTAGAATCTCCCCGACTGGCATGGCTACTGGCCATTATTCCCTCCCCCCACCCACATTGAGATGGAGAGGACCTGATGAATCCTAGGGGACCTTGTGCTGGGGTTCTGTAGGAGGTTCTCAACATGGATCCTCCGCCTTTACTACTACAGTGCGTGTTGGACTTAGGAGAGGTCCTACTTTTGACGTGCCCCGTCCCAGGTGTGACCCCCAGGCACGGGAGGCTGGGTGACGCGTTGGACAGCCGGGGACTTTTTATGGGCGAGGTGGGTGGGGAAGCCTGTTTGGGGGGGGGGGGGGGTGACGCTGTGCTTCTCCTGCTCACAATCATCATCAGATGTCTTACAGGAATCTCTGGTGCAGCTGGGACCAGCACATTGCTGTGTGGTCTTCATGTCCGTGTAACGGGAATGTGAACTGAAAGTAATTCTCTGAACTTCTGAGTGGGCTTTCAGTGAGCACACTAAGTTAGTGTTTCAGTCAGAATCCAGGTGTACGGGGCCCACGCCAGCGCCTAAGCGCCCCCCGCTGCTGTCTGCATGCGTGACCAGGGTTACAGTGGAGCAGAAATCCTGTGTCCTGCTGATCTGGAGGAATATGGAATCGCATAGACGCAGTGATCCATCTCCCTTGCTTTTTTCTGTCGCTCCTTAAGTGCCCTCTGGAAAAGGAGTCATCACTGAGTAATGCGCTTTAATTGTTGGAATTAATGAATCGATTTTGCGAAATCCCATAAAACTGGCCTACTGACAGGAGTAAGGTGAGTGTAACATAACGCAGAGACGGCATCTCTGCCTTTCGTGGGCTCTTGCAATCTACTTTAACTCTTTCTGGTCTGTGCTTGGATTGTAGAAGTAGTTTACCCGCCTCGGCTTTGATAGACCGCAGCCACGGGAGGGACTGCTCACTTGTGCCCCCTGTTGGCATGCGGTGGTTTCCTGTTACCCCCCCCACCCCTCTAGCTGGCTCCTTTAGGCATGAGTCAGTCCTCTGCTGCCTCCTGCTGCTGACCTCACTCCTCTGCACCCTTTCACTTCCTCATTCTCTGCTCACAGATCGCCTCGTGTTACACAGACCCGTGTCACACATGCGCTAATGGGTGTAGCTACACAGCTCAATAATTTTTGTTAAATGGTTTTATTAGGAAGCCTTAATGAAATATTGATTTGGCTTTTGAAAAGTATGCTTTTGCATTATGTCAAGGATATGTAGTCATCAGAATTTAATTGATATATATTTTTTGTAGGCATTATGATATATAATTGGTTTATGGTTTGAACTAAGAGTTACATCAATCTCTCAGGTACTTGAGGGTCCCAGCGACCCTAGGACAGGGGTCTCCAGCTCCGGTCCTGAAGAGCTACTATCCAGCAGGTTTTCTATCCTACCCGGCTTCTGATGAAGCAGACCTGCTCCTGGTATTTACCTGAGTAAAGGTGTGGCTCATCAGATGCCAGGTAGGATAGAAAACTACTGGAAAGTAGCTGCCCTAGAGCCTCCCCCAGGAAGCCCGATCTGCGAGACAGCAGGACTGCAATGGGCTGCCAGACCAAATGAGCTCCGTGCTAAAATGAAAACGATCTGCAGCTGGTGAATGGGCTGTATTATAGTGAATGTTTGTCTCTCAAACATTGCTGCCCAACTGCATTCCTGTGTTCCCATTTCCAGTTCCCCCAGTGACTAAGAGCACAGATTATAAGAACTACTTCCAGGGCAAGTGGGACTGCACTGCGGACCATCCCGACGAGCTCTCCTTCAAGCGCGGCGACGCCATCTATATCCTGAGCAAGGTAAAGCGAAGCAGCCCTTCTTTTGCCCCTCGGCCGGGCAGGAACACGGCAGTGGGATCATTGCGGGCAGCTTTTAATATCCTGCAAACTTTTATATGCCCTATAAAAGTGAGCCTGGAAGGCTGGCCGGGCCCGCGGCTTGGAGCAGGGATTACATTTGGATTTCGGACGGCCGTGAACCCCAGCCTGCCCCCCCCCCCCCCCCACATCTTTCTCCAGCTCCGCCTTTTTCCTACGTGACAGCATGACATCAGGGGGGTCTGTCCAGGTTGTGATGGGTGTTTGATCGGAACGGCGAAGCGTCTGTTCTCGGGAAATTTGAAGCAACGCTGCAGCCGTGCGTGGCTGAGTCAGGGACTGGGAAGCGTGCTGGTATGTTATTGGATCTCGACCATCTCCGAACCGGATTTGTGTTCTGTGACTGGAGGGGCGTGAGCTGCCTCTCTGCTAAGTGCTGGCACTGTGTAGCCCTGTGCCTCGGACTGTTACTGCTGCGTCCCGACTACCTCTGGCATCATCAATGTGTAAGATGATTTCCTACAAAAAGTGAAATGTTCAAATAGTGATGTGGAGCCAGAGTCATAAGTTGCCCCCCCCTCAATGTCAGACTCTCTCCTATGACGTTGCTTGTGGATGTAATTAGAAGGAATTTCTTAATTTCAAGAAGGGGAGTAATTTGGTTTACAAACCTTCCTCACCCTACCGCTGATGGGATTCAAACCAACAACCTTCTGGTCATGGGCACCGAGTCTTGCAGAGCCTTATTGGCACTCACAAGTTTCTGTGTTTATGGTGGCCCCCTCCTGCCGTAGCCCTGACGAGGCTGCCAGCTTTGGGCTGCCCACGGGTCCGGACGCTGCCGTCTCTGGTGTCGCCCCGATGCTGTCAGCGGGAGGCATATTGTCGTGCTGCTCCAAGGCATAAAACGACAGTGGCGTAGTAATCGCTGCCCGTTTTCGCTCATCTCAGGTTTCGGCTCGCGCCCCCATGGCGCCCCCTGCAGCACATGAGGCAGCTCGGTTCGATTCGTTCCGGCTCGGTGCCGCCCGGGCCGTCTGACGGCCCGTCGTAGCCCCGCACTAAACGTTAACGATTCGAGTTATCGCTCCGGCCACGCTCCCCGCCGGCAGCTGTGGCCTCATGCCGTTTTACGAGCGGCCCGGCAGCTCCGCCCCCCGGCTCTGATTTCTGTCCCACTCTGCTGCATCCCGGCAACCGCAGACGGACGAGCACATGTGGCCGGGGGTGGGCCGGCGGAGCAGGAACTGCCCGAGGCATCTCCCCCGTAGCCCCATCTGTCTCATTAGCGCTACACCTCATCAACCCCCCACCACTTAGGCCCAGATAACGATGTATAGCCAGTCAACAGGAAGCCGTCACCTGCTCTGGCCTCCTCCAGCTCCTTCTTTTCCTGACTTTCAGAGGCTCCGTTCCTCGGGCCCTCTGCCGCTGCGAGCCTCTCAGGAAGACGGACACGGGAATTTAGCGGTGCGGTCACGCGCACACGGTCGTTTATAATTGCTTGTTCTTCAGAAGTGCGTATTTCAGGCGGAGCAGATGTTTGCTGTCGGGGGGGGCCAGAGCAGGCCGGTGTGTCATTCTGAAGCCTCTCTGTTTTCCCGTCTCCTACACTGAAATATATCATCTTTAGTTTTCATTTGCCTTTCCCACATATATAAATACCCAGAATATTGCTCCCTGTGCCATATATATCGTAAATAAGCTCCCATTAGGATTACGCCTTTCAAAACCGTAATGGAGAATGGCGATAAAACTGCATTTCGGCTCGGATTCCGTGCAGCCACACTTGGGTTAAGGTTTTATTTATGCACTGTAAATTTCATGCACAAAAACCGCTGAGTTAGACGCTGACTGTTTGACTAGACGCTAATGTCCTGCCTCTCTGTGTTTGGCTGCTCCCAGTCTTCAGCCCCCACAGCTAACTTCCTCTGCAGGCCTGCTGAGGCTGATATGCCCCCCCCCCCATGTCTATGTTTTTGTCCATGATATGTCTGTCAGGTCGGGGTCACTGGGCGATGCTGCCCGGTGTGTCGGGCTGGTGTAGGTGTCACTGACCTCCCACTAATGGATGGAGACGTGCTGCAGAAGATGGCTGCAGGCTTTTATAGCATATGGGGGGTGGGGTGCGAGTGGGGCAGGCCGCCGGCAGGGCAAGTGCCATTTCTAACGCACTTCGTGGAGGTGGGGGGGGTTCATTTGGCCCACTGCTCCGACAAGCCTGTTTTTATCTCTCGGGCGCAGAGGTGCTAGTTCACAGCTGTTTAAAGTGGAGACTTTATACTGTTCCGTTTTATTGTGGAGCTCTTCGCGGGCAGAGAGGCACAAAGGCTCTGGTGATGCCTTCAGCTGTGCTCAAATAACAGGGGGGGAGGGCGAGGGGCGGGGGGGGGGGGGCTGCAGTAATAAAAGCAGATCAAAGCGAACTGGAGTCGTGGCCCAACAGTATTAGTGGTGGCCATGGTCCGAAGCCAGCACTGGACCGGCCGCTGTTTGGCCCGGCCTGCCTCTCTTTCAGGGGCCGTCAAACCTGTGCTGCTGTTGCTTTCTTTGAACCCGTGATGCACTTCAAGCTTCTCTCCTGCAGGGGGAGCTCATTCCACGTTCAGGTCCCTGCTGCCCAGTGCTGCAGCAGAAAGGCTCTGGCAAGACTGTTCGCTGTATCACCTGCTAGGGGGATGCTTCGGCCATGCGCTTCACTGCGGTACACTGCGGTACACTGCGGTACACTGCACTTATGTACCGACAGTCTTGGATGCCGGGAGTGAAATGCTTGCTGACACTTTTGTGAGGTTCTGACGACTCTATTGAGTAAGTTTTAAAAAACAGACTCTGGAGTCTGGAAATGGGCAGGAACTCGAGAGAAGCAGACTTCCTGCCAAGCCGGCCCGTGCCGGTACCGCTGTGGCCCAATCTGCAGGACGTCGCCCCGGTTCTTCCCCGGTATCCCCCTTTGCCGTCCCTTTGCCGGCTGTTCTTGTCAGTTCCCACTGGACCGAATGAGCATTCGATGGATTTACCAGCGGTCCTGATGTCGGATGGGCCTGGAGAACGAGTGTGGTGGGAGGCGGGTGGGGGGGTGTGTGTGTGTGGGGGGGGTGTGTGTGTGGGTGCGGGGGGGTGCGGGGGGGTGTGTGTGTGGGGGGGTGGGGGGGGGTGGGTGCGTGGGGGTGGGGTTCCGAATCAGGAGTCTGGCGTTAGATCTGCTCCTCATTAGAGCAGGAATGAGTGCAGAGCACGATCATCTGGTCTTCATCAGCTGCAGCACTGTGCAGTGGGGAAGCGGGTGGATTAGCGTGCCGAGGACTCGTACAGGGGGGTGGGCTGGGGGGGGGGCTGTAGCTAAACACTGATATCTCTGTTGCTCGAGAGCTCATTTGTATTAAAAAAAAAAATTGATAGGTTACTGTTTTGAAATTGCGTGTTCCCCCAAGGTGTTATTTGTGGGGGGTGTCTCCCGTGATGTCATGGTGCTCAGACCCCCCCCCTCCCCCTCTAGGAGTATGAGAACTTTGGCTGGTGGGTCGGCGAGCTGAAGGGCTTCATCGGCATCGTACCCAAAGATTACCTCATGGAGCTGTACGCTATATGAGGCACTGAGGTAAGTGTGCTTCAGTGCTGTGCCTGCTGCGCCCCCCAGGCAGGTGGAGGTGCTGAAAATAACACCCCCGTCTGCCCCACTTCCTGTTTGTGTACGTCTGGCATGCTGCACTTTCACACTAGTTACTCTCCTGCTTTTTTGTAGGTGTTCCTGAAGCCCCGCCCCTCTGCAGCAGGGCAGGATGTGAACTGGACCTCCCGTGCGATTCCTTCCTGCCGTTCGCTTGCACGTCGGGATGTATGAAATCAGAAAAGACAGACAGAAAGATAAAAGCTGCCTTGGTTTGTGCCTCAACCACAAGCAGAAAGCAGATCTACCTGTATAAAGTTATTTATACCAACCAAAGGGACACAAAGGAGCACATCACTGCATCTTCCCCCATTTTCATTTACTCATATCTGCTCTGTCCAAAAACCTGCATGGAGAATGTTGTTAAGCAGCTACCTGCTTGGCAGTAGCTATAGGCACCGTATCTTTTCCACTCTCCCACTTAATATGATGCCTACAGTGTTGGCCTCTTCAGCCTGAGCTCTGTGTGTTTCTGCAAGGCAGCTTCGCTGTTGACCTGTAAGCAATAACTACCAGCTAGAATAAAAGAGTTGCTGTTATATGACACTTGTACACTAGATGGCAGAATTGTTCAATACCTTTTTTTTTCCCCACACCCTTTACCAGCTGTGTTCAATTAAACTTCCCATTGCAATAGAAGTGGAATTTGTTGGGCTGAACCGGACTCTTTCATCTGCACATATTGGGAATGCTAGATATTTTTATGGCTTATATACGGAACTCCTTTACCAGCTTTTAAAGGAAAAGATACCATTTGTGTATGTATGTATGTATGTGTGTGTGTGTGTGTGAATTTTTGTTGCATTAACTAAGGGGGTGAAGAATTCAGTTTGCAGAGGCACGTGTGTAACTTTTACATGGCCGTAGTTGGGTCATTACAAAGTCTGCAGAGTTTCGAGTAGAAGAAACGGTAGGTTATGCTGTCAGAGGGAGGCAATGAAAGAAAACCAGCGACCTGGGTGACGGACGGCAAACGGAGGACTGCTGCTGTGCTTAGGAGGAAGGAGGACTAAGGGGAAGGTTTCTTTAGCGGGAGGATCCGCACATGTGAAAGTCTAGGTGCAGCTTGTGGTGCTTTAGCAGAGAAATGGGCTGCAGCGGGCCCCACACATGCCGTCACTGAGCAGGGCCCAGGCTGGGGGCCCGAGCATAGGGGCCTTATTCTATTTCAGAGTCAGAGAGTTTTATTGTCAATTCCTTCACATGTACTAGCCATATAAAGATATCGAGATTACGTTTCCCACTGTCCCTTGCGTACATTAGACAAACAATACAGGACGGGACGAACTATAAAGTGCACAGAACAACAACATAACAACGTAACCTGTGTTATACCAAAGTCTAACGCTATTTCTAAACACTAAAAATACAGTGGACAGACAAGACGGGACAGACAAGTGTCCAAGTACAGCACAACAGTACAAGTACAGCACAACAGAAAACATGTATGTGCAGTAAACAGTGAGTAAACGGTAAACAGGTCTTGCTGACATTCAGAAGGAGATTGTTGTTCTTGCACCACGTGGTCAGAAGACTGGCCTCTTCCCTGTAGTGAGTCTCGTCCCCCTTGGTGATGAGACCCACCAGGGTTGTGTCATCCGCAAACGTCACCAGATGATTGGTGCTGTAGGTTGGTGTGCAGTCGTGGGTCAATAAGGTGAAGAGCAGAGGACTGAGCACACATCCTTGTGGAACCCCTGTGTTCAGTGTGATGGTACTTGAGGTGTTATTTCCAACCCTTACTGCTTGTGGTCTCTGGCTTAGGAAGTCCAGCAGCCAGTTGGAGAGTGAGGTGCTGAGGTCCAGTTTGTCAAGTTTGCAGATGAGTTGTTGTGGTATTATGGTATTGAATGCTGAACCATAATACCACAACAAGTTATCTGCAACTCATTTGCATGGTTTATTATTTTATGGGGGTGAGGGGATATAGAAAATACTTGAAGCTGCTCATGTTATGGAGGATAAGGAGCCACCATCTGCTTAATGTCAGAGAAGCTGACATTCGGTGACGCCCGATGTTCCGCCCCGGCTGGGTGAAGGAGAACTGGGCCAGGAGGCACTGGTTCTGGGTTGGGGACTTAAGGAAAGCAGCAGAGATTCTAATGGTGGGGGTGTGGGGCAGGTGGGTTTGTGCAGCAGATGGGGCACCCCTGCCCTCGAGAACATTTGCGTGCCTGTCATCCAGCCATTGATCAAAAGTGAATATTGCTCTCAGGTGAATTGGAGGAGGCGGGGCAGAGGTCTGTCTCCAGGCAACGGCCTACCTGGCCTGTGCATTGGGTAAGGGTCCGTCTCCAGGCAACGGCCTACCTGGTCTGTGCATTGGGTAAGGGTCCGTGTCTAGGCAACGGGCTACCTGGTCTGTGCATTGGGTAAGGGTCCGTGTCTAGGCAACGGCCTACCTGGTCTGTGCATTGGGTAAGGGTCCGTCACCAGGCAACGGCCTACCTGGCCTGTGCATTGGGTAAGGGTCCGTCTCCAGGCAACGGCCCACCTGGCCTGTGCATTGGGTAAGGGTCCGTCTCTAGGCAACGGCCCACCTGGCCTGTGCATTAGGTAAGGGTCCATCTCTAGGCAACGGCCCACCTGGCCTGTGCATTGGGTAAGGGTCCATCTCTAGGCAATGGCCCACCTGGCCTGTGCATTGGGTAAGGGTCCGTCTCTAGGCAACGGCCCACCTGGCCTGTGCATTGTGCAAGCTGCAGAAGTTTCCAAAAGGTTAAGAAGAGCAATGTAGTGTCCATCTCATACCACAAAGGGTGTTGTTACATTTTGGTACTTTTGTATTACAGACTATAATCATTTTGAATGCACAGTTAAAGCCAGATATTTTATAAGAATCTTTAATCTTCTGCTTGTTGTTCTGATGTACATACTAAGACTTCAATAGCTGTTATAGGGTTATGGAGCTCTTAAGTTTTTTTGAGTGTGGATATCTGAGCTGAGGTGTTGAAATGGTGGTGGGGGAGGGTTTTGGATGGGGGCCGATGCTATGGGAATGGCAGCCGCCAGGCCTTTGGGTGATATTCAAACTATATAAATCCTGTCATGACCCTGCCAACAGAGAATATCACACACCCAGATTTTAGCTGTTGTGCAATTGGTGATAATTAGTCACTGGCTGATCTGCATGGCGGGGTGGGGCAGGGGGGAATGTGGCAACGTGGAGCTTATTATGGGGTACAGTGTTTGTTAATGGGAGACGCCGTGCAGTTAGTGGACCGGGATAAGGGGCTGCTGGGATATGAAGAAGCCAGTGTCAGGCAGGCCTGCCTGAAGGCCTCCCTTTCGTGACCACGTCCTACAGACAAGCTTCCCATCAGCGGTGGGAGAAGCCTGAGCTCAGGAGCCTCGTAGCGGGTGGGGTTGTTATGCCCTGTCAATCACCAGCCGTTCTGCAAAGCAACCAATGGGAAGCAGGCCCAACCCATTTGGTGATTGATGACAGATCATAATGTGGGATTTCTCCCCGTTTACTAAGATTCACACCCAGTGTGGAGTTACGTTCACTTTTATCATTGGGTCCGGGGTGGGGGGGGGGGGCTCTCTGGAACATTCCATTGCTGGCAGCGGGAGTCGTATTTAGTGGGGCCGCTGAAATCCTCGACGTGCCGTTCATCATTTCTAGCATTTAAATAGCCCTAACATGCTATTCGCTCATCCATGAGTGAAAACCTTGTAGGTTTTTCCAGGGACCTCTCTTTTACTTCTATGGGAGCTTGTTTGAAAAGCTGATGATCTGCCGATCTCAACCATGAATTTACTTTTAATGGGCCGTCCTGAACCTGGGTGGGCTGCTTGCTACAGTCTGTAGGGGGCGGTCTTTCCCATAAGGTTCCTGGGACTCGAACCTTCAACATCTGTGTGTATTTTGGATTCTTTCATATAATCATAATAAAAAATTATGGTGGACTGCCACAATTTCAAACCGTTTTGGCATTTGACTTTTCGGGATGCAATGTTAAAAATATTACACATCAGTTTTATGAGTATTATTAATTATTCTGTTAATGGATCTCAACCTGTCCCTTTCCTCTGCCCCGTGAGGCCTCAATATTTAGAATATATGGCCCCTTTTTATTGCAATTCGGTGGGAGAATGTACATTTTTGTAGATAAATGTCCGCGTACCATTTGTCTAACGGACACTAAAATTTGATGGCGATAAAATCAGAGCTTAGATTCGTAACCTTACATGTAGTTGGGGGAAATGATGGGGGGGGGGTGGTGGGCTGAGGTGCTGGGTTCTAAGAGGGTCTGTCGGTAGAGGACGTGGGGTCATTCTGGTGAAGGAGATGATGTCAGCAGGTCCACGTGATACGTGATTCCCAGATGTGGCAGCAAGTCCCAAAAAACGAAGCCGTGATGATCCCGCTTAGACGCGAGTCCCGTGGACCTGCCTGATTTTTTCATTTTATTTGCGTCTTTTGAAACGTTCACTGGGCTTAAAATTTAGGTTAAGGTTTTTGCTGTCTTGTACTAGAGAAACATCTGCTCATACAGTATCAGCTATACCTGCTTCTTAATAAACTACCTGTCTGTCCCTGACCTAGTTTGTGTGTGTTTTCTGTTGGTGTAACATTCATGGAGAACCTGAGGTTGAACGGTATTATTTCATATCAGGAGTCTATCAGGAATCCAGGTGGATTTTAATGTTCTCTCTCTCTCTCTCTCTCTCTCTCTCTCTCTCTCTCTCCTCCTGCCCCTCCCCCTCCCTCTCTTTCTTCCTCTCTCTCATGCACATACACACTCTCTCAGATTAATTACCCCTGTCTGTCCGTACTGTTCATTGTCCTTAAGGTAGGCTTGGGTGGGGGTAGGATAAGGGGGTCACAAATCACTGTGAACGGCCATATTAGCATTCCAGATAGGGGGGCGAACAATCCAGTTAGGGCACTGCGACTTGAGTGCGGCCCCCCCTAGCTGTCTTTGTGGAGAAGCCTAAGGTCACCGTGCCCCCCGCCCCCCACGTCCACATCCCGGGCTGTAATTGTTCTCCAGGATGGCATTGTGGCAGAGAGGGTCCCTCAGAGCTGGTGCAGCCAGCAGAATCCGCTTCAATCAGCATGTCATGCTAATGGCCGGTCGCGGCTGCGTGGTGATTAATAGCTGCGTAGAGGCGGGGTGAGTGGGGCCTTTCTCTTCCGGCACAGCTCACTCTCCTTAAATCTGCGCCGCAGAAATGCGACGTGCAATTAGCTCTCCAGCTCCGGAGCCTGAGCAGTCAGAGTGTGTCGGTGGTGCTTCTCTCAACAGAGATATAAACGAGTGAAACCTCCCCAAGCGGGAAATCATTGCGCACTAAATGTTACTGCGCTGGTGTGTGTGTGTGTGGTCTAGGTACGCATTACCTTGTGGGGACCAAATTTCCCCACAATGTGATACAACCTGCTATTTTGAAGTTAGAGGGACATTTTGGTTAAGTCTCCACACAGGAAAGCTCTTTTTTATAAAAATCTGTGACTGCAATAAAAAAACTAAAAATGTTTTGTTTGGTTACTTATGGTTAAGGTTAAGGTTGGGTAGGTTAAGGTTAGGGCTGGGTAGGTTAAGGTTGTCATCTTGGGAATAGAGTTTTCCCCGTAGAGATGAATGGATGGTACCCACAAAGATATGAGCACAGGTGTGTGTGTGTGTGTGTGTGTGTGTGTGTGTGTGTGTGTACGTGTACACGCACAAGGAAACGAACAGAACCACATCGATGCTATTTGAAATTTTTAGAGTTTGATTAGATTAGTTTCAACTTTATTGACATTGTACTGAGTACAGTTACTGTTCAGAGCCAGTGAAATGCAGTCGGCATGCAACCAGGTGCAAATATATTATGGAAAAATAAATGTAATAAATTATAAATGTAAATTATGGTTGTGTGCAGAATTTTACATGAGGTAATTTGCAATATACAGTGCAGACAGAAATTACAGAGCAAAGGATAAGTGTAAGAAATATGACATGAAAATGACATAAACGACATGCAAATGAATTCACTAGAAATGCTGATTTCGAATCAAGATGTATTCCTTTGTCTAGCTATTGGTGATGGAGTCATTTGAAGCTCTTGGTTTAAAAGAATTGACTGCACATGTTGGCCAGATGTTCCCCAAAGACCGCAGATAGTTTTCATTAAATATAAAAAAAATATTTATTTAATTTACCTGCTGCTTTTTATCCAAAGTGACACAATGTACAGAGTAGGGTTACAGTTTATGTTGCTATCTGGGTTTTAAACCTACAACCTTTGCATTATTCCTACTACAGGCAGAAAATTAAAATCCATTTAGTTTCAACCAACCAATTTCACATTCAGTGACTCTATATTCAGCTGCTTTGTTGAAACAAAACCGTGGTCTGGACTCGTACTTTCTGGACCTGAACTTTCCACCTCTAGCTTCAGGAACCTTCGAGGCTGACATCCTCTGGAAATGGAAATAGAAAATGCGGGCAGACCGTACTCCTGTCCATTAAGAATAGCCAGCAGCTCATGCAGGCTGAGGAGGTGAGGATCTCCACTGAGGTGCCTGCAATCTTCTGGCAGAACCAATAAAACTCCTCTAGCAAAAATGGTAGAAACCCAGGGTGCTTTTTGTTCATCCAGCGGCAAGATGACAGGCACATTTCCCACTGACCATTTCTCAGTAAGGACCCCCATCTTTGGGGCTTTCCTGGGGGGTGGGCCAAGAGCATGGCGATGGAATTTACTAGAAGGATAAGCCTGATTAGCAGCTCCTTTGTGGTTATTAGACCTTAATCCATCTATGAATACCCTCTAATTACATACGATGTTATACCTCTCATCTCTAAGTGGATACAAAATACTATATTTAGCTGGTGTCGGACAGAATTAGCACCTTAAAACCCTTAACCACACCTCAGTGGACCAACAAAGCATCCATTTGTGCTGTAAAATATATGAAACACTGGTGTCAGCCTATAATTAGTGTAAATCTTCCATGTAAACCTGGAGGTTTTTGTTACAGCAACAGGGTCAAAGGCCTGTGCTAAGAAATAAAATGGACAGTTTATTTATGGTGGCAATTGTTATTAATCTTATTTTCTGTAGACAATTAATCTGTTATGGGAATAATGGAGGGAGGTGGGGGTGCATGGGGCAGATTTACCGTCCCTGACCCAGATGTGGAGTTTCTCCTCGGAGGTGAGGGCTGGCATCTGGAAGGGGGGCACACGACCTCCCGGCGATGGAGACCTGCCTCTCAGCTGGTCGATATATCGGTCGGCCAATATTAAGGGTCGGTGAATTTACTGACGCTGATAATGTCTCTTTAAACATTTATGAAGAGAAGAGGAGCTCTTACTGGAGGAGGAGTGGGGAGGCAGGATCGCCTCCCATCTGGCTACTTCCAGCCTGTGGCTATTAGCCAGTGTTGCGATTCAGAGTCTGCTCCAGTGGTCAAACTGTTTTGTCTGTCGACCTCCACATTGCTCAATACTCGCAACTGCCGAGGAAATTAATACAATTGGTTAATAGGTTGCTAATGATAATTTTTTTGGGGTGGGGAGACAAAAGAAAATGAACCACCTTTTTTCTGCATATTCATCTTATGAATCCTCCCAGTTATTTGGTCACCCCCCCCTCCCCCCCCAAGGGGTCATGACTCACAGTTTAAGAAACACTTGTGCAGGGTTAGGGTGTGGCAGAATGTGTTCATAGATACAATATGTAAGCTAATGGAAAATTAAGGGAAATTATTTTAACAACCAAGAAATGATGCAAAGCAGGAATACAATGCGACGCAAACACAGAAACTCAGGCTCAGGACCCTGTGCTAGTGATCACCGGGCTGGCGGTTGGCATCCTGCGGTCGGCATAAAGACGCCGTACTTGGCCCCTTGAGCCGAGCCCTTAACCTCAGTTGTCCCAGAGACAGGATGATGTATCTCTGATCCTTACAAAAACGTCTGCAAATTAATCAAATATATCAAAGTCGTACATGATATATAGCATTTGTTAGTGACTGATTGGGAATGGAATTATTGCAGTAAAATGTCTAATACTTCCAGGACTAATAATGATTGTATTTTGTCTGTGTGTGAACACACTTCATTTGTAAGGTGCTTCTGTTTTGTAGAGCAGTCAGTGTAGCTTAAATTTGCTCCTGTTCGAGAGAGTAATAATTGTGAGAGTTCACGTTACTTATTTTAAGGTTAAGCTATTAAGATATAATGAGTCTTGTTTTATATTTCTATTACTTTAGGACTGTGATATTCTCCGGCTTGACAAATTATAAAATTATTGTATCAGTCAGAAAACTATTTAACTAAAACTGTGGTTGTCTGTCTAACTTTTGGCTATATTAAATTATTTCGTGCGATATTTTCAGTTATGTGAAATTCTACTTCCATAAAATCTGTATCAGTATGGGAGACAGATTTTCATATTTATTGGGCCCTAACTCTGCCGCCCTGCATAAAAGAGCCGTGGTTTAGCTCCGCCCCCGTGGCTCTGCCCCGTGACTCCACCCCCTTTCTGCACTTCAGTTACACTGATAGTAGCATTACTCTAGTGCTCCTCTCTTGCAAGTGCCCCTGCTTACTAAACGGTTACTGGTTGTTTCTCACTCTGACTCTCCTGCGGAGCGGGACTTTTCCAGCGCACATTGATATAGGAGGCTCATTCGCAGCTCCAGCATCTCTCCCTTGTCTTTCTTCTAACATCCTCCGTCAAATAAATAGATTTATTATAGGAATAAAAGTATGAATAAAGCCAGTTTCTCAAGGTCACAGTGCGGTGATCTACAGAGTCACTTAGCGGGTAACAGTGGACTTGGCAGGTTCTTGATCATCGAGATTTATGAATGGAGATGTTTAATGAATAGCCTTCTGTGTTCACTGAATAGGCTGTTTGAGGAGCAGAGACTCACTTGCATAGTAATTGATGCTTAAGCCTGTCTTGTTGATGACAGGGTATACTTATAACTGAAGTGGAAGGAGCGGATTGGCTGGGAGAGCATCGCACTGTCCTGGGCTGATTAATTTAGTTAAATGTGACAGTGGATAGATTCCTCGAGCGGCATGGCGTATGCTGGACTGCTCGTCTTTTCCCGTTGGCATGGAGACAAACGTCTTGATGTCCTGCCTGTAGTAAAGCAGGCTGTATGAGGGCTGTCAAAGTGGCAGCTGTTTGTCCACGTGCCATAAACCTGTCCAGTGCATTTTCTACCTGTGCTGCTGCCCCTGGGCTTATTTACTGCCCGTTGACCGCCGGCCCACAATTGCAGTGGCCAGCCTCGCAACTCCAGACTTGTTATCGGGTGACGGATGGCCTCTCGGAGGTGAGAGACAGGGTATTGGCGAACTGGGAACCATAGTAATTTTACTGGGGGTGGAAGGGTGCAATTGCATCCCCTGCTGGTCAGATGATTTGAACATATTATGAAATTTTAGATTGCAAAGTTATAGGGCAGCATGGTGATGCCATGGGGTTTCCTCCGGGTACTTTGGATTCCCCCCACGTCCAAAAGCATGCTGAGGCTAATTGGAGTTACCAAATTGCCCGTAGGTGTGCACGTTTGAGTGAATGGTGTGTGTGTGAGTGAATGGTGTGTGTGTGAGTGAATGGTGTGAGTGTGAGTGAATGGTGTGAGTGTGAGTGAATGGTGTGTGTGTGAGTGAATGGTGTGAGTGTGAGTGAATGGTGTGAGTGTGTGTGTGCCCTGCGATGGGCTGCCACCCCATCCTGGGTTGTTCCCCACGTTGCACCCATAGTTCCCTGCCTTGTGCTGCAACCCTGAATAGGGTAAGTGGTTACAGAAGATGGATGGATGGATGGATGGATGGATGGACAGTTATATTTGAAAATGTGGCTTGTGTTACTCATGTCAAGGTGTAATAATAATTATTTTTTTTTAAGCGTACCTTAGTTTGTCATAGCTTGCAATAAATGTTTGGCTGGGCTCTCTCACTCTACACCCCCTGAGAGAAAAGCCTAGAGGCGCATAAGCCACGAACCCAAGTCGCCATGGCGACCCCCCACCAGTGCCGTATCGTGGAGGCAGGTAGCCGGTAGCTGATGAAATTTGCTGGCTGTTGGGTGGCCCCTCAGAAGCTGGTGCCCCAGAAGGCCGCTGGTGTCACCTGTAGGTTTCCCTGAATGTAGCTCACGTCCACATGGCCAGCCAGTGACGGGGGTAGGGGTGTCGTTTCCCCATTAGTGCTGAGATGTGCGGCTATGGGGGGGGGGGGGAGTTTTCACAGGCACCCATCCCCAAGCTTGCCAGGCATGCTGGATTGCGGCCGACATGATCATAATTTTTTTCTGGAAGTGGGGGTGGGGCGGGGGGGGGGCAAATGGTAATGGGTTGGGTTTAGAGAGAGAATCCTGAGCCTTCGAAGCTTCAGCAGCTGAGAGGAAGCCTGCTGAACTCGGGTCCAGTGACACGGACTCTGCTGATCCAAGTTCATCTGCTATCCAGCAGTGGTGAGGGAGGGGGGCAGAGAAACATGGGGCTGGGCTGGGGAGTCCCGGGGGTCAGACTGCAGTCATATGAGAGGCAAACCGACGTAGCGGCTGCATAAATCTGCCCGTTTCCCTGACAGATCCTGGGTTATCTTTGGTTCAAAGCCCTTTTGAATTCCCCTCTTTCGCCTGTTCATAACCCTGATAAGCAAGGAAAAAAGACAAAACCTGACGGCGAACTGATTTACGGAAACACGCGCCTTTCTAACATTAACGACACAGCCTGCAACAGTGGTGACTTTTGCTACATAAATCTAAATACTATTTTAAAATGTATTTGGAGATTTTCTCCACTGGTTCTTTGTTGAAAGGGACTGTCTTGACCGTCGTGCGCCTCAAAGTTTCTGCGTCAGTCCGGCAGAGGCCTCTTCTCTGCTCAGAAACCACATTCTGCTGCCGCTGTAAGCAAATGATTCACTGCAGTGGTCTGACAGTGACCAAGGAGGGAAGGAAAACGAAGCGGAAGAGTCAAGAACCGTTCTGACCATTTGAAGGCAATAAGTTGCAGATGCTTGACCAGGGCTGAACATGCCAAAGCCATCTATCATCATGTGGGCAGGCATGTGAGAGACTCGCCTGAAAGACGGCAATATATCTAGTGGGATGTGAATGAGATACCGCAAAAGTCTGCTTTTTTAAAAAAACGAATTCCAGTGGAACAATACTTTGAGATATTCAGGCAGCCCTTTAATTAGAACCTAGATAGCATGAGCACTTGTCCATTCTCCACTAACAGCCGCTTAATATTATCTTGTAGTGATTATAACAGGTCTGCAAGTATAATTGTTTATATAATTACTTGACGGTGATCTTGGTCATGCATTGCAGTTCGGGCCTCAGCCCAGTGCGGACAGGGATCAGATGCACCATCCCATTTACCCTCCATTAGCTGGGGGCAGATTAACTGGTTTTGGCGTCTCACAGGCACCACTTTAGCTAAAATTCTGATGAACGATTCAAAGCAGGATATTTCTAATGCCTAAACCCTGAGTTGATCCCTAACTCCCATATTGCTTTGCTGCTCATCTCAGACTGACATGTCAAAGCAGTTGAGTGGGATCCTTTGGGTTTTTGGTTGATAGGTGGCAGTTCTGGAGTTTTGGGTCAGGCTTCTCTCTACATGAATAAGTCTATCGACTTCTTATCCATCCATCCATCCATCCATCCATCCATCCATCCATCCATCCATCCATCCATCCATCCATCCATCTTCTAGCCAATCATATCCCTTCATTGGAGATGCAGGTTTTTGGGCAGACCTCTCAGTCAGCCAATAATAAGCAGTGGTTCTCAACTCCAGTCCTGGGGAGCCGCTGTAATTGGCTGATTGAGAAGTCATCCCAAAAAGCCGCCCCCACACTGGCCCCCCATGCATCAGGTTCCCTACCCCTGTACTAGATAATCCTGAAAAGAAACACTCATTAAAAGTGCACAGCTTGCCGAGTTTTGTTTCTTATGACAGAGTAAAAATGTTTCAGCAAAACTTAACCCCCCTCCAGCACACAAATGTAAAAGTTCTCAGTGGTGTAGGCCTCAGTGTAAGCTTTGTGTAAGCTTTGTGTAAGCTCAATGCAGAAGTGTAATCATCCTTAAGGTGTAAGGAATCTAACTGCAGGGTCTCTCCTCAGCATAATTTTAGCAAAATGATTTATTATACAGCCAAATAATTCATGTTATATGGTGTAGACAGGTCAGGTCTTTAGCCCCTTTTATACTCTGAAAGACCCCCCCCCCCCCCAACAAGAGTGCTATGAGTGAATTTAGAGATAGAGGGTGATCTTCTGACTGGTAATGGGCCTGAAACAGGGGAGGATACTGACATCCCATAAAGATGCTGGGTCAGTCACTTCCTTATGACCTTAGTGGTGCCAGATTAAACCCCACTGCCTCCATGACTCCCCCCTAACCCAAACCCCACTGCCTCCATGACTCCCCCTAACCCTAACCCCACTGCCTCCATGACTCCCCTAACCCTAACCCCACTGCCTCCATGACTCCCCTAACCCTAACCCCACTGCCTCCATGACTCCCCCTAACCCTAACCCCACTGCCTCCATGACTCCCCTAACCCTAACCCCACTGCCTCCATGACTCCCCTAACCCTAACCCCACTGCCTCCATGACTCCCCTAACCCTAACCCCACTGCCTCCATGACTCCCCCCTAACCCTAACCCCACTGCCTCCATGACTCCCCTAACCCTAACCCTAACCCCACTGCCTCCATGACTCCCCCTAACCCTAACCCCACTGCCTCCATGACTCCCCCCTAACCCTAACCCCACTGCCTCCATGACTCCCCTAACCCTAACCCCACTGCCTCCATGACTCCCCTAACCCTAACCCCACTGCCTCCATGACTCCCCCTAACCCTAACCCCACTGCCTCCATGACTCCCCCCTAACCCTAACCCCACTGCCTCCATGACTCCCCTAACCCTAACCCCACTGCCTCCATGACTCCCCTAACCCTAACCCCACTGCCTCCATGACTCCCCCTAACCCTAACCCCACTGCCTCCATGACTCCCCCTAACCCTAACCCCACTGCCTCCATGACTCCCCCTAACCCTAACCCCACTGCCTCCATGACTCCCCCTAACCCTAACCCCACTGCCTCCATGACTCCCCCTAACCCTAACCCCACTGCCTCCATGACTCCCCCCTAACCCTAACCCCACTGCCTCCATGACTCCCCCTAACCCTAACCCCACTGCCTCCATGACTCCCCTAACCCTAACCCCACTGCCTCCATGACTCCCCTAACCCTAACCCCACTGCCTCCATGACTCCCCTAACCCTAACCCCACTGCCTCCATGACTCCCCCTAACCCTAACCCCACTGCCTCCATGACTCCCCCTAACCCTAACCCCACTGCCTCCATGACTCCCCCCTAACCCTAACCCTAACCCCACTGCCTCCATGACTCCCCCTAACCCTAACCCCACTGCCTCCATGACTCCCCTAACCCTAACCCCACTGCCTCCATGACTCCCCTAACCCTAACCCCACTGCCTCCATGACTCCCCTAACCCTAACCCCACTGCCTCCATGACTCCCCCCTAACCCTAACCCCACTGCCTCCATGACTCCCCCCTAACCCTAACCCCACTGCCTCCATGACTCCCCCTAACCCTAACCCCACTGCCTCCATGACTCCCCCTAACCCTAACCCCACTGCCTCCATGACTCCCCTAACCCTAACCCCACTGCCTCCATGACTCCCCTAACCCTAACCCCACTGCCTCCATGACTCCCCTAACCCTAACCCCACTGCCTCCATGACTCCCCCTAACCCTAACCCCACTGCCTCCATGACTCCCCCTAACCCTAACCCCACTGCCTCCATGACTCCCCCCTAACCCTAACCCTAACCCCACTGCCTCCATGACTCCCCCTAACCCTAACCCCACTGCCTCCATGACTCCCCTAACCCTAACCCCACTGCCTCCATGACTCCCCTAACCCTAACCCCACTGCCTCCATGACTCCCCTAACCCTAACCCCACTGCCTCCATGACTCCCCTAACCCTAACCCCACTGCCTCCATGACTCCCCCCTAACCCTAACCCCACTGCCTCCATGACTCCCCCTAACCCTAACCCCACTGCCTCCATGACTCCCCCCTAACCCTAACCCCACTGCCTCCATGACTCCCCCCTAACCCTAACCCCACTGCCTCCATGACTCCCCCTAACCCTAACCCCACTGCCTCCATGACTCCCCCTAACCCTAACCCCACTGCCTCCATGACTCCCCCTAACCCTAACCCCACTGCCTCCATGACTCCCCTAACCCTAACCCCACTGCCTCCATGACTCCCCCTAACCCTAACCCCACTGCCTCCATGACTCCCCCTAACCCTAACCCCACTGCCTCCATGACTCCCCCCTAACCCTAACCCCACTGCCTCCATGACTCCCCCTAACCCTAACCCCACTGCCTCCATGACTCCCCCTAACCCTAACCCCACTGCCTCCATGACTCCCCCTAACCCTAACCCCACTGCCTCCATGACTCCCCCTAACCCTAACCCCACTGCCTCCATGACTCCCCCCTAACCCTAACCCCACTGCCTCCATGACTCCCCCCTAACCCTAACCCTAACCCTAACCCTAAGAGTAAGAGTCATGGGCCAACGTTAGAGCTGAGCTCTCAATCTAGCGAGCTGTTACAGTTTCCTTCATGATCAAAGTTTTATTGTTGATGAAACAGGTGTGAAATTAGTGATGTAAATGGTGAAATTGAATGTACTAGGGTTATTTCTTTGTTTTTACATCACTAGTTATATGAAAGATCTAAGTCTTACCTTTCCAGCTAGGCCTGGACTTTATTATATTCAACCTGATTCATTTTTATTTTGTGTAGCTTACAATAATCTTTATTTTAAGATGATTTTAAAATTATATGTTGTGAGTAATTTAGACATAAAACCCTTCCTAGTTGTTCAGGCATACAACAATTTTGGGGTCAAATTATAATGTTTAAAATTAAACTATCCAGCGACTACGTATGTCAGGGACGATTTTTTGACAAATCGTCACCTAAATTTTGACGACCCTTAACATTTGGTGTTTAACAGAGTATCACTGATATAACGTTTGGAAGTGCAGTCAAAGGCCAAGGTACTGTTGCTAACTTTAGCCGAGTGCGTTTAACATTTATGGTACAATGTCAGATTCGTCCTTAACGGCCCGATAACCATCTGCGAATAACCATCAGCGGGCCGGTCTGGGATCCATTGGCATCCATATTCTCCTTTCCCTCCCTGACATGAATCCACAGAGCCATCTGCCCCCCCCCCCCCCACTCCCCACACCCACTCGCCCCCACCGCCCTGCGTGTACATGCATACGTATCGGCACATTTTAAGCTTGCTTAAATTACGTAAGTTAAAAACTCGATAATTTGTAATATAATGGGACAGCTAGGCTGGTGGACAAAGCTGGGGGTAGTAAAATAAACAGGAAAAAAAATATGGGGGTGTGCGTGTGAAGCAACAGCAGCAGTGGAAGTGCAAACCGGAGACGCTCTCTGGACAAGATGGCTGCCGGACCGCCATGCAAAGTAAAGAGAATTTAGCCTCATCATAAAAGAATCCTCCCCAGCATCATAGCTCACACTGACACTTTTATGCCTTTTTATTTTCTAGCCCATTGGAGCCACGAACTGCATGCTGATTTATAAGCACACAGGGGCCTTGTAAGACTTACTTCCTTCTTGTGTTGAGTTAGCCCAGAACAGTCTACACCCCCCCTCCTCCCTCCACACCCCCCCCCACCCCCCCCCCCAGCCTGGTCTGTCCCCATCTCCAGTGGGATATTGGACTGTACGCGGAGAGTGATAGTATTTCTCACGTCGGGGTTCCTGCTGTTCTAAATCACTGCATCGCAATAGCTGGAGTACAGGCCCATTTGAGAGGAGTTAAATATTCATGGAGGCCTATCGATTCGGGCACTCGTTATTAGGAAGCTATTTGGAGTGTTGGGATTAATCTAGGCAGCTTTCTCTGCAAAGGAGGTCTCCGATACGTCAGAGGCGCCTGAGGGGCCAGGGAGGGGGGTGGGGGATGAGAAGTTCAGGGTAAGAAAAGGAAATCTGGAGGAGAGGTTGTGGTTAGTGCTTAATGGGGGGACTGCGAGGATGGAGGCCGCGGCTTGCAGCGCGGATTAAGGCCCCCCCACCTGGGGCTACTTGTGTTAGCTTGCCAGTCCGCAGTTGACCAGGATCTCCTTCCTATCAGCTGTGTGAATAAGCAGCAGTGGGACAGGAGTCACCAGTCTGCTGACACCCAGCTGTGTGAATGAGCAGCAGTGGGACAGGAGTCACCAGTCTGCTGACACCCAGCTGTGTGAATGAGCAGCAGTGGGACAGGAGTCACCAGTCTGCTGACACCCAGCTGTGTGAATGAGCAGCAGTGGGACAGGAGTCACCAGTCTGCTGACACCCAGCTGTGTGAATGAGCAGCAGAGGGACAGGAGTCACCAGTCTGCTGACACCCAGCTGTGTGAATGAGCAGCAGTGGGACAGGAGTCACCAGTCTGCTGACACCCAGCTGTGTGAATGAGCAGCAGTGGGACAGGAGTCACCAGTCTGCTGACACCCAGCTGTGTGAATGAGCAGCAGTGGGACAGGAGTCACCAGTCTGCTGACACCCAGCTGTGTGAATGAGCAGCAGAGGGACAGGAGTCACCAGTCTGCTGACACCCAGCTGTGTGAATGAGCAGCAGAGGGACAGGAGTCACCAGTCTGCTGACACCCAGCTGTGTGAATGAGCAGCAGTGGGACAGGAGTCACCAGTCTGCTGACACCCAGCTGTGTGAATGAGCAGCAGTGGGACAGGAGTCACCAGTCTGCTGACACCCAGCTGTGTGAATGAGCAGCAGTGGGACAGGAGTCACCAGTCTGCTGACACCCAGCTGTGTGAATGAGCAGCAGTGGGACAGGAGTCACCAGTCTGCTGACACCCAGCTGTGTGAATGAGCAGCAGTGGGACAGGAGTCACCAGTCTGCTGACACCCAGCTGTGTGAATGAGCAGCAGTGGGACAGGAGTCACCAGTCTGCTGACTCCCAGCTGTGTGAATCCCTCGTCTGGCCTGGCCGGTCGCTCAGGCTACTCAGCTTCATTCACCATCTCAGCCACAGTGTCAGAGACTGTTTGTTCTTCTCCAGTTAAAGCTGTTGGTGGGATGGGGGGCCAGGGGTGGGGGGGTGGGGGTCAGGTATGGTTTCCTGAGCCCTGGACTGGATTTAAAATATCAGCCAAATCTACTGAGTGACCCCTCCCCAAAATTTTGTCAGGGTATCCAGAATTCCATGGTATGCCCCTACATTTGGGGGCCGGGGGGAGGAACAAGCGAGGCCCTGTGATGGCAGAGTAACACCCCACCAATTGAGAGCGACGTTTGACACAGCGGTAGATGACGCCTGACCCCCCCCGCATCTTGCACAGGCACGCAGACTGGTTTTAGGCGCGAGGAAACACAGGGAGGTACGTGGTGATATCCTGATTAGGCTCCTCTCCATCCCCTTCTGACCGAAAGCAGGCCTCTGTAAATCAGGCCTCAGCAGTGGAGTGAAGAGGAAAGCTCAGGCCTGCCAGGCGGAATTGAATTCATCCTTAAACAGGCCTGGAGTAATTCACCAGGGTGACAAATCGCCGCTACAGCTACATCAATTTCCGGCATTCAGTTTCTCTTCGACAGTATAACACAGAAATCTTTGGGCCCAGTCTATTATATGGTATGGGCTTCTGCCTTTAGCGGTGGGATGCCGCTGTGTCCACAGCTGGAGAGGAATGCGAGCTGTCTGGCGCAATTTACAGGCTGACATTCTGTCTGTGGTCGTCCATTGCCGTTATGTGACATCAGCCTGTATGTTCTGGTCTTCAGACTCCTTGGAATGACATGTTTGTCATACTCTGTAGGCCAACTGAGAGTAACGGAATGAAGGATCTAATACAGAACGGAAGTGTAACTGACTGTGGAAAAATTCCAGATCTGCAGACCCCTCTGAAAACCACTTTGACCTCGGAAAGCACCTCTGAAGATCGAGCTATGGCCACCTGAGGACAGGGGAAATATGCAAGGATCCCATTTTTAACACCCTCATAATTAACTGGCTATTAGTTGCCTCAGATTAAGCCCGAATGGACATACATTACAATTTACCTCCTACTTTAATTTCCATGAGACTGCAAGCTGGCAGGCAGTAATATGCACAGTTTTGGGTGCATCTGATTTCCTTTTGTTGCAAAACTGTCATCAAAAGTACTCAAACCAAATATGATGCTTAAAGCAGACCCAGTGATTATATGAACGTAATGAATGGTGCTGGCAGAAGGCCGGTGTGGTGCAATCAAAATGCAATTTTGTTCACCACTTGAGGCAAAACAAAAATCTATTTGCCTTTTCTCCCAGTTTAAGAATCAGCTGTTGTGTTTATTGCATTCCTGTACACGAAGATCTTGCTTCTTTTTGTTGATCCTCTGTAGCACAGTACAGGGAACTGATCAAGCTGGACTAGAGTATGATATGGATATGGGTCAGATGCAGAGGTGGAGATTTCAGGTCCAGAAAGTACAAATCCAGACCATGATTTTGTTTCAACCAACCAGTTGAGCATAAAGATTCACAGAGTCACAGAGTATTCATCAGGTTGGTTGAAACAAAATCCTGGACTGGATTTGTACTTTCTGGACCTGAAATCTCCACCTCTGGTCAGATGTCCTTTCTGTGTTTCGCTGGGAATCCTGGGCACAGATTCCTTAACGAGGAGCACCCCCCTCCCCAACGTTCTTCTGTACCCCCCCAAGACTCTCATGCACTTTACACTACTCCCTACTTCTCATGTTAGGTCTTCCCGAAGTAAACCTCATTATGTAAATACAGAAAATAGACTTACTGATATTTTTATTGTCTTATTTTATTTGACTTATTTTTGTTATTTATTTTTTATCTTTTTATATAATTTTACTTTGCGTTAATATTTCATTTGAGTGCAATCCAGGAAGCAACTGAAAAAAGCATTTAACTACAGAAGTAGAGTTTTTTTGTGATTTGTTTTTTTTATTGGAATTTTAAAACATTAGCAAAAATTCAACAATATGGGAAAAACTGAGTAGGGGGGTAAGTAGCCCCCACATTAATACAGATAACAGATACTAAAAATCATGCAATTAACATACTATACATACACTACAGAGCAACACCACTGAAAAACATGAAAAAAATAAATATCCTATGAGCTACTGAGCGATGATAAATACTTGCCCCATTTCTGATAATATTCATCCATTTTCTCCCATGTTAAAGTCATTTTTCTCTCTGCAGCCCAGTATATGTTTGTGTGACAAATGATACCTGAAGACAGCTCTTGTTTGACAGGAATGAGAATCATGTGACGTGTGATGTGTGATCGTGTGACGTATGATCATGTGATCGTGTGACATGTGATCGTATGATCGTGTGATCGTGTGACGTATGATCGTGTGACCATGTGATCGTGTGACGTGTGAACGTGTGATGTGTGATCGTGTGACGTGTGGTCGTGTGATCGTGTGATGTGTGACGTGTGAACGTGTGACGTGTGACGTGTGATCGTGTGACGTGTGACCATGTGATCGTGTGACGTGTGAACGTGTGACGTGTGATCGTGTGACGTATGATCGTGTGACGTATGATCGTGTGACGTGTGATCGTGTGACGTGTGAACGTGTGACCATGTGATCGTGTGACGTGTGAACGTGTGACGTATCATCGTGTGACCATGTGATCGTGTGACGTGTGACGTATGATCGTGTGACGTGTGATCGTGTGACGTGTGATCGTGTGACGTGTGAACGTGTGACGTGTGATCGTGTGACGTATGATCGTGTGACGTATGATCGTGTGACGTGTGATCGTGTGACGTGTGACGTGTGATCGTGTGACGTATGATCGTGTGATCGTGTGACGTGTGACGTGTGATCGTGTGACGTGTGAACGTGTGACGTGTGACGTGTGACGTGTGATGTGTGATCGTGTGACGTGTGAACGTGTGACGTGTGACGTGTGATCGTGTGACGTGTGACGTGCCCGGAATGTATTGCCCATTTCGGCCGGAGTTGCTCGCTCTCCCCCAAACCGATACTGCTTCAAACAGGACTTCTGTCTCGCTCCTTTCGCCTCATTCCTGGAACGCTCACTTATCTTACTTGTTTAGTTTTGGAACAATATGCTGGGAAGTGTGTGATCTGTGTGTGCTTTGTGCGGTGCCCCTCCTCTGTCACTCTGGAGGTTTATGGGGGGCCTGGGGGGGTTCGTGCATTGATGTATGACTCCTCCAGAGAACTAATGAAGGAACATGTAATTACCCCATTAAATGACGGCCTCAGGAAAAGAGTCATAAGCCATAACTTATCATTTTAGTATTTATTTTACTGCATATTTTATATTAGGGTGACAGGTTGGCCCAGTGGAGAGCAATGTTGCCTCAAACCTCCAGCGCTGGGGGTTTTGAATCATACTTTTATTCAGTGTTGGAGGACTTTTGAACATTCTCCCTGCAGCAGTTGTGTGGGTCTCCTCTGGTTTCCTCCTGAAATCTTAACACACGCTGATAGGCTAACTGGTGTCTGTAAATTGCCCATCGTGTGTGACTGTGTGCCTGGTGATGGACTGGCATCCTGTCTCCATGCTGCCTGGGGTAAGCTCTGGCCCTCCCTGCAACGCTGACCAGGGTAATCAGCTAGAAGACAGATGGATTAATATTTCATGATATCTAGAACAGTGTTTCTCAGTCTGGAGCTCTGGGACCCGCAGATAGTCCATATTTTTACTGAGAGCTGGCAGGGAGCAAAGATGTGGGCCGTCTGGGGGTCTCCGAGGACTGGGTTGAGAAACGCTGATCTAGAGCAATGGGTCACTACTGGTCTGGCCTTGGGACCCACGTCTCTCCTTGGTCATTGAGTCATGATGTGGTTAGTAATGGTAAAAGCTTCTGACCAGGGGCCTGTATCACAAAGTGAGATTTGTTGGTCAGCTAGATAACTTTGTCAGATTTAAGGTACCCCAGTTTAAAGTGACTGTGTAGCGGGGGCTGCTCATTGGGCCTGTATTTGAAAAGACTGAGGTCCTGTGGACTTCCTGAGGAAACTACAGCCAGTGAAGTACCTGCTTCTCAGGTCATCTGTGAAGTGTAAGGGACACTGTCACAGACAGAATGTGCCTGTAGGGATCTTCTCCTTCTGTTTCTTGAGACACTTCTGTGCTCTACTTCTTATCTAGCACGTTGTGTCAGGTGTTGAATTGTAGGTCTGATCCTCAATCGGTGCTACAGATGTTTGGCTGGCTCAACCCCTGGGGTGAAGACGGAGATATCTTTCATGTCATAAAACGTAAGGGAGACGTTAAGCAAGAACCTTGAATCATGCAAGCAGTCTTGAATCTAGAGTAACACGTAGATTCTGGAGACACTACCCAGTTGGTGTCTGAGGACGTTTCGATGAAGGAGAAATTTCGAACTTTAACATTGAAAACTACAAGAGACTAAACAGACATTCATAAGGTGACTTAAAACGTGAAGCTGAAGAAATTTGGTATCTGCGAGGAAATCCCAGCCACAGCATGCAGCCGGCGATTCCCACAGCCTCTAAACTCAGCGTTGCGACATCCACCAACTGGAAATCCGTGCTAAACTTTCGGGATTTTTATCATGTTGTGGAACCTGTCATTGAGATAGTAAATTCACTTTAAGCAAAAGGCCAAACAACATATGTGTGTCAGGCTGAGTCTGGTGGACCTGTCAGCCGAGCGTGATGATCTGCTGTTGCACGCTGAAATATGACAGCTCAGGGGAGGAATGTGACGTTTCCTCTCATTTCCAAGAGAAATCAAGACATTCCCGGATTCCCAGGGGATGCCACACTAGCGTCTAACACTAACCCTGTGCTTCTTGCAGATGTGACAGTCTGGCTAAATGCAAACCTCTGTCTTTGCGCTGTAACGTCTGTCCTGTAATGAGTGTTGCACTGTGGGTTCAGCAGGGACGTAATTTCGTTTCACTGTGTACATGGTTGAGATGGCAGAAAAGCTTCACTTGACTTGAGATGACCTGCAAGAACAAGAAAACTAAGTGCCTGATATACCATGCAAGTCTCCATAGAAGAAGCATCATTTCTTTAATGTGCTGAAGACGATGATAGAAAATGAAGGTGCATTAGAGGTCATGGACATGCAGAAGAACTCTGAGCTGTTGCCCAGGGTTGGCCAAGGTTGGAGAAACGATTCAATTACTGTTTGTGTTTTCTTTCAAAAAAATGCAACTATGAATGGATATTTCAACAAGCGAATTGCTAAATCGGAACAGTCCATGACATAAAACTAGTATCTTAAGTACTGATCTGACATTCAGCTGCCCCTCAGCCTTGAGGGTGCAAACAAGAACCTAAACCTCATACAAGCTGTACTGGGGGCAAGAACCTAAACCTCATACAAGCTGTACTGGGGGCAAGAACCTAAACCTCATAAAAGCTGTACTGGGGGCAAGAACCTAAACCTCATACAAGCTGTACTGGGGGCAAGAACCTAAACCTCATAAAAGCTGTACTGGGGGCAAGAACCTAAACCTCATACAAGCTGCACTGGGGGCAAGAACCTAAACCTCATAAAAGCTGTACTGGGGGCAAGAACCTAAACCTCATAAAAGCTGCACTGGAAGTGGCCTCATTATGTTTCAGCCTGCAAATGTGAGTCTACATTCTCTGAAAGTCTCACACATGTGTGACCCCCCAGACCCACACCCAACTACAAAGGCCTGGTTTACAGGACATAGTGTCAGTCTTCTCGATAAAGTGCATTTATTATTCATTAAAGTGTAGTTGTGAGGAGGAGCTAAGTACAACATTAGCATGCTTGAAATTCAGGAGACACCTGTCTCAGAGGGATACGTGGAAAGTGCATGTTTGTGGTGATGGCATCGGATTACGAAGAACCCAAATATCCCCCCGTAAAAGTCCACCTGCATCGCCTGGGTCTCCAGGGGCCTGCTAGTTGGAACAAGTTTTCGAAAGTAATATCACAGACAATCAGGAGGCCAAATGTATCACACACCTGCCTGGGGTGTTTCCCGAAGACCTGGAAAGATCACAACCAACCAAGACCACATACAAGACCACGTACAAGACCAAATGAGAGAACAGGATAGTGCAATTAATCACTAATTAATGGCTTAATTACATTGGACGATAATAAAAAACACCAAATATACACCCTGTTTCCAAGAAACTAATTCCAATACCTCAACAGACATGTGTGCAGATGTAGACAAACTAACCAGTGTCATCGTTAACCTTTTCCTTATTGAGCCACTATTAAACACAGAGGGTTGTCATTATCTTTACCTTTCCGCTGGCTATGAAATATAAACACGATTACAATTGTACCTGCTCACAAACATTATTTAAATGTACAGCACCAAAATAGCATCCTTAAGCGTGGCTGCGAACTCTCATGCGTCTGGTGTGATGCTCACACTTCCAGACGCTCACGCTCCAGCAAGAAATCTATATTATGCCATTATAAACCTAAAATTAGTTACATCAAAAGCACTGGGGTAGTTTGCAGACCCGGCAGATTATTTTCAAGGTAATAAAACTGTTACATGCATGAAAATGCATGTGCATGTGCATGCAGACTCGTCTAGAAAATCCCATTCAAGTCCAAAGTTGGCAGCCATGCTTAGGAACAGTGACTGTCCCCTGCATTCGTTTATGAAATATGAACAACTTACATTCTAACTTCTGGTAAAATATGCCTTAGTCCCACTCTGTTTTTATTTTCCTTGTCTTTCAAAGTTCATCTCAGTTCAGTCGTCTGGCAGTAGCCTTTCTTCAAATGACTGATGGGCTTCCATACACGTTCCATGCATCCATCCCTGGTTTGTCTCCTTGGCGATAGCACTCTACGTCATATCGCACTCGTCAGCTTTTCTGACGAACGCGACGTGAGCAAAGGCTCCTGAGGCACCCCCCCGAGCATGACATCATTGCATGAACAGTGTGGGAAGGGCGAGATGTACCTCCCATGACGCATCACAGAATGCTTGTCAGGGAAGCACTGGTTTGGCATGGCGTAGCTTTGGCCCAACCTGCCAGGTGTTCCACACGGGGCTGGTAGCCGAGTTGTGCGGTTGTCAGGGTGATGGTGCACAGGGGCAGACTACCACAGGAGGAGCCCCCTACCCTCAGAAAGCAGAAACTATATTATATTATACATTAAAAATATATATTATATTATGCACTCCATACTATCTATGCTGTTTCATCGTTTTGGAAACTTAACTTTCAGAGGCCATGTGACTTTTGACAGTATGTCACTTAGGATAAAAGTGTTTGATGATTATATTAGATACAGATTTCTTTGAAAATATGCAGACTTTCATTCCACCATATTGCTGATTACGGTGTGTATTATATTTGTATTGTATATTCTGGTTCAATATTTAAATGACATTTTGAACAAAAATTATATGAACTCAACTCACTTTACCATACTAATAATGCTTTGGAAAACTGCACCATTTCCATGAGGTGGTCACTGGCCTTGATGGGAAGAGTATTTTCATATCGCTCTTTCTCCCAGATGAAAGCACGCTTCGATCTGTGATGTTTTTACAGCGGGCGTTAGCTTCATTAGCAAATTTACGTTCACGGGCAGAAGCGCAGCCTCCCAGCAGACATAGATCATCCTCCACGCGACGCTATCGGCTTGACGGCCATCGTGTAGCTGTAATTGAGTGCGCAGATGGTCTTCATCCTAGGAAGATAACTGTCAGGTGGCGTCACTGTCAGACGTTAGAAGGTAGGGAGACATCTGCACACGGACGAAGAAAATGGGTTTGTATTTATCGCGAGAGGCAATCTCACTTGCTCGATGAAAAGGTCGCATGCTCATCCCACATGTCTGATTGGTTGACACAAAAGCCTGACCCCCCCCCCCCCCCCAGAATGGTGCAGTATGATTGTTTGGGGTTAAGACCATCCAAATATTATGCTGTGGCACACATGCCTTCTCTGACAGCGTAATTACCTCCAAGCGCAGAAACAGCAGCGGTACCACATGTAGGTCTGCGTGAATGGGGCAGCCCCGCCCAGCCTGACAGCCTTTGTATCCTTTAATAAGCCATCCCAGCTCCCTTCCCCAATATACCGTAATATCTGCTGCCCTGCCCCCATCGATCTTGGTTGCGTCAGCCTTTTTTGTCCATATGTAATTATGAATTCATAAAGAATGTTATAGGACTCTTCCACATGACAAAGTAATCCAATTAACATTACACAAAGGTCATCCCGTATCCATCCATCCTCAAGCACATGAACTTTAGCGTACGCAAAGGTAAGCCGCAGACGGCCATATACAAGCATGCAGAGTACGGAGCTGCATGCTCGCATTTTGTTCCCGACTTCCCTTTGCAGCAAAACCACGATCACATTCGAAAGCCACTGTCATCCTTCCACCTATTGTCTGACATTTTCCTATGGTTCTACGGAGAAAATAGGTTTTGTCCCAGTGGAGAATCGTTTTGAAATACGATGAGGAGAGATTTCTGCAGGGTCTCATACAAGGAAATCTTAGAGATGTAACATTTCATTTGCTGCGCATGAGGAGCATGAAGAAGAGGCGAGGTGATGTGAGAGGCCAGCAGGCTCCGGAACGAGCACCCGGCATGTGGCGGGAGTTGCCTCATCGTCGTCGTCAGGCTGACACCCACACGTCTTGGTGGGGGGGGGTGTTCCCAGGGGGATCACTTTGGGAACTGCCCCCCGACCGCAATCGCAATATCTGCCAGAAATAGCACTTCAGGACCAAGCTGGCAGGCTCCTTTGAGATCTTATTAAAAATTCCACCCATCAGCAGAAAAAAACACGGAGTCAGGCGGATGACAGAGTTCTGGTGCGGCCTGTAGGAGAAAACTGGGGGAGCTCAAGATGGAACTGTGAGGTGATCCAGTGCCAGAATGGGGGCCGCTGTACGGTGTGGAGGGAAGCCTATCTTGTAGATGTTACAGGCTCTCGCCTGGCAGATAATTAACTAGCACTCTGCTGAGCTGGACGGACAGGAGGTGGCCCCTAACTTCCACACTGAAACGGCCCCTAGACCAGGTCCTTATTGTAGGGCCACATTAAAATGCCAGAACCCAGATACAGCATACCAGGAATGACAGCCACAATGCTGTTAAACGGATGCAAATTTTCTGTTTTTCTTGTAACATACCACTTCGGTGCGCAGATATTAATGTTCTTTATGTCCCCTAACATGGCTTAGTAGTTTAGCTAACGTTGGGGTTTACTGCATATTAAACGTTTTCAAGAAGCAGAGCACAGAAATACTACTCAGCAGATGACCTTGTGTTCTGTAGCATAAGCTATAAGTTAATTCTCATAGCTCTTATAAAACATTTATAGCATATAGTTAATGTCTGTGCCAGCTCGTTAAATATGTTTATTAAATATGGATGGGGAAATGACGATATATATTAATAATATAACAATACTAATAACAACAAATAATAACAATAATGATTATAATGGTGACAATAAACTTTTTATGCGTAGCGTTTTTTGTTTGTTGGGCTAAAATTGACGAGGTCCCTGAACTGCAGGGTCACGTGTCTGCAGTTTGCATAATAGCCCGAAAATGTCTGAATAAAATAGCATAACTGCCCCCTACTGTTCAGAAAGGTGAAGGCAGCCGCAACATCTTCAACCCGCATTACGCGTCCAAGGAAGCTAAAGCATTAGGAAATAAGACCCGTTACAAATCTTGGTTTTATGTTCTTTACCAAATGCGGCATATTTTCCTCCTTACCACCTTACAGCAGCGACGGCTGGCTAATGCCGCTACTGCTGTACCTGGTTCCTCTGATCCACCTTGCGATGCCTCTACGGGGGCTGCTAACCTGCCTAGATAGTAATGTTATTGCACTTTTTTCATTGATGTTGATGACTGACAGGACAGTTAATTTTGCTCCGAGTTCATTTAAATTAACCTTTACCCGCGAATTGCGCGATACTTATTTTTTGCGCAGTTGTACTGTTTTGACAAAAAAAAGTGTTTTTTATATTTAAAAAAACTGGGAGAAAGACGCATTTGTGCTGTTGTGTTGTGCCGCCAATTTAACCCTGAAACCCTTATGCCTACCTGCAATTATGCAGATCCCTGTTTATAACACACCGCTAGCTGTCATGTTTCCCCTTATCTTGCCATACATTCTTTTCAAAAGCAGCGCTATTCGTGGACTGAATGGGAATAACGCGAATACCACGCCCGTTTTCGCTGGATATTTTTCGGGCTTTTATGACCGTGCCGCCAGGAAGTGCAGAAAGGTCACACCACAGACTGATATTATTCTCCATTATAGCTGCACCTTAAATGACCAAGGAGTACCAGGCACAATGATTACCATTTCTTGCTTCCAACTAGGTTCCACCTTTACATTCGCCAATCGTAAGAAGGTTTTTTTTTCCTGTGCGGAAAGTCTGTTCAGGTCAATCCCTTAACAACCAGCACCTTAGTTTCCTAAGACGGGGTAAAATTAGTCCATCAAGCAGTGCGCGTATTCAGAAACCAGCCTCTTGCTGTTCACCCAATGCACAGTAGGTGTCACTGCAGAACGGTATAAGCGCAAATTGCCCAAACACCTAACCAGGACCCCAGAATATGAGACGTTTTGTGTCTATTGAGACTTTTCTGCAAAAACATGCAAATATTTACAAAGTTAGCTTCGTTCTATATGTGATTTAACCTATTTTCTATTAATCAGATAAAATACTATTTGAACATATTAAGCTCACTAAAAGTATAATGTAAAGTTACAAGGGTTGGACAATGACACTGAAATACCTGGATTTAGGCCACAATAATTTATTAGTATGATGTGGGGCCTCCTTTTGCAGCCAATACAGCATCAGTTTGTCTTGGGAATGATAGATGCACGTCTTGCACAGCAGCCAGGGGGATTGTGAGCCGTTCCTCTTGCAGAACAGTGGGCAGGTCAATACGTTTCCTGTCTCGCTCCTCCAAAATGCTCCAAAGCGGATCAGTATTCAGATCTGGTGTCTGTGAAGGCCATGGAAGATGTTCAACTTCACTGTCATGTTCATCAAACCACTCTGTCACCAGTCTTGCTGTGTGTATTAGTGCATTATCACTCCTCCAGAGTTACTCCTGTAGGACGTGGTCCGTCCATAGTGGCGGTATGCCGACTTTACCCTGGATGCTGTGGCTCTCGATTCGCCACAAAGACTTGCTGTCCTCTTCACAGACGTGCCAGTGAGAAACACACCGACTCGTCCTCTTTGCAGCTCCGCACCCTATTGCTGTGTGGGTTGCAATATTTTATGAATAGCTGCGTAATTCCGCTATTTCAACCTGCACACTCTGCTCACACTGATGGAATGTGCAGTCAGGAAAGACCGGCCACGCAAATATAGGCGTGAAACCTCAAACACTGTATTTGCCAGTATTTCAGTTTCATTTTACCCCTGCAAAATTGAAAATGTGTTCGTTAGTCATATTTTATTTACATAATTTATTGCACATATACATTTCTTTATTATTTTTTTTACAAATTTGTCTGGATGAATGACTGGTTGGTTTCTCCTTACAGTCCCTGATAGAACAGCATACACTCACCTATGCTTTGCGCTGCGGTTACAGTAGTAACATGAATATTATAAGCGTGACTGTTCGACTGAATGACGGTACAGATATTTAATTGCACCAAAACATTTGTGCTACACAAATATTCCAAAGCAGTCTTTTCTTCCCCAGCTTGTGTTACATCCATAGAAATCACATCTTGCTTGAATATCGTCGTCCTTAATGCGGGAACATCCTTGGAATCTGCGCTGTGGTTTTGCAGACCCTCTAAAGGCGAAATGAGGAGCTTTTTTCCCCAGTTACAGTGCTATGCAGGCATGGTTCAATCAAGAAGAACCTTGTGTTGAACTTGGCAGCCTTTATTTGCAGAATCCAAGTCGTTTGTACACAGAAAAAAAAAAACATTGTTTACTTAATCTTTTACCAACCTAATATGCTAGTACAGGTTGGAAGACCACAGCACAAAGCATTCACAATAAATTAAAAACACTAAAATACACACACATTAAGACTATACCTCCATTTGACAGAGCTATTAGTTTGCAATTTGATCCCATTAGTATTTTACACATTTGAAGGCCGCCCATTCACAAAGAGGGCTGTTATCTGAGGCTGACGTGACAAAGACACTGACTCCATAATGATGCTTTTTGCAATACAAGAAAATAAAAGTTTGGTTCTTGATGTACTCGACATAAAAGTAGATTATCAAAAAAAAATAAATCTACTCTAGCAGTCAGCAAAAAACTTGCATATTTTTTAAAATAAGTTCAAGTCGAAAGCCTTTAACACTATAGTAGTAAAGGCATCAAGATAGCATAAAAGTAGTGGATTTTAGGAGAAATGAACAGCATTCCAGGGAATAACAGCATCATATAGCAGCTTAACATGGAAGTGGTGTTGTCTGAGGAGGACTAAAGGTCAGCTGGTCTTCCCTCAAACATGCTCACTATCTGGGTCCGTCTTCAGTTGTACCCCTAGCTTGGGAGGTTTGCTCCTCATGGGCTAAATCGGTGTCACAGCTAAGCCCCAGGCCGGAGGAAGCAGTGCTGCAGATGGATGGAGAGAGAACAGGAAGGCTGCTGCTTCACACGGGGTACTAACCGGGACAGCAGAAGCCCAAGCGTTATGGAAACACAATGTGCATCACCTCTGCCAGAAAGCTAGGGGTCAGCACACGAAGGGTTAGGTGCCAGAAATTAATTTCTTACAATGAGTGTTCCTAAGACAACTGGCCCCTAGGAAATTCCTCGTCGTCATTTTTTGTTCAAGATGAGCAATTTCCTCCGGGATTAATAAAGTCTTCTGATTCTGAGTCCATAACTGGCGATAACCGCCAAGTCATAAGGCCTTAAAATGAGCACCCGGAAAACTGTCGAGTACAGTGCATCATCTGGAGAAGCCGGCCTTCCCTGGAGACATCTGGACGTTTCATAATTCGATAACAAGTGGAATGTAACATCTAACATTCATTTAATCCAAACGATCGTTATTAGCGATTTAATCCAAAGCAACGTGCATCTTTTGAGCAGACGGTCAGAGTCCGTGGAGCAGCTGGGGGTTACGACCCACGCTGACAGGCCCAACAGTGAAATTATCCCGGGATAAGAACCAGCGACCTACTAGTCATAGAGACAGCATCTTAACCTGCTGCGCACCACTCATGTCTTGGCAGAAGCTATGCATTTTATTTGAAAGTCTTCTATTATACTATAGCCTATAACTAAATTTAGGACATGTTACATCATTTTTATCCACCCTCAACAGGGTTATACTAAAGGCTGGCTTGACGGTTCAGGACATGGGAAAACTTGACAGAGGTTTTGATTCATGCATCCGTAGACTGACTGGAGTCAGTATCGCTGGCTGAATAAGGCGAACATTTCCCTATAAAAGTGGATGTTTAACCTGCATGGCGTTCATTTCTCAGTTTGGCAGGTGACTGATAACACAGTGCAGCTCTCAGCAGATTAGGCGTCATACCTCTCGCAGTCTGAGTCACCGCAGTCTCTCCCCAGGTCGGACAGATCTTCATCAGAGCGGAAACGCTGGACGCCACTCCCACAGCTCTGGATAGCTTGGGCAACAGAATAACTGGTCCTGCCTGAGGCACAAGCCTCCATTTTTGCAATACTGAGCTGCGACTGCAGAAAAAGGTGCAGGCAGCTGTCCGACAGCACCAGGGGCTTCTGGACGATTCTGATGGGAGATGATCAGGAGAAGCACCAAACTCAGAAGAGGCTCCACAAATATATCCGTAAGCTGCAATGTGACCATGACCTAATTATGGTGATTATCCATCCAATCAAACATATTGTTGACAGGAAAAAAATGTGGCTGCGGGAGGTGGGGGGTCCATTCCGCAATGGATGTGAACCACTGGTCTAGTTCAATGGGGACCAGTTTCTTGCATAAATGGGATTTCATTAGAAGAGGACAGGAAGTATGAAAGCAGTAAATATCTACCTTTGGCTTTTCTCAAGGTCTGAATTTTAAGACCCCAAATAGCAGCGTTACGTTATTATCCACATTTTCCAGCCACGGCGTAAACTCATCACTCAGCTAATAACGAAAATTTGAAAATGGCAAAATCGTCGCACCAAACATAGTGCTGTGCTTCCGCGCCCACAAATCACACAAAGAATTTCTTTCTACCCTGTAGCCACTGATATATTTCAAAGTAAATCCAGAACAAAAGCTTTTGCGGCTGGTAGGAAGTGCGAAACCACAGCGAAGATTACGAGGGCTTATATTTCGACGGAAGCATCAGCCAAAAATCTGCCATATAATATCTGCCTGCGAAAAGTCACTGGTCAGCAGTGCCGTTTGATTAAAACTGGTTTCACGTACATTGCAGAAGTAAGGTTTTTTTCTTCCTATCTCCTTGTGGTTCATTATAATACACCAATTCTAGGCAAAATTGTTAAATAGCTATATTCCAGGAAATAATTTATCTTTAGTACTTTGTGTAATCTTTCGTACTGATCACAGAAAACACATGGAGAGTGATGTGTTTCATTTTAACGACTCAGACTGACACTCACGCATCCAGGAAGTGCTGTAGTCCCTTCATTCTCTTGTTGACTTGGTGGGAGTTATTAAGGCTGAAGAAAGGGTTCTTTGGGGGTAGCGCAGGCAGCTCCCTGAAAGAAGACAAAAAATGCTGCATGTTTAGTATTGGGTGGGGTCACTAATTCTATCTGAAGTGGAACTGTATCAATGACAAAAAGTAAGAAACTATGAATGTGTTACAATGTGCTTACGCGTGTGGTTTTTTGTGGAACTGAAACTGGAAATGACTTCTGCTCTACAGATGTTTTTTGGATGCATGAAATATACTGAAAGATATTTACAGGTAGCTGTGAAATAAAGAATGTAGTTACATGAGGTGAGTGTTTTCCTGCAATTTCTGCCTTAGCCACACAAACTCGCTGTACCGTCTTCGCACGCAGGAGGTCTTCTTGGTGAAGCACATGCTGTTGGTCTGGAAGAGGTTGAACAGCAAGAGAGCACTGTGAACACCTTACGTACAGCCATTTTACTATTCACTGTACAAACGCTGGAATGAGGAAGTATGAGACAATGAGGAAAAGAAAATTCCGGGGTTATAATTCTGCATATCAAATTTCTTTTCTAAAAAAAATGTTTGCGAAAACACTGCTCTTGAAATACTTACATGCATGCAGATCTCATAATCTATGTGGGCATGCCAGAAGTCTTTTCCCCGTATGTGTGGATCTCGAACCCACACACTAATAATCTCCTGCAAAATCACAAGACCAGTTTAGTTGTGTCCGTGCACTTATTGACTCTCAAATGAGAGTGACCTTAAGTTACCGAAACTCCAGTCGCCAGTTATAAGCTTCCTTTTTTCTCTGGGACAGATCAGACTCCCATGATTAAAAAAAAACAGCTTTGATACCTTGTTCTAGCTTCATCTTTGACACATATACTGTAGTAATGCATGGAGGAGAACATCAAGGCTAATGACGGAAACTTCTGTTTGACTGAGGATCTTTGAAAAACTTAAGTTTCTTGAATTAAGACTCAAGTCTTGTTGGTACGATGACTGTCCACAACTTGTAGATTCCATGCCTAGGAATGGCTGCACTGTACTGTGCAATATCTTTACATATTTATTATTGTTGGCAATTACTACCACACATGCTATTCCTAAGGATGCACCTCATTCTATATATTGTAATTCATGCTGTACATTCATAGTGTGTGTGTATACATATATTATATGTATATATATATATATATATACACACACACACACACACACACACACACACAAACACACATATACACACACACACACACACATACATACATATACACACACACACACACACATATATATATATACACACACACATACATACACTATATCTTTTAGTAATCACATAACATGCACCGGATTCTGTTCATCTTGCTAACCTTTACAATTCTGATTTCATTTCTTTCCACAAGTACAGGTACAAAGGCAATGATAATAAAGAGTCTCTTTCTATGTATGTCGGATTTTTTTTTTTGTTTCCATACAGTTTTTGACAGAGACGTTTCGCAGAATGACGCACAATGTGCGTTACTTACAGGTTGTGTGAAGTACCCTCAATGAATGCAAGCCTTCTCTATCACCATCTGCACTGGAAGACTAACTTCTAAACAACATTGCTAGAGAACATCTTACCTGTCCCGGACTGTAAGGCACGTCTTCCATTCCCTATATTCAGATCTGCTGGCAGGATAGTGAACAAATTCACGGAGACGTTACCAAAGTAATGCAATGGTACATGCGCAGGCACGCGCACACACGCGCACACACACACACACAATGAGTCAGCAATACCAGCTTAGGATGATGAAAAAGTCTAAGAAGGATACCGTCCAAAAACACACAACACGCATCAGTCGGCACAGGGTCAAACGAGAATGCAATTCCCTCATTGCTGATAAAGGAAACGCGTTATTACATGACTAAACGACATAGAAACGGACACATTCCAGCTAATACAGACTTGTCCATTGTTGTTTTATTTTGGGCAGTTTCCCGTCATCCTCACAGAGGAAAGGGAGATGTGACAACAGGAAAACGTCTTAACATGACACAACTTGCCCCGCAGACATTTATTCACTCGGACTTATTTCCAAGTCACAGGGCGGAATCGAAAACGAAAAGAAATGGGACATGGAGTTAGATGTGATCTGGGCCAGGATGTGAGATTCACCATTTTTAATTTCACCTGCGGATACAGAGTAAAACATTTGTTGTTCGGTTGGTTAAAAAAAGTAATCGCGCTTCAGTCCAGCAGCAGGTAGGATGACGCTGCAATGCTGCTTAATCCCCCAAAACCACAAATCACTGTGAGGCCATCGATTCTGTAATGGGAATAAACATTACAGATTTGGGACACCTGTTTTATACCTAAACATGTTTAGGTGTTTACAACAGATTACTCGGTTTTCTTTCCTTCATCATTGCACCGAGAAGTAGATTTATCACCACGATGCTCTTTAACCGCTGGGACTCGCCTAAAGATACTAATCTTAAAAATACCACCCGATATGCGAACCGGTCAGAATGAACAATAATTCCCCAGTATTTTCACCATACGATGCTTTTTCAATTTCCGTTATTCCACTATTTAATATCAATCTGCAAACCGAAGCGGGGCTGGATCAAATTGAACTTTCAATTGGGCTGCGCGTTTTATAATGTATTTTGGTAAAACGAGATGTTTTATGTTAATATGTTTTATAGATGAGCATACGCCTGTCTTTTTTAAAAGAAGAGCGCAATTTCTTTTTTAGTTGTCTAAAGATTTCATTCGGCGTACGCTACACGGTGGTTTTAATCTCGAAATTTGCTCTATTTGGCATATAGGTCGGAAATGATACTACGTACAAAACTAACCTTGGATATAATTGCAGATAGTCTTTTATCGTTTATTTTTAAGGACGGCCTGAATACGCATATCTTACCTGCTGGAGCGCGTGAGGAATCCGGCAACACGCTGATCGGTTCCGGCGTGCAGCTGTCAGTGCTGCTGGCTCCTCCTCGCGGAGCCGAACCGCGCCGAGCAAAACCGAGCCGCGCCGAGCCCCGACCTACACCCATACTGACGAAATGGGCTTATCGGGAAGTCATCAAGCACTACTTAACTAACCCTAAATCTGATAAAGGCTTATCAAAATAATAAAACATTGCACCAAAACGGCAAGGTGCAGGGTTACCAACTTTAGTCAGATGGCCTGAGTGAGATTTTCAATCAGAGACAGGTCTGCACGCACGTTTACATGCATGTAACAGTTTTATTACCTTGCAAATAGTCTGTAGGGTTTGTAAACTACACCATCACCTTTCATATAGCAAATATTAGAATTATTATGGAATAAGGTTAAGTCTATAATATTATAATATAGATACCATAATTTACCATAATATTTCTTGCGTGAGTGATAGAATCTTAAAGCTCACACCAGATGCGCGAGTTGGCAACCCTGAAGGCAGGCGCGCCTCTGAGCCCCAGAAATGTTCACTTTAATAGTACTCTCATCTGGTAAGGATAACCCTCAGTGGACGAAAGCTAGAATGACAAAATACTTTGTGTTGTTTTTTTTTTTTTTTGTCGTAATCAAATCGTTGTTCGACGAACGACTTCACTGAAACACAAGGGTGTTCCACAAAGCAGCGTTTCTCAGTTAGCTGGGTTAACTTAAGCTAGAAGTCATGATCGTCCAGTAAGGTTAGGCAAGGAGCATTCTTATTGGATAATCATGACTTCTAGCATAAGGTTACTCCGCTAACTGCGAAATCCGGCTTCGTGGAACACCCCCCTGGTCCACCAAAGTAATGCAGCCCAGACAGACAGAATATATTATACATCAATAAGGGTCAGTAAATGTTAAACTCTGTTGTAAAAGGCACCCATGCTCCTGTATTAGTAGCAGGGGCGTAGTTAGACATGAATGGATAGGGGGGTTGAGTCCTTATGTGCGGGGACAGATTACGGACCGGGCCAGCGGGGCCGCTGCCCATGGGCCCTTGGGGTGCAGGGGGCCCCCAGCCCAAAACAATCTGCAATGCTTATCAACAATGTATTTTCGTTTGTCTATTTTAGAGGGCCTACATTCTTTGATCCTCTGCCTACAAGGGCCCCTGACCCTATAGGGAGGGCGTTTGGCTGCCAAGGGCCCTTGAATTGTGGTGGTTGTGGTGGTGGTGCTGGTGGTGGTGGGGGGGGCCCTCGCGAACGTTTTGCCCAGGGGCCCACACAACCCATAATCCGTCCCTGCTTATGTGTGTGTGTGTGTGGGGGGGCAAACTTATTCAATATGAAAAGCTATTTATTCATGATTGAAGCCAATGAAAACACTTCTTTTTTTGGGGGGGGGGGGGGTTACAGCCCCCCTAAAATAGGTCTGATTAGCAGTATTACTCAGACCTGATGCTGCTTTGATGCAGTTTACCACACTGAATAAAACGTGACACATAGGTTTGCCTTTCATGGATTTTTAATCCAGTGTGTTTGGTATAAGGAGCTCAGCTGTGGTCTCTAAATAGAAACTTCACTCAAACACAGTGAGAGGAACGTCAGATGGGAAACAATCAGAACGCTTCTGGTTTAACAAAGGACTTGAACAGAAACAACTTTTTCCGCGCAAAACCATTTTGGACAGCTTGAGTCCTACAAAATGAAACAGGAAAAAAAAATGCTCACTCTGTACTCCGAATCGAGGTAAAGCTCTAACGCCCCCCCCAGTGTTAGTACAATCACAGACAGAAGAGACACACAGTAACATTATCATTAACACAGCCCAGTGTTCTCAGACCTTGAGGTAAGTGCAGTAAATATGCATTTCTTCACAAATACAGTGTGGGAGTATAAAAATGCAAACAAGACAAGCAGCTCAAATTCTCCACTAATCACCGAAGGGTCAGCGGCCTTGCCTGGTGCCACCGGGGCCGGTCCTGTGTGTCCTGGTGCCCAATGTGGGATTCTGATTCTGGGCTTCAACCAAAGCACAAAATGCATCATTTTAAGATATCAAAGTAAGGGGAACAGTGTGTCCAAACATTACGGTTACTCAGGAGTGAACACAGCGGAATCTCACCTTCACAGTAACAGCGCTCATTCTCCACAGACCTCCTCCTTTTCAGACCCATGTTTGTCATCTTAATAGTAAGATCTACATTTTTTTTCCAGAATATACCGAGAGGAAAAAGTCTGACTGTCAGGACGCGTAAGACGAGCATATCACTCTTCCACGTGCTTCAAAACGGGACCCTTTTGGTAATCTGTCTCTAAACGATGGGCTCCTTTCTACTCTACCCAACAGAACATTTTCTTTTTTACATTCACACCATTTTATCACTCTACACAGTTCTACTCTACAGAAAAACAACACTGAAAACAACACTGACAGAAACCTCTTCACAGTGGATAACTATGCTACATACTGGAAGGACTGGGAAAGAAATGGCTTAAGCTGCCATTTATGTCACCCTCGAGTCCGCGGTCAGTGTGGTCCACCTGGGATCTGCTGTCCCCCAGTCCTTTCCACCACATGTTTTGGTCTCGCCTCACTGCTGGTCTTCATCCCCAGAATGCCAGGTCAGCTTCTCCTCATAGTATGCAATGACAATCTTGGGGCATCTCGTGCTGGCCTCACGTGCTGGAAGCAAGGCCACCTGATCCGTGCCTTTCCTGGGGTGGGGTAGGAGACGCACACCGCTGACGAACATGGGGCGAATCATTTCAGCGGCTTGTATTTATCATTGAAATTCACCCGATTTGAAGGCTGCCGGCACGTCACGCTTCAAATCTCTGCCCAAGTCAGGCGTCTCTAACTCCAGTCCTGAAGAGCGACTATTCAGCAGGTTTTTGATTTTGACCAGGCTTCTCGTATGTCACACCTGCTCTCAGGTAAGTTCCAGGAACAGCTGTGGCTCATCAGAAGCCAAGTAGGATAGAAAACCTACTGGACAGCAGCTCATCCAGGACCGGAGTTGAAGATCCCCAGCATAACTGATTAAAAAACGACTACTAGATAAACATACAAAAAAATGCCAAGAATTTAAGATTCCCAGTCGGATGAAGAAACGTGACTGAAAACTTCTGTACCACTTGACTAGGAACATGAGCTCCCCTTGCTTGTCCGTGGATCCAATAATCCGCTCGGGCTCGAAATGGCTCGTGAACGACGCCGGCCGCTCAGTTTCCTGCCCCCGGGGCTCCTGCGCTGCATTCCCATAATGCTCAGCGAGAGGCTGCTGCTCTGTCTGTCAGGATGAATTAACAGCATCACCCCCGCGGATAAAACCATCACCGAGAGAGTGACATCACATCAAGTCAGTCATTAACATTACACAGTAACATCACTAACCGATGAGCTGACATCATCCAAACCGCAATGGTAAGGTTGCTCTCCATTATTAAAAAGTATTCTTAAAATAATTACAATGATAGCAGATGGTAAAGTCAGCAAATGCAGCAACATCTCATCTGGCTTAAAAACAAGGTTGTGTGCCATGACCTCAAGTGACCTTCGAAAGGAATGGGAAACATTAAGTGGTGTGAAGTGCACTGCTGGTGCAGTTCGTATCAGGCTCCTAGAAGCAGGACTGAAGTCCCATAAAGAAAGGAAGGAGCCCTTCAGTAATGAGAAACAGGGAAGAACCAGGCTGGCATTGACCAAAACAATTTACATATTATGAGTATGCAGAAGTACATGCATAAATTGAGAGATGAATGAAACTAAACATTTTGCTGTGGTCTCGATTTTTTCCAGAGCGCTATATGCTGATTAAGCTGCAATACTATTTTAGTTTTGCATGTGGAAGTTACTTTGTTGAACTGCAGTGGAATAAACCAGCAACCTTCTTCCTACCGAGCCTCGTCTGTCTGGCTCATTTGAAATATCTGCCTGACTCATTTTCAGCTCCCATTCTGACGAGCTCTATTTGGGGTTTCAGGCCACAGGCTTGTACGCACCTGCTGAGGTTCCAAGTCAGCAGGGACTTCAAGCTGTTTTGGCGGTTGTGGGGATTCCAAGTCCTTCTCCACCTCCTTGTTTTTTGCAAGGGTCTTGAGGAACTCCTCGATTAGCTCAGGGCAGTCCAGGTTGTCTTCTGGCTCCCAGGTGTTATCGGCACTGGAAGGACAAATCACCAGGCCTACAGTAATCACAGGAACTTCAATTACATCAGTCTGTGTGAAATTTGGAATCGTATACAGTTGACTCTCGCGCATCATGACTTGTGGGGTCGGCATAAGAAACCAAATGGGAATTTTTTGGGAGTTTTGCAAAAAGCGGATGACACACAAAATGTTTAGCAGCTCATAAAACTGTAAGATATGTACAGTGCGGGTTTGGAGGATGGCACGCGTGTCCACTGCAGCCTCTCACGTGATATCTCGCCGTTCTCATATCTTTTTGCTTCACTCGCCAACGGGACCAACGTATTTTACCAAGTTTTTCCAGATCCCAGGGGGCTGGGCCCCAAACCCCCGCAACGTTTAAAGGTCGACTCTACAATATGTTATTATACATGGGACTCTCCATTTCTTCAAAATCGGAGTGCACATATCAGCAAGACATCCTATTTCTTCACACGCCCGCTGTTTGGCTTTGCCTGGTCTCTTACTCAGAAAAGCCTTTCCACTTCAGAAAGTACTCCACTTTTCCATTGGTGACTCTCCTCTGGATGATCTTCTCCACGACAAACTCCTGGACCACCGTAGTTTCCTCGTTCTTCCTATGTTTCATATTCTGCTTCTTCCTCATAATTCTACCGCAGGAGACAAACACATTTTGTAGCTGCATTAAATATATATTTGGCATATGGAAAACAAGACATTTACTAAAGAATATAATGAATAAAGAATGAATAGTTGCAAAGGATTTAAACTTAGTGAGGCAACAGTAATTACTATAGTATTTTAGTACTATCAATATGTACATCCTAGATGGCATCATATATACGTATGGTATAGATAGTACTTTTCACATGATTCTTTAATATTTTTTTCTAAAACAAAGCTAATTAAGCTTTACCATGTTACAATAATATTGTTGGCACTCATAATAAAAGCAGAACTTGTAAGATTATTTAGTTAGCACCCCTTGGTAAAACAGCTCCCGAGGACACTTGGACGAAACCGTGTTTTACCAGAATATCTGTCAAGAGACCCGACAGTATGGAAATTCACCGGAATTTCCACTTCGGAATAATGACGCGCGATGTGAATAATGCAAGGTGACTGTGAAGGAGCGTCTTGAAATGGCACAAAATCCCTCGGATGGAGAGAAACAAGTGGGCTGCACTAAACAAGAGTCGGTGGGACAGGTGAAAGCGGAGCATGTTACCAGCTGGACAGACGGGCAACGGGAGCGGACGTTGCATTCATTCTTAAATATAACAGCTCCTTTGTTAAAAGAATACAGTGGCATCCAAAAGAATGCCATTCAGAAATATTAACTGCAAAGGCTAATGAGTCAAAGGCTGCCCATTTGTTTCGGATCGTTTTCCGGCTGGTATTTTGCGTTAAAACATGGCTAGCCGACGAACAATAAGCTAGGAGCGCGCAGCTAGCTCGGCAGCCCATTGTAATGAATGGCCACGGCTAGCATCTCGGCTAACTGCTTTATTAAACGCAGGGAGCAAAGCAGCGCTAATTGCAAATGTGCATATTTACCCTTGCGTATATCGTGGTCGGTTTGAGTCGAGAAAAACGAGGAAAAAACAATTCAGCAATTATAATTATTTAGTTAAATGTTTCGATCTGCAAAATTTTCAAGCTAGCTACATATAACAAAACTAATAAGCGCTTCTAAATCAGATGGCGAGGCTGCGGTGTAAAGCGGCTTTCATGGGGAAAAAACTTTCGTCCGATACTTTGAGCTGTTTCTCTTTCCTATAATTTACTGGGATGCAGACAAACGCTACTTCATCTGATTCATCAGGGAGCAAAGTGTTTAAAGGAAAACTTTTCACGAATGAGTTAAATGTGACCGGATGAAATGCTCGGAGGAAGTGGTTTCTCAGGGGAAAGGTCAATGCGGGGAAATAGCGAAAAGTATGTAAAGTATTTACTAAAACGGCAGGACAGCCTGCAAAATCTTTACCGTAGTATATAATGTATGCTTTCCATTCACTGAAACATCATTAGCGTTAAAGTAATATGAATGTTCATTTTCACTGGAATATAAATGACCCGTAAGATAAATAAATTATTGCTGATGATCGGTTATTTAAGCTAGTGAAACGGTACAAGTGGCGGAAATATGGGAAACTGCTATGCAGATGAATTGAACGTGCGCTACTTGAAAATTTGTCACAAATTATACGCAGAATATAAATCAAGAAATAATGAATAACAGAGATGTAGATAATTAACCATGCATGTCATAAAAAAACACAAAAGCCCCAGATCGCCGACTGATTAAAGTCTTTTTCGTTCTTAAGTCGGTGATTAACAACACTTTTGTTAATCGGGCAAACCACAGAATTATACACAGCCGATGAACTGCTTTCTCTGCTGGGTATTTGTGTATTTATTTGCAAACTGGTCGGACGGAATGCAAAATACGTTTAAACACAAATTCATAGATTACCCGCAAGGGGGTGCTGTTCAGTCGTATTCAGAAGACATTTGTAATGAATTCCACAAGAAATCCGAAACGCACTGATATGACAGCATATTCAAGCAGTTGCATGTATTTCACAGCACAGCTAAGCACACTAAAGGAAATACATGTAAAAATCGACACAGTCATAGACCGTGGATATGATGTATGAGCTTTCATATAGGCTTCAATTTAGCTTTTTGAATGTACCAGGGATGCCCTGCTATTTTTCTTGAAGCTAAATTCCATAAGCAACACAAAGCCAAGGTCCACTGGTGGTGGGGGGGGTGGTGGGGGGGTGTCAGGATCATACTGATTGTGGGGCGGAATTATTCACGTGGCTTGGATTCGATTGTACTTTGGTTTGCATGTGGACTGGCATCCTCCAGTTGATAAGAGCAGAGATGGGACCTATGGGGGGGAAGTCTATGCAACACTTGGAAATTAAATTTTTTAAAAATTCCTTCTGCTCCAGCTTCATTCATACCACTGCTCCTCTGCGTCAGAACGAAATGGAGTTTTTCAGACATGCTTCTCTAACACTGCAGGCTATATATTCAATGCTCTGAGACTGTCCAGTCCGTTAAATATCGCCTTTTTCACAATGGCAAGCATTTCCAAAACAAACCTACTACACTGAAATGTGTTGGGACGCTTTTTACACACCCATGGGGCGGGATGGTGTGTGGCTCGGTGCAATAGGACTCTACGCCCATGACCGGAAGGTCGCTGGTTTGAGTGACTATATCGCCGCTTTAATTTTACTCTGAAAGTTGCTGCAGAGGTTTCAGATAAATGGGTGACCTTATGCTCTGACCCCAGGCTTTGCTCAAACCATGATATGCAAGTTTCACAGGAGAGTAAGATGGGATATGTAAAAAAAAAAAACTAATAATTCCTCTATACTTGTAGAAATGGCAAAACACAGCATCACTCTCGTGCACGATGGTCGCTGGTTTGATCTCATGCCACCTGTGTTTGCTCACGAGGCCCCTAAAGCGCTGATTGGAATCACACCTGTGAAAGTGCTGCGCAGAGTCTAGATGGAAAACAAATCTTATGCCTCCTCTGGTCCAAGCTATCATTTATCAGGTTTCCGCTGGTGTCACTGAGAAGGTACGTAATCAACAGAACACTACTTACCACCTCCCCACAGAGCGACAGAGTCTGAAATATGCTTTCAGAATGCCCTCTGTTGATATAATATTTTTTACAGTGTGACCAAAAATAAATATAAGAGATTTTAAAAATAATATGCAATATACAAAAGCTTGGTAATGTACCTGCTGTCAGTACCATTGTATGTCGCCATGTTGATGGTCATCTGTAGTAGGTACTGGTTCTGAAGCATAGCTGGAGTAGAGTATGTCTGTATCCAGATTTTAGGCCAAGGTTTTGGCTGTTCATCCAGTAAGACCTTCATACTCCTCGGCCTCTTGTAGACCGAGACGACGGTTTATGTCTTTCATGTGGCCGTATTTGCCAGACTTGCAGCAGTAAGTCTTACACAGCAATTATGAATTTAGATTTCTGTCCCGGAGATTATGGGTTTGCATCCCAGAAGGATCTTGGAATTGGTTCTGTATGGGATATAAGTCTAAGGAATTCATGCTGAGGCTGAATTATGTGCTAAAGACTTACTGTGTACAACAAGAAGAGTACAAAATGCAAGGAGGCGTAGAAAACATCAGCACAGAGAAGTGCAAACTGGTCCGCAAGCACAAGGTCACAGATGGAAAGTAGTTGGGTGCCTGTGTTCAATAGAAGATGGAAAACCATAGTGATGATTTTGAATAAGCTTTAATTCTAAGGGATTTACCTGAGGAGACACAAATATTTATAGTGACTCAATCGCTACTAAAGTACAAATCATGAACAAACGTATGAGAAACTTGAGATAAAAGGCATATCATGATTAATCAACGATGAATAAACATGATTGGTATTTCGCCTGTTATTCATGACTTGTTCCTTCAGAAGTTCATCAGTAGATCCATCTGTAGGTCACAAATGTGTACATAATTAACAGATATAGTAACAAACAGAGTAACTGCTTGGTATAAAAGATGCGTCATGATTCATTAATAATGAACAAACATCAGATTAGTATTTAACGTGTTTTATTCGTGACTTCTTCCTTCAGTAGTTACTTCAGTAGTTTACAAAGGTTTACAGAGTTAACAGGTACAGTAACGAATACAGTAACTGCTTGAGAAAAAATATGCGTCATAAATAATCATGAGATCAGTATGTAACTCAGACTTAGTTTGTGGTTAATTGATACACAAGTAATAGCATAACATTACATCGTTTGTGCCCCCCCTGCCTCCCCTGCCCCCCCCACCCGAGTAAAGTGTCACCAATTAAATTCCGAAATCACTCCATATAGGCAAGAGTGGCTCTGTCTTTATAATTGCTTATATTTTCATGCTCTTAGGGTCACAAGCATTACATCATAGCTGGACGTTGAATGAATGGATCTCAGTAATGGATCTAACTAATTACTGCCATTTGCTAGATCCTGGCGTGGCATTGATTTAACTGCCAGGAAGAGATGGAAGGCGGCTGTGGGGCATTTAATGTCCGGCTGTTCCTGACATTGCAGTTGATTGTTTTCTTATGGCTGTTGCCAGGCTGAGTAGCTTTTTCTGTGGTTCAGCACGGGCACTGTGCAGCTGCATGCAGTCACCCTGACGGCACTGTGCAGCTGCATGCAGTCACCTTGACGGCACTGTGCAGCTGCATGCAGTCACCCTGACGGCACTGTGCAGCTGCATGCAGTCACTGTGCAGCTGTATGCGGTCACCCTGATGGCACTGTGCAGCCACACGCGGTCACCCTGACGGCACTGTGCAGCTGTATGCGGTCACCCTGACGGCACTGTGCGGCTGCATGCAGTCACGCTGATGGCACTGTGCAGCTGCATGCAGTCACTGTGCAGCTGTATGCGGTCACCCTGACGGCACTGTGCGGCCGCACGCGGTCACCCTGACGGCACTGTGCGGCTGCATGCGGTCACCCTGACCTATGAGCGAGACACAGCGGTGTTAAGAAAAGTCATCCAAGGAAACTCGTCTTTGAACTTTTCCCCCGGATTTTTCTCTCCTCCCCGTAAGGAGAAGTGTTCCGACCTTTTTTTAGCCCGTTCTCTTACACTGCTTTGATCTGATGATTGATTGGTCTTCTCTTGGAGGCCATGATACAGACACTTGTTAACTGGGGCCTTTTTTAGATGGGGGGTGGGGGCGCATACCTAAGACCGTGTAGAACAGGCACAAGTATGAGGTTCAGAAGAAGACATCAGGGCACTTTCCAAGACTCAGACTTGACATGAATCCTTGCTCTGAAGTGCAGCTCCACAGAGGACATTGGAAATCTGAAGGAATTCCTGGAACGGGGCAGCAATTTCCAGAAGAATGTGCCATGTGTTCTACCCAATCTACCCAATGTTTTCAATGTTGTACCTGTGCTGTCAAACGTGTCAGTTTTACTGTGAGCTGAGGGGATGATGGAGCTTCTATTAGTCATTCGAACAGGTCCTCAATCTCCACGGTTACCCTGGTGAACACAATTTGGCACTAATACTGTCTGAAAGAAGGGAACAGCCCAGGTACGGTTATGCTCTCCAAGGTGCAAACAACGTTAATGTACCACCAATGGTTCCTCAGAGTCAATTTCTGTACCTTAAATCAGACTAAAAGATATACTTACCAACAGCTAGGGGTACAATTGGCAGACCGTTGAAGGTACAGGCCAACTGACAAGTAACAAATTGGTACCTTTTTTCCTGACAATGTAGGAGGGGATCTTGCTGTGAGTGAGTGGGTTTTGGGCACTTTGATAGCCAGATTGTTTATCTCCCAGCAGAATGGTTAGTTCCTCTCAGCCCACCAAGCCTGTTAACCACACCCACTATGCCACGTAACCACACCCATTCTGGCTGTTAACCACGCCCACTAGTGACCCATGCCCTCTAGGGATGTTAAGAGCCCTTTCGACTCACGTGCCTATCAAATATAGACCTGCACTGAGGTGAAACACACCTCATGAGGACTGACAGCTAACTGTGACAGTCATGTGCCAATTTGCATGTTTCTTGTTGAACATCATTTCAAATTTACCATCAGAAACAAACATTTTTGTCATATTCTGACTTTAACGAAGAGCAGCCAGGGCTAATTTATCAGAAAGAGCTTAAGGCCAGCAGACTGAATGTCCACGCTCACACGGCACAAAATGTTTGAATGTACAGTGTTATTAACCAGATACATAATATGATACAAATACACGTAAAAGTTTGCTTTGAATCTGCACTGGTAATAATCTGGGTTCCCTGTCTTATGTTCTCTGTTTTCTTGGATACACCTGAGGCTCATCATGATCCTGTATTGGGCAAACTGTTGGACGATGGATGGATGGATGGATGGATTCATATCTAAGAATGGTCTCCTTTTGACCCTAAGGGGTTCTTCTTAGAAGAATGAGGTTCTCCAAAGTCATAAAATCCTATATGGTTCAGCTTAGTTAGAAACCTTATGTCTCAAAGCATAACTCCAGGGTGTCACGGCATGTGGTCGTGGTAAGGGGGGGGTGGGGGCCATGTCACTGGAACAGATGCCCGATGGCTGGGGGGCCCATTCTGTGTGCTTTGTGGGAAACTCAGGGGAAGTGCTGACAGATGTAAAGGGCGCGCACAGCCCCCCCCTCGCATTCCCGGCGCGAGGTGAAACCTTAACAGCTCCGGGCCGATTTCCTTCCCAGGCTCCTCTGCAGGACGACGCCTTAAGAGCAGATGAAATCAGACTCCTCTCTTCTCTGCTTTCTTTTCCTTTCGAAGGTATGAGCAGCCCGTCCACAAGTTACTTTGTACGCAAAGACTAACGTTACCTCAGTCGCTGCTCCCACACGGTCAGGCTTTTTTTCTGAGGTTATATGGACTAGACAAGACTTTTATATTCTGTCATGGTCAGGTAACGTACATGAGATTGTGCCTAATTAAAAAAATGTCATTTTATGCCCCCCTTGCATTTTTGTTGTTATCACACCCGGTTCCACCCTAATTAAAAGTCCTAGGAAGAGAGTATGTGTTTTTCTATGGACATGACATAGACAGACAGACAGACAGACAGACAGACCGGATAGATAGACAGACAGACCAGATAGATAGACAGACAGACAGACTGAATAGACAGACAGACAGACAGACTGGACAGATAGACAAACAGACAGACAGACAGACAGACCAGATAGATAGACAGACAGACAGACTGAATAGATAGACAGACAGACAGACAGACAGACCGGACAGACAGACAGACAGGACAGATAGACCATAATATATTTTACTGATCCCAGCAGCAAAGGAACATCCTAAATGTACAGATACAAACATGTCCAAACTTAAAGGTGAAGTTCAAAGACAACACAAATGTTAACAGTGTGACCATAAACACCATGCAGACCGCGGTGGAGTGAGAGAATCTGCTCTTCACCAAACGTGAAACTGCATTTTCCTATTTTACCTGGCGTTCATTAGGTAGCAGGTCTGAGTAACTGAAGAATGAGAGGCGAACTTGGAAATCTGCTAGTGACATTGAACCCCCCCCCCCCAAGCCTCACCTGGTGGGTGGTATCGTAGAGCCGATGTCCGACTCCAGGAAACGAGCTGGCGGATACGCTCCGATGTGTGATCTCCTTATCCCACGCCTCTCTCTGCCTACAAATATCTTTATTTTAGTGTCTGTGACAGCCCAAAGCTTTGTTCCTGGGGGGTCTTGTGTTTTTCAGCCCAGGTGCCGCACTTCAGTTACATGTTAATGTGTTCTGATATGTGGTGATAGTGAGAAGGGTCTTGTAGATAATCTCCCATATGAATAATGACACCAAACAAGAAAGAAAGTAAGAAAAAGTCAGAAATATTGATCATGAGTAGTTTATTCTTAATGGGCTTTGTATAAAATATTCTTCCACTTCTGTTTGACGATTTGTTTGCACACCGTTAGACGATTTGTTTGCACACCGTTAGATGATTTGTTTGCACACCTTTAGATGATTTGTTTGCACACCGTTAGGTGATTTGTTTGCACACCGTTAGATGATTTGTTTGCGCACCGTTAGACGATTTGTTTGTGCACCGTTAGATGATTTGTTTGCGCACCGTTAGATGATTTGTTTGCGCACCGTTAGATGATTTGTTTGCGCACCGTTAGGTGATTTGTTTTCACAATCTGGTGATTTGTTCACACTGTTGGGTGATTTGTTTGCATGCTATTTGGTGATTTGTTTGCACTCTGTTTCATGATTTTTTGCAGACTTCTAGATGATCTGTTTGTTGTTATTTGTCATTCATTCTCTCTATTTCCCACAGCACGTCTCCGTCACATGGTCACATGGTCACATGGTCACGGTGTGAACCTTGTGATGTTTTGTTTTGAAAGTATAAAATTACGCTTGGAAAGTTTGAATTACTGCCAGTAACTGATATATTCCTTCCTGTTGCTTGGCAGTTGTTAATCAGGTACGAGTATGTAATCGGAGACCTTGGCTTTCTACGCTCCGTGTTATAAATGTAATCCTTAATTTGGGGGGGGGGGGGGGAAGGTTGGATATCATCCCCACGGACAATCCACCAATGTTCTGCTCCTCAGTTGTGGGTGAAACAGAACTACAGGATAACTTTATTAGGCAGCCATACTGCACAAATCACACCGCCTGTCATGACTTGCGGGATGAAGGACTCCAAGACAGGCATTTGGCGAAAAAAGGGGGATTTTAATGGGGTCGAAAGAGGGACAGGGAAATCAGCAGGAGCACAGGGGGTTAAAATGGGAAGACTAGTATCGGGAAGTATACAGACTGACTTCAGTGACTGGGTCGGGGCACACGAGACAAACAGGTACTTAAATACAAAGAGTAATGAGGGGTAACAAGCAGCAGGCTCATGAGGGCCGCGTCAGAGAGGAGACAGGGGGGTCAGGCGGACATGGCGGTTCCAAAACTTAAATGTATACAGTGGAACCTGCTTATAGTATTATGGTTATAGTGATCAACCACTAACATGAATCAAAAAACATGGGATAGAATCATTCCTGTACAAATACTGTTTAAATAATTTGCTCATAGTAATCAACTAGTCCACTTACAGTGTTCATTTTGGGTCTTTTTATACATGACCACATATGGAAAAAATTAAAACTATGCTAATTCTTTTTTTTTTACTTTACTTTAAGCCTACTATGCGATAACCCATCTGCTTCTGGCTAGCTACCTGAAGCTAATGCTGCATGCGAAGTAAACATGACAGGAAAACAAAGATTCATTTTCTCTCAATGACAAATATAGACTCCTCGAAACTTATGGTAAACCACCAAACACAGGCCACCGAGCTGCACCTGTGAAACTACGAAAAGCTGTATTTTACGTACAATATTGTACTGTATTGAGGCGCCGAATAGACCGAGGTATCGGAGCAACAGCGAAAAAAAATGATGAGAGGCGGATTGACACAAAGTTACTCTTTATGTTACTCCTTAAAGGTACCATACAACAAGCAACAATAACATGAAAGTACAGTATTATAGCATATTTGAATTACACAGAGTTCAGTATTTTATTGTAAGTAGAATATGCGCCAGGTCAGGGAGATAGTAGTGGTGTAGCTGATGGCTACTGGTGATAATCCTCTGCGTTTTGTCAATGACAAGGTGACAGAGGGTGGAGGTCTGTGCTTTTATTTGTATAACACTGAACGTCTGGGTGTCACACACACACTGAATATCTCTCCTGCTCTATTAACATCCACAGTGCCTCCGAATTTCACAATAAAATTATCCTCCTATAGAAATTAGAATAACATTCCGTAGTATTGTATGACATGCATTGTCAGTTACCTAGAATATAATCCTGCTTCCCATTGGTTGGTCTGTTGGTTCCCATTGGGTTAAATCCAGAAGGTATGAAGAGTGCCCAGCAAAACCATCTACTCTGTGAATTAAAACCTTACTTCTCCCATCAGTAGTATTTAAGGTAATATTCTGTTCACTTTGGCAACGTTTTGGAATTTTGGATGAACAATGAGCCATTTTCAGTGTCTACTAACCAACATTCTTCTTTGGCTCTTGGGAGCTACGTATTAGCTAACTATTAGCATTTTGTGAACTATTACGTAATATGCCAATAGCAATTCAAAAAAGCATACAAATGAGCATCTTAAGCTTTGGATACATTCTTTAATTTTTTTCAGTTATTATTTTTGGGGCATACAGAATGTTTCCAGTCGTTCATGGAGGACATGAAGTAGATGTAGCCTGCAGGTTCTGTCTCTGTACACTCACTGCTGGCTGGGGTCATAGCTGGGGGGTCCAGTGCGGGGGTCCTGACCGCCCTGTGCGGGGCTCGATATCTCACCCGCTAGCTCAGACTCACTCTGCAGCCTCTTGACACTCTGCTCGGATGTTTATGTGCTGCATTCATCCGGCATCTACTGCTAGTCCAACAGGCTGTGCTTTTAAAGAGTAAAAAATCTATACAACCATCGCAGTTTTGTTTTGAAAAATACGATTGCAGAATATAGAGTATCTGCTCTGCACTTTTACGAAACTCTAAATTGCTGCTTCTAGTTCCAAAACGACCAAATGACACCGAACTAACAGTTCTTTCTTGTGGTACACACCTCGCGTGGCATCACTCCAGATTTAGTCACTATGTGTAGTCGTGTGTTTTTTCACTGTAATGAAAATGCTGTAAGTTTCCTTCATGAACACCGTCAGTTTCTATTATTTATTTTTCAAGTTTAAGCCAAAGTTTAAAATGGAAGATTTACATCCCATCCTTTTGTTAAACAATTCTTCAGTTGCAGTGGATTTTGGTCTTGGGTTTGATTCACCTGATCTTAGTTTGACAGCCATGTGCTCCCTGATCATCCTGGTCATCCTTGATATTTTGGGACTGGGCAGGAATGACATCGGAGGGCGTGTGCAGTCCTCTGTACTTCTGGTCTTGAGTAATGGGATTGTACTTAGGCAATGGAGAGTAGCTCCAGGGGATGTGGCAGGTTACTGGTGACTTGATGCGGTTCCTGTCGCCCCCTGATGTCCATTAGCACAGCTTGGCACCATCTAGCAGAGTGAAGCACAGCATGACTTGTGTCTGGATATTTTAGCGGATAAATGAGGAACCTTCAAAGTTACTGTGTATCTAGGGCTGGGTTTCAGATTTAACCTTCAGAGAGGAGCTAAGACCCATGTGCCCTGGTTCTCTTACCTATTGAGTTTAATATTGAAGTTTAATCTTTCAGGGAAACATTTTTGTATAATAAATCACCGTAAACAGACAAATAATATAAAAAACCCCTCTTCAAACACCTTGCTTGAAGATCTTTAAGAGAAACATAAATTAAATTCACTCACACACCATTCACTCGCACATGCACACCTACGGGCAATTTAGCAAGTCTAATTAGCCTCAGCATGTTTTTTTTGGACTGTGGGGGGAAACCGGAGCACCCGGAGGATTGCTTCTGGGATAGGCTCCGGACCCCCCGCGACCCAGTAGGGTAAGCGGTTTGGAAAATGGATGGATGGATGGATAAATTAAATTAAAATTCAGTTTCAGTGCTCAGTTCTTCAGTTCATAAGTTTTAAATTTGAAACTTGAGTTGAATTAGAAAAGTACTGCAGATGAAATTCAGTTGCTATTAATTCATTGGACTTATTCTGTGGTGTTAAGGCGTTTGTCAGTTTCTCATTGGTTGTAAGAATTCTGATTAATGAAGTTAAATGATTTTATTAGGCTTAACTGCAAGTGCTTAGCATACTTTTTGATTGTGGGAATGTAAAAATTTAGTGCTGGGTTGTATGAAAATGGTTCATTAAACGGGGGAGTGTATTGAGCAGGGCCTGCTCCTGCGGGGGTGTAAACCTGTCAGTTATACAGTATTAATGAGTGTAAGTGTCTTTTGTTAGATCATAATTTACTAGAATATTAAAAGTCACTTGCTAACTTGTAAAGTTTTACCAAAAAGATGTTTAAATAAGATTCCTCCCCCCACTTTCCTCCCAAATGGAACAGTCAGTGGGCGGAGCCATGTGACACAGAGTAACAGGGTTTTGGGAGACAGGGGTGTCGGTTTCAGTGAAAAAGGGAAATAAGGTTTCATCTCAGGCATGTGTAGCTGGGTCCTAAACCAGGACAAGGGTTTGCACCTTTAGTGATGAAGGGGCAAGGTGGAGCGTATTCACATGAAAAACTCCAGTCACCCGTCAATATTTCAAAAAGAAGGTGCTGACTGGGTTCTGTATATATTCTTGGCTTCATTTATTTGCAGCCAGATACGCATGTATATATAAACATACATACAGCTAGATACACATATTTAAGCTCCAAACAAACTTCTTCATTCAAGCTTTTATACAGGGAGGCATTTTTATTGACTGGAATCTCCCATTTTTCTTCCACTGTGTGCTATATATCCCAAAACAAGCCAGTGGCTGTATTTAATAATTCATGCAGCTTCGAGGACTCAGGGAAATAAATGAGCCCCATTTTCTCTTTCGGCTCGAGCTGTAAGAGTAATTCGGAATGTATTTAATGTTTAGCCAATAAATGAGATTCAGCTCTCGTTCTTGCATCATGTATCACATATTTCGCTGTTCGTACCACATTTTGCGTAGATTGTGCCCCTGTAATATTTTGTTCCTAAAGGATATGCTAACTGCTAATTTCAGGTCTTAGAGTATTGGACATTGATGTTTATTTGATTATTATATAGCTTCTGAGATTCACCAAAAACCACTCAGATTGTGTGATTCACTCATTCTGTCACCATGTCCTTCACCTTGTATATTAGTAAAGGTGACCAGCTTTTACAGATAAAAATCAAAAGAACTGCCATACTGTATTAATGACATGGGTACAGTCTAGTCAGCAAGTATTTCATATTCATGCCCGGGTCAAACACAGACCAACAGCAAACGATGTCCTGACTTGAGCAGTATTGTGAAAGCCAACATGATCCAAAACTACTACATCATCTGTGATATACCGTATGATTGATTGCTGTGGTCTGTATTTCCCTGGAAACATGTGCCCTCGCTTTGCTTACAAACAGATAATCCAGGTCTTTCTCCTTTAAGTTGACAATCTGTTTTCTCTGAGCTGACAATGTCAATGTTAATTTGTCAGATTAGTAAGGTTCATTTTACTTTCAATAAAGCTGATGTAACTTGCTACTATTGTTGAATTTACACTGGCTTTTTGGAAAGAAAACTATTACAGAAATGGAGCAATTTAAGAGAAACCTATTAAAGCATATTGTCTCAAAATGGAAAGAAGGCATAGTGTTAGTTCCTGAGTAGCCTGCAGTCATGCTGCACCTTCCCCTTGTCACGGCCTCTGGCTTACTGTACTTTCACTTTCTGTTTACATCACATGTCACACAGAATGCTAAATAGCCCATCTCTGCCTCGATTGCCTGTGGCACATAATGTTGGTGTTTGCATAAGACGATTCCAGCCTATTACTTGAAGTATATGTATTTATTAATATCTTTTGCATGTGTGTTTGCTGTAGTGATGAACTACATGTAATAATGTGCAGGGCAGTTCCCTCATATATTTGTGCTAGCTGGCAAGCAAGTGAGGCTATTTAGTGTTAATTTATTATGTACTGTAGTGAAAGGTACTGGCAGCCCTATGCCTACAATGTATTACACTGTAGGGAGAAACATTTCTGAGAGGTTGTAGAGAGGGACACCGGAATGACGCTCAGCATCAGCGCCTTTGTCAAACTCAGGATAGTTTCTTAGCTGCGTTTCTCTGTACTGCAGCAGATCACAGTTTTAGTGCTTTTGTCTGTCCGTGTTGATTTTTTCATGAAGTCAGAGCAAATGGACACAGTGTAATTCTGAGCTGACTTTTATTCAGGATGGGTGATATAATTGTCATCTTATTTTGTATATGTGCTTATTTTATGAACTTCTATTTACCTAATTTTAATTGTTTCATTGTAAATTCTCTGTACAGCACTTTGGTCCTGTGTGGTTGTTTTAATGTGTTTTATAAATAAAGTTGGCATAGTATGGTATAGTATAGTATGGTATGGTATAGTATGGTATGGTATAGTGTGGTATGGTATGGGTGCTACTGGACACAAATACTGGAAGCATTTACCAGAACCCTAGACGCTGCAGAGTATGGTGACTGAATCAGCCGTTATGCAGAGCAAAATTTGTTCAGATGTTCTAATGGCTAACCCAAGTATTTGTTTTGTAAAATGGTACATCGCTTTCCAAAAATAGAATTATACACAAATTTGACATGGAAATAGTTTATCAAATTCTTTTCAAGCAGTATTAATAATTAAAGAGAAATACAAAGAAAAGGTAGGAAGGTTGAAAGCTGTGGGTAGGACCAATGAGGTTCTTATTACCGGAATATTATCTGACCAAACCTGTCACCTTTCTGAAGAACAGCCATCCTAGCCTCAGACCCTGGAACGCGAGAGACACACGTGGCGGAAAGAGGCTCGGTTTAAAGAGCACTTATCAGCGAGAGACACACGTGGCGGAAAGAGGCTCGGTTTAAAGAGTACTTATCAGCGAGAGACCGGAGTGCCTGACCCAGAGAACACACCCGCCACATGAGTCAGGGAATCTGGAAACGGAGACACAAGGAGCGAAATCAAAAACCTGTCGGGCAGCATGGTGATATCACCGGCAGCCACAGAAGACGATGATGTCACAATGGCTGGACAGCGGTTCCGTTATTTATTTACTTATTTATTCATTCATTCGTTGGCGTGTTCCTTTGGCAGGGTACGTGAGGGCACACAGGCCGGGGCTGGGAGCAGAGCCTTCCTGGGTGTGCGATCTAATTGTGTCAAACAATTTTATATTACATAGGTCTTTCTTTTGAATCACCTCAGCTTGTAAAATAATGTTCTACTATGGTGAGAAATGACATGTTGGTATGTCTTGCTGTGCAACATCTGGACAGCATGACTGGCTCTGAAAAAGACATTTTGAGATTCTGAAGATCTATAAATTCCGCTCTCCTTGGGACTGGTCTAGGAAACCGTGTTTATGACCCTGATCTGGATCAGCAGTTAGAAGATGGATGTATTTGTTTATGTTACTTCCCATTTAATGGACATTTTCAACTAAATCACATGTGTCTGTCAGTTCAGGAAGAGAATATTTGGGTTTCTGCAGCAGGGGGCTGCTGAAGTAAACCATAGTATTGACCTGCAGAACGGAAACATTGCAGACCATTCCGGCCTGCAGCAGGACACCAAGCTGGGAAATGGAGGTGGAGATGGGTGGAGGTGGAGGTGGGCTGAAAGGGCTTCGTAAGCGATCCTTAGCTCTCCGTCCTCTTCATAGCTGACTTCTCTTTGGTGAGTTCATACTGGGCGCCATAAGAAATTCCCTTCCAAAACTTTAAATTCTGGTCACATTAAATACATTTTTTTTCCTGTATGGGATACTTTCATAAATCTAACCTAATTGACCACATGAATTATGAAATTACATTGCCCGTTACGCTACATTATGCAACCATCACTTAGTACAACAAAATAATAATCTGGAAGATGACAGTGGGTATTTATGTTTTCTGTTCTGAATAATGACCAAGAATGTGAATACATTAATTTTGATAGCCTACTTATTCCATGTTTCCACTGCCTTCCTGGATACAACATTAATTTCCCCAAATGAGATTTCATATGCAATAAGTTCCTACATAAGTAATTGGATGCAGTTACTTATTTCCATACTAATAGCCATCCTTAAATATTGCATATTCTAAGAAGTAACAGATTCTTTGATTTCCCTTGAAACTTCATATCTGACTTTGTGAAACTATGTTTATACATATCTGATGCCACTGGGCTGCATTCTGTTTGTTGTTTATAACTCAGTTCTCAGAGTTGTAATCTGGGAATGAAACACGGAGTACGCGTGGCAATTATTCCACATGACGGCCAAATGCGTTATGGGACGAACTGTGCTACAAATGTTTGGCATCGTTTCTTGCAGTATCTCATTGTTGTAAAAAAAAAAAAAAGGCTGTTTCTTCCACCGTAATGCGAGAGACGATGAAAGAGTGAAGCACTTATTGACAGCAGGGCTGTCTCCTACACCAAGGTCTCCAGCCCACCGCCTTCTCTTCTCTCTGGCTGCACTCGCTCCCTGAATTGGAAGCCCAAAGGGCGCCTGGCCCAGTTAGTCCTGAATTATAGATGAAAGACCTGCACTCACCATAGACAAGCTGCTGGCTTTATGTAAGACAAGTGCAAGGATTCGGGCTGCTGCTTCACCTCAGTCCCTCATTAAAATCAAACACCAAGCATTTCTTACAGAACAGTGAACCTGAATTCATAAGGAGTGTATAGACAGAGAGAGAGCACTTAATACTCCTGCAGAGTGTTTTAGTATATCAGATTTCTTTATTACAGTTTTCATGTCATTTTCTTGGTTGCATTCTTCACTAGAACAATCGTTCACCGTTGTTATAGATCTTCCCTTATTTTACTGCACGTTCTTGTCTCCTCAAAGCCTTCAGATGCTACGTGTGCAATGAATGTTGGTTGTCCTGGGCGTTTGTTTTGCTCGGTATCAGTAGTTTCACTGCTGCATGGAAACAGAAGGCTTAAGGACTATGGATGGGAGCTTGTATATAAAAACAATTTTGGTACAAGACCTCACTTGGGGCTTGAGGACCTGACATCACCTGACATGACATCATCGACACTAGGAATTGGAATTCACTCCAGCCTCAATCCCGTTTTTCGTATACCTGGTTGCAAAGACTATTTTGTTATATACTTTGTTACATGAGTTTATTTTAACTTACATTTCATTTGAAAATTTTAGGTTGCGTGTGATGAGATGATTTGGGAGAAGCACATTCAGCAAACTTGTTTGAGCGGTGAAAAACTGTGAAAGACAACATGCTTATTGAACTTTTCAGTTTATTCAATGGTAGATTAGCAAAGACTGTGCTATTATTATTTACAATGCTGGTTGGACTGAAACCTTTTTCATCTGCCAAATGGCACAGTTAGAAAGCCACAACAGAAAACCTTTTAAAATTTCGCAATTTTAGATTTCACAAACAGTTGAAAAAACTGTACGTATTTCTTTTGGTAACTGAATATTTTAACATTTAGCACATAGTTAAAAATACACATTCATGAACCTCTTTATCGTACTCAGTTTGCCACAAAGTACAGTAGTCATGTCGTCTTATCATTTCCGTTCATGCGCCCTGTTCACGGCACCATCAGGACATTCTGCGAGTTGCTTGGCAGTGGAGATGCAAACTTGTCTCATGCAGCTTCAGTCAGTTTTCAAGCCCAGACCAAATAAAATCCTTGAGAGATGCCATCTCCGTTATCTACTGCCCCTTCAGACTATGATGGAACTCAACCGACGATTGGGTGCTACGTTACATTTTAAAATGCAACTTACAGTAGAGGGAAGGATTACAGTTTACTGCATACTCCATGGGATTTGAACCCACAACCATCGTGTTGTTAGCATAATGTGCTACTTGTTGAGCTACAGGTACAACTGCCATTCCCCATCTGCCAGGGGGAAGCCCTGATGCTGTAAGCAGCGCTGAGGCACCATCTGTGGGCCCTGATTCCTGACAGTACACTTTGGAGGGAAGATCTCACCACCAAAATACTCAATTCCAGAGGCTTGACTGACTGTTACAGCGCCATTGGCTTCAGCTCTCTTACAAAACAGAACTTTTTTTTGCTGTTTGTATACAATAACGGAAAATGTGTCATTCTGCTCTTTCACTTTCTGGAAGAGCAGGAAATTAATATACTCTAGGAGTCACAAAAAATATACTAGTGAAATTCACATGCAATTCACATAGATGTCTCACAAAAAACAGCAAGTGATTTTGACTGTTTTTTTGGGGAACGATTCAGAAAAATACTTCAGCAGGTTCCAAAGTGATTCACATGCCAAGAAATAACTGAATCTTTCCCGCGCGCACTATGGATGTTTATCGAAACAAAGCATTTCGACAAAGGTGTGAGAATCTCACTAATGAATGAACTGTCAAATATTAATGCCCAGTTAGAATTGTGAAGCAGTTAGCATCTCTATTTTAAGAAGCCAGTTAAACAGAAAGTAAATTAAGTTGTAACGAAATGGAAAAGAGTGTGTGTCATGCCCGGCTCGTCCTTTACGGGACACAGACATGACGACCCCCCTCTGGGGTCGAGTTCGCCAGGGTGAGGGCGTGCGGGACCCCAGAGGGGGTCGTCATGTCTGTGTCCCGTAAAGGACGAGCCGGGCATGACAGTGTGATCTAGTCTTGTGGATATCTCTGCTCAAACGTGTATATCCTTTGGCTCGAAAGCACATTCAGAATAAGCTAAACGAATACCCGCGTCGGCAATAATGCTAGTGATGGGCCGATCCACGTTTTTCTGGTTCCTATCCAATTCCGATACACAACTGCTGTTACTGATACAGATTCCGATACAATAGCTCATTTTATTTTAATATTAATAAACATATTAGATAGTTATAGTTTATATATTAATATTTTAACTAAATTAGAGATTGAAACATGTATGCCAAAAAATCTTTAGTCTACTAGAAGCATACATAACAAACTGTTCCAGCTGGTTTGTACATCTTGTTTAAGCATTTTTGAAGCATTTTGCAGTTCAATTGGAATTAATAGCCTATCTTCCAAGCAAGGATACGCAAGTGGCGAATGCGTTCGCTTTGTTTAGTGGGATTTTCCACTAAACGCTATTTCCACCTCTCAAAACTAAGTTTTTAACAAAGACTGCAAACCAGTAGTTAAAAACGTAAAGTACTTCCAAAACCGTCAAAGTCTTGCCTGCTGTTTTGACGCCTCTCCTGCTGCGAATGTTATGTGCATGACGTCACAGCAGGCGGAAGTCGCGGCGCGTACACCCACTGCGTAGCAAGCAGGCCAAGTAGCAGCGTTAGCGTTTAGCTCGAATGCCGCAAAAACACATCAAAAATGTGAAAGAGCTGTCGTGTGATTGATTGTACAAATAGGTTTAACACGAAATAAATTATTTTTAGTGAGTGCTAAAACTAAATAAATAAGTATCGGACGTGGATCGGCCACGCACGGCTGATACCCGATCCCGTTATTTGGTCTGGATCAGCGCCGATACCTATAAATAATAGGCTCACACTGCTGTTCAGCGCGGAAATGTGGCAATCAAAACGCTCATGGTAGTTATACTTAGACAAACATATTCTGAGGGCAGAAGGAAAATTGATTGATTCAAAGAGGTAACCAATCAAATTGTAGAGAAAGTGGGCCCAAGCAAATAAAGTATGCGGGACTAGTACACCTGATTAGGTTGTCCCACTTCCAGTACAATTTGATTGATTATATCTCTGAACCAATCATTGCTCCTTCTGCCCTCACAACATTTTTGTCTAAGTAAAACTCCTAAGAGAAATCAAGACACTCATACTAGTCATATAGACATGCATTTGACACAGTTAAAATCTTCTGTGCGAACATTTATATTATAAACATACCCCAGTTTCAAATTCATGTGCAATTCAAGTCCAGGTAGCTAGCAAGTGAAAATCACATAGGTAATCATTATTCAGATACCTGGACGCAGTTCAAATTTATCATGCTCCCATTGTCCAAGTAGGGGAGTACAATTACAATACTATACATAATTACTGTTTAGATACAAGGGTGATGTTGAAACCACACAGATGAGTAACCCCTGTAAAAAGCCAAAAAACCCATTTAAAATCCAGTTTCTCAGTCCAGTCAGCATCTGTAGAGTACAATGAGATCTCCAGATGGTCCTGTAAGCCCTACAATTCATAATTATAGCCCCTGCCTTCCTATCACACCTCAGTTCCATTCCAAATCTGCTTGTTCCCCAACAGGTTAGCTGGACTCAGGAGATCTTTGTGCCTGTTGATTGGCAGAGCACAGCTCCTCCCACTTCATTCGATTTGCATTGATCCCATCCACCATTGGCTGCAGCTTCCTGTTCAGACTCGCCAAAGCCTGTAAAGGAGCAGTCAGGTACGCAGTATTTAATCAGCTACTGATATAATTTAGTTATGATACAGAGTAACGTGTGGCAGGCTGCTTTAGAGCATGTACCAGCAGCGAAGTGCCCTGCAGCTGTAAGTGCTCGTGTCCAGCTACGTGGACGGTTTCCTTACCTCGTAAAGAGGCTTGCAGATCCCATCAATCCATTCCAGCTGCAAAGCGGGCAGCTCATCTTTCCGATTGCGGTCAAAGATCGCCTGCATTAAAGCAAAAAAGGCCTGATATAAAGAGTCAACGTCTCTGTCCCAGGATTCTTGTCAGATTTTTAAAAAAATCTCAGCTTTCTACATTACGGCCTATAAATCCCCCCCCTGATGAAATGTCACCTTGGGCCCCCATGCCCAATTTTAGTGTTGGGTACCCTGAATCTGCCAGGGTGTCTATGCCCCTCTGATGCCCCTGGCTGTATAGTTTCATACTCAATTTAAAAGACAAAAGTCTGGGCCTATATGTGTGCGAATAACGTCTGGAGCACCCTGAGGTGCCCCGTGCCGCACTTACAGATGGTGTCAGCTTCAGCTCAGACCTCTCCCTGTCTCCTTGTTCAAAGAATTCACTGGTGACCAGCTCCGCAACCTAGAAAACACCACTCGAATAATTACTCATTTATATTGTGCAAGACAACACGCAGTGAGGAGCAAAGGGGTGAAGTCTAACCTGTCTGGAGATCTGCCAAGGTCGTGTGACAGCTCCCAGGTCACACGCTGTCATCAGCATCGACCTGTTTTGGCCAGTCGTATCCAATACCACAGAGAACAAGACATTTTTATAGTCAACAACAGAAGCCAATTACCAAGAGAACTTAAATTTTTACTAACAACTTGAACCCCAAAACATAAAAAGTGAATCTTCACCTGAACATCTCTCTGTGTTCCTCATTGGTCAAGTTGAACTGGCCAGATTGGACACAGTCAAAGAACTTGTTCCTTCTCCTTAAAGTGTGTCCAACCAGAGGGAGGAGGGACAGGATCAGTGTGTGAGGAACAAATCAGGGGAATGCAGTACATCGGTTCATTTGCTCGTTTCGTTTAGCTTAGCATGCACAATAAGGAACTAAGAGAAGAAATTTTGTTGTAACTAAGCATCCCAGTGTTCCCTGAATGACTACATCAGTACTAACTCGCTTTATCTGGGAACACAAACAAAAGTAATAGTAAGAAACGGCAGGAAACGGATGAAAAACAAGGATTAAAAACTGACCACCGTTGACTGTTCTTTCATTGTCTGTACTCACTGGAAATACAAAGTCAGGTCCGTCGCCAGAATGGCTTGCTTCAGAAGTTGCATCATGTTGCTATATTCATTGGAGCTCAGGCTGGCAAAAATGTTGTGACCCTAATAATATAAAAAAACAATTCTTTACTAATCCAATTTACTGCATTTACAGTAGTCTTCATTACATTTAACTTCATATTTAGTCCGTTATATCAAATTAGGGTATCTGTCTCATCAGTAGAGGGTAAATGATTATTTTTTAATGTTAAAGAAAATCAGATGCAGCCGCTGAAGACTGCGATAGGGGTATAAGCTTTGCCAGACGTCTGGTAGTTTCTGGATGTTTGCTTTGTGATTGGTGACAGCTGGTTGTCTGCGCAGACGAGTCTGTTCAGCACAGTCACCTCGCTTTGAAGGATCATGACGGCGTGATTGAAGTGATGATGCTCCAGGGTGGCGGAGGTACCATACAGCTGCGCCAAAGCCGAGCCGGACCTACAGGAGGCAAGGAGAAGTGTGGGAGTTTTACTTACAGAAAACATTCTGAGGGCAGAAGGTGGCTCCAAGCAACTAGAGGAGGCGGGACCAAGACATCTCCTCTAATTGATTGGACCCACCTCCTCTACAATCTGATTGGTTATCTCTCTGAACCAACAATTTTTACTTCCACTCTCGTAACATTGTTGTGTAAGTAAAACTGCTGTGTGGGACAGAGAGAAACCTGTTGAGAAACTAGTGTCGGTGACTGAAGGTGCAATGAGGTCAACTAACTTGGCCTGGAAGGCATTGTTGGTGCCTCTGTGGTCCAAGTCATGGCACAAGCAACCAACCATCAGCGCCAGTATTTCGATGTCGGACAAGACATCCTGGAACCCAGCTGTCTGCAAAGAGTCGACACCATCCATTAATGGGTCTCTCTGGCCGTGTTTCCCAATGCGGTCCTTGCAGACCCACAGTCAGTCCGCATTTTTTTGCTCCCTCCCAGCTCAATGTGGACTGTTTGGCCGGGAGCTGGGGGGGAGCAAAAAATGTGGACCATATATGGGTCACCGAGGACTGGGTTGGCCCACACTACAGGATCCTGACTGGCAAAGCAACCCATCCCAAGAAACCCAATGGAATCTTAAGCGTCGGCACGGCGATATTCAGCTGATGAAGTGGTTTGCTGAGAATCAAACTCACCGTGATCATGATGAACATGCACTGGGAGACGTTAAAAGCATGTCGCCAGTTATGGTAGGCGACCGTGCGGTAGTTCTTCCTCACGGTAAGTAGCCATCGGCAGAGGACCTGGGTGAGAGCGCAGGTTCAAGAACACCCCACTTACTGAAAAGCCCTACTCCATCTTCATCCCACTTACTGAAAAGCCCTACTCCATCCATACTCCATCAATACCCCACTTACTGAAAAGCCCTACTCCATCTTCATCCCACTTACTGAAAAGCCCTACTCCATCCATACTCCATCAATACCCCACTTACTGAAAAGCCCTACTCCATCCATACTCCATCAATACCCCACTTACTGAAAAGCCCTACTCCATCCATACTCCATCAATACCCCACTTACTGAAAAGCCCTACTCCATCCATACTCCATCAATACCTCACTTACTGAAAAGCCTTACTCCATCCATACTCCATCAATACCTCACTTACTGAAAAGCCTTACTCCATCCATATCCCACTTACTGAAGAGCCCTACTCCATCTATACCCAACATCTACCTCTATTCATATATCACAACGATGCAAAGAAATGTTCATAATTTTCCTAAATGCACCATTTATGGCTATTAATTGATTTGTGTTTCTTTTTGTTTATTTTATTTAATGATATCTATTAAGAAACTGTGTGTATATATCTCAAATTAGCAGCTCACGCACCTCATAGTCAATTTTAAACTTTTGACCGACTCCCAGCTCCAGAAACATCCGCAGAGATGCAGTGATCATGCCGTCGTTGTCCAGAGAAAAGTCATTGAAGTGGAACTCATCTATACCAAGCTCACTGCTCAAGGGGATCTTTGCCGCCTGGAAAGAGAGACGCAAATATGAGCTACAAGGACAAACAGGATTTTCTAAGATATTACTGGTTGCCGCAACAGTCCCTGAGCAAAACAGAAAATACACACTTATACAGCACTGTGGTCCATGCTGAAGGCAAAATATTTGCATGTTGTAATTTTTAAGATTAACACCCAAACTCTTTCTCTATTATTATACTGTATATGTTTATTTAGTCTATAATTAAGCTGCAATAGAAAAAAAACCTGAAATAAAAAAATGGAGCATTAAAATCACCCAGCTGTCTGAAATAGAGGAAAACTGCTGAGATACTAAACTTGCGTGAGACACATGAAAGTTTCATGGTTTTATTAGGGGCTGCTTCTCTGACGCTCTGATTGGCTGTTTTATAATGCATTACAAACGCAGCTGGAGAGAGACTCCCTTTGCACAGACACACGGCCCACGCTGCCACCCCTCCCGCACCACCGGCCTCAAAGTGCATCCAAACTCCTCAGCCTGATTCATAACCAACAAACACTGCGAATAACGTGCGAAGAGAACAGGACATAGAGATGGAAATACTATTTTATGTTTAAAACAGAGTACAACTCATTTCAGATATTTTAACTTTTTGTATGTTACCAAATACATCTAAATTTGATACTCTACCTTTCACTTCTTATAATACTCTTACAATTACTGTTTGTGTAAATCGTGTTTTTTTCACTAACCTTCAGCCTGTCCACCTCTACCTTGGAGCATGTGGCGTGGTAAGACAGCATCTAGGCCAATGAAGCACAGGCAAAGCGGCAACAGTCAAATGTCACATTTTCCCGCAGCATTTAATATGATGTCAGTTTGTCCTGCATTCCTGTAATTGCATACAGTATAATGGTTCTTTTGATTATGTGCTGAAGTATCTGTAAAGCTCACTTAAACTTTTGCAGTGAAATGGCTATAAACAGCTGTGGGCCGGCCTTGGGGAAGTTTGGGGAATTTTCCTGGTGGGTCGGTCTTGTGAGGGCCGATCTTGTAAGGGCCGGTCTTGTGAGGGCCGGTCTTGTAAGGGCTGGTCTTCCCTCCTCAACCTCAGTATCACATAGCCTGTATATCAGCGGTGCCTGACCCATGTGTCAACCTTGGCGTGTTTGCCAGTAATTTGCAGGAGATGATTAATGAATAATGTTTTATTTGTTCGTTATTGGTGGCCAACTGGTTTATCTCGATCGGCAAAATTAACTAAATGGATATCAACAGAAGATACTTACATCAAGAGCAACAGACTGCTTGGCCCATGTCTTCTTCACCTGATTGTACATCATGGTGTTGTTGATTCCCAGGCCACAGAAAATCACAAAAGCCTGTGAGAAGATAAGACAAATGTACTGAAGCAAGTCAGCAACATCTAGAAACAAAAGACTTTCAACTGACTTATCCCAACAAAACAGCATTAGTGCGGAAGAAGCATTGCTCACCTCAAAAAGCCTCTGGTCAGCATCATTGAAGGTCTTCCTGTCGAGACGATTGAGGATCTGAGCGACCCCTTAGAAAGATAGATACTCCTTTTAGCCCTCAACAAAGAAGGTATGGGGCCAAGAGATAGAAGTGGACGGTTACAACTGACCGATGATCTGGTGGGTGCGGTTCCAAATGGGGACACAGAGAACCGAACGAATGTGGAACCCTGAGGCCTGGTCTGCCTACAGGAGACATTGCATTATCCAGACATCAGAGACAGAGTGTTATGTGCCTGCAGGTTATGTTACAGCAGGCTATGTGCCAGCAGGTTATGTGCCTGCAGGTTATTTTACAGTAGGTTATATGCCAGCAGGTTATGTGCCTGCAGGTTGTGTTACAGCAGGTTATGTGCCAGCAGGTTATGTGCCTGCAGGTTATGTTACAGCAGGTTATGTGCCAGCAGGTTATGTTACATCAGGTTATGTGCCAGCAGGTTATGTGCCTGCAGGTTATGTTACAGCAGGTTATGTGCCTGCAGGTTATGTTACAGCAGGTTATGTGCCAGCAGGTTATGTGCCTGCAGGTTATGTGCCAGCAGGTTATGTTACAGCAGGTTATGTGCCAGCAGGTTATGTGCCTGCAGATTATGTTACAGCAGGTTATGTGCCTGCAGGTTATGTGCCTGCAGGTTATGTTACAGCAGGTTATGTGCCTGCAGGTTGTGTGCCTGCAGGTTATGTTACAGCAGGTTATGTGCCAGCAGGTTATGTTACATCAGGTTATGTGCCAGCAGGTTATGTGCCTGCAGCTTATGTGTCTGCAGGTTATGTGCCAGCAGGTTATGTGCCTGCAGATTATGTTACAGCAGGTTATGTGCCTGCAGGTTATGTGCCAGCAGGTTATGTTACAGCAGGTTATGTGCCAGCAGGTTATGTGCCTGCAGATTATGTTACAGCAGGTTATGTGCCTTCAGGTTATGTGCCTGCAGGTTATGTGCCTGCAGATTATGTTACAGCAGGTTATGTGCCAGCAGGTTATGTGCCTACAGGTTATGTTACAGCAGGTTATGTGCCTGCAGGTTATGTGCCAGCAGGTTATGTGCCTACAGGTTATGTTACAGCAGGTTATGTGCCTGCAGGTTATGTGCCTGCAGGTTATGTGCCAGCAGGTTATGTTACAGCAGGTCATGTGCCTGCAGGTTATGTTACAGCAGGTCATGTGCCAGTATTTGTCTTCTTTTATTTCTTTTCATTCACCTTCCTCCTCTTTCTGTCAGTACCATTTATAGGTATCCAGGTTGTGGTGCTGACGTAAGCTGCCCGGACCAATCCCCGCATGCTTTCAGTAACGGAATTATTGCTTATCAGGGGAGTTGAATGAATATCCCTGTAGCGATTGGTGTTTCTATGCCAACGTGCTTGTAGCATCTATTAGCAATCCATGCTTTTATGATTGTTCAGTTGCTTTATTTGACTTGACTGACTAACACTTGTGTTGAATGGCTATTCACAAAGCAATAAGCGTTCAACACAATTGAAATAATCTTTTAAGATTACTGCTCAATTAGTCTCATGCTATATGTCATTGATGATTTAATCCCTAAGGTTGGAAGGTAGTTGAAATGTGCATGTATCTATACCTGCCCATAGGATAAATGTTATTGTGTAAACACATCAGGATTAGAAAGGGAACGCCAACAGTTTTTGTGCTTGTGATTGCTTATGTATAAACATATTAACTACATGAATGTATGACTGGTGCATATGCCAGTGAGTAGCCTGTGAATGTGCTCATATGTATCTGTATCTGTATGTTCATTTTAGGCATGAGGGCTTCTGAGGAGGACAAGGAGACGTGTACCATCACGTACCTCAGTGTCAAAACGAGGGTCCTGACACACATCACTGATGTTGACGGGCAACCCAGTGGATGCCACCAGCTCAGCGATGCTGTTATTGATCAGCCAGTCAGAGCTGGAGAGCTTCTCCATACTGACTTAGTCAAAGAGACACACAGAAAAGTCAGGAGGCCTTCAGAACAGATGGTTCCCGATGCTGTTTTGCATTTGTACTCGGCCAGTGTTTTTCAACACTGTCCTCGCGGACTCACACACAGTCCACATTTTCCAACAGGGAGCTAGGAGGGAGCAAAAATGTGGACTGTCTGGCAGGGAGCTGGGAGGGAGCAAAAATGTGGACTGTCTGGCAGGGAGCTGGGAGGGAGCAAAAATGTGGACTGTCTGGCAGGGAGCTGGGAGGGAGGAAAAACGTGGACTGTCTGTGGGTCCCCAAGGAATGAGTTGGGAAACACTGTTCTAGGCACAGGAACATGCCGTCTACGTCTCACATTCTCCGTCCTTGACATGAATACTGAGGAAAACAGTGAGAATCGCACCTGATTTCATGGTCAGAACTGCAAAGTGGAGACATCAGCTCGAATGTTTGGGAGAACTTCACCACCTGCAAAAGAAATGGGGGCACATGTTATGGAGGAGGGGTTCATAAAAAAGGGATGTAGACTGAGGGTGTGGCCAGTATGGAGAGAGGAGTGGATGTGATTGGTGGAGGAGGGGTTCTCTCACTGGTGATTGGATGTCCTCCAATAAAAGCACTGAGCAGCGCTCACACTGCAGGAGAGTCAGCGCACGCTGCATGATCTTCCTCACGATCTTCTCCAGTTCCGTCTGCTCCTCAAACAGATCATTGACCACCTCGAGAAGGGCCTGGCAGGGTAACAGCCAGCAGGTCATCAGTCACCCTCAGCAGCTTCCACAGACAAGAGCATCAGGCTCGTGGGAGTTTTGCTCGCACAATAATGTTCTGAGGGCGGAACAAAAAAAATTATTGGTTCAGAGAGATATCCAATCAGAATATAGAATAGGTGAGCCCAAGCAAATTATTGCTGTGAACCAATAATTTTTCATTCTGCCCTCAGAACATTTTTGTGTAAGTAAATCTCCTATGAGCAAATATCAGGACCTAAATGATCTCTTATGATGCTATCAAATTACTTTAAAAGTTACATATTGCATGATACAAAGAAACACATTGAGACTGTTTCTGATCCAATTTTTCCAACATTATTTGGCTGTTAATCATTACAAATCAGACAATAGCCATAACAACTGGAAGGTATGAGCCGATGACACTTTCAAATGTCAACCAGAAATTATGGGATGTCAGCTTGCACTTAGGCAAACTCTCTGTCTTGAATAAGTCAAATATGACACAAACACATGGCCTTTTTGGTATTATGTGTATTGGTTTGTACATAACCCTCTCAATAAGCTACATTTGACTGCTTTAAAATCGTTCTATTGTGAATTATTTAAGGGAACACAATTATTTTTGTTCCCTTACTTTTATACAAATAAGAGTAAACTTATTTTGAGTTTGATTTCCTGCATAAATGTTGGGAAAAACATTAGCGAAAAAGAACAACAGATGTATAATATCATCCTTTGAATGACTGATAATTTTTTAGAGTATTTTAATGAAGGACCGATCCCTCAGCAGGAACAGAACTGTAGAAATAATAATGATTTTATCTAGGTATCATTTTCTATTTTTGTTAGCACTCATTCTGCAGTTTCTTGGTAATTAATTATAGTTTTCTACATACATATTATAAAATCTATTGTATATTACAGCTACCAGTACAACTGTTTCAAATATAAAATGTCAACTAAGATTGTGGTATTTTGTTTCTAATGATAAATATTTATTGGCATGCAATAGGGGAGCCTCCACCCCACAAACTCCTCTGTGCAGAATCTGGTTACCATTTAACGGACTGGCACATTTACAAAGTGCAGCAGGGTTTGTAGATATAAGCGCTAGTAAACCAATCGTATCTGGTCCCATTTGACTGTTATCTAGATGAGGTTTAGCTGGACGTTGTTTAACTGGAGGAGATTTAGCTGGAGTAGGTTTAGCTAGAGGAGATTTAACTGGAGGAGGTTTAACTAGAGGAGGTTTAACTAGAGGAGGTTTAACTGAAGGAGGTTTAACTAGAGGAGGTTTAGCTGGAGGATGTTTAACTGGAGGAGGTTTAGCTGGACGTTGTTTAACTGGAGGAGATTTAGCTGGAGGAGGTTTAGCTAGAGGAGATTTAACTGGAGGAGGTTTAACTAGAGGAGGTTTAACTGAAGGAGGTTTAACTAGAGGAGGTTTAGCTGGAGGATGTTTAACTGGAGGAGGTTTAGCTAGAGGAGGTTTAACTGGAGGAGTTTTAACTAGAGGAGGTTTAGCTGGATGAGGTTTAGCTGGATGAGGTTTAGCTAGAGGAAGTTTAACTGGAGGAGGTTTAACTAGAGGAGGTTTAGCTGGAGGATGTTTAACTGGAGGAGGTTTAGCTAGAGGAGGTTTAACTGGAGGAGGTTTAACTAGAGGAGGTTTAGCTGGATGAGGTTTAGCTAGAGGAAGTTTAACTGGAGGAGGTTTAACTGGAGGAGGTTTAGCTGGATGAGGTTTAGCTGGATGAGGTTTAGCTAGAGGAAGTTTAACTGGAGGAGGTTTAGCTGGAGCAGGTTTAGCTGGATGAGGTTTAGCTAAAGAAGAGTTCTCAGGTTTCTTCTCACCCGGCTCCTCTCATACTCTTTGCGGGACTCAGAGAACAGCTTGGCATTGGAGATTGAGATTCCACAGAAGGGCAAATACATCTGCAGCACCTGAGAAGGAGACAGGAAACAGAGCAGCCCTCTGTGTCATTTGATCTGCGAAAGTCAGAAATGGAGGATGACCCGCAGAATGGCCTGACAACAACCAATAAAATGAGAAATTGGATAATAAACAGAGCAGTCAGCTGTATGACCAGCGACTGCGTGTGCAATGATGACAATACAGTCTCTAGCTGTTTTCTGCTGTCTCAGGACACTGCCAGCTCCAGTAAAAAGATCACTAAGGGTACATCTGCAATTACCGAGGGCCAGAATCTCTGCAACCATAGCGCAGTCGTGGAATGACTGGCTACAACCTGAGGGGACACATTATTAATGTGAGGGTGCTCTGCGCCCTAAGGCACCTGCGTAAACCCGGATTAATGACGGTCCAAAGCTTGGGTGAGTAATCATGAAACTAAATATTGATCGCGTAATAAATAAGTTGCAAAGAGGCAAATTAATTGGACTGCCTTTAATTGCAAGGGTCTGAGTGGCAAATAATCAGAATAGCTGTTAATTTCCTGTGTCAGGAGACACATTTCAGGGCTGTACCTTTTCCTCAAGGCCAAGCAAACCAGAGGCCACTAAGTCTGGTATTTACATGGGATGCAGCCCGGATCCCAATTTAATTGTCAGGCTTGGTGTTTACGTCGTGTAACAATACTAGGCTGCACATCCATGCACATCCATCTCTTACAAGTGTAAGAGATAAGAACATAAGAACATAAGAACATAAGAACTATACAAACGAGAGGAGGCCATTCGGCCCATCAAGCTCGCTTGGGGAGAACTAAACTAATAGCTCAGAGTCGTTAAAATCTTATCTAGCTCTGATTTAAAGGAACCCAAGGATTCAGCTTGCACTACATTATCAGGAAGGCTATTCCATACTCTGACTACACGCTGCGTAAAGAAGTGCTTCCTTAAATCCAGCTTGAAATGTTCTCCCGCTAATTTCCACCTATGGCCATGAGTTCGTGTATTTAAACTAATGCTGAAGTAATTTATATCAGTTTCCTTTCTAAAAGTAAAATCCAAAGTACTGTGATAACTGTAGTAACCTCTGATCCAGCTGATACATAATTATCAAATGGAGAAGTAAAGATCGCAGTACCATCTTAATATTAACAGTAAATATTATTCTAGGTGTGTGAGTGTGCCCTGCAATGGGCTGGCCCTCCATCCTGGGTTGTTCCCTGCCTCGTGCCCATTGCTTCCGGGATAGGCTCTGGACCCCCCGCGACCCAGTAGGATAAGCGGTTTGGAAAATGGATGGATGGATGGATATTATTCTACTTCTTGACATGTTTCTGCCCCCTTGTGGACAGTATTGGGAAAGCATGAATCCGTAATTACTTAAGATTCACAAACACATGTACACAGTTATTACTTGCAGTAAGATTAATACATATAATCATTAAGTATAACTTAGCTAATGTACAGTTCAACCCTAGAAGGAGAGCAAGATATTAGCATATAGTAATAAAGCTACTTCGAAATGAACCTTTATAATAATCAAAATCTTAAATCATTATGATATAAATACAATTGTAATTAGATGAAAGTAAAGAGCAGGTACAAGCCCATAAAAAGTATGACATTCCCAGGGAACATTTTCTAGTAGTCCAGCCCTTTTCCATAAAAACCTGAGCTATGAAAGGGCAGGAACCTAATCCAGAACTTGGCATCTCTGTAGTGAGAGAGCTGGATCTGATGAGAGAATACAGCAACTCTGTGTTGTGCTATAAAATGTAGCTGAATTAAAGGAGACCCAAATGGAGATACATGCTTTTCTGTTATCATCACCGCTCTGCAACACAGACAGACACTAGCATTTAGCTACTTATCGGGGGCTTCGATTCAGAGCACATTTTACCCATTATTACTCCTGGACAATGTCGAGTACCTTTCTGAAGGTTACAGTAACAGACCCCTTGGAATTTCAACTGACAATTACATGCTCTTAACTGCTTATTGCCTAGAAACTCATACTGACGATTTGTGACACTCATGGAATGTTAACTTCAAGAAGACCTGAGGGCAACCCCATTATTTTTAATTGTAGTTATGGATTAACGATACTGAGGTACGGTGAGGAGCAAGCACTGATTCCACCACATGACAAACCACCTCAAGGATGAGAACCGGAGAGCTGCCATGTGTCAGGTGACACCTCAGCGCCACACTAGTCCAAATGGACCAGTGGGAGGTTTTTTTCTGGTGGCTGAAGTGCCAATCCTGCCACCAACCCCCAAGAAATTCCCTGTAAGTTGGAGGACCTCCTTGTAGGGCTGGATGTAGAATAACGTCACACCCAAGATAAAGCAAGGGCAGGGTAAGGGCCTTGCTCAAGGGCCCAACAGAGTAGGATCACTTCGGGCATTCAGAGGATTTGAACCAGCAACCTTCCAGTCGCGGACACAGATCCTTAGCCTCAGAGCCACCGCTCTGTCCCGTACTGAACGATACTGAACATCAAAATGCTGTTTGACCACATTAACTCCATTAAATCCACCAAGCACATAACTATACTAAGTCCGTCCCTTAGTTTTCTTAAAAGAAAAAAATTATCAGCCATGGTATTTTGCCATTAAAAAGCAAACAAGCAGCTAAAAACATGTATTTCCATGACTGGCAGTGGGTCATTGAGTACGTTGCGTGTGTAGGATGCATGTAAAAGGACAAACATTTCGTTCACTTTTGTTTCATTTTCCCGTTCACCATCCTACTACATTGCAATAACATCGTCTGAAAAGCCTATTTACTTTTATATTTTATATTCCATGATTCCAGAGTGTGGGCAGAATGCATGTATATTGTATTAGACCGGTCAGTATGGTAAAGGAAGGTTTTTTACTGTAGTTCACAGCAGGGTCCCTGTTTTCCACCCAGCCCTCACCTTCTCATCGTCGTCCGTGAAGGCAGTACCCTCTGGGCTCTTGTTGATGGCCTGCACCACTCCAATGACGTCGCCATCGCTGTTGCAGATCGTCATGCACAGGATGGACCGAGTCTTATACCCTGTCAGCCTGTCAATCTCGTCACTGAATCGATGGTCCTGAGAAACGAATACAGTCATTCAGCCCCTTACACACGCTGCCGGAGGAAAACAATCACAGCTAATCTGTAGTTTGCACATTAATGATGCTCTTTGGACACAGGTTAAGATGCACAAGAACTGCAAATATAATACAAAATTACAAAACACTTTTAATGGCATTATTGCGCCATTTCATACCCAGGTAACATTACTAATATCCCGAGAAGAGTATACTTACTCATTTATATTACTATAACATACAATATATATATATGTTTTTTTTCCCTAAATATTACAATTAAGTGATAATATCTATTGAACTAATGCTACTTTAAAACAATTTTCCACGTTTCAACTAATATAATCCACCAGCATGGTAACATGGTAACATGTAAAAGGCAAATCGCATTTTAGCTATTAATATAAATCACTTAATGATCTGAAAGGATTATATAGTTCCATTGAAAGTAGCTTATTACCTGTTTACACTCTCGACACATACGATATATAAGATACTGAAACTATGTGGCAGAATTACTGTTAGTGATGTTGCAGTATCATCTCTATTATTATTGCCTTATATTAATATTAATATAGAAACATAATGACCATCTGCAACAGAAAAAGAACATCCAAAAATTAGTGACCGGTCATTTCCCTGGCATCATATATATCCAAGTTATTGCACATTATGCATAATGCTAAAAACCGAACAAAGAAAATGTTCAGGATTGCCTGATTCAGGAGGATTGTCTTACCTCATAGGCGTTGGGAATATTGACGGTCTCCCCGTGCTCGGCCACGTACCCAATGATGCCTTTGCCCCAGGGGACCTGCACTTCGCTGGAGTTTAAGGTGCTGGAAGAGGGCCGGACCGTGGCTCCGGCATGCACGTCAAAGAACTTGGACACCAGTGTTTTCTTGTGCGGGGGTCCCTCCACAAGAAAGAGCGAGCACCTGTCGGCATCCACTAATATGCACACATTTATTAGGATCTTATAACAAAGGCTTGTCATATCCAGGTCATTGGAGATGTCTTTTACTAGTTCCAGGAAAAACTCCCTCTCGTTGTTCTCTTTAAGTCGGTATTTGTAGTCTATGGCGCTGGAGGCGTACTGAGGTATATTTACCCTGGACTCGAGCAGGGCGCTCAGGATGTGAGCTGTGGTCGGGGGCAGGGAGCTGGCTTTTCGGAGCAGCGCCCGGCGGCGCACACTGGACTGGGACTCATGGGCGCTTACGTGCTCGTCGTAGGTCCGGTGCGCAGTCATGGCTTTGGACCGAGCGAAGTTCCGTCTCAGCTCCATGTGAGAGCAGCGTCGCTGGAGTCCATCCGTCTGCCACAGCGGGTCCCTGGTCGATCTGCGCTTGTCTTCCACCAGCGACACTTTGGACGGCTGATGCTCCCTCAGCCACCTGCTCACCATCTCGCACTTTCCCTTCCTGATTAAATACTCCTCGAAAAGCTCCGGGTGGCCATCCAAAAACGCCTCCACGTCGGAGAAGTCGAGCGCAGTCATCGCGGCAAAGCAGAAAAGAAGAAATTAAAATGAAAAATAACTTGAGTTAAGTTGGACTATTTGTCAGCTTCTACTGTCCTGCCCACCGGCATCCCCATCGACTCTGATTGTTTCATTAGCAAATACACATATATTCAGCGCAGGTCCCTGTTGCTCCTACGCTGTCTTGCTCGGGGCTGAAACATTTCGTTCCTAACGACGGCAAATAAATAAATAAATTAAAGTAAATTAAATAAATAAATGCGCATCTGTAGAGTTTACGGTAAGTTAATGACCATCTGACAGCACGGCAGCTTATTTAGGCAGGCTGTCACGTGGCACCCAGAGGGAAATTATGAGTTTTGGTTATCAGCGCTTGAGTTGGCCAAACCAATGCATTTACTGCAATCTGTTACTGCGATAGGGACGTCAGTAACGTGCTGCTTATCACTACCGGGTACTTGTGCAAAGTTCGTGTACACGGCACTGTGCACATATATGCATTTATTGTGACTAAAACAATTCTGGTATGAAAGTCTCGGTTTAAACCATACGAACTCGATAAGAATCAATGGGGTTTGGACAGCAGCCACTATAAAACTGCCGTTTTTGTCATAAACCAGTAGATCGTGATGTTGCAAATGGTGAATGTTGCTCTTTCCCAAAACCTGTGTGATGTATTATATAATCAAAATCATGGTATAGCTGGTGATAGACCTTCACATTATTTGCATAAGACTCTTTGCACGATATACTTACACTACTTCTGTGGCCAGCAACTGCCTTCCGAAAATAGTAATAATGTTCCCACAGGGGTCAGCAACTGATGAGTTTGTGGAGTGTTTAAGCTAATTCAGTAATGTTAAATATGCGGTATTAATTAACAAATAAGCCTAGTATTGCTGCACTTCATAGATAATATTAACCTTCACAATCGGTCTGTTTCACACCTATGTCTTATTAGAGGCATTTTTTAAATTCTAATAATGTTTAGTCTGTGTTCTGTTATTACAAGAATGCCTGGTGGGGAAACGTTGTTTTGCTGTTAGCATTATGATGATTGCCAGCTCCTTATCTCACTGCTGCGTCCCTGAGCATCTTATAATCGCCGATTCTGTCAGAGGGGCCTGACAGCCTCATGCTGATTACCAGGCAAGACTCCCCTTTTCCTTCAGGCTCTCCGAGATGCACAGGGCCCACTCAGTACTGTGCAAATTGTAGTTTAAAATATTCAGTTTGTTCTCCGTAAATCTGGACAGACCCCACTGCTCAGAGCTCTCAGGCTGTTGCTCTGTGCATCATCCCGACCGCAGACTGAGGGCCAGGCCAGGTGCGTACCTACACATGCGGGTTGCCTTTGTGGGCAGAGTATGGTCTGGTGGATCTGTGCTTCCGGTGTTAGTTCATCAGCTTTTGGCTGCTACAGTAGATACTTTGGTTCACTGTTGACTTTGACATTGCTCATAGTGACTTGTTGGAAACACAAAAATCTGGTCTGTGCTTCTTCTTTAAGAAATGAGTCTGACACCGGATTGGTATTTCAGGACATACAAATAAGCCTGCTGATCTTCTCTGAGGAACTGACTCTACCATGCCGTACATTCTCAACTGGCATTTCATCTAACTTAATGTGGGATTCTCCGTCTGCAAGAAGAATTTTGATTTGAGCAAAAATTGCATCAGCAGTGAAATGCCATTTAAACAGAATTTCTCTCACCAGCAGGTAAATGACTGCAAAAATATGCTTGATTGATGTGATCTACTTTTGTATTGCTGTCGTGTATTTACAATTTTACCTAAAGTCTGTTCTAAAATTGGAATGCACTAATCTGGCTTCACTTTCAGGCCAATTTATGCGATTCAGACTAAGTTTAGTGCCAATGCAAAATGTATCCTTGGGTTTGGAGTCTTCCGAAAGTTTGAGTCGTGGATGTAATCGGTGTTCATTTGTACACATATATCTTCACTAAATATTAATAAGCAGAATGACCTGCTTGGGGGTGCATGGTATTCACAGTACAGGGCAAAATGGAGTCTGGTGCAGAAACTGGCCGGTAAATCACCGCCTGTAGGAAATCCCAGTGCATTCCAAGATCTTTGAAAACACCTCATGAAATCCAGGTAACACTAAACTTATATGAGGTTCCCATAGTAACATTCTGTAAAATGTAATGTATTGATCCCACACTGGGCAGCAATACCAAGCTGCATACATACCTGCACAGCATTCAAGGTAACACTCCTTTAGAAGCTGTTAAAAAGATTTAGCGTTTGAAGGAACTAATTTCAAAATGCTGGACTACCGGAACGCGGAAGTATCATTCAATCAACCATAAATGAAGACTTTTTATTACATTCTGGCTTAAATTCAAGCACATTAACAGAATCACCCAAGGTGACGTTTTTGGCATTTGGGGACCATTATTCAATTTTATCTTTTTTTTAGTCCAGAAACTTTAATCATCACATTAAGGATAAGGTTAAGATATGTCCAGTAAAATGGTTATAAAATTAATTCATAACCACTTATCCTCAGAAGGGTCATAGAGATTAATCCATCGCATGGGGCACATGTGCTACGGGCAAGTCAGAGACATCGATTAGAGCCGGCAGTATTGGCACCAACATTAATGATGCATAATGCACTAATGACGTGGCAGCCCTTGATTTGTTGATCCTTTTACTTATATTAGTCAATTACAATAACGATCGCTTAAATATAAAAGTAAATAGAGCTGGTGACATGACGTGTCTTTATGATGACCTGATAGATCTCTATTCATACCTATAGTCTCTATTAATTTTATACAGTTTTATAACTCTCTGTAGCTCTCTGTATTCACAGAGAATAGTGCAGTTTAACTCTTGAAGCAAAGTGAGACTGCATTGCTTTGATGAAACTAGTTAACATTTTATGGAAGAAAATGTGCAACTTCGGATTTAACTTCGTCGGGGGGCGGGGCGAAGTTCGGAACCTCACCCATTCATCATGACAATATGATTATTTGTTGTGTGTGTGTGTGTGTGATTATTGGGGGAATTACTACCCCCGAACCCCCATCCCGTAATTCTCGCCCATGATTTAAGGTCTCTAAAAGCAATTGTCAAGATCCCCTCCCACTAACCAAAAAGGATTACGCCTTCATATATTAAGTTAACATTCACAAGGACGAGTTTTATGTTTTACGTAAAGATTTCACAGAGTTAAATACTACAATAGCGGGTCCCTGGTTCCTGTGGGGGAAAAAAAGTTTTGTATCATCAGTGCTTTAACACAGAATACCCTCCACATTTTCCGTGTAATAGTAATTTCGAAATTACTTCTAATATCGTCTAAAAACATACGATAAAAATAAAACGCATAGGAAACTCAGAGTAGCTAAACCATTATCACATTGCTCCTATATACTGTAAACAAGATTTGTATAAATATATATATAATTAACCATGAACTAGCAATATTGTATTCTTTAACAGTTCCACATTGCATGATAGCCATCAGAACAGCAGTAGACACTCCAGATAAGACTGTTCTGCGGCTGCATGATATGAGCAGGCCGGGCTCTACGTGATCAGCGGTCGTGCTGAAAGACCCACAAGGTTTTTGTTTTAACCCGAGAAGGTCAGAGGGAAACATTAGTGTGCTTCGGTGTTCTGGAAACTGACATAGGTATGGCGTCAGGCGAGTTCCGCTTGTAAAACAACCCTAATGGTTTAGGGTAAATAGCTGGTTATACGTCGTAGTATTTAAAAATGTTACAGTTAACTGTAACACCCACTTCTGGTCATTAAATTACAGCGAAGTGCGCGATTTGTCAGCGTTTGTAAAGATGTGTGGTGGTTTTCTTTGCGCGTTTCAGAATAGCCTGAATTAATACAATATGATTGTAATAAATACGGTTATGTACAAGCTGCATGCTTTCTTGAATACATAATACATAAGACGTTTATCTTAGTCAGTTGCCAACGTGGAAGGTGTATGTTATTAATGTGACCGCACGTGAAACCGGAGCTGGGCCCTCGCGCAGGAGGCTCTCTGGTGTCCCTACCTGCGTGTCAGAAGCGCAGCTTAAGTTTCATTCTTTGTTTGGCTTCGCAGTTTCCTTTGAGGTCAGCTAATGAGCTGTACCAGTGACACACGTCAATGCGGAAAACCTAATGACAGAGGCTTCATGCTTTTGCAGAGATTGTACAAAAGCATATCGATTTCTCGCACTGTTTTAAATTATAAGGGTATTCCATTGTTATAAGAAATTTATATCGGGCCTAATAAATTAAGATTTATGGCGTATAACTTGTATGCGTCACCTAAATTAGACATAAAAATCTCAGCTTATCCCATTTGATTTTCTTTTTGCCGCCGCAACTACAAATGGTCTAACAGGTAAAAATACTTATCAGTTAATAAGATTAAATTATGTATCGCATTATTAGCATTTTTAACGCGACCATTTTTTAAAGAACAAAAAAAACAATAGCTTAGATGTTTTTGATAGTATTTATAGCTCCACCACGTCCCACTGATAAAGGTTTCACTACGTTTCACGTCACACTGAGAGTATAATCCTGTATTAAAGAACTGATCTTTGATTAGTTTTAATTAGAGATTATCTGGAATGAAAAAATGCACACTACCAGGTATAAGAACGACTGAACTTCTGTACTAAGTACTGCCCATTCTAATCGATAAATTTTATATGTTCAATTTTTGCAAAACGCAGCTCGTAAATATGACAGAAAAAACTGTGCTGCAAGTATACATAGGCTATAGGTGATGCTGGTGGTGGTGTGCCGCTTTGGATCGAGTTTCCATGAAGAGAAACACGATACTGGCCAGACTGTGGCTGGAGAAGCTGGCCTGTTGTTTCTCATTGCCCATCCCAATGGCCAGTGCAGGAATTCAAGCCATTGCTACTGATACCAGCCACAAAGGGGTATTCTCCTTTGCTACGGATGACTCTGCATACGCACACTAACCCCAGGGGGACAACCAAGCCTGTCACAAACACCCCCCAAACGCCACTGTCTACCGGAAAAGACGCACGCGGGGAAGACTGGCCCTCGTTCTTCAGGCTGCCAACAATGGATCAAGTCAGACCTTCCCTTCAGTGCCATCGTAACGGTGCACATAACCAAAAGGTCCTCCCTCAGCTGAGGTATGATTCCAGAACTTCTGCAATGGCCCATAATGTGCTGTGTGGTCTGAGGGCTTGTTTGGCGCTTTGCTTTTCCCGGAGGAATCGTATTTTGCAGAAGTATCTACCTCTATATACTACTTTTGTATTTGCCTCTAGGGTGAAGACAAGCAACTGCTTATTTTTAAAATAAAGTTGTCAAAATGATATTTCTGTTTATTGTCATGACATCGTGCCTCTTTTGAGTGCATCATGGTAAAATGCAATATGCATATTCACTGTGACAGCAGTAACATCTGCCAGTCACTCCCCATTTTTAATGAGGTTAAGCCAGTTTACTCTTTCAATTTTGATGAAATAGGATCTCGGCTCCAAGTGCAGAATAACTGCATCGGTACAACGGAATGCGCGATCAGGACAGACACGCCGCAAAAACGACGTAAGAACATTTTGGTCGGACGAAACACAGCGCCATCCAGCGGTTGTGAAGAGTTATAGGCGCATCAACCATGGCCGATACGTCATACGTCGGTATTCAAAAGCATTACATCGACCGTATACTGAATTTAAGTGTAAATATGGGTTTCAAGAGAAACAATTGAAAGGTCAGCTTAAGAACTCGCGTGGTCTTTGTTTATTTACGTACTTAATACGATTGTGGTAACTGCATCTGTAGAATAAGATTTTTATGTCAGAACACATGCGACAATAAAACCTGAAAATACAAATTCTTTAGTGACAATCGTGTCTTAATTAAGTCATGAATATTCAGCACTGTTTCTCCGCTCAGGAAAATCCGTGTTTCCTTGTTCATTTTAAATTTTATTCATTTAGAAACCTTCCCAGGGACGTCAACATCCCACAGTATCATGACCTGACTTCCACGAAGAAAAGTCACGTTCGCATTAATGACCAACTGTAAGTTGTTTTTCCCTACCACATATTTTTACTTTCATTTAATGAAAAATAAATAAAACAAGTGTGCCTCTCTGAATTTAAGCGTTTTGTTATCATTAAGAGTCAACGCAGCGTTAGCTGCTGGTTCGCTGTTGCTTTTATATACTTGTTTTTTATGGGAATAAAAAAAGTAGAACAACTGTATCAAGATACGCGCTAACGCCGCTATACTACTAAACACTAGATGGCGCAGTCTGACCATTTTTTATGTCACAGTGACAAAAGATTCATTCCATTCCAATACTTTAGTACCGGACGTCTTATGTTGGGCGTTTCTTTTTCAGAATCCCAGATCCCACTAAAATTAATATATGGTGAGTATCATGTATCATCGCTGTGCGTCTGTCAGTTTCATCCATTAATTCGGCGAATTGTCTGATCTGCTACGACCCGCGGTCTCAGCTGGGCATACAGGTGTGAAATTTCAAGTTTTCTATACAGAATACACGTCTGTGATACTTTGCGCTGGTTGTGCCTCCGTTCAGGATATGACAGATCGCTACAAAGCTCATTGGATTGCTTGTTGTTTTCTCTATGGCATCGGGCTTCTAATGTGGGATTTTCCTTGCCTGAGTGACAGTGTGCCTCGCTGTCTTGCCTGCTGTGTCGGTACCCCCAGTTCTCAGGGTTAATTTACTTTATAGATCAGAGTGCTGGGTGACATATTACTGTATATCTGCCAGATTGATGTGTTTCATTTGTTCACATATTTTTTCACCGTCTCTCAGATCCCTGTCACTCTCACAGAAATTGCCTCCTCTTGACTCTAACCACTTCTCCTCCTCTGTATCGCTCACAGTGAGAAAGTGATAACTGATACGACCCAGAGGCACCATCCATACCAGTCCCATGTCTCCCAGTTCGCAATGTTCCCCAACTTCTGCTTCCCAGTTGATCCAGAAACTGAGGTCCAAGCCGCGGGAAGATCCCATCTTGACCCCCTCGTCCCAGCGAAGATTCCGAAAATTACCATTCTGAGCAAAACCAAGGGTAAGGAGGAGAGACATTGAAACAATATAATTCAAGATTAAGGCATTTTAATTGCTCACATACATTAAAATTGAGTCAGATATCAAGCGGGACATTTCTGCTGTACTTAGGTGCCCCTTATCGCCATGAGGTGCTGGAGCGGCCCGCAGACAACAGGACACACGTGCTCACATGTCCAGAACAACAGGGCTTCCACCTTGTGAGAAAATCATGTATAATTTATTTCACCTCTATGCATGTGACCCTTTCTTTCAATGGTTATGGTGCCCGTGTAGATCTTCGATGGTGTCCTGATGATCTTCAATGTTCTATCTGTCTTCAATAATTCCAAGTCGAGGCCCGACGAAGGTCAGAAGTTCTACCCCACAGCCCCGAAGACAATGTGCACCAACAAATCTCTCTGCCCTCTGGATTTTACATTATCTGAACGGAGAAGCAAAATTCTTCAGAACCTGGAGCGGTCGCATCGGGTGACTTCCTACCAGAGGGACTTCACAGGTATGCAGTTAGAGTAGAAATGTCCCACACCTGCACTTGTGGCCGATCTCACCCCTGTCAGAAAATGACTTATAATTTTGGTCATGCCTGCAGCAGATAAGACATGGCTCCCCTATCCCAGATGAACGCAATCTACAGTCGTTCTCCCATGGAAACAGAAAGCTACAGTTAGCTTACCTTGCTAGCAAACAGCCTTAAGCAACCCTTGCCTTATGTCGACGACAGATAGCACAATTCTATAGATATTGCAGGCAGATAAGAAACAGGGTCCAATTCCCATGCAGTCCCAGGTACAGCAATAGATATGACTCTAGTACACTAGCAAGATCACATGACAGTTTATAATACATTCTACTGGCATTACCTCATGGTTATACCTCTTTGCCCTTTAGAATGAAGATATACATGTAGGGCGGCCTGTTCAGTCTCATCGTAGCTGTGCTGCAATTCCATATAAAAACAGGGCTTAGAAGCCAAGGGAAGAACATTGAAGGTTGTGCATCATTTGCATGATGCTGTGCTTAGGAGCTGGACTCCTGAACCTTAGGAAGCTGGATGACTTCCATGAGAGGACGGTCACTGGCGAGACGACCCCCCACTCGCTGCAGCTGGTAGGTCACATGCAACCCTCTCCGAAATTATTACGCAATCGAACGAATGTTTCATGTGAAAAAATGTAAATATCCAAGTAACCAGATGCATTCTGCTCAGTGCAGTGTAGTTCTGATTAATTTATGTTTTCGATTGTTTTGTACAGTTAGTTATTAGATTAGATTGGATTAGATTCATTTTTATTGTCCCAAATGACACATACTGCAATTGTTATCGATAAAAAACAAACAATAGATAACATAACTCATAATGCATGAGCATTCGTCATATACAGCACACAGCAAATCCAGATACTCAGATTATCAGAGAACCTTCCACATTCCATTTATAGAACACACATGCACCAGAATGCATAAGTAAAAAAAAGACAATCAACAAACAAATGAACGTATAGAATAACTGCAGTGTGTGTTTATCAATGTATCCAGTCAATCTACTGTTACCGATTTAATGATGCATTTGTTCGTTATAAATAATGTTACGAATGGGTCATGAAGCTTTGGCTGACTTAGGTCTTTAATGGACCTGGGAAAAAAGGAGTTCTGGGAAGTGGAAATACAATATGGATTTGGTAGTGAATTAACTTCAGCTGAAGTTATCATTGTGGATAACTATAATAGTATAAGTCTGCTTGAGATCGCCGTGCCGCCCATGAGTCCATAGCCTCTCATACAGTGGACATAAGACGCGGTTCTGTCCCCCCAGATGAGCGTAGACCAGACCTTAACCATGGTAGCAACTCGTGTATTACACTGCATCTGTGGTGATATACAGGTGAACCGAGACTTTAGCACAAGAGGTCTAGCAAAAGGAACAGGCAGCACCCAGACCTTTGGTTCTGAAGTGGAACAAGTAAGGAACATACCACCCGTCTCCAGCCGGATGGAATACAAGGATTCCCCTTACAGCAAAAAGCAGACCTATGCGATGGACAATCATTCATTTGGCTCGATCCAACCAGCTTCTGCTACTGCGACTTTGGCGAGGGTTTCCAAGGCAGAGCAGAGGCCCAGGTCTGCACCAAACCAGGAGACGTGTAGTCAGCCCTGCTCTTCTCCCGTTTCCCCCAGTAGAGGGCTAAGGGTCAGTCTTCCCAGCTCCAAATCAGTGCTCCTAGACCTACAGGACTCCTTCAGCAAGACAGAAGCACTTCGTCACTCCCGCCAGGTCCTACACGGTAGACCCTTAGACCTTCAAGACAATGTGTGCAAGGGGAGACGACATTACTTGTATGGTTTCAACTCATACTACTTCCGCAACTGAATGACAGTGTCACACTCATCGATACTGAAATAATAATCTGAAAGCTGGAAACCGTGAACTGGCTTTATTATTCTGTGTTTGTTTCACTGAAGCATTTGTTTGCTAATTGTCGAAAAGATCTTCATTAAATAGTAGATTTTAAACTGAAATTCCTTTGAGTTTATATATTCTTATTTATTTTCTTTAATATTGAATGTATGAGTAACAAATTAAAGGTGAATTATATTAATGGAATTATCAAAAATATGATTCTTCTAGGGGGCGGCATGGTGGTGCAGTGGTTAGCACTGGGGGCGGCATGGTGGTGCAGTGGTTAGCACTGTTGCCTCACACCTCTGGGACCCGGGTTGGAGTCTCCGCCTGGGTTACATGTGTGGAGTTTGCATGTTCTCCCCATGTCGTCGTGGGGTTTCCTCCGGTTTCCCTCACAGTCCAAAAACATGCTGAGGCTAATTGGACTTGCTAAATTGCCCGTAGGTGTGCATGTGTGAGTGAATGGTGTGTGAATGTGCCCTGCGATGGGCTGCCCCCCCATCCTGGGTTGTTCCCTGCCTCGTGCCCATTGCTTCTGGGATAGGATCCGGACCCCCCGCGACCCAGTAGGATAGGCGCTTTGGAAAATGGATGGATGGATGGATGATTCCTCTAGGTTCAGCAAGGTGCTTTTATTTGCTTTATTTGGTTCACAATACATATTAGTCTAATACTGCACTGAAAATTAAAACGAATCCTACACACGTATAATGGAGAACAGGTGTCAGGTTACCTTTTCTATTTACTGTACGCTTTTTTATTTATTTAGCTTATATTAAACCTGCATGCATGCATCTATCCATCCTCCATGGGTTATCTGGGTCCAGGTCTGGGGTCAGCAAGTCTGAGCAGGGATGCCCAGACCTCCTCCTCCCCAGCCACCTCCTCCAGCACCTCCGGGAGGGGGGGGGGGGTGCTGAGTCATTCCCAGGCCCTGGGGTCTCCTGGTTGGACATGCCTAACACACCTCACCAGAGAGGTGTCCAGATGGCATCCTAGATAGACGCCCAAACCTCCTCAGCTGGCTCCTTTTGATGCGGAGGAGCAGCAGCCCTCTCTCTTAGCCTGAAAAGAAACCTCATTTCCACTCCTTATATCCACAGTCTCAGTCTTTCATTACTATCCAATGCTCATGAGCACAGGTGAAGGTAGGAACAAGCAGTAAATCCCTAAAACGTTCCCCTGTGACAAGTAAAACAATCTACTTTTCATTTTGACTCCTACTGAGCTATTACAACTTCCTGTCTGAAGAGTTCATTACTTGTCCAATGATAGGGCCACTTAAAGTAATTTAACTCTGGGCTGAGAGGATCTGAGGAAAACCACAGACCAATTCGTTCCAGAAAGCACTTCAGCCCTGTGCACCATCACGGCTGTGTGATTGTACCCCGGCTAATCCTGACATGTCTCCCTCTTGCCTCTTGTTCTCGCACATTACTAATCACCTCTTAATTGCTTACTCCATCCCTAAGAGATACAACCATACTGCCAGAAATGATTGTCTTATGGATGAGTGGGCCCAGAGGATGCAGGATCAGCAGCACCACTGAATTCACATTCACTGGGTGGGTGAAGGGCGGCATGGTGGTGCAGTGGTTAGCATGGTGGTGCAGTGGTTAGCACTGGGGGTGGCATGGTGGTGCAGTGGTTAGCACTGTTGCCTCACACCTCTGGGACCCGGGTTCGAGTCTCCGCCTGGGTCACATGTGTGTGGAGTTTGCATGTTCTCCCCATGTCGTCGTGGGGTTTCCTCCGGGTACTCCAGTTTCCCCCCACAGTCCATAAACATAGTGAGGCTAATTGGAGTTGCTAAATTTCCCGTAGGTGTGCATGTGTGAATGCATGGTGTGTGAGTGAGCCCTGCGATGGGCTGGCCCCCCATCCTGGGCTGTTCCCTGCCTCGTGCCCATTGCTTCTGGGATAGGCTCCGGACCCCCCGCGACCCAGTAGGATAAGCGGTTTGGAAAATGGATGAATGGATGAGTGGGTGAATTCATAGTAATTGTTGTCAGTCTAAAACATTTAACATTAAACAGGTTTTCTGGAGAACAGCAATACGCATAAGTAAGTTGGACTGCAAAGGTACATCATGATCCGTCTTCTTTTGTAATGACGCACAAAGACACGTTTAAGGGACTGCGTTGAAACGACACAGTTTTCTATTTATAATGCAGCAACAAAGAGAAGTACAGTAACACGCTACCTTTTCCGTGTATCGTCTAAAAGAATCTTAACATACCCGTACATTTGGATCACATGTAACAGATTTTTTGCACATTTCCTAAACCACCTTTTCACTCTAACGTGACTTAAGCTGTTTAAACAGAGTATATATGTGGTCAGAACCAGCGCCCAGCTGGGTTTGCACTTCAACTTAAATTTCACTTAACAACAGGTGGCATCACCAAACCAAGACGGTCATGCCCGCCAAGGATTCCTGTCATCCTCCTGCAAACACATCTCCTGAACGGCGGCATCTGTTGTCAGTCTGTTATATTAGCATGTTTATATTTGTCATACGCTGGTGATGGAGAGAGATATATATTTCGTAAAATTTAGATTGGGATTTATTTGAGAGACTTCACAGACGAGGTCACTTAACATTCTCAAGGCGCCGAGATAATAGCAGTTTCATATTACGCAAAACACTCAGTTTACGCAGGTACAGCTTACACCCCCCCCCCCCATCCCACCCTGCATTTCTGGTCTTTTCATCATGTGGCTAAAAGACATTCTTGTCACAAAAGTGGAGAACTTTCAGGTAACTTATGTATTCATATCTTTGTGGGGACCATCCATCCGTCTTTTTTATGGGAAAAACCCTAATCCCAACTATCACAACTTTAACCCCTATCCAGCCCTAACCCTAACCTTTGTCATTGCCTTTACTTTTCTAACCCCATTGAGACTGGCAACCAGCAGTTTCATGAGCTGAATCTGGCAAGCAATATGGAAGACATGTACTCAGCTTCCATTTTCCTTCGAGCGCATTACGGCTGGACTCCCCGGTGATAAGAAGTCCTTCTGGGGATTTCTGCAAACAACTCAACACATGTGAGCTGTAATGGAAACGGCAGCCATTCATTGGTCTAAAAGATAATCAAAGAGCCGAGCGTAAGGAAGTGGATCAAGATGCCAGGCATAACTGCTAATAATGCTAATATTGTCATGACCTTGGTTTCATGTCACGGAACACGCACTTGACAATGCTAAAGGCAATCGGGCAATGGTTTCACTGGCTATGAGGGTGGTATGCACCCCCGCTGGGGCCAGGGATTAAATTATAGGGTGTAGCCTGGCACCTGCGCAAATGCAGGTTTTTTGCGCTGGGGAAAGCTAGCCAGCTGCTTTTAGATCGCTCCCATTTATTCAATATGCATTATTCGAAAGGGCTGCTCGCAAGCATCTACATTAGTGATGTGTTGTCATGGTGACTGCAGGGGGATACCTAGTACAGTGCTCACCTCCTCGCGGTCGTGGTCTTTCGGGATCCCCAGAGAAGCTGCGAATTACATTCTTTATCACCGTAACTTCCAGCCTCTTGTTCCACCCATGCACTAATTTCTTACTACGACGAACTGAACGCATATAATGAACAACAAATTTAACAAGCTACGTACAGCAACCCGTTTTGAAAATGATGCACGTCTTGCCTTGGTGCGTCATGATAAGCATTCATTATTCATCATGTGATTCAATTCGGTCATTCTTGTCCTGTATTTAAAAACTCATGAAAGCTGAAATGGTTTGCCGAATACTGGAAGCTGAAGATACTCTCTGGATTTACCAAACAATTTTCACAGTATGTCAAGTAGTCCTCCAGTTTTATATTAATATTTATTGATTAAATTTAGTACATTTACCTACAATAAACAATAATAATATTGATACAAAAAATACAACGGCATGGTGGGGAGTAACAGTAGAAGAACCAGAAATATTATAGATGTATGCGTACTATGAGTTACAATCCAAGCATCATTTATTCTGTTATTCCATTTCATGCCACCCTGCACTTTGTCAGGAAAAATGCCAGAACATTCAACACTAAAACAGAAGTCTGAATCAATTTTGTGCTCACCAAATCTCATTTAACGCCGTCATAATTCACTCTAATGGTTCTTCCCATAACTACTTCTTCAGCATAAAAATTATGTTGGGGCTTGTTTCTGATCTTTCCTGGGACCGTTTTGTAAAGGGATGGTTATAGAAAATTTTAAAATAAATTAATCTGGGTCTCACCATCAATACGATTTCATGCAACTTAATTGTCGCACACGTTCTTCAGGGTAGCGATTTGAGAACGGATGGAAAAACACAGCGGTTAATACCTAGTTATCTGTAACCTAACTATGTATGTCAATGAATATAATAATTATTTTAAATAATAACGTATATGTAAAACAATCAATATAGTACCCGACGTCAACTTGGCGTGTTGGTGTACCAAGTGACTGTCACGTCACGGAAAAGAAACTGTTTAGCACCCCCCAGCCCCGCCTGCAACACCCAAAAGAGCCACGTCCAAATCGGCATTCTGCAATGATTGGCTATTTCGCATGTCAATCAGCTTTTTCTCCGCCCCTTCTGAAAGCGCTCTTATGCTGTTCCATTGGCTTTCATGCACATTTCTTGTAAAGTGGAGGACTACAATTTATGAAAGTAAACTCGAAGACGTCGAGTACAGCGCGCACTTTTGACACATTGGCAAGGCACAGAAGCTGAACATTCAAAAGTCTTCCAAAAGGGCATTATTTGATTTTTTCGCAGCTGTCCAGTTGGTTTTGCAGTCAGTGCTTTTCATTGTATCTGGAGACGCAGTAAACTGAATTACAGTAGCCCTTTTATATTGAACAGAAGCGTTTTTATCCTAACGGGACTGACACTTCCAGAGAACAGGACGGAAGCGGACATTCCGGAAAAAATACCCAATCAGAGGTAGCCTCCTACAGGCTAGGTAACTGAACTTTTGGCTATATTTCTGTTTGACAGCTGCCGGGTTGACATCCTAAGTTTGTTCCCTAATCGGCATTGAACTGAGTTACATCAAACTGGCCGCGCGGGCAGCGACCGGTTACTTAGCAACTGTCAGTGGCTCGCGGACGGCGCTCGCGAGCTGTGGAAGCTACCTGCCGATATCTACCTTAACTAATTAATACATAATTAATAATAGGGCTATCTTCGGACTGTTTTACCATTATGATTTATCGTAGTCATCGAACGGTGTTGTACAGTGGCTGGGTGATGCACACTGGGCTGGCAAACTTGTTCGCGCTGTCAGTTTATATGTTATGAATTTATTTTTCTTCAGTTGCTTTGTGTGTAAACTGGCAGATATTTAACTGTATGTAAGTGTAAAACATAGCTGAAGGGTAAGGCGTTGTATTAATAAGGATGAAGAAGTTGCTGTAAATATGGGTTAGGAGAATCCAGGCAATGCCGCCTTGACTTTGACATTAATGCACGAGGCACGGCTCTCTAATGGTACCGTTTACCGTCCTCACTGTGCAACGGGCTCGTTAGCCAAGTACTACGGCAGCGACGGTGCATTTGCAATTAAATCGGCACCTCGGCAACCTCGAAACAGATCCCCTGCTTTGCAGCTAATTAATTACACCCTGATTAAAGTATCTGATGCTGCAAAAGAGAGACTTTCCCTTTTCTGGATAAATATAGAACGAGTACATGGTGGTACGTGGTACAGTAATTTAATGGATCAGTTAACATTTATAATTAGGGATATTTTGGTCTGCGCAGGACGAAAAAACAAATATATTGAGCCCGTGATAGTAATACAGTCTTTCCCTCATGTAAGTCTAAACAATAACTTAGGAAGATGTGTTTATTCCATATCATATTTTATAGGAAATAAGACATAGTAATATTCACTGGCTGGCTAGATAGTTCCATTTACATCATTACTTGTCTCCATGGTAACTGATTGTGGAAATGGGATTTGTCCTATATTAGGTCGATATTTAGTATAAGCAATACAAAACAAATGTTCCAGATTTACATTCAAAATCATTTCGTATCTGTCCACTGACATCCAGTGTACTGCGTATATTACGCAATGATGAATGGCATGTTATGAATAGGCGGGTGTTTTGATTCTAGGGCTGGCTGTTGTCTCCTTACAGATTTCCTGAGAGTAGGTGTGTGTTCCTGCAGAGTGCAGAGTCCCAAAGTTCCATTTTAAGAACAAATCTGGTTATTTTCCCAGATAACCCACACAAAGATGTACAGTGGATTAGTAAAGCCCATCTTCATAGATACATATGTCCTGAAAAGCTGACTAATGGAAATAGCAGTTGCCAGAGAATGCCGGTATTCTCCTGGCATGTTACATAATTAATATCATCTGTGGTGTGTTGTGAGGAGCTATGACTGATAACCATGAAAACAGATTTGTAGTTTGCTGGTCTTACAAGATGGTGCATCGAACGGTGAGGCTAGATATTTCAGATTGTACCGCACCACTGGAAAAAGTGTTATAGCAAAACAGAAGGTACCCGGACACAGCAAAGGCAAGAACAGGGTAAGAATATTTGGGCCATAAAAAGACTTTCTGCTTCTTGACTATTCTCAATAAACCTCTTTACATGAGATACTTTATCATATAAGATTTATCTAAGGTATGAAGAGAATATATTTAACACTGAAATGTGCAATCACCGTGCTCAGTAGTTACATGTAGTATGTATGCCAGATAAGATGTTATGGAAATAGAATATATGAAATCTTTAATTGTAAAAATAATTACCTTTTTATTTTTTTTTACTATTTTAGGACAGCAGTTGTTGGCAATGGAAGGCCAGTTATCATTTAAAATCATGCCCCTTATTGAATATCCCACCCTTACGATATTTGTAGTTACGTAATACTGCTTATATTGCATTATGCACCTCAATTTCTCCGTTTCCAGTTATGTTCTTGCTTAATTTTAATTTTCAGGGGCCGATACTGACCCTTGAACCACAGCTGCCCAAGTTATCCAGACTTTTACTGAACTTCAGTGACAAGCAGCGAAACCACCAATTAGCGCCAATAACTTGGAGAAAGACTAGATTTCTCTCCAACTACTGTTTCCATGGACACAGACTGGAGGAGAAAAACTAGTTAGATAATCAGCCTTGGGATGGCGATTCTTTTCACTTAATGTGTCAGAAATTCTGTCAGTTGTTACTCTGTAAATACATATGTTTTTGTAAGATTCTCCTTATAACACCCCCCGGCCTCTTTGGCTGTATGTGCAAACAGCAAACACTTAAACATCAGTTAGTCAGCATATCATCATAGATTGTGACAACATACATAGTAAGAGTTGTCGTTGCATTTTTTTCTGATTTTACCTGCTTTTTATAGCAGTAGTAAGAAGTTTCGGGAAGTGGATTTTTTAAAAGCAGCATTTTTGGAGTGGAGGGGGCCGTTTTGTTTGTTATAAGGCAGCTGGACACAGGAAGCATCATAGGAGCAGCACATAGTGTAATGGTTTGCAAGCAGAATGATAATAATTCTCAAGCAGTTTTCTGGGAACACTCTAATTACCTGACGAAACAATCTCATTGATATGCAGAGATTGCAGAGTGCTCGCCATACAATCATGCTAAGCACCCCTGTAAATTTGGTTCATAACCAGCTGCCTGTCTGGGGGTGTGGTATGCAGAGGAGGGAGTTGACTGTGAAAAGGACAGTCATTGTTGGCTGTTGTGCATGCAAAAGGCTGTGGTGAATAATGCAGCATTGTCTGTGTGTACAGATCTCTTAGATGAATAGATGTCTCCGCCTTATTAAACTCCTACTGTGGCTCGCAAAATGTGTATGCGTGTTATTTTGGCAAATGTATTTTTAAGAATGAGCATTCCTTTAAAGCAAGATCAACTTTTTTTCAGACTACTGTGGGATATAATATAGTGGCTTGAATCTTTTGTGTGTGTGACCCTGTTGGTCTGATTTGCTTTTATGTTGCCATTGTAAAAAAACAGAGGGTAACTTGCCCATTAAGGAACTAAAGAAGAGCAATAGCCTGCAGACTTTGATTGATTGATTTTGATTGATGAAACCCTTTATTGCTGTTGCAATACACCATGTCACTAGTCTAAAGTACCAGCGAAAAAACTGGCCATCAACCCGACCACACATATACACAGACTTTGCCTATGGATCTTAGTTTTAGCAGTGACTCATTCAATCTGCAGAGTTAGCAATTTCAGGTCCAGAAAGTAAAAATCCAGACCATGATTTACTTTCAACCAACCAGTTGAGCATAAAGAGTCACAGTCACAGAGGACTCATCTGGTTAGTTGAAACAAAATCTTGGTCTGGATTTGTACTTTCTGGACCTGAAATTTCCACCTCTGCCAATCTGATCAACTTATCAATATAAATGCATCTTATATCATGATTATTTAACTGTTGTAAAATCAGCGTATTATCTATCATTATATTAATATATATCAGATATTAGGACATCTGTAAAAAGTAGCCTTAATAGGTAATTATTTAAATAATCAGTTGACCTAATCTTGGAGGCAATTATGGGAGAAGGACATTGGTGTGATACCAACATACACACAGATAAGTAAAGACAAATTGATAAGATGAGACAAGATAAACTTCATTGATCCCAGGGAGGAATTCTTAATGAATGATGATGATGATGATGATGATGAATTAAATTACAGAAATATTTCATAACCTATACTAACTCTAGTAACACAGAAATTTATTCAAGTCCATTCAGCACATAGCGAAAGCGGTTAAGAAATCAATTCCGTTGTTTGTGGCAAGAAGAGCATTATTCAGATTGCAGATTTTTAACTTTTACTTTATACAGTTCAGTATTTAACATGTCAGTAGGTTTTTCGTCCACATTTGAGTTTTGGCCCGTTGTGCGATGTATTTTGGAAATGAATGGAAAATGATTTCTTTATTACCTCCTGAACATAGTGCCTGGAGAAGTGAGCTTGGGCATGCATGAAATATTAATAAGTAATAAGGCTACAATATAATAAAGTAAAGGCTACAAGTTTTGTTTTATTATTTGTTTTGTCAATTTTTGTGACAAATGTATAACCTCGTGAATTGCAATCATTCATATAAATGACAAATACATTTTTTTCATTTATTTGCTTTCCTCTGACTTGATGTTTGTCAGAGGGCCCAAAATCGAGTCTGTTTATTGTGACATGGATGGCGTCCCAGTGGTTTTTCTTGACAGGTTAACGAGACAATACTGGGGAATCACCTGGCATTGCATTCTGTGTTTTATTGTGCATTCAGCCAGGTAATTGAATGTGCTCCATTGAGGAAATAAAAAATGTTCAGTGCATTGAGCCCAGAAAGGCAGTGAAACGGAGCCTCGGTGACTCATCATCCCTGATGGCTGCTCTCTTTGGTTCAGTGAGGCTTATTCACTGCACGCTTCAGCTGGAAATTGAGAAGCACTCTTAAAAAAAAAAAAGAAAAAAGAAAATTATGCTTCTTCAAAGCGTCAAGGCCTGGAAGGTTTTATTGCCTCAATAATAAAAACAAAAACAGAAGCAGGGAACCAAGAGTAGAAAACTTCAAAGCACATCTGCTTCCTGAGAAGAGCATGACGAGAAGCAGCACTTCCTCAGAAACTGAAAGCTTACAGCTTAATTTCAGCGCACCAGCAAGAAACGCTGAATTGTAGCAGTCGGCCTGCATACGCGACATACCTTTGATCTTTTTAGCCTCCACCTGTGGATGAAAGATTTACACATATTATTCAGCTGTATGTGTATAACACAGTCCGGACGCTGCTAAGAATGAAAAAATATGACCTCATCATTCATTAGGATGATTATAGCTTTATCGTATTTTTGATAGTTCTTAATATTTTAGAAGGTAAGACAAATGACTGGTGAATTCAAGCGTGGTACTGTGATAGGATGCCACCTGTGCAATAAGTCCATTCGTGAAATTACCTCACTACTAAATATTCTACAGTCGACTGTTAATGATATTTTAACAAAATGGATGCATTTGGGAACAACAGCAACTCATCCACGAAGTGGTAGGTTATGTAAAATCACAGAGCAGGGACAACGTATGGTGAGGCGCACAGCGTTCAGAAGTTGTGAACTGTCTGCAGAGACTTCCCGGAGACTACAGACTTCCCAACTTCGTGTGGCCTTCAGAGTAGCTCAAGACCAGTGCGTAGAGAACTTCATGGAATGGATTTCCATGGCCGAACAGCTGCATCCAAGCCTTACATCAAATGCAGTGCAAAGCGTTGGATGTAAAGGCAGGTGTCCGGATAATTTTGGCAATACAGTGTATATGGCGTTTGATCGGAAGGTCGGCAGTTCAAATCCCATGGTCAGTGGAGGGATCGAGGCCACTAACTTTCAATAGCTACAGGGACTGTCCAACCCTGTTTTCTAAAAAAAAAAAAAAAAAAAAGTACGTCACTTTTGATGAAAGTATCTACTAAACAAATAAAACTTGTAAAAAGAACCCTGCACGGGAATGGGAGAAAATCATTTGGACAGTAGATACTTTTAACAAAACTGTGGCGCAGTGACGTGCACAGACTTTTCGAGTGAAGGGTGCTCAAATTGGGAGCTGTGGCTAACCTGTGTTTATTGCAGGTCAGGGTGAATTTTCATGATTGGGGGAGGGGGCGTCCCCATGGGTTAGTTTTCACAGTTTGCTGAGGGGCATTCCCCTTTGGGAGATTTTGTGTGATCATCGGCTATCAAAATAGGCACTCGGAAGAAGGAGGGGGCATTTCCATTTGTACAGGCGAAAGAGGCAGGGGCTCTGGGCAGCTCAGTCCCCCCCTGCATGTGTCTGTATCGGAAAAAGGACCGCTGTTTCAGTACAAGGCTGGGCACCACGGTCTGGGCATATGCTCTTGGGCCTGTCTGACAGAGAGAAACCAATTTCGTAAGACTAGTAGTTGGAGTGTTAGGGTTCACAAAATTCATAGTTTGCTACAATTTTGGTACAGCAGGGAAAACTGAATTTTGTTTTTTAATTATTATTGAAAATGCAAACTAGGGGTGTACAGATGTCCTGTGACGAATCAGTTATTAAGGTGGCGATTCAGTTACTTTGGTGTGTAACGTCAGAATAGATTTTTGAGGGCAAAATGCTCCTTGAATATAAATATACTACTATATTACTTCTGGGTTGTATCCTGTGACATTAACGTGCTGCAGGTAGGTGCAATGTAAGAGTGCTGGCATGCGAATTTCTGAAACGTAGCATCATAGAGAGGTGATTATCTTTGCACTTGGGGAAACACTTTTCTATTGTAGCATAAAAAGTAATTTTTTCCTAATTAGGAAACTAATTAGGTGACTAAATGCTCCTTAAGGAGACACTATGGATGGTATGCAGGTATCAAAGCAACGCTAACATGCACACAGAAAGTATTCTGACTGCAGAAAACCAATGTCAAGATGAAGGGAAAGTGAAATCCTCAACAATTCAGGCTTTTTTAGGTCTCAAAACAGGAAACGTCCAGGAAAAACAGGTAGTACGGTCACCCTAACATTCTGTAGTTAAGTTCTCATATTTGTAATATTTGTGATTTTTTTCAGTGAAGTTAAACAGGGTGTCGACTCACGTCATAGAAATAATCCAGTAACCAATTAATTGAATCAGATCATGCCAGAAATTAAAGATCTCTGATTAATCAAACTTTTTCCTCAATGATTATTATTGAACTGAATCATTTTGGGGCCAAAGATTTACACCCCTGCAAACACAATTAGGAACCAGGAAAGCAGAGGCAATGTGCCTGTCAACGTGCCTGAACAACAAATCCCAAAAGAAGCTTATTTGTACAAAATAAATATAAATATGGAAAATAAATAAAAGTTGAAAAATAGGGCTACATCAGAGCTAAATCTTGTGTTTCATACTTGTGTATCTGAAGGAGGGATCTGTGAATCCGTCCTGAAATACCGATTCTGTCAATCTGAATGTTTTCATTTTTGATTCTAATGCTCAAATAGCATATTTTTTAAAATAATAAACTGAATGTAAATATTTTTAGAGGGAGCAGGAAATGAACCACTAACAGGCAGCACTGGTCATTAGGAGGGACAAAGAGAAAGGAGTGAAAAATGTAAGAAACGACTGACCACCCCTCCGTGATACAACCTTCGGTATCTCCCATTCCTAATCTGTGATTTAGCAGTAAACACTATATCGCTTCAGTCCGGTCTGAATTTCCTGACAAACCCTCCTTAAATGCTACAGGGAGACTGAGCAGAGGCTCTTTCTGCCGTACTCTGGTTGTACACACGCTTGGATGATGTCATCTCAAATGCGTTAACATTTTAGATGCATTTTCCACAACTACCTCGATTCTCCAAAATGACTGACTGTAACTTCAACCCTAATGAACTCACAGCCAAAATTACCGTAATATTTTCCGTGTTGAATATCTACTTGTGAATTCAGATTCTGCCAGTGTAAAGAAATGTATTCATTCGTTTCATTGTGTGTCCCGAAACATCAATAATGTAAGCAAACAGATCAGGACACATTTGTGTACTGTTACAGAATACGTAGTAGCAAGGTAAATGTGAATTGAATGGATGTTTTTGTCGCCTGACTCTTGCCCCTAGAAGCCCATACACACCCAGCTTACAGAATTGTTTCCGTTCATTCTTCCATCCATCTTCTAACCTAGTGTGGAAGCTCTTCAGGTTCACATTTTGATTTGTCAGATACCACATCTGGGTCACTAACCTCATTCTATGTACACAATGTAAGTAAGCGATTACTATTTACAGTAGCTTTTATTAAAAGGAAATGAAATTATTTTAGCTTCCATGCAATTATAATTTGCCGTTGGCTGTACTTCAAAGGGGACTTTGTTTTCTTTCAGGGAAAACACCACTTTTGTTATTCATCGTTAACATAAAATAGTTCAAGACACGATCAAGAAAAAAGAAAAGACAATTTTAGCATTAAGTAATATCTCATAGCTTTGTCAGCAGGTGAAGAATTCCAGAGAGAAAAATAACCATTGTTTGGCTCTGAATGAACCTTTATAGTTGGTCAAGCCAGGCTCTTCTACAGCTCATGTACTTTATGGTTTTCTATAGGAGGCCTTGAGGGTCAGTCTTGGTCACGGACTGTAATGATGTAATGGGAGTGTGTGGCAGCGAAATGAGCGTGACTCTGTGTAGCGTGGCAGGACCTGAGGGAACAGCACGTAAACAGTCAGCCTTTTTCTGCACCACCACCTCACTTCCTGAACGGGAGCCAGGCACACTTGCGTGTGGCTTTAAGGGCCAACCAGGTGACAGGCTCTGCAGCGTGGGCCAACAGTGGGTCACTGGACCTCTATCTCTATCGGTGACTTCTCAGCTTACAGGGCCAAGATGGGTTTAGGTTCTCTGCAGTCCAACCAGTTAACTGGGTTAGGACAGTGGATACCTGTGGTCGGAGGTGAAGAAAATCTAATGGACAGAGGCATTCAGGCATCTGCTGACTCCTGTGTAGACGATCGTCTGCCTCGTCTGCCTCGTCAGTGTGGCTATAACGAAGGCTCTGATGGAAGCGGCCTGACAGCCCGCAGCCCCGGCGTCAGCCGGATCCGGTTTTGTTCCCTCAAGGTGCCGTCTCGCTTCCTGATCCCCATCTTGTTTTCTCCCGACTCAAAACGTTGTCGTTTGTCACTTTTGTCGAAAGCACACGGCGTCCTGTGTTTCCACTCCACCCCCCACCTTTTTAAGGGAGCTTATTGGGTTGCTATGACAGTCTGTGACATCAAACCTTTTAGAAGCCGCTGTTTACCATGTATTTGGCCAACGTGCTACAAGGTGGATTGTCTTACAGAACTAAGTAGCCATTGTGAAGTGCGTTTGATAGTGCGTAATGTGCTGGCGGTTTTTAAACTTCATTTTTTTTTCAGTTACTGTTAGGAAGCGCTTGTCAGAATAAAGCATCCCACAAAATCTGACTTCGATGGTAAAAATAATATTGACCCATCTCTCCACCTGCCTGTGAAAGCAAAAGCCCCGGAGCCAAGGATGTCCTCAGTGGCTCAGTGGGCTGCCTGTGATCGGAAGGCCGCTAGTTTTGTGCCAGATCTTGGCAGAATAGTCACATCTGTGGGTCCTTGAGCAAAGCCCTTAACCCCCAGCTCCATGGGTGCTGCTAAAGGCGGCTCCCCATCGCTGCCAAGCTGGCTCTCACTTATGTGTGTGTCATAGAGAGCAAGATGGGGTAGGCAAAATAGAACTTCATCATGCTGTATGAACAGAAACCCCACACCGAGGTCTGAAGAAAAGTCTGACAGAGGGGCCAACTTTGTCACGTGACCCAGAGGAAATTCTTTGAATCCAAAAAATCTGAATGTAAGGTTTTACTGACTTTTTGAAGATCTCACAAATCAGGTTAAAATTGATAGATGTTTAAAACGTCTTTTTGATGCCTGCATGAGTTGTCTTGTTGATGGCTGGTTTTATAGCCTGTGTAGATGTTTTCCTAAGATCATCTGCTTCTCACTGTTATAAAATAGGTGAATGGACAGCTATAAAACTAGCCATGCATGATTACGGTGAGGCGTGTGTGTGATCATGGTCGGGCAGTGGTTATAGTGAGGTGTGTGTGTGATCATGGTCGGGCAGTGGTTATAGTGAGGCGTGTGTGTGATCATGGTCGGGCAGTGGTTATAGTGAGGCGTGTGTGTGATCATGGTCGGGCAGTGGTTATAGTGAGGCGTGTGTGTGTGTGATCATGGTCGGGCAGTGGTTATAGTGAGGCGTGTGTGTGATCATGGTCGGGCAGTGGTTATAGTGAGGTGTGTGTGTGATCATGGTCGGGCAGTGGTTATAGTGAGGCGTGTGTGTGATCATGGTCGGACAGTGGTTATAGTGAGGCGTGTGTGTGATCATGGTCGGGCAGTGGTTATAGTGAGGCGTGTGTGTGATCATGGTCGGGCAGTGGTTATAGTGAGGCGTCTGTGTGATCATGGTCGGACAGTGGTTATAGTGAGGCGTCTGTGTGATCATGGTCGGACAGTGGTTATAGTGAGGTGTGTGTGTGATCATGGTCGGGCAGTGGTTATAGTGAGGCGTCTGTGTGATCATGGTCGGGCAGTGGTTATAGTGAGGCGTGTGTGTGATCATGGTCGGACAGTGGTTATAGTGAGGTGTGTGTGTGATCATGGTCGGGCAGTGGTTATAGTGAGGCGTGTGTGTGATCATGGTCGGGCAGTGGTTATAGTGAGGCGTGTGTGTGATCATGGTCGGGCAGTGGTTATAGTGAGGCGTGTGTGTGATCATGGTCGGGCAGTGGTTATAGTGAGGCGTGTGTGTGATCATGGTCGGGTAGTGGTTATAGTGAGGCGTGTGTGTGATCATGGTCGGGCAGTGGTTATAGTGAGGCGTGTGTGTGATCATGGTCGGGCAGTGGTTATAGTGAGGCGTGTGTGTGATCATGGTCGGGCAGTGGTTATAGTGAGGCGTGTGTGTGTGATCATGGTCGGACAGTGGTTATAGTGAGGCGTGTGTGTGATCATGGTCGGGCAGTGGATATAGTGAGGCGTGTGTGTGATCATGGTCGGGCAGTGGTTATAGTGAGGCGTGTGTGTGATCATGGTCGGGCAGTGGTTATAGTGAGGTGTGTGTGTGATCATGGTCGGGCAGTGGTTATAGTGAGGCGTGTGTGTGATTATGGTCGGGCAGTGGTTATAGTGAGGCGTGTGTGTGATCATGGTCGGGCAGTGGTTATAGTGAGGCGTGTGTGTGATCATGGTCGGACAGTGGTTATAGTGAGGCGTGTGTGTGATCATGGTCGGACAGTGGTTATAGTGAGGCGTGTGTGTGATCATGGTCGGGCAGTGGTTATAGTGAGGCGTGTGTGTGATCATGGTCGGGCAGTGGTTATAGTGAGGCGTGTGTGTGATCATGGTCGGGCAGTGGTTATAGTGAGGCGTGTATGTGATTATGGTCGGGCAGTGGTTATAGTGAGGCGTGTGTGTGATCATGGTCGGGCAGTGGTTATAGTGAGGCGTGTGTGTGATCATGGTCGGGCAGTGGTTATAGTGAGGCGCGTGTGTGATCATGGTCGGGCAGTGGTTATAGTGAGGCGCGTGTGTGATCATGGTCGGGCAGTGGTTATAGTGAGGCGCGTGTGTGATCATGGTCGGGCAGTGGTTATAGTGAGGCGTGTGTGTGATTATGGTCGGGCAGTGGTTATAGTGAGGCGTGTGTGTGATCATGGTCGGGCAGTGGTTATAGTGAGGCGTGTGTGTGATCATGGTCGGGCAGTGGTTATAGTGAGGCGTGTGTGTGATCATGGTCGGGCAGTGGTTATAGTGAGGCGTGTGTGTGATCATGGTCGGGCAGTGGTTATAGTGAGGCGTGTGTGTGATCATGGTCGGGCAGTGGTTATAGTGAGGCGTGTGTGTGATCATGGTCGGGCAGCGGTTATAGTGAGGCGTGTGTGTGTGTGATCATGGTCGGGCAGTGGTTATAGTGAGGCGTGTGTGTGATCATGGTCGGGCAGTGGTTATAGTGAGGCGTCTGTGTGATCATGGTCGGACAGTGGTTATAGTGAGGCGTCTGTTCTTGATGTGTTAGAGAGCGCTGGAGTTTGTTTTCTAGTCCGCTCTACTTTGCGGCCGTCTGTCTCGCATTCTGTGGCACTGGCCTGTACTGTATCTCAGCCTTGAGGAGAGCACAGGAGACAAAGGGGGTGATTAATTACCCGCCTGAGCAGACAGACAGTGCCGTGAAAAACCAAGAAAGTCAACTTTGTCCACTCGTGGTCATTTGATGCCCCGTTTACCTTGTGCAACCTGCCTGCACCACAGCACAGCCTCTGAGCAGAGCCCCCCCCGCGACAGAAGCCTTAAGATCCAGCATCGGGGCTGTTTTAGTCCGGAAATAGCAGCATGTCCTGCTTCATGTGATTTTTACCAAAGAAATCTGTAATAGCTGGAGGATTCCTGAGAGTGAACGATCATGCCTTGGACTGGGATCACTTTCCGTCCAAAACGGAGCTCCTCTACCCTGAGGCACTATTTATCAGAATAGCCACCATTGTGTCAGTCCAGATTAACCAGATGTTTCCAGAACAGAGCTGCGGTGGAACGGCAAACTGTCCCCATTTCTGTATTTTTACACGTATTTCCGCTGTTGTCACCCCAGGGAGCCCGGGCTCCCTTTTCAGCTGTGCACAGGAAGGGGCAGTGAACCTGCACTGCCCCCTTTGCCGACCTGCAGTCTAATAATGTGATCCGGTGGACAGAAATCACACGCTGTCTTCCTTGACAGGTCAGCATTTCTCTGCTGCCTGGAATCCTGCATGACAGCCACAGCGGGCTGTTTAGGGACTTTTGCCCTCAAAGCCATTACCCATTCGGACATTTTAAACCAAGAATATAACGTCACCTTCAAACTTATTTATGCCCTTAAAGAAATGCAAAAACTTCTAAAAACAAGTAATGCAAGTACTTAATATTAATTATTAATATTTTCCAACATGTAATACATTTAAATTCATTACACTTAATAAGTTAATAGAAACAACTTAAGTAACATGTCAATATGAGGAACACATATCAACAATCAGAGTTGGGTAATTCAGGTCCAGAGAGTAAAAGTTCAGACCAAGATTTTGTTTCAACCAACCATGAAGAGTTACAGTCACAGAGGACTCACCTGGTTGGTTGAAACAAAATCCCGGTCTGGACCTTTACCCTCTGGACATGATTACCCAACTCTGCCAACAATAAGTATATGTCAGTATCGTTTGGTAGTGTTTGAGGTTGGTAAGTAGATGCTGATGGATCTTGTACCCATTCTCCCTACTAGAGCTTTCCTTCAATGCTTTCCCAGTCTGACCTTTAAGAATATGGATCTTGTGCTTAGCTAACAAGTCAGAACGATGTAGGGCAATTAATCAAATTTTAATTCCAATTATGATTTTGGCTTCCAGCAATTATCAAAACAAAATAACTAAGATAGAACAACTATTGTGTCTTTTTTTGTTTTGCAATGGTGTTCTGTGTTATAAATCCAGCTGAATTATATTCCAGGAAATCCATCCTTCCATTTTCCAAACCGCTTATCCTACTGGGGTCCGGAGCCTATCCCAGAAGTAATGGGCACGAGGCAGGGAACAACCCAGGATGGGGGGCCAGCCCATCACAGGGCACACTCACACACCATTGACTCACACATGCACACCTACGGGCAATTTAGCAACTCCAATTAGCCTCAGCATGTTTTTGGACTGTGGGGGGAAACCGGAGTACCCGGAGGAAACCCCACGACGACATGGGGAGAACATGCAAACTCCACACACATGTAACCCAGGTGGAGACTCAAACCCGGGTCCCAGAGGTGTGAGGCAACAGTGCTAACCACTGCACCACTATGCCACCCCGAATAATTGTATTAAATACTGTAATCATCTCAATGACTAAAAGAATCATAATTATGATTCCCATAATCGAGCAGCCCTAGTACTATGCAACACATATGGCTCAGTGGGTTAGGCTGCTGTCTGTGTTCAGAGGGTTGCTGATTCTAATCCCCAGCTCAGTGGAGTCATGGCACCGCAATGCTCCCCTTGATGCTGTAGTGGTGCCCGTCCCTGCCCATGATGGGATAGCCCATCTTCCTTCATGTCTCCAGTGAGGGAGGATGGGTTATCTGAGAAGTTCTCCCATGTGTTCGTGCAAATAGCAAATAAAGCATTTCATTCAGTCAGTTCTTTGTTTGCTTGTTTTTCTCTTATGAATGTAGGCGTTTAGCTCATCTGGTGTGCAAACTGAGATGCGTTCCAGTGGTCTTTAAAAGCATTTAAGGTCATTTACATTCTAATTTAAAAATTAAGTGAGGTCAGCACCCCTTTGTTTCCTTTCCATTGTTTCCTTTGCGAGTTGGTGCCGAATGACAAATGGATTGACATGCACGCTGCCAAATTTTTATGCTCCGTTGAAACAGGAAGCAGAGGAAGGAAACAATATCATTCTCTGAAACTGAGACGAACAGAGAGTCCCCAAGCAGGGTTAGGGTTAGGCGGCTTATATTTGTGGTACCATTTTCACAACTATATTGGCTATTAAAAAGAACAGAAGAGGGTAACTTGTTGCCTGTTTTACCAAATTGTGTGTCTATTCTTCTGAGGAGTGTTTCAGGAGCTAAGGGAGGGTGCCGGGGGGGGGGGCAGCTGTGAAATATAAACCCATGAAGCAGATGATTGGTTTTCTGATTATTGTCTGGCTCTTAATCAGCTCGTATGGCCTTCATGAGTTGACCTTGCATACATCATTCCCTTCTTTTCCGCTCACTCTCCATGCTTGTAACGTCCATCCTAACAGTGTGGGTATGTTTTCAGGTGGACATTTTCAGGTCGTCCCATTTCATGTGCTCCCATCTGGCTAATGAGTTATGTGTCAGTTGGTGCAGTGACGCAGACAGTTGGATATAAACAACATGAAAAGGCCTGTGGGCATGTATCGCAGATGGCGGCTAATTGGCAGCACCAGAGAGAAGAACTGTGCAAGAGCAAGGCGGGATTGATCAGTGGTCATTATTTCTGCTGTTCGCTTGAGGTCATTGCCGTCTTGAGGGAAGCCATGTGATCTGTGGATTGTTGGTAGCTATAGGGAGTCATGCCGCACGTATGTCAATGCTGGCTGTCAGATGAGCCCCCGCTGGGGGCAGGAACACCTTGATAATTAAATTAATAATTCAGTAATTCAGCTGGTGTGCGGTCAGGTGCTCCCGCTCATCACAAAAACCTGGAAATGTCAGTATATTAGAGCCGCGATCCCCGATTCCTCATCAATAATGTATGCTTTACAGTGGGAAGGCCGTGCTGCTCAGATAGTATTCCATGCTACATGCACTCGCGTCAGCAGAAAATATTGATTGAGAGAAAATAAAATGATTTATATTTTGTTATTATTTTGATGTGGGGTGACAACAGAAATGGTCATGTACTTACTAGGGGGGCCAAATGGCAGCCTTGGCCCCCATTTAGCTCCGCCCCCGGTGGCACAGGCGCCTTGGCAGTGGCTGCATGCCATTATCTATATATTTTCTGCACAATTCACTCGTGTATCAAATCCTTCGACTGAGGGACAGTGTTCTGCACGTTCCGGTGTTAACAGTGATCCGCAAGTGATTTCCCTGCTTTTTCTTGAAAATATGTGCCTGTTGAAAATTCTGTTTTCCATCCTTCCTTCTATCCATCCATCCATCCATCCATGATCCACAATTGCTTTTCCAGATCAGGGTCGCAGGGAACCCAGAGTGCAGAAGATGTAGGACCTGGGGACACTTTGGACAGAATGCTAGTTCCTCGCAGTCAACAGATGGCTACATAGTGCATAAGGGTTCTAGATATCATACCGCATGCATTGTGTAACTCTTACCCAGAGCTAAGCAGGGAGGAAGGCTTTGACTCTTTTTACCGCAAAACAGAACAAGCAGAACAGTTCAACCTTTTCGGCCCGATTCTGAAAGAATGTGTGAGCTTGAGAGTGTCTGAGCCCCGTCCTCCCAGAGCATGTGTCCCCGGAAAGCAGCGAGCAGCTATTTTTATATCACTTTACAGAGTTTCTGCCTGAAGAGGGTGGGACGCTGGAAAATAAACTCTGCTTGGAGTGTCCATTAATTTTTTATTATAGCCACCTGTCAGCACAGAGAGCCATCTGACCTTCCTCCCACCCGCCCAAACAGATCCGACATCACACAAGGCAGAAATGCTTCGATTTTCTTCCCTTTTTCCAAAAATATAACATCCTACCCTTTAAATGCACGGCAAGACGGGCAGGCAGAGCGCGGGGGGGGGGTCGCTGAAGCACAGCTGTAATTCAGAGGGAATTACTGGATCCAGGCGTGGGTGTGTGGGGTGATGGAGTACGTGTGAACTCACTGGCCGCGCGTGTGGGTTCCGTGGGAAAGACCGGAGACCTCTGCAGCCAGGAACCGAGTTACGGTATCAGCACGGTCCCTCGTTCTCAGCTCAGGCCCCGCGCACGCGACGGGGAAAGGTGACATAGTCGGAAGCGGCGTTGCAGGTGAGGTGGGAGGCGGAGGAGCACACAGTGGGGGGAGTTACACTCCCACAAGCTAAAGTGCAGTTTAGATCTATCCAGTATTATGTGCCTTTCATTGATTTTCCTCTCGTTTCCACTCCGATTCTGCATGTGGAGCAGAGGGCTACGTCACAAATGTTGTCATGGAATTCCTGCCGTCCTCCAGAGAATACAGCTCAAATGAGTCTGCTTTGTTTTTTTGATCATTATTTATTCCTTAAAAGCACTTCACTGCAGTGTTGGTGTTCGAGAAAAATGTAGTGCAGGATCTTCTCTGCACAACACGGCAGCAGGACGACTGAGATCCTGATAGTTCAAAACGTTCTGGTTTCTGTTCATCAAGATCAAATAAATACTGTTCACCCTGCAACAAAAAAATCTTAAAAATGAAGAGATACGTATCATAGCTTTGTACGAATTATAGTATGGCTAATTTTAAAATGTTTATTTACAGGAATATGATAATACATTTAAAGAAAAACATTTTTATAGATCGCTGCAGCAGAATGTCTTGCAGGCTTGTTTCAGACGCAGGGCAGCGGCTCCCGCTACGCCAGTGAGTGTCCGGCACGTTCCGCGAGATGCTCAGCCTAGTTTTTTTTTAACAGTGCTGAAAATCTCGACACGCAGCATTGTTCCTGATGCACTGTACTTCCTGTAAACGTAGAAATGCTGCAGATGCTGATTTAAGGTGATTAAGCGGTGTGAAACGACTGGGTGGGTCCCTGTTTGTCATAACAGGCTGCGAGTCTCCTTGTGATGCTAATGAGACGTTTAGCATTTACATTTAAGCTTTCGCTGAAAGTGATGTACAAGTGAGGCAAATAGCACATCACAAACGTACAGTATGTGCCGTCGAGGAGTCGGTGTAGGCAGAGGTGCAACTAGACTGAGCTTACAATGAATCTCCAGTTACAAGTGTAAGCAGTATGGGAGAAGGAGCTACAGGACATCATCCAACAAAGCAAGAACCTAACAGAGAGAGAGAGAGAGAGAGAGAGAGAGAGAGAGAGAGAGAGAGAGAGAGGCACTTTATTAATCCCTTAGAGGGAAATTGTCTTATTACAGCAGCATCAACAACAATATGTAACATCACATACAAACATGTTATATACAGGTATGTTTAGACTATTCAGTGATTTAAAGTGCTAAATGAAGCACATTCTGGGTAAGGAGGAAAGTAAGCAGCTCTTCTATACTGTGGCTGACACTGTGTGTCTCAGTAGTTTGCCAGACTTGTCCATCACCCTGCTGTGTGATAACCATGGCTATCATCCTGAGTTTCTGGAATCCCTTGGGGGGGGGGGGCATTTCCTCACCCCCTTGGCGTAGCATCAGCAGCGGGTGACATTTAAAACCGGCTTGCTGGAGCACGATAAAAGCCTTTGTTTGTGTGACATAAACACTATATGTCAATACTGTCGTTTAGAATATTACTGAGTGCTTTTATGGTAAGAGCTGCAGGTTACATCTGTGATCAAAGCAGTTACTTTTTCAAAGCAAAAATCTTTGTCACTGAAAGATGATTACCAATTGCTCAACGCACAACAAAAGCTTGGGGCCCCGGGGGGCGAACTCAACCTGTTCGTGGTTTGATCTAATCGGAAGGAAGCATAATCAATCACCAGCCTAACTGGGAAAGACCTTAAGTACCAGCAATCCAGTTCCAAGATGACTCAGCAGTCCAGTTCATGGAGTCCTAAGCAATCTATAATCCAATCAGGAATTTCAAAAGCGAGCAGGAGAGCTGGAGAAATGCGACTGACCTTGGGGATCTCTTATGTCTTCCTCAATGCATGTGTGATTTAATTATCAGTAGATGCTGCGGTGGGGAAAAATGCACAAATACTCGCATCCAGTTTTAGCTGGCTGAAGATTGAGCACGAGCACCGGTCTAATAGAACAGAGAATAGCTCTTTTCCTGACCCACAAACGAGAGGCGTTGCTGTTCCAGATACATGGGGGTGTGGGATTAGTCAGCTATAAATATTATAAATTGATTGTATCATATATAAGGCAACAGAAACACACAAGCAATGCATGAAACATATAAGCTTTCAGTCATGCTGTCAGCGTGTCGCATTCTTACTGTGGTCCGATACACTGACTGCTCAGAGTCTGCATACAGAAACATTTCAGCTAGTTGGTTCATCTTTAGCAAATCGATCTTTTTGCCATGTTCATTTTTTATTTTAAGTATGCCCGCAAGTACAGAGTATGCATAAATAATAGTTTATAACTGATTAGAAATGATATATATATACTGAAATAGGGGCGGCATGGTGGTGCAGTGGTTAGCACTGTTGCCTCACACCTCTGGGACCTGGGTTCGAGTCTCCGCCTGGGTCACATGTGTGTGGAGTTTGCATGTTCTCCCCATGTCGTCGTGGGGTTTCCTCCAGGTACTCCGGTTTCCCCCCACAGTCCAAAAACATGATGAGGCTAATTGGACTTGCTAAATTGGCCGTAGGTGTGCATGTGTGAGTGAATGGTGTGTGAGTGTGCCCTGCGATGGGCTGGCCCCCCATCCTGGGTTGTTCCCTGCCTCGTGCCCATTGCTTCCGGGATAGGCTCCGGACCCTCCGCAACCCAGTAGGATAAGCGGTTTGGAAAATGGATAGATGGATGGATATACTTAAATATATAAACATATATATTGGGACGGAACAGTGGTTAGTGATGGTGCCTAACCCCTCTAGGACCAGGGTTCGAGTCGCTACCCAGACTTCATGTGTGTGGAGTTTCTGAATTTGTATTGTTGTGGGGTGTCCTCTGGGTTTCCTACAGTCCAAAACCATGGACAGGTGAATTGGACTTGCCAAATAGTGTGTGTGTTCCCCACAATGCATTGCTGACCATCCTGGGTTGTTTCCTGCCGTTGTGCCTGTAGATTCTGAGGTAGGCTCTAGCTTTGGTTCCGTCAGCTGGGCTAATAAGCCACGTTTCCTCTGCCTCTCGTTGCTTTTACTGTTGACTGGCTCCTTTCTGTGGAATCCAGTGTGTAGCTTTCGAGGCAGTGATGGATCGATTGATAAGGTCTCCAGTTTGGGAAACTGATATTGGAGCAAGTGCTAATTCTTCAAGTGTTTATTTCCCACAATAAACGTGCAAATAAATAAATAATGCAAATAGGATTAATCCGTTCCAGACCCCCAAATGATCGCCTATATAAACCCGTACTAATACACACCTAATACAAATACCATAAATACAAACTTTAGACCCAGAAATACATGAAATAAAAAAATTCACCATTGCATACTCTGTAACGAGGTCACACCTGTGTGTTTCTCTATCATACTTTGCAATAATTTCCTTTGTGTGTCGTGGTTCTCACAAGGTTCCTTTTTGGTTTGCTGCTATTATTAACCTTTGGTGACTTATTAAAAAGCAAAACAGAGCAACAGCAACTGCACAGATCACTGGGTTTGCTCACTACGGGGCCGCAAGCGGTAGACTGAGTTACACTCACGCGAGAGAACCGCCGTTTACGTCTCGAAAGGCGTCAAAGGGCAAGAACTGTAAACACAGCCGAGACATTTTTTTTCACCAAGCAATATGTTCGAGAACCGAATTGTACGACATGTGAGATATTCAGGAACCGAGGTTTAATAAATAAGGAACAGAAAGTTACACCGAGAAAAAGACCAGAGATGTGCAACACAGTTCAAATAAAGTGTGTTGTGCATTAATATGGAGTGAATGTTAAATTATAACTGTCAATGAAGTATTTAGTAAGCTAACGGCTTGAGGGTAGAAGCTGCTTCTGAGCCTCTCAGTTCTCGCTGAGAGGCAGTAGAAGCACTTATCAGACCTCAGCCTGGTGAAGAGGTGGTGCTTTGGGTGGGTTGACGGTATTAATGTTCACTCCTCCAAGGGTAGCATGGTGCCATGCATTGAGGGTGTTACTATAGGCAGGACAATGAGGTGTGTCCTCTGATGAAATTCATTGTATCGCTTTTCTGTAACACTGCTTTCGCTTGTCACTGGGCATTTATTGGAAGCTCAGCCTAGCTGCACTTATGCCAAAGTGACTCCTTGACAGCTGTATGTTAGTATTACTCCGTTCTCTCACTTTCATGTCAAAAAACTTTTTATGTCATCGGGCAAAATTGTCTGATAAATAAATCAGCGTGATGTAGATATGTGTTTCCTTGTGCTTCCCTGTCTGTGAAAGGCCTGACATACCTTCATCCGCATGTCTGCAGTAGGTGTTTGGTGGTTGGCCAGTAGGGAGATGTTCCCTGGGAGGCTAGTCTCTGCTGAAGCCTAAAGAGTGATGATCTCTGAGGAGAAGGCCTCCTTCATGGCCCAGAAGATGTCCTCACCATCCCGCAGTAACAGCAGCGGCTCTTCCAAGCATGACAGCCGGCAGGTAAGACCGACGACCCGAGATGCAGTGGCCTCCGGTGGGCTGGTGACGTCATGCATCCTGCAGCTCTACCCAGATAAAAGGGGAAAAAAGAATTTCTACAATCAGTGAAACTTTAAGATTTAACCCTCAGAGGGCCAAGCATTGAAAACTATTCTCAGAAGGACAAAATACCAGTGAATTTTTATAATTCCCCTGTTTATTTTAGATTGGCGACACTTCAGTGATAAATAGTGTTAAATAGACATAAAAAGTCTGGATGTGCACTTTAAAGGGAAATCACAGCGTGACATTAAAAGTGAGCGAGAGGCAAATGAGCATCTTTTATTTCCAGTGTCCATGGTGAAATGACCCTATACTGGGTAAATGACCCTGTACTGGGTACGTGGTTGGTAGATAGATAGAGAGATAGATGGTGGGTAGATGATGATTAGGATCGCAGTTAAGGGCACATCTCGTTAGGTGTTCCGTATTTAGATCTATTTTTTTTCACAAGTAGGAAATTCTTTTTCAGAGAGTCTCTTCAGGGTATCTGTAGTTGATGTACACTTAATACCCTCAGAAACCCATACAGACGTGTGGAAAAGAACAGTGGACTGACATGAACCTGGGGGTATGAAGCAAACGCACTGCCTAATAATGATTATAATATTATGTGTCAGTTTAAATGCATAGTGTGGGTTAATGTTTATTGCTTACAGTCTGCTATCGGTTTCCATTTAAAAACAGAGTTGTCTTGCTTAGTATAATATCGATCCAGGTCAGGAAACTGTATCCATGAATCTGTTGTTGCCAGTTCAATTGTACAAGCCTATGGAGTTGGACGTTTTAAATAACAATGTTTTCTGGCCCTGCTGAAGGTCAGGGCTGCCATGTCGGAGTAGCCTGGAGATGAGTTGGCACCTTGTGAAACCAAGTGTTTGGATTGGTGTTTTCTCTGTATCACAGCTGCTTACACTATCCTTACACTATCCTTACACTATCTTTACACTATCCTTATACTATCTTTACACTATCCTTACACTATCTTTACACTATCCACGCCAAAACTGCTCCTTAAGATCTGTGGCTCTCTTCACTCTTCACCAGAGATTATCTCCTCATAAACGTTGCATTAATCCCAGCGAATTTGTAGCAGCGTGTCGTGACGCAATTTTTCATATTATATTTTGCCATGGGTGTCTTTAAACAGCAGGAGCCTGGACGTTTAAAGCCTGAAATCAAATGAGATATTAAACAAACCAAAAGGTAACTGAATCTCAGATGCAGCATGTCTTTGAGTGCCAGAGTTAGCATCAGAAATAAATGTATGGAAATCCTACAGTATATAGACATATTTCCCAGAAGTATTAATCAGCTTCTCTGTGACGTAATAGAAGTCGGTTGCCTGGATGAACTTTGCGTGGTGTAGTTGTGTGCATAACAGGGGTGAGGAAATCTCAGGAGAGATGATGACCTCATAGTAGGCATGCTGACCTGGATACTGCTGGAGAGTTTAGGGCTGTTATCATCAGCTCGTGTCATAATGCTTATTACTCTGAGATGGAAAGTCTTTCATCATGATGCCTGTTAAAGGCAACATAGATATTTACATTCTGTATCAACTCTCGGGGCACGAGTGCAATGGCATAAAGGAAATAATTGGCACCTTCTGGTAATAATTGTCACAAGTGTGGTCTTTGAGCGATGTCCGTAACCCTTGTAGATCGAATGTCATCTGTAGATTGGACAGCTTTTCACGTATGTGTGATTTACCCGTGGTATGCGGGCAGAGCTGAGAGAGGACGTGTGAGCTTGTGTCTCTCAGTTCAGATGCCCCCCAGGTACCGGTAGTTATTTTGGGTACACCCCCCTCCCTGGCAGGCAGGCTCTCCGTCCCAGATTCTCCAAGGGGAGAGCCAAATGTCAGAACCATGAAAGACAATCATGCTTGTGCCTATTGAGAAATGGGCCAGACCGAGCATCTCAGAGGGTGTTTGAGACAGAGTCACATATAGTAGATATAGCCATGTCACACATAGCCTCTATTGTTAGTGATAATTCAGTGATATTATGATGGTTACACCTGTCGATTTTATTAGGCCTTTTAGCCACTGTAAACAGAGCCAGTACACTAGATGTTACACACAGGATATGCTCTACTTTCAGACTAGAGGACACAGAATTGGAATTTTAATTATATGAAGTAGAACTTCCATTCCTCAAAATGCAAAAAAGGGCAGATGGAAATTTGATGAGATGTGGGAAGGACAGGGCAATGACAATTTATTCCGTGTGTGAGACGAGATGAGATGGGATCTGACTGTCTGACCCTGGCCCAGGTCGACTCTCCCCAAAGAGGACTTGGGGCTACAGTGAAAGCACATGGGGGTTGGGAGAACAGAGAGCCAAATGTCACGGCTTTACAAAAAATCATTTGCCAGATCAAAGAATGTATCCAGGGGTGTCTTTAGGCCTATTTCAGGGGGGCTTAGGTCTCCCTAAAATGTTTTTTAGCCCCCTCAAATTAATGTGTATTTATTGGCTTAAGTCATGAATAGTTTGCCATCAGCCACCCCCCCCCCCCAGTAAAGGCCCTTTATCCATTCATCATACACTAAAAATCTTGGTCTGGATTTTTACTTTCTAGACCTGAAATTTCCACCTCTATGTATGTGTGCAGGACAGCTGGGAGATCATAGACGGACATCGGGGGGAAAGCAGTAACGGCCAGGAGCCTCTCAGACAGGAAGGTTACCTGCTGAAGAGGAGGAAGTGGCCGCTGAAGGGCTGGCACAAGGTAAGCACCCCCCCCCCCCCCACAGACGAAAATAATGGGAAACATTTTCTCACAGAATATGGCCAGCTTCTGCTTAAAGATGGACATATTGAGGGTTTTCATGGTCTTGTCTCGGTCTCCAGACACTCTGGTCTTGGTAATGACTTGGTCTCGGTTTAGGTGGTTTTGACTGCTGGTTTTCATTACAGCAGCTGGAAAAAATGTAATTGCCCAATCAGAGAAGAACAATGTATTTTGCCTGCATATTTACCTTTTATGCAGTGGGGGGTTTATTTTTAAACATCCGTGTCTGCTTTTGTGTCATCTGACTGAGACAGAGAACAGTGGGAGAGATGAGCGGCAGAGAGAGAGGATCCAGTCATTAGAACCAGCTTTACCACATGCAGTGAAACATGAGAATACAAGCTTCTTCCTCCACTGCCAGGTGTTTCAGTTGCTTCCTTCAGAATGACGTTCACTCCCCTTCCTTATCTTTACAGAGGTACTTCTTACTCGACAAGGGAATATTGAAGTACGCCAAGTCCGGAGCTGATGTGAGTGCAAGGAATCCTCTATCAGTTCCATCGCTGCTATACATAGCCTATGCTCAAATCCTGTGGTCCTTCCCTAAATGTCTGTTTCGGCATGTTGGGTTTCATGTCAAAATGACCGATTGTTTTCTCAGTGTGCTGTAGAATGAATGATGATTCCGTAACTCCTCTGTGTCCTGGTGTCTGTGTCATTAACTGCAACTGCAGTAAACTGTTGCATGCGTTACAGCATAACATAGGTTATGAAATGAGTGTCTAGAATAGGAGTGGCCAATCTTACACTGATTGGCTGAGGAGTCCTCACCCCTGGGCATGAACAGCTGACCTAAAGGTTACCCCAAAAACCCGCACACACACCGGGCCTTTGCGGATGAGGTTGGCCACCCCTGCTCTAGAAGTATTTCTCCATACAGACTAAGCTGTTTTGTAATTTAGTTCTGTTCTCACCTCATTGTCATGTAAAATCTTGACCACATTACTGCATGTAATGTGCAGGGAAAATGGGAGTGATGTGTAACTTCTATTCTTCCTAGATAGAGAAAGGTAAGCTTCATGGCTGCATCGATGTGGGTCGCTCGGTCATGGCCATCAAGAAGAACGGAAAGTGCATCGACCTAGACGCCGAGGACAACATCTACCACCTCAAGGTAAGACATGCGCTGAATGACCCCGGCCTGGGGTCAGCCAGTGACGATCCAGGGCTCCATTGCATCTTTCAAAAGCAGTGTATTGTATCCCTTTAACACCGCATAGAAGTTGGAGCTACTGGGCCACAAATTGTAGTCAGAGGACCAAACCACAACAGAAGCCTGCACAATACTGGAAGTGGGCTTTACTGTAGCGTGCCTGTACTCTTGTTGGGTAGATTGTCACGCTGCTGCCTACGTCCGCCCACAGATTAACACCCAGGAGGTGTTTGATGAATGGGTCTCTAAGCTGCGAGATCATCGGCTGTACCGGCAGACTGCGATGGCCGTATTTCCCCACGACAAGCCGCTGTTCTTCCCCCACTTTGCACCCGCGTCTCCAAACCTTTCGGAGAAGGCTTCCATAAGAAAGGTAGCAAAGGCAGCTGTCCCTCTGCAAAACAAACCTTTGCTATTATATTGAAAAATACAGACAATATAAATATTTTTTTTTTAAATGTAATTCAGTTAAATCAATGTTATGCAATAGAGTGGGTCAGGGGAGTTTCCAGGTTTTGAAAAGATCAGGGTTCAAGTTTACCTTGTGTTTTTAAGGAGGACTGGGGATGAAATACTCGGGGCTATAGCCCTGAGTGATCGGAACCAACGGCGCTCATGGAATGGATTGATCCTAAAACGTTTCATTCCTAGCACAGTAAACTCTCAATTTACATAAAACTGACTTAAACAGAACTGGACTTACTCAGAAAATATCCAACATACATAGAGTTTATGGAAGTGCTAACATAAAAGCTACGTAAATTAGCATTTTCTTAATGCACCGATCAGCCATAGCATTAAAACCAAGGATACGTGAAATGATTAACAATGATTATCTCATTACAATGGCACCTGTCAAGGGGGCCATTATATAAAAAGCGAGCAGACAGACGGTGCTTGAAGTTGATGTATTGGAAGCAGGGAAAATGGGCAAGTATAAGGATGTGAGTGACTATGATGAGGGCCAAATTGTGATGAATAGATGACTGGGTCAGACCATCTCCAAAAAGGAGGTGTTGTGGAGTGTTCCCGGTAAGCAATGGTCAGTACATACCAAACGTGGTCAGCCTACCAAGGAAGGCCAGTCGGAGAACTGGCAACTGGGTCATGGGTACCGAAGGCTTATTGATTGTGGGGAGCAAAGGTTTGCCTGTCTGATCCGATCCCACATTAGAGCTACAGTAGCACAAATTTCTGAAAAAGTTAATGCTGGCTGTGATAGAAAGGTCAGAACAAAGAGTGCATAGCAGCTTGCTGTGTATGGGGCTGTGTAGCTGCAGACCGGTCACCCATGCTGAGTCCTGTCCACTGCCAAAGGCACCTACAATGGGCACATGAACATCAGAACTGGACCATAAAGCAATCGAAGATGCTGGCCTGATGTGTCATGTTTTATGTTACATCATGTGGACAGCTGGGTACATGTACATCGTTCACCTGGGGAAGAGATGGTACCAGGATGCACTATGGCAAGAAGGCAAGCTGGCGGAGGCAGTGTGATGCTCTGAGCGATGTTCTGCTGGGGAACCTGAATAGTTTGAGGAACATAAAAAAGCATTCAAGGTGTTGACTTGGCCTGCAAGTTCCCCAGATCTCAATCTGATTGAACAACTGTGGGATGTGCTGGATGAACAGGTCTGATCCATGAAGGTCTTACCTCACAACTTAGAGGACTTAACGGATCTACTGCTAACGTCTTGGTGTCACATACCACAGGACTCCTTCTTGGTCTTGTGGAGTCCAGGCCTACAAAAGCACGAGGGGAACTTACATAATATTAGGCAGGTGGTTTTAATGCTATGGCTGATCAATGTATGTGTTCTTTAGTAAATATTACTAGTATATTTTTGGCTTATATGTTTTTGCTAGAAGTTATGCAGGGGTACAGGAAAGCAAATCCGACTTACTTAAAATCTAATTTATGCAAGGGTTTGTGGAATGGATGACTCGCATTGCTCAAGAACTGCTTGTATCTGTTGCTTTTGCAGTGGTGAGAATCTATTCAGGTCATTTTATTATTTATGATGGAACCGGCACTGTTTATGAAGCAGAGGTTATGTGGCATTTCTGACACTATGCCTCTGTGTTATTTTTGCGTCTCTTTCTGTCGGCAGACATCCATTCCCCATGAAGCGAGCATGCCTCTCGCCTTCAGCAGCCAAGCCAAGGTGACGGCCTGGCTGCAGTCCTCTGAAGACATGGATCGATGTACAAAAGGTGAGCCCTGCTGACCCTGGACCCATTGGAGAGACTAAGCTGACCCATTTACCCCTTCCTGCCTCTCCACCCGTTTTGGCAGAGCTCTCGCTGTGTGAATCCTACCTGCTGGAGCTCCACCACCTGCTGAAGAGCATGGAGGTGCTTCACCGCACGTACTCTGCCCCAGCCATCAACGCCTTACAGGTGCCTACGCCTCCAGGTCGTGAGGACCATAGGGGAAGGACTGGAATTAGGGGGCCACAAAGATCCTGCTTCTTATTCCACTATTTAGAATGAATGTTATCATACTTTATATGAAATTTAAGAAATGACATCAAGTATTTACTTTGCTGGGAAACCTGAGGTCTTTAGTAAAAAGAGAAAAGTCTAAATACGACTCATATTGTAAACGGAGGGTAAGAGAGACTTCCGCTTATTGGTCGGCCTGTCGCACTGTTTTCCCTCCTTCGTGTCGCTTATAGGCCACGCTGGACAGCCCGAAAAAGGAAAAGAGGGCATCCCGGAAATGGCGGACGAAGAATTTCGGAAAAGACAACAAAACGACGCTACAGGTACAGTCAGGCAGAAAACAGGCGGCCGTTCAGTACGTCTTTCTTCTTGTTTGGCATTGTTTAGCTGTGCGCTTCCGTGACGACGGTTCATATTACACCACAAGCGTCCAGGTGTTCTGTACGCTTCTGCGTTACTCATGGTGTCAGTAGCTATTTCTGTTTCAGTCCCCATATTTTTTTTTATCTCTGCCTATGAATCCTCGACATGTGTCACTGGCCTGAGCCCCTCTGCTTTATCGTCTATCAGTTCCCTGACAGTTTTACATGTGCCCCCCCCCCCCCCCCACCATTATCAAAATCAGGTTCCGAGCTGCATTTCATCCAGCTCCCTGCGACTCCACTCCTCAAACCCGAACCTGTCTTCTGTGGAGCCGGGACTGGACAAGGCCGACCCAGAAGCGCTGGACTCGCCGCCCGACGCAGCCAAACTGCAGGAGGACTTCTGCCGGGTTGCAGACACCTGTGAGTCCTGCGTAAGAATGACACACCCCCACCTAGAAAGCTCACTCATGTGTACATTCACACACACACACATACCTGATTCACCTCGCTTTATACACAGTGAATATATTGAATAAACAGCGAGACAAATCTGTGAATAATGGAAGATCTATAACTATGGTCCTGTTTACACTTGGTTTTAAAATGTGTTTTGAATGACCGGATCCCAAGTTGGCAGTGCAGCATACAAGTGTGAATGACCACAGAGACGCATTGTGATCAGGGACACATTTGATCACATCCCTTTTGCAGTGTAAACACCAGTGTGTCCTGATGTGACCCCAACAAGGACGTCACCAGAACTGTGTGCTGGGCAATTTGACCATCTAGCGGAAATGATGGGGGCATTAATGAAATCTGAACACAAGTGGTCAGCTGGACAAGTTGGAGATGCATGATAGACACAGGCGATGTGCCTCCACTGCTCACTTGTGATCTGATCAACCAAGACACATATTCAAACCGAGTGTAAACAGGGCCTGAGTCTCTTTGAAGTGCTCATTCTGCCTCTGGAAATGCGTGGACATGCTTCACGCCCGGTCTGGACACAGATATGACTGGCATGAGTTGATACATTCCTCTAGATCCAGTCTGCCAGACTCTCGTTCATATATTACATTATCTTGGAAATGAAAGGGCTTTGTAGAGAAAATTACAGGCAAGGCATCCATCTGAAGAATCTCAGGACGTGTGACTGTTATGATAAGATGCGGCAAGTCATTGTAACAAACGTGAGCAGCGTCGTAACCAACAATCAGCGGCATCAGCCTCCGTTTGTAATCGCTCGCTTGTTTGGTTTGTGTTTCGCCAGCACGCCTTAACATACACGTCTCTGCTTTGATTTCCACTTCATGTCGTATGATCGTTGCCTTGTGCTTTTACTGGACCTGTCTCTAAATTTTGCAGTATCCGTCTGTGATGGTGGACTTCTGAATTCTTACCTTTGGCTCTCATGTTTTCTCACTAATTTACAGCACAAGCTTATGCTGTTCAGTCACTTTATGTATTCCGTGTCGTTTTCTGAGTACTTACTATAGAGTTTTGTGTGCACCTGAATTTATTTTGATTCAACCCTATTATGATGGCATCCTGTCCGAGGTGTTTCTTGCCTTGTCCCCTTTACTCTCTGAGATAGGCTCCGCCTACCCCCCCCCCCCACCCCACGACCCTGACAGGATAAGTGGTTGGAAGCCACATGGATGGATTTTCCCTATCACTCCGGCTAATTTTGCTTTATGCATTTTGGGGGTGGCTGAAATGCAACAAAAACCTTTTTTTCTAACCGTCGTGGATGTAAGGTCTACATTTCTGAAAGGATCAGATCGGTTTTTGCCTTCAGAGTAACCCCTAGGTTGAAGGTTCGGTCTGAAGGCCACACTGCCTAATCGACCTCTGAGCAGGATTGTCTTCGTTGATGGTTCTTTGGCTGTGGTCTGGTCTGGTTTCATGTGTCTTTGGAAAGTGGCTGGGAAATCCCTCTATCTCAGTTCTCTCTCACTCACTATCTCTTTTCATTCACTCTCCTACCTCCTCTACGCCTCTCACATCTTCAGTACTTAACTGTTCCTTAGCCTGCCATTATTATGGCAGTGTGCTGTGAACCATTCCCAGCTCCTGTTATTCTACCTGTTTCATTAATCTTTTCCTCCTTGGTACAGCTAATACTGGCTGATGTCTACATCAAGAGATGTTCTTCTTTATTATCCTCAAACGAGCCTTTGGCACCCCCAGATAATCCCGTGGGTATATTTAACACACTGCACCTTTCTTTGGGGCGGGCTGTTAATGAGACGCCCGGTTTCGGTGAGCCATTTGAGGGACATCGGGGTGTGAAGCAGATGTTCTGACGGAAAACATCTCGCTGCTAGAGCTGTTGTCTGGCTCTTTCTCAGGCTGATGCTGTGCAGTGAGGATTAACCCAGGGGTGTCCCTCTTTCTCCTCGCAATGAGGCTTCACACGGGTGCCTCCCTCTTTCGTCTTCCAGTAAAAATTCAGATGTTGCCTTCTTTCTGCTTACAGTGAGGTTTCATATGGTGTCTCCCTTTTTCTCCATGCAGTGAGGATTGTCTTGGTTGTCTCCTTCTTTCCTGTTGCACTGAGGCTTCACATTGGTGCCTCTTCCTTTTTGTTGAAGCACTGCTTCACACTGATGTCTCTTCCTTCCCCTTGCAGTGCTGCTTCACACTGATGTCTCTTCCTTCCCCTTGCAGTGCTGCTTCACACTGATGTCTTTTCCTTTTTGTTGAAGCACTGCTTCACATTGATGTCTCTTCCTTCCCCTTGCAGTGCCGCTTCACATTGATGTCTCTTCCTTCCTGTTGCAGTGTTGCTTCATACTGATGTCTCTCCCTTTTTGTTGAAATACTGCTTCACATTGATGTCTCTTCCTTCCCCTTGCAGTGCCACTTTACATTGATGTCTCTCTTCTTTCTGTTGCAGTGCATGCAGCCTTGAAGTCTGCCTTTAGCACTTTGTCTGCAGAGAGGGAGAAGCTAAAACAAGTGCTAGACCAGGAGACTCCCTCAACCCAGGTCCTGGGGCTGAAGAGCACCCTGGCTTCTGTAAGCCCCTCGTTCTCATAATGCCCTGAAAGGGACATGAGGGTTGTTTCCCCCCCCCCCCACCCCCCAGGTGGCATCTCAGCTTGAGATATTCTCCTCCTTCCATTATAACTGGGTTCTTTTGCATATTATGTTGCATCATTCACTCATATAGCAATACTTCTATTTGAAGCAAACATACATACTATATGAATTTCATTCATTTTTATGTATTCCTCTGCATATTTATCTGAAGGAACAGAAATTAACTGATCCCCTTCTTGGATTGCAACTATCAACTCGTTGTTTGCCCAGTCCCTTAAATACTATGCCCCTTTCTGTTGAAATTCTAGCAGTTTTGCAGACAGCTGAGACCAGGTGGAGGGTCAGGCCTGCAGTTTGAATCCCACCGCCTACTTGTCTGCTCCGCTGCTGACATCATCTTCGTTTTTGAAGTGCTGGCGTTCGGTTGCAGCTGCTTTGCCTCTGAGTGTAACTGTTTCATCTCTGTTGCTTGGCTTCTGTTAGTCAGCAGACTGGGGGTAGACGGGGGCTCATGCATAATGCAGGCCGGCCTTCTCTCAATCCTCTCTGGCTCCATAGACCTTGAAAAAAAAAACAAAAGAAGAGACACGTTATGCTTTAAGATAGAAGTCTTTACATTTGGACTGAAACTCTAGATCTGAAATACCACTCTGACTGCAATCAGCAGCGACTGTGTCTCTCTGGGATACAATGATGTAATGGGAGTCCGTCTGTCTGGTTGTGTTATTCCCGTCTTACATTGTGAATGGGCTGCAGATTCTTACATCACCTGAATTAGGCTCCCATCAGTTACTTTCTCAATCCACCACCTTGTGTTGATATTCAGTTTGATAGAGTTTTGTAGAATAGGGTCTTTAAGTAATAGATTGTTAGTCAAACACTGTTCCTGGGGTAAGTAGCACAAATGATCATATAGTAAAAACTCGAAGATAACTTTGTCTTTTAATGCATTTATTGCGATGTCCTCATGGATTCAGCTTCTTTATAATTATAGAATTTTTTTTTGCATGAATCTTTCCTGCAATGGATGCAGGTCACCTGGTCTCACCAGTCACAGCTGCCTTAATTTTACTAAAATATGCATCTCTATTTTTGTGTATTTTCTTTGACACAGAATGTATTTACTGACCAGCCATTAAGCTCTTATTTGCACCCAACGTGTCTTTCAGGCCATGGCCCAAAATTCTGAACTGAAGGAGCGACTTAGCAAGATTCACGCAGAATCATATTTCACAGAGCCCACCATCCTTTTTACTGGCAACACTGGCCCCCTGCAGGTTGGTGTGGGTACTGCACGTCCCATGTGGGCCTTGCTGTCTTGCAGTGAAAGTCGGGAGATTTCGGATCATGAGTTGCGTGCTTGGTGTGGTTTGTTTGAGCCGAGTTGGTGCATTTATGTTGGCGGCTCAATGCGACAGGCGCAGATTGCGACATTATGGCCGTTTCCCGTGAAAGTCCACTCGTGAATTTCATGCTGATGCCAATGGTCTCACGAAAAACGTTCCCTGTAATAGATGTAGTTTGCTCATACATCCGTCTATCTATCCATCTTCTAACCAGTTATCTTAGGCAGGGTAACAGGGCTGGTTTGCCGATGGTGGTGTTAGTTAAAGCATGTGAACCAGGTAATCTGGCCCTGAATAATAGCGTTTGTTCATAGTCATGTTCCCTGAACAAGCAAAGCTTTTGCTTATGTGACTTATAATAACCATGTTGCCTGCTGGCTTTGCAGCGGAAACGTCACGAAAAAGGCAGAGTTCTTTAGTTGTTTTTGTCATTGAGTGAAGTAGGCAGAGGAGAGCTGGTCCTGCTCACCTGTTCAATGTGCTCTTTTAGAAACATGCTTTTAAACTGACTTTATTCAGATTGCTATGACTTCTAGCTGCCTCTTGCTAGAATCTTTTCCATGGTATCTATTATTCACTTCATAATTTAATAGCACATTTAATTTGCTGAAAAATCTATATGAAAGCACAAGTTCTAAATGAATATTATATTAGGTTTTTTTTCTTTGTCACAAATTTTAAATACGTTGCTAATTTATATCAGAAAGACTGTTGTTGTGCTTTTATTTGATTCATTATTGGCTATTTTTATTAAAATATGGACGCTCTGACATGACTGTTCGTACCCATTCACTGTTTTGCCATAATATGTTCATTTAAGACAGTAAATGCTGTTTTTAAGCATTAAGATGATTCATGATTCATCCGCTTTTGTGCATTTCATTGGGTCCTCGCATTTTAAGCACATTTCTATTACTTTTTGGTGTGATTCACCCTTTGAATTGTAAATTATCTGCACTGTTTACTTAATTAAAAGGATTGTTACAAACTAAAATCTTTATTAATAGCTCTTAGCTGTCAGTTTCCATATCATCTTCGGTACATATTCATAGGTGCTTGGCATGAATGCAGCAGTGTTTTTGCTTTCTGTATGAAGATCCATCTTTTTTTTTTTTTGCCAGAAGCAGGACTCAACAGATGAGCCTCACCTTCTTGTCCACCAAGTGTCCAATGAGAGCCGGGCGTCCATCTCGGAGTCGCTGTCGGAGTTCTTTGACGCACGGGAAGTGCTGCGGTCTGCCAGCTCTTCTGAGAATGAGGTAAAGGAGCCTGGTGGAGTCGTCACATGGCTTCCCAGCATCACATTGTACCCAACGCAGTAACACCACTCCTTCTCAGTGTGTCGGTGTTGATATGTTCTGGTTACCATAACTCAGCTCCTGTAGATTTTATGCTCTCTTAAGCATCATACATCACATGAACAGGAGACCTTAAGATCAAAGCAGACGAGAAAACACAAGCATGATATGATCTCCAGATTATGGTAAAAGGCTGCTCTGAACTTTCGAAGCATTTTGAAAAAAAGAAACGGCTATATGTCTTCATCTACGCAACTTAAAAAAAAAAAAAATCTTCTGAAGTTAATTGCCCTCCTCTGAAAACACTTCACCAGGAAGTTGAGTCATAAAACTGTTATCACCGATGCAGAAGTCCAAGGGGAGGTGGCCTCCTCCTAAACCCGCCCCCTCCCCCCCCCCACTCCCAAGATGCCTTCTTTATCGTCAGTCAGCTGATCCGTTAACTGCTGTGAACGTCCCCACGGGGAGTGATGCTGGAAGGTGTGTTTTACCTGTCAGCGTGCAGCTAAAGCTCGGTAATAATTAATCGCTGTGTTCCAGGGCTCTGACGATGACTCATATATCAGCGACGTCAGTGACAACCTCTCCGTCGAGAACCTCAGCAACGGGCCGGAGGGCGAGAGACCCAACCCAGGTACGACGTGCGCTGGCGTGACGCGGGAAGTATTTTCGGCTGCATACACATATTTACGGTTGACTGAATGGTCACCCTTGACATGTGCAGCACGTTAAAAGCAAAGCATGCTAGGTGGCAACAGCAGAACCATTTAGACTCTCTTGAGCATTGAAGAGCTTTTGGCCTTGGGAGTGAATCCCAGTTTACGCCACAAGACTTAACTGGGAGGCCCCTTCCCCTCTCTGACATTTGGGCAGGCGAGCAAAGGCAGAGAGAGAACATGGAGTAGACACTAGATCACTGGCTGCGAATCAGACCTAAAATCAGTCTTGGGCGACGCTCATATTCCAGGGTTACCCCGCAGCTCCGGGCGAAGGTTGAGGGCAGCCACATCCGAAAGCATTTTTAGTGATTCTGCTGGTGCACGTGAGATCTGTGGTGCCGCCCCCCATGAGGATGAGGCCGATGTGTGCTCTGTGGCGCCGGCCCGCATGGAGAACGGCGCCCCCCACAGGCAACGCAGGTCGCGCCTACCCGCCCCGAGCCCCAACACCAGCAACATCAGCCTGTGGAACATCCTGAAGAACAACATCGGCAAGGACCTGTCCAAGGTGGCCATGCCGGTGGCGCTGAACGAGCCGCTGAACACGCTGCAGCGGCTGTGCGAGGAGCTGGAGTACAGCGAGCTTCTGGACCAGGCCGCCGCCGCGTCGGACCCGTTTGACCGCATGGTGAGGGCCGTGCTGACGTGCTGACGTGCTAACAGGCGTATCCGTAGGATCTGTGACAACAGCGCCGTCTTGTGCCTGCCGTAGCCTCTCCCGCTGTCTTGCTCACTGACGTGAGCTTCCTGGATAGCATATTGTCCAGCTATAGTCAGCGTGGTGGATCGTTTTTATAACGTCGCTGGCCGTCCTCGAGCTTCTACCCCTGGTCCTTCCCAGCTGCAGGTGGTTGGACGCCCAACGTGGGGAGGGATGCGGCACTAATGCCAGCGCTGGAAATGCATTTGTGGGCTTTTCAGTGCAGGATAACCTGAAGCTTAGCGTCAGTCTTTGGCAAGACGAATTCCCACTCAGGAAGTAATAGTCTGCGCAGAGATACTAACATCCAGCCATTAGTGGGGCTGTAATGCACCCTCTGCTATTAAGCTAGCTGACAAGGAGCCAGTCTGGAGGGGGGTGTTTTTCCCTATAACCCAGTTACTCTGCACTCCCAGCTGGGTCATTAGTGGTTGGCTTGCAAGTGGGGCGTCGTGGAGATACGAGGTTCCTTCCGGAACCTCGTGCCTTCATTTCTGCTGAGATTAATCAGCTCCCATTAGTTCGGCAGATCACAGTGTTTCCCAGCCGTGTTTCCTGTACGGGGTGTGTGTTCGAGGCCTTTATCGGCTGTCCGGTTGGTGGGAAGCAGCGGTGTGATGATATTCTGCGCCTGCAGGTGTACATCGCTACGTTCGCTATCTCGGGTTACGCTGCGAGCTACTACAGAGCTGCTGGGAAGCCGTTCAACCCCGTGCTGGGGGAGACGTACGAGTGCGACCGGCCGGACAAGGGATTCCGCTTCATTGCTGAGCAGGTATGCCCCGAATTTTAAACAAGCCATGTAGTGCATGGTGCACATCCCATAATACCACACAAGACTTGGCGACCTTAATCGACTTAGCATATGCGTTAAGTGCACTTAGAGGCGACGAACCCCCACTCCCGCCCTTGTTTCCATCGCCGGCAAAACACTGCAAATCTCTGGGGTACGTTGAGAGCTGCGTGGTGAGTGTGCAGTGTGAGGCTGCGCCCCCCCGGGGGCATGAAGTGCACTGTGCCTGGACGACATCCTGCCACGCTGCCAGCAAGTCAGGCCTTCTGCCGGGAGAAGGTTCACCCTCCCACCCTTTGCTGGTTGCCCTCAGAACATTACTGAGAAAGGTCACGTACAAAGTTGCCTTCCCCGTCCCTCGTTGATGAATTATTAAAAATCTACCCTTTCGGAACCTGAAAGGGCCCCAGGACAGTGTGTTCCGGCCGGCATCCATCTCATGGATCTTGTAAAAAATAATATGAAAACAAAACACCAGAATAATAACAGATGGATCCGCATTGTGAATGAATTCACAAACATTTTTTTCACTCTAGTTTGTCGCCACTTGATCTAAGGTACCCAACGCTGTAGGTAGTCATTGTTATCACCTGTGTGAAAAAAAATGTGCATAGCTTGGGTCTGTGGGACCAAAGGGGAGGTTCACGTTACAGAAGCCAGTGATTAATGAATTATGGTCCCTTATCAGCCCGCCTCCGTGCATCACCATTGGAGGGAAACAATGTATTTTTCCGGAAAGTTCATAAACACCTCCACTAATTAGCAGAGCATCTGGTGGTCCTGCTGCTTTGACGGCCAGGCCGCTCGGCTCGGGCTCCTTGGTCACTGAGGTTTGGGCATCGATAAAATACCACCTTAAAGAGACAGTGAACCTTGCGAATTCTATTGGAACCTGCCGCTCTCAGGTGTCAGTGTTACGGCTCTCACTCCCCTATTCTTACCTCCCGGGTTCTCGTCAAAGTGTCTTTGATTGTCGGTGTCAGATAGACACTCCGTTGGTTGTAGTGCTAATGAAAAATAGGTAGTAATAACTAGATTTTAAATACGAAAATAAATACCTACAGCAAGGGTAGAGTTGGCAGACCCTCAAAGGTACTGAGTTTGGCATTGAAGCAGAATGTGCAATAATGAAATGGATTTAGCTTTAGTGGTGTGAGTCCAGAGCTAACAGACCTTTAACAGTCCCAGACTTACGCTGGGAGGAGCCAGACTGATCAGCAGTGAAGTCTGGGAGGTGCGATGGGTCCCTGATGATGCCAGTGGTCCTCTGGATGCAGCAGCCGCTCTAAATGTCCAGTAGAGAAGGTCCTGGCCCTGCCTTAATATAGTCCTGGCAATATTCTCTGCTGTTCTGATGACCCGTTTGAGGGACAGGCGGTCCAAGGCGTTACAGGACCTGAACCAGGCTGAGATATAGTTTGCAAGGACAAAGTCTCGATGGCGCCTCTGTAAAAGGTGGACCGGACGGGAGGTGGCATTCTCACCTGTCTGAAGAGCCACAGGAGGTGAGTTCGCTGCTGGCTCTTCTCGGCCAGGAAGGATACGTGCTGGTCCAGTAAGATCCTGTTTGAGGTGAAGAAATTGCATGTAATTTAATGCTCTCAGCTTTGCCGACTGAGGAGCCGCTGATGTACAGAGGGTTTGTCGACGTTAAGCTGCTCGCTCACTTTCTGTCTGTATGCAGACTCCTCTCCTCCACTCATGAGGCAGATCATGGAGGTGCCGTCTGCACATGGTATGATGAGATTAGAGGGTCCTGCTAGAGCAGTCTGACGTCAGGACTGTGGAAAGTAAGGGCTGATGCAGCAGCCTGGGGGGGTCGCTGTGCTCAGTCTCGTTTCAGCGGAGGTGATGTTGCCAACCCTGACAGACTGAGGTCTTTCCGTCAGAAATCCAATTGCAGAGCGATGCTTTCAGGCCAGGCTGGGGCAGCTTTTGGACAAGCTGTTGAGGTGCTACTGTGTAGAATGCTGAGCTGAAATCGCCAAGCAGTATCCTTACATAAGAGTCCAGGGGTGTCAGGGTGGTTTGCTGGCCCAGCGTTCTGGTGCCCTGTGCGGACCGGTAAGGATTGAAGGAGGCAAGTAGGTTTGCTTTAATGCTAGAAAGGCGACAGATGACGGAAATGAGAATGAGACTGTGAGACGGGTTAGTCAGGGGCACAGCATGGCTGCCTGTTGCTGGAACAACCCAAACCCTAACAAGCAGAATCTGACTTTGGATCAGGTTGAGAGGATCCGTCGCTCAGCTCTGGCACTGATACCCTCTGTACCGGACTCACCCCAAATTCCTGTATCTTACAGTGCTTACACTTCATGAATTTCAGTGAATTAATTTATTAAACAAAATTTATGTATTTATTAGGAAAAATAAATGATTGGAAAAGACAAAAACGAAAAGCCCAAGATACAAACCTACAAGTCCATAGGTGCCTGTGGCAGTTCTGACAACAAAATAGACTCTCGGCGTAGCAGCCAGTCTGAACAAACCTCAGGTCTGGGCTGGGAAATGTGACAGACTGAGATTTATTGCCTCTGGTAGCTAAAACATTGAAGAAGCCTCATACTGCGTTATTATAACAGTAATTACACACCGGTTGATCTTAAAGTCATTTCTGGTCTATCGAGCATCCCCCCCCCCCCCCCCCCCCCCAGATACTGACTTGGTAGCTAGTTCTCAGTGTAAAGGTTGAAAACCAGAGTAATATAGGCCAAAAGCCTGTTGAAACCTGCATATTAAGTTTTTTATAGAGGAAACACTTCTGTAAGGTGACTTGCGTGCCCCCCTCATGCCCGATACTCCCTCAGACAGGCTCCAGGACCACTGTGATCCTGACCAGCATAAAAGCAGAGACGAATGGGTGAATGAAGCGATAGATGGATGGACATATTTTGATAGTTAAACAGCATCTGTGCCTCTTTATCTTCTCAGGTCAGCCACCATCCCCCTATATCAGCATGTCATGCCGATTCCAAAAACTTCACCTTTTGGCAAGGTGAGCGATCATTCGTGCCGATAACCTGAACGTAACGGTAACGTGTAGCGTGTGGTGTCATGGCACGACGCTGCCGCCGCCGGTCGGTCACGGCTCACCGCCGTTTACTCGAGGTTTTAGGGCCGTGGGTCACATTCTGTTCAGTCGTCGGCAAGCGACGTGTCTTATGTTTGCCGGTCTTTGACGATTTCAGACATGCGATGGAAGAACAAGTTCTGGGGGAAGTCAATGGAGATTGTTCCAGTCGGCGCCACACACGTGGTTCTCCTGGCGTGAGTCTTCTACCGATTGTTTTCATCACAGGCGCCGACCCCCACCAGCATTAACTCCCCCCTCCTCTACCCCCAGGTCTGGCGATCACTATGAGTGGGACAAGGTCACGTCGTGCATCCACAACATCATGAGCGGCCAGAGGTGGATTGAACACTACGGCGAGATAACTATCAAGAATCACACCAGTGATGCGTGTCGGTGCAAGGTGACTTTTCTCAAGGTGAGACTCTGAAGCTTATGTCTTGTAAAGAAACAGACAGGCCATCCATTTAGCCCCTCATCCCACCACCAGTAGGGTATCTGGAGAAAGTCTATGTGTCTTCTATAAGCGATTGCGTTAACTTGATGTAGAATGAACCAATAATGCAATGACACTGTAACTTAGCACTGAAACATACTATTTGCACTGGACAGCAACTGAGAAGAAGTTTGTTAAGGAGCATAATTCATTTGACACGTATTTATTTGAATATGGACTGAAGGCAAAATACTGGAACTCAAGTGTGAATGACGTGGAAGGTTTAGTCACCGACAGCAAGGGCAATGTCATCCGCAAGCTGTATGGAAAATGGCACGAGGGCATCTACTGTGGTGAGCCACCATCAGCCACCTGCATCTGGAGAACATGTGAGTGACAACCAAGTGGGCTCTGGTCTTCCACCCATCCATCCATCCATCCATCCATCCACCCATCCATCCATCCATCCATCCATCCACCCATCCACCCATCCATCCATCCATCCATCCATCCACTTCCTAGTCATATATTCTGGTCATGAATGCAGGGGAGGAGGGGCTGAAATCTATCCCAGACAAAACAAAGTGTATATAAAGGGGATTTAAACTGCAGGGGATGTCAGTGCATCACAGGGCATATACAGGATGAGCATTTCCATACTGATATTGTCCTGTTTTTATTTGTAGCTGAGTAGTAAACTGTTACGTTGCATATTCTGTTGCACGCAGACAAGAATAACCAGGCTGAACTTATTTATCGCATGTGATTAGATGCGATGCCTGCAGACTACGAGCAGTACTACGGTTTCACTACGTTTGCCATCGAGCTGAATGAACTGGACCCCGAGACAAAGGCGCTGTTTCCGCCGACCGACAGCCGGCTGCGACTGGACCAAAGGTAAAGAGAGGGAACGGGGACACACAGAATTCACCACAGCTGCCTCTCACCATTGCCCACAGCGCTGTCGGTGCCATTTGCCGTATGTTTGCTTTGTGGGGAGTTTTTGTGAAATCTACACTTAGTAATTTCTACTCACCCAAACAGCTGATAAACAAAAAAAATCAGAATGTTAATATATTGGTATTCTTGAAACCTCCCAGGATTTTGAGTTATTAGCTGTGCAGGGATGTTTGACGTCACAGACGAAGCAGAAGTTGCACGTGCTTCTCTTATACATGCAGCGTCTGCTTTGTGTGACGCGTCTCAGCGGACTGTCTGTGTGGCAGATGCTGGTACAGATGTGGATGCAGGCAAAAGTTCTTGTTGCTTGTGATGGACCCTAGTGGGAGTGTTTCCCTGCCAAGAGAAGCTGTAAGACAGTCATTCTCAGATGACAGATCAGGTGTCTGCGAGGCGCCGGGCCGCGATGCGAGCCAGAGCGGTTCTGGTGGAGCTGCTGTGATGCTTTTCTCCTGCCCGCTTCCCTCGCTTTGTGTCAGGCTGCTGGAAGACGGGAATGTGGAGGCGGCGGAGGAGCAGAAACAGAGGATAGAGCAACTTCAGAGGGACAGGCGGAAGGTTCTGGAGGAGAACAACATGACGCACCAACCGCGCTTCTTCAAGTACGAAACACACCCCCCCCCCCAATGATGTCACGCCAGACTTACCACTGTCCACCTCCATCCGTACACGGCTTATTTTTAAGATTTCCTCAGCCGTCTATGATTAATCCACTAGCTGCTTTTTTTGTCTCCACTGTGTTTACAGGAAGTTGAAAGATGACACCTGGGTGAGCAACAACACTTACTGGGACCTAAGAAAAGACCCTGGGTTCGCCAGTCTGGACTGGCCAGTGCTCTGGTGACGCGCTTTGCTGGCCGACGCGTCTCCCAGCACTCGACGCCTCCCACTCGTCTGCTGTTCATTGTGTCGTGCTTTGCTGCTGCTGCCTCACTGGTTTGATGCCTTAATATGGAGTGCTTTCCAAAATCGTGTAGCTTTTTAAAAATGAAAACACATGTTCTGAATGTAGCGAAAATATGCAACCTGGGATTCTGTTTGATGTCCCTGACGTCACTGACTGCTGCACAGAGAATCACCTGAGGCATTTGCGCCCTCTAGTGGTTACACACCGGTACAGATGGCAAAAAAAATATTCCGATGAAAAATCTATGATCACACCCTGGATTATTTTGCCAGTAAAGCTGTACACTGTAAGATCCTGTCCTAACTCTTAGGATTTTCTACCTCCAATGTGAAATGGCATAATTGTGGTGTTGATGTTTGAATCAGTGGCTGTAGTGTTCTGGAAAGACAGGACACTTCCCAAATGCCTTACCCACGTAACTTGATAAAACATTGAATTTATGTATCATATTTGAATTTGTAAATGATATGTGGCAGTAGGAGGTAACAATTTTCAAGCTTTTAAGAAACAATCCTGTCTTTTATCAGTCTGCATCTGCATCCTACAAATAACATCTCAGTCGTTCTACAATTATGCCATTTGCCTGTAAGTGTGTGTGAGTTACACACACGATTGATATATATACTCCGAGAATGAAACTTCTCTATACTCTGTAGTAACTCTGCTGGCAGATACAATGTGTAACATGGAAATCATAAATGACATGGCTGGGTACAGTGTCAGAGACTGTGTGCATCATTCCCTGCTTGGTCTGTTATCCCCAAAAGTCACCGGAATGTGACTAAACTAGTGGTGATGGGGTGGACTGGGCTGTTATTAAATTTACATATCTTGGGGTGTCATGACATGTTAAAACCCTGTTTGAGTTTATTCCTATGTGTTAAGTTTTTGGACCATACCTGTATATATATACACTGTCGGGTCAAATAAAATAAGCGTTATGATACCAGCCACAGGAATCCAGTCACTTTCTTTTTAAATGATTCTGCTTATACACTGCATTGCAAACATCTTCTGAGAGGGTCATGTGGTGGAGTTGTCCATGGGGGTCCGGAGCCTATCCCAGAGTGGCAGGGGGCTACCCAGGATGGAGCGTCAGCCCATAACAGAACGCACACACAAACACACACGCACGTCTTTGTATTCATATCTTTGTGGGGAGTGTCCATTCATTTCTATAGGCAAAACCTAATCCCAACAATGACAACCTTAATCCCCACCAGGGATGGACTTGTAGGTGGGGTAGCTGGGGCAGTTACACAGGGGCTCGGGGCCCCCCTCCCACTGTAAATCTCACATATATGCAAAACACTTGTGGAGGTTAAAATGCAGATGTCATACACATTTTATAAACTTACGCTACTTTTATCGCTCTCATTTTTACTTATACAGTCTCATTATGGTGGGAATCAACCCGAAAAATACTTGGCACAATGCTCAAAATAATTTTGAAACGTAATAGTTTGTAATGTTTTGTAGTCAAGGTGTGTAACAAAAAAAACATGGAATTTGCTAAATACTGCAGTGCATGCTGGGTATGATATTTGGAGACTATTAAAATTTCATCATCTGCAACTGCTGCATCTGGCGTAAGCCGGCCCAAGGCGTGAGTTTGGAACGGGGGTGCGGGGTGGGCCTGTGGTCCATTCCTGCCCCAGGGCCCTGTGTACAGGTGATCCGCCACTGACCCCTATCCAGCTCTAATGTTAACTATAAGTAACCAAACAAAATATGACACTTAGAGCATTTTGATTTGCATTCACAGATTTTTATAATAATGAGACTGGAAAAGTTGTCCCTACAGCGTCAAAATTACAGGTTTTTATCACATCGTGGGGACATTTGTATACGAGCAGTCGCAGTTTCATTAATAATACGCACTTGGTGTTTCGATTTAAGCCGAGTCGGATTGGAGCTAAAAGACAGTTCAAACGGAATTACCCTTGTGATCACTGAAAAAGAAAAAACGTGGTCTAGCATATGACCTCTGCTATGTGCTGGACTTGAAACCTGCTGCTTAAAATTAAAAGCTTCCATAATGCTGAAAAATTCAAAGGCTACACTGCAGGAAGGATCGTCAGCATGAAGATGGAAACCATTAGCCAGTGCTAACTTGGTATTAGGGATTAAATACCAATAGGGATTAAAAATTGGAAGAACCCAGAAGAAATCCCACGATGACATGGGGGAAACACGAGAAATATTCCCAGTACCCTGAAGAGAAAAAGAAGTACTGCACTGCGTACTGGCGAGTACCAGTCCACTGAACACACAGGCTATGATTACCAAGATGTTAAGGCGGGGGCACTTTGCACAGCAGTTGCAGTCGGACACGCTGTTTGACCAGGGAGTCCTTGGTCTCAACAGGATGCAAATCAGGGCTTCAGACATCAGCTGAGACATTCGTGTCATTATGCTTTGGCTGTTTCACTGTCCTACTCTGGAGACCGGTGGAAATGCACGCTGGTTCTCAGAAGGCACCAAAGGAGAACCAGCCCAACCCGGCACCAGCTCCACGTCGGTGGAAACGAGGTATAAGTCCTCCAACTCTAGTTCCTCCAAGGCATCATGTCAGTGGGATTCAGGCGGCCCTCAAAATACTCCTTGCACCTCCTGCCCATATCCCTGTTTGTGATCACTGGCACTCCATCCCTGCTGTAAACAGCATGGGTAAAGCCCTGAGTCCCCCTCTTGAGTTGCCTGATGGTTTACCAGAATCTTTTTGAGGCCGACCAAAAGCCTTTTTTCCAAGACCTCAGTAAACTTTTTTTGCCTACGCTGCTGCCAAAGGCATTTGGCCTGCCGGTACCTCAAGAGCTGCACGTGCCGATCATGCTGGGAAGTTAAGTTTTGAAATGGCCAAGACAATGACTGGGACTCTGCGAAGCTGAGGGCTGAACACTTACCGACGTGTTTGTATTAAAGCAAGTAGGCCTATAGATGCCCCTGGGTAGGCCTATAGATGCCCCTGGGTAGGCCTATAGATGCCCCTGAGTAGGCCTATAGATGCCCCTGGGTAGGCCTATAGATGCCCCTGAGTAGGCCTATAGATGCCCCTGGGTAGGCCTATAATCCGAGTAGTCAAGATCTTTTCTGACGACTGTCAGTAGTATTTACTAAATCTACAGAAATGTTGAACTGGTTTGCACAGAAAAATGTAAAAGAATTGCACTGATTTCAGTTCACATAACTGAACCTCATTTTTAACATCTTTGAAGTGACAGTTTAACATTTCCTTCTAGCAAATCAAACAGGCCCAACACACAAAAGTGTGGCCGGCGTCCTCATCATCACTATCATCTTCCACCGTTTACCTAGATTTACTATAATCCATGTAGTCAAATCTCTCCCACGGAGGGTTATTATGGCTGCTTGGCCGCCATCTGAAATGTTGGCCTGTAAGTGGAGTGGAAAGCCGGAAAATCCAGAGACCAGAGTGCTGCAGTGCTGAGATCCGCCAGCCAAAGCCATCTCAGGTACTGCTACCGTTATTCAAACAGGAAGGGGAAGAATCACAAAGAACGTTATATATTTTACTGGAAGCTGCTGTTGCACTTCTGCTTTCTGCGGATCTGAAGGAAAGACACTCATATTTGCTCGATTGCCAAAGCCCATAAGCTGGTTTCAACTCTCGAGCGAGTGACTAACTGGTAAGCGAGTGACTAACTGGTAAGCGAGTGACTAACTGGTAGTCAAGGCCTCCCTTGACCATTAGAAATTGTGGTTATTTTCATACTTAGTGACACAGCCACAATAGTCACAATTTTATATGAAAATTACTCTATTATTCTAGTTTTTAAGGTTTAAATTTTTAACCTTTTAATCTATCACTGTTACTGCTGACGCTTTAACAACAACAACAACAACAAACAAATTTATTTTTATAAAGCGCATTATCGCAACATTACATTGTCTCAAAGTGCTTTACAGCATCCTCACCCAAAGCCCCCAGTGAGTAAGCCATAGGCGACAGTGGCAAGGAAAAACTCCCTAGAAGGAAGAAACCTTGGGAGGGGATGAGATGATAAGAGTTCGTGATTCACAACCCCAAACAGGACAAGCGATTGCAGAAAATATATGGATGGAGAGTCATCTATATATGAGGGTTTTAGGGATAATTAACAACATATATAGTTTAGCTTTATCATGCTCAGTAATCATCCTCCGTGGTCTAAAAAAGCCCATATCAGCGTTGGGATGCATTTTCATATTCTCCTGGCAGTCTTCCTCCTTCTTGCGCGCATCTGCTTCGGAATTCGCAGTAAATCGTGCGTCTTCCCGGAAAGCCGATCGGACACGGGGCGGTGCGGGGCGCGATCGGCGTTCTCTTCCCTCTTCCTTCAGCCTGCTGGTTTTCCACCATCGACCCCACACACCCCCACCTTTAAGTCTATCTGAAGCCCGGGCTTTAAGCAACGTGCCGCATCATCGGTCCGGAGTCTTTAAAGGTAAAAATGCGTGTTACTAAATATCACTTAACGATATATGTAGTAAACATGCAATGATTTAGAAAACTAATGGAATAGTGCTGCAAACTTTGTGCAAAGGCATATGTCGGTGATTTGGTTTGATAGTTTTCCCCTGGTTTGCATTCACGCATTATGTAACCAAACTCGTTTTCCGAACTGCGTGGTAATGTAACGGAGAGGGAATTCACCGTAAAAACGCCTATTCTCACTGAGCTTTTCCGCTGACAGTAAATCACTTTTTAAAAAGTAGACAACGTAATAATCCATCTGAGAAAAAAATTACTTTTTACTTCACTAACACTTATTGATGACCAAATATGGAGGGAATATACTTTCAACGCAGAAGGATCTAATCGCGATGACATTCTGTTAATGTTTTACTTCTAGACTAGGCATGCAACTTTTACAGGCTGTAAAACGTTATAGTATGGTTTGACGTCGATTCACCTTTTTGTTTCCTTTATTTCTTGCTTAAATGCTGACACTCATACATTTGCATCGCATCTGTATTCCTGTATTGCTCCAGATGTTCGCTAAAGCCACCAGAAAATTCGTCAGAGAGATCGACCCAGATGGCTGTCTGATACCCGTGTCCCGACTCAATGACTCGGACAAGCTGCTCCTTCTTTCAATAGTTGTGAAGTCGAAGCCCATTTGGTTCTGGAAGCCACCAAAATACAAACCATCGGACTTCACCCTGAGTGACGTGCTGCTGGGAGACAAGGAAATTAAGCCGGGTATGTTCAAAGAGACGTATGGGATTAAAATTTTAGAAACGGTACCGGATTCATGCCAAATCAGATACCATCCAGATGGTCAGACTAACCTACATCTAGGGGTGCTGTGGGGTGTGAGTCCCCTGAGTGATTGATTGATTCTTTCTTAAGCTAATCTATATAAAGAAAGGAAGAACATAGATTGTTCTAGGACCCAGAATCTCCGGTGGCAACCCTGCCTACACCTACCTGTTACATGAGGGCATCATGAAGGAGCGGGAGGAACTTTTAGTAGAGCGAGGAGCGGTGTTGAGCGGAGCGGAGGAGCGGGCGGAGCCAACAGCCTCGTGAGCGAGGAGCGGAAATTCTCACCGCTCCAATTCGCTCACAAGCTCTGGTAGCAACACATGGAAACAGCACATTTACAAACACACAATCAGTCACATGTACGAACTGAGTAAGGAACAGAACAAAGGCAGGCACTTAGGTGCACTGATAAGAAGGACTAACAAAGCGCAGGTGTGGGCCATTAGACCTACGGGCAAACGGCGAGCAAAACAAGGAACCACACAGAAATATACCAAGTAACTGACATACAATGTTGGCGTCTGGCCAAACCTGAACCCACGAAGATAAAAGGGGAGATAGGTTAAGCAGTTAGCCACTGTCCTCATAAACCACACAGCAGCCCGGGGAACAGGAAAACACACTGGGAGTTAAAGACACTAGGATGCCCAGCTACACCTGCTGGCCACGAGCAGAACCAACATCCCAAAAGAGGCAGGACGGGAACCAATCCTGACATTAGCCTTAGCACTAAACAAACTGTGCTGTGTATAATAATAGCTTTTCTACCAGTGCAGAGGCTCTCAGTGTTGTCCCACACGTCCATGGTTGTGAGTTTGATTCTTGTCCCTTGTTTTATGCTCGCCCATCTGCCTCTGTCATCTTTCATGTCTGACAGCACTGCCTTACCTCTAGTTGCCTGGCGGTTGGAAGAAGACTCGGCATTGGCTTGTCATCTTCCCTGCTTTCCAGTTTGTCCCAATCATAAGACTTGGGAAATATGTGACTTGACTCTTATTTGACTCTCCCTGCCGGCCCCTGGAGGATGGGCTCCCCCTTTGAATCTGGTCCCTTCCAAGGTTTCTTCCCTCTTGGGAGTTTTTCCTTGCCACTGTCGCCTTTGGCTTGCTCACTGGGGGCTTTGGGTGCAGATGCTGTAAAGGGCTTTGAAACGATGTAATGTTGTGATAATGCGCTATATAAAAATAAATTTGTTGTTGTTGTTATGTGTGTGTAGTTTGCATGTAGGAATGATGGCGGGTTTCCAACCACACCCCACAAATATGTGGTTAGGTGGATTGGGGACTCTAAATTGCTCATATTGTGTGTGTGTGTGTGTGTGTGTGTGTGTGTGTGTGTGTATACACATCCCCTAATGGGCTGGCATCTCAACCAGAGAGTCCACTGCCAGGTGCCCTGTGCATGATGCGATAGGCCATTCAGGAGTCTGTACTATACAAGCCAGTGTTTTCCCTCCAAGCTCCCGGGAGCAAAAATGTGGAATGTCTGGGAGGGAGCAAAAACATGGACCGACTGGATCCCCGAGGATCGAATTGGGAAATACTGATATAAGCAGTTATCCCAACAGATAAATACGTTCACCCTCGCATGATTCGTTCACTATGCATGATTCGACTACTTGCTTTTTGTTTCTTATTGGACAAAGGATGCATGTCTAGACTAAAACACATAGTGCAATGGTACTGTACAAAACGTTTACATAAATTTATGTTTGAATCATTCTCAGATGCACAGGAAACTGAATTCCTGAAGTATGAGGGGATGTATGGAGATATCAAGATGGGAAAGTTGGACACGGAAGTGAGTCCTGTGAACTTAAATTTGGAAGGAGAGACATCCTCCATGCTGCAGTCCTCCTTTGGCACCCTGAAGAAACAAGAGGTGGATGTTCAGAAACTTCTGGAGGAGTCCAGGGACAGGTGGGCCGAGCAAACTTCAGTCTGGAAACCACCCGTACAGTACCTCTGCCCGTTATTCGGAAGGAAATTCAGGTTTCTGAAACAATGGCCATTTCCTCGACAGCTTTATGAATTTGGAGCACTGCTTGATTAAGCAGATGAGGGAACAGCAAAAGGAAGCGTTCGGAGTGCTGAAGGAGAGGATTTTCACCACTGAGCAGTGCACCATCTATGAGCAGGTGCAAGAGCAGGGAGACTGCGCTACAGCCCTGGGATTCCGGAAGCACAAGATACAGGTGAGGGCGTATAGCAGCCGCACTGCAGGTGGTCACTGGAACGGTACCTTTCACTGGAAACGGTTCCCGACCGGCTACTCCATTCTAACTGCGATTTACTGTTTAGGTGTCAGGGATCGGGGCGGCTGCAGAATGACATCGGTGTCATCACTGCACAATGCAGTTACTGTAGTCGTGTGTTAGGAAAATGATTCTGGCCAGAATGTAGTGATACTTGGGAGGTATGATAGGTAAAATATTGCAGAAGGGTTTTTAAGAATTATTCTATATAATTTTTTGTTCACTTTTTTTTAAGCTTGCTTTGTAACTTGTACAAAATACTGTGCTACAAGAGCATGGATGATCCAGCTCAATCCAGTCAGAAAAATCCATCCATCTTGTGTTCCGCAAGGTTGGGAAGCAACATAAGGCTCAGGGTTCAAAGTACACTGCAGGTGACCTCTGACACGATGAATCCTGACGCTTCACAGGTTTCGGTGAAGAATGAAGGAACCCGATTCATGGACAGCAAAGTGTCCCTGGAGATCCCTCCTCAGACCGTCCTCGCCTACAGCATCATTGAGCTTGAAGTGAAAGCCCATGGGAAGTTTGGTCAGTACCTGTCTGTCCTGCAGTGAAGGGGTAGCGGCGTGCAGTGAATAATCAGCACTGTCAGGCATGAGCACACGAGGGCTCCCTCTAGTGTTGACCGTGCATCCCTGCATTACCCAGAAGCCTGAGTGGGTTTGCCTGTGCTCCCCCAGACCTCTGCCTGCTGCCTCAAGTCCAGGGTGGGTTTGAAGTGGATTCTAGTGGAGGAGCCCGTGTCGTGGCTGAGGGACCGACTGCGAAGGAATTAAAGGACCCACAGAGTCTCGAGGGGGAGACGCTTCAGGTTCTACTGAAAGGTACCAGCTGCCGCGGTGGGGGCTGGAGGGTGTCCATATCCTGAAATAAACCAGAACCGTCAAGACAAGATTCAGGAAACAACCATTAAAACTGTATGTGGTTTTCAAGGGGGAAAATCTGTAAAAAAAAAAAAAAAAAAAAAATCAGTTTCCCTTGGGCAGCCTGGCAGCTGCCGGTGTAGTGAGGGTGTAGTGACAGTGTAGTGACGGTGTAAGCCTGGTCATGCTTAGCGCCATCTGCTCTTGGAAACAACACACAGTGGGCCTGAATTCAGGTGGGAACTCGGTGCCTGTAGCTCTCCAACTAACCTTTCAGTTCCATAATATTTATGTGTTCGTCTACGTTTTATTGGATCTTATTTTTACGTAATAATAATAATCATATGTTGCCTGAATGCCATTGAGAGTATATGGATATTAAAACAGACTGGATAACCCATAAGGTAAAAGCTTTATAAATAACTATAAAATATTACAAATGATGAAAACAATCTAAATAAGATGCTTAAAATGTGCTTTAAGAAAAAACCCTATAGCTCGACTTTCCTAAAATTTATACATTTATTTATTATATTACTCTGCAGCATTAAATTTGTCCTCTTCAGCGCAGTTGTCTGACATCACTAACCTGAACTTGCTCCCGTTCCAGATCTGAAGGGGCTGAATGTCCATTTTCAGCAGCTGGCCGCGATTCCAGCACGTACCAGACGCAGACTGTTCGACTTCCTGAAGGAGATGGTGCTGGACAGAGCAGCAGTCAACTGGCTGGGGGACATGGTGAGTCAGGAGAGCCGGGGGCCGAGCCGGATGTCAGCCAGCAGGAATGTAGTCTGTAATGCTGCATCACGGAACGGGGGCCGAAAAGCACCTTCGGGAAGGACCACAGGTCCGGCTTTAACTATGTTACTGGGAAGTCTGGTCGTTTTATAAAACATTTGCTTTTGACTGGGCTTCTCCCTCTGACACCATCACAAGTTGGATCGGCATCACCGAGGCGAGGCGATTGGCTGGGGGCAGCTGGAGGAGGGGTTTCCGCTGAACCGGATGGCCCAATCAGTTCTAGACCTCTTGAAGGGTGAGGGGGAGACTGCTGGGGAAGAGCCTGGCTCCTCCCCCCTGCTAGCGGTGCACATGCTGGTGAGCGCTGTGGAAGGTGAGTGGTATGGAAGGTGAGCGGTATGGAAGGTGAGCGGTATGGAAGGTGAACGGTATGGAAGGTGAGCGGTATGGAAGGTGAGCGGCGCTTTACAAACAGCCGTACTCAGGCTGTTAACAGAGCTCTGAAACACGAATGGCTGTTTACGTTTGGAAGCAGCCTGTTAGTGACCTTTTCAGCTGTGACACACAGCATCGGTTCACTTCCACAGACATAAACGCACCTGTTATTTACCCTTCGAAATTGCAGAAATGACTGATGCTGCTTTGGCAGCTCTGGGAGACTGTTGCACTCCATCTGTCCTACAGGTTTTGCAGCATTTGGTGAGTGGAAATTGTGTTTTGTTTTTTTTTTTTTAAATGTTTGACATATTTTAAGCAACACTGATTCTAGCATTTAGCATGTAAATGAGGAACTCGCCGCAGTGGCGTTCACAGGATTCTTGTCGTGGGTTTACAGCGGGAACTTTTCTGGATGTTTCTGGCTGATCGGCCTCCCTCCGGCCTCCACAGGTACAAAGTTTCGAAGAAGGCGAGGAAGAGCATGTGAAGGATGAAGGCCTCTCCACCCTGCTGGGAGATGGTGCCTTCCAGAGCGCGGCCCGGCTCTGTCGCCATTGCGGAGTGAACCTGCGCAGAGAGGGGGGGGCTGTACGAGGGGACGTGGGCCAAAACCCCGGGTTCGGCCCCCTCGTTCTGTGCATCGTGGTCCGGGGGCTCGCCTGCCTGTCCGCACCGTGAATGTCCGTAGCGAGGGGAGGCTAGTCGAGCTTTTGGGGAACCTTTGCCCCATTATTGGAATTCCTATATGCTCAGTCTGTACCGGGTCAGGGTTTGGAGTGAAGCAGGCATTTACCAACCAAGCTCAGCTGAGCCACAAGCAGGAAAATTCAGAATTAGTGCAAATAATAAGCTAGAAGCTAGGGGGCAGCACCGTCTTCCATTTCGGATTATTAACAAACATATATATATATATATATTATAAATCCAGTATCGATTATTAGTTACAACCACCATTTGCCATCAAAAACGTCTCAAACCTTCGTTGCCTCCCTCCATTTTCTCTTTAAAACAGTAATACACATCCATTTCTGTTAAAGGAATTTTGCTAGTTTACTGATCCCTGGAGAAATTCTGTCTTCAAATTTTTTAAATATTTTTTTTTAAAAACTAGCGATGGACTAAATCTGATCAAAAAGACAAAGAGGCGACTGATGAACAAAAACAGGCGACTCTGAAAGGAGCAGTGGCAGAAATGTTTGAGTGACGGATCCAGGACAGCTTGTCTTCCCCCCCCCCCCCGTTAGCAGCTTCAATCCATTTTAGGGGGAAACTGTATTAAAGAAATAAAAATACATTTAAAAAAAAAAAATCAGAAACAAAACAACTATTGTCAGCAGCCTGAAATTTATTAAGCAAACTTATCAAACATCTTAAAATACAGGTCTCTTCATTATAAAATATTCGGTAGGACATGTCCGTCACATGAAAAGGAGAAGTTAATTCACACATAAGTACAACGAAAGGCAGGCTGGTCTCTCTCTCCGTGACTAATTACCCTAAAAAAAGGGGGGGGGGGGGGGGCTGGGTCATCATTCAGAGGCACAAACAAACCACCAGTCATTAAACAGAGCGCCGGCATTTTCCGCAGTGCATACCGAAGGCAGGATCTAAGAGCTTCGAGGTCCAGAGCCACATCTAAAGCAGAACACGCGTCTTAAGGATAAATATCCGATACGTCACAAACCCTGGAAAAATAAAATGGACAAACTTTCCTGCAAAGTGTGCTTGCACCGTCCTGAACTCTCCTAGCTGAAGCTGTCAGGTACACAGACATGAATGAGGAACACGAAGCGCTTAGGGCAAGTTCCTCCCCTTGACTCTTACGTTAAGTGGGATTCACAGGGGAGAGCTGTGTAATCGTCATGGTGACAAGGCCTGTACTGTAAACATGTTTAAGGTGAGATACGGTGATGTGATGTTTCTCTGAAAGGTCTCCTCACCCAGATTAATAAATAAAAACTTTAGAAGTGGCTGGTAGATCAAAATGTTGGCTTCTGAAAGATAACCAGGGCACAGATAAGCTACACAAATTGCAACATCCATTTCCAATCGAAAGTTACTGTAAAAGTTATTAAAAAATAAACGCAAGTTCACTTCCCTTTGGTCTGTGTAGTAGAAAACAGGTCAGCATCCGGGGGGGTCTCTGGTGCCGGTAGCTGTGCTGGCTGACCTCACATTACCTGGGGCTTTGTGGGTGGGGTTCACGCAGGTGACCCCCCCAACTCTGCTCGGGATCAGGTCCGCAAAGCTCAGTAGACCCAGCTGACTGGGACCCACTGTGGTTCTGAGCACAGTTTGTCCACGGCCACCTGAAGCTCCTCAAAGGCCTTGTCCAGGTTGTTGTTGACAATCGTGAGGTCAAAATAGTGGTCATAGGCTCTCTGGATCCTTGCACTTTCATCCACCGTCTTCTTTAGGTCATTGTCCTGATGGCGAGACAGGAAGATAGTTATATTTGAGGCAATGGCTGTATGGGTCACTTTTTAAAATCACTGAGGGTCGCTCAGAACATCCCACAAGCCTCGAGAAACCCATCCATCCATCTGCCAATCACGCATCCTAGAGGAAATGCAGACAGTGAGCCGCACGACTGGCTCAGACCCTGGACCTCACAGACCACACAGGCCAAAATGCCCGAACGTCTTTGGCTTGTGGTTGGAAACTGGAATACCTGGAGGAAACCCACAGCCTGCACCGCGCGTGTATGAGATCTGAACCCCCAGCCCTGGAGGTCTGAGGCAGCGGCACTACCCACTGGGCCACCGGCAGCCCTGCGAAACGCCAGCGGGACGGACCGTGAGCAGCTTTGTGGTGATTCCCGCGTCGACGACGGCTTTGTGCATCGCCCGCAGCGTCTCCAGCTCCGGGGCGGCTATGAAGACGACGAACGGCATGAACTCGGCCGTCTTCAGAACCTTCAGCGCCTGCGGATGCGTGGGTGGTCAGGTCACCTGAGACGCTAAGCGGTTTCAGCTACAGCCTAAGGGTTAACCGAACAGCCGAACAGCCCGCCCCAACCTGAGGGTTGACGTCCAGGATGCAGGTCTGGCCACTGCTCACCACCCCGTGGATGGAGTCCATCTTGGTTCCATAGAGGTTCCCGTCGTACTCGCCGTGCTCCAGATACCGGCCCGTCTTGATGTCCGCCTCCATTTCCGTCCGCGTCACGAAGCGATACGAGTGGCCGTCCCTCTCGTCCTCGCGGGGGCTCCGTGACGTGACTGGGGACGCACCAGGGGGTGAGCTGGGACCGAGAGAACGCGACAGAACCTGTCGCCATGCCGCGGGGACTTACAGGGGACGGTGGTACCGAATCGGCTCGGGTTGAGAATCATGAGCCTGTTCTTCAGGCTCCGTCGCCCCACCCCTTGCGCTCCGATCAGAACCAGCGTTTTCCTCTGGAAAGGGGGCATCTTCGCCACCTCCTCATATATCTGCAGTTCGTGACGGTCAAACTCTGCAAACACAAGGGCTCCATGACCCCTACCGGCCCAAACTGATGTGAAGAAACATGCTTCGGAGTTCAAAACTCAAAAGCTAAAAATACATCAGCCCCTTGACTGCATACCTGCATTCTTAGCCGTCAGGTACATCATCCTCCTCTTCTTCTTCCCACTGACCGTCCCACAGAGCATACCTGATAGAACGAACAAAGCGTCAGTACTCTGTGCAGCCACCAGAGGGCAGACTTAACCCAAAAGCTCACCGCCTACTGTGCCATCAGCAGTTTAATGCCTGGGACTGTTAAACATATCAGCTTTAATTTACTAATAATAATAATAATAATAATAATAATAATAATAAAATACTCGTTTCTAAAAGATTTTGGCATCCTGAGGGTGGTTATAAGCCTCAGACTCTGGGTTAGGCTGGTGAAATGTAACAGAGTATTACTCAGCTAGGAAATGAGAGTCAGGAGGGGCTGGAATCGCCCGGACAGTACCTGACCCGTCCCAGTCTCTCCGCACAAACGCTTTCCTCTTCTCTTCCAAGAACTGGCTGGGGATCAGTCCTGTGACTCCGCCCACAACGTGGCACGCCTGAGGGACGGGCGGAAATCTCAGAGGCGGAGAGACTGCTGTCATCTACTAGTCCCTTCTTCTACATCTTCTCTAGTTAAGGAAAAGAAAAACACATCTACAGGATCTGCCTAACTAAACCCCCACCTAGACATGGGGGCCTCTACTTCCAGCTAATCGCTTGAATTAGAGAAGACTGACGTAACCTGGCAACCTACATTCTCCCAAGATGCGGATTCACCCGTAGATAGAAACAGGCCCCACCCACCTGCCACCAGTTGGGGTCCTCCTTGTTGACAATCTGAAGGACGCTTCCTCTGGAGAAGCCAAGCCCCGCCTCCTTGCAGGGGATCAGGTTGTCATTGGCTGGATTGTAGTCAAAGTATGGCTTCAAGTAAACCTAACAATTGTGAGAATGCAATGAGAATATTACAGTGAGAAAATCTGGAAAAGAGTTTCACAGCCATGCTTGTAAAGATCAGTGTTTCTCCACCGAGTCCCCTGGGACCCCAGACAGTCCACATTTTTGCTCCCTCAGAGCTTCCTACTGGGAGGAATCAGAACCTCTGCTGGTGACCAGCATACTGGCCCATCCTCAGTATATCGGATCTACAAGCCCACACGTCAGGGACAGCAATGGCAACTGTAAGATGACTTCCTTCTTTCCGTTTGCACAGAAACCGCCCAGAGCCGTTTGCCAGAGATGGCTGAGGCAACTGGACCAGGAAGACGAGAAGCAAGCAGTAGCAAACCAGCTAACCGTCCTCAGGGAGACCAAAACAGGCGTGGCCTAACAGGAGGTCACCATGGAAACACACTCCACGTCCCACGACATCCAGAACATTCCTATAAAGAGACTTCCTGACGGAAATGAAAAGCAGTGCCTTCAGACAACCGGGAAAGAGTTTACTACTCGCTAAACTACGTTAATAACAAAAGCGAGTCGACTGGCCGGAGTCTCCACAGAAACGCCTCCCTAACTTTGGCCGAGCCGCTGGCCCCAGATGCCAGCATCCCATTGGCCGTCTTAAAAACAGCCCCCCCCCCACCCTGGCCCCATGAAGAGGCCCAACAGGCCCCCCAGATGGGTCCCAGAGACTGCTTTGAGGGTTTCTTCATTTATGTCGGAGATGCTATTTTTTTTCTTGACAAGGAAGGACCAGACAATCCCTGGAACAACCGCGGCTTAAGAGCCGCGCTGAAGGGCCCAGCGGTGACATCACTCTGCCGTCTCTGGGATTTGACCCGCCGCCCTCCCGTTCGCAGGCAAGGCCTGCTAACCCGCTGAGCTGCACACGCTATTAATAGAGCGCTTCAGGCGGGTTGCATTTCCTGCCGGTCACCTGCTGACAGCGGCGTTAAAGGAGAGCGCACCCCCCCCCCCCCCCACCACACACACACACACACACACACACACACACACACACACACACACACACACACACACACACACACACACACACACACACACACACACACACACACACACACCCCCGGGTGCACGGTCAGGCGGGGTGTATCGGACCTGCGAGGGGGCGGCCTGCTCGCGGTAGCTGGGTAGGATCTTGAGGGTGAGGCTCCCGCTGCTCTCCTTCAGCATGTCCTGCAGGTGGTGGGGGTCGCCGCCCGTTCCGTGCCCGTTGATCTCCTTGATGACGTCGCCCACGTGCAGCAGGCCCTGCCGGTCGATCATGCCGCCGTGCAGGATGCGGGCGATCACGAGCTCGCCGTTCTCCACGCGGAACGTCACCCCCTGCAAACGACACCAATGGTGGGTTACGCCTTCCGGGATCCTGGGGAACGAGCGATCGTCTGTAATCAGCTTCCGGGAGCCATCGGCATTAGAGAAGCACTGACCAGCGGTTCTCCACTCTTCTTCTGAATTCCGATCATCCGCACAGCGTCCGCCTGCAGACAGTTGCCCGTCGATGAGTCCTTAGTGACCTCGGATGGCAGGGTGTCGTAGGACTTCGACGCTACCTGGTCGTGAGCCTCCAACAGCGACTGGAAAGGAGCAAACATTGAAGAAGAAAAAAAACTCAATTATCTGACACTTTTTAAAGCAACTTACAGTGGAAGGAAGGGTTACAATATGCGTGGCCACTGGCATTTGAACCCACAACCTCTGCATTGTTACTGCAATGCTCTACTTGAGCTTCCAGACATAGTACTGAGCTCCTCCATTTACAAGAGGACTAAACAAGATATTTGAAGCCTAGTAAAGATTATTACTTATTTATCTGTCCATCAGGCCAGTATGAGCACAGACCCTATCCCAGAATCCACAGGGACACCCTGGACAGGAAGCCACATAAAGGAACACTGAAGAGCAAATTGAGAAGCAAATCTCACTCAGTCCTCGTGTAATGCAAAGAATTTTCATTATATATCCAAAATTAATGAAGGCCAAATGTTTTCAAAGACGCATTCTGTGGACTGAGTGAGGTTTGTAAATTCGGCTGAGACACCCGGCCCTTTCACTGACTAACACTGCACTTAGCAAAGACAGCCAGCCAGCGTTTGTTTCCCGGGAGGAGAAGCGCTGGGAGCTGGACGGTCACCTGGAAGTGCGGCTCCGTCAGGATCCTGGAGAGCTCTGAGGCACTGCGGTCCTGCAGGCTCAGGCCGCGGATGTCCTCCAGGATCTCCGTTACCAGCGCCACGTTGTTGTCCTGGACCGCCTCCAGCTTCACGTCCTCTAGCCGCTCGTGGGCCTGTGTGTGTGTGATGGGGGGGGGGGGGGGTCATTTATTGAGGATCATTTTCTTTACCCCCAAATGCTCGCATCTGAAAGGGCAGCTTCAAAACTGTATGTACTTCAAGCAGCACATTATTATAGCTATTTTCACTATCCTGTCATTTTTCCCCCTGAATTTCATACAAAAATATTTGTGGGGGTGGGAATGACAAGTTCCCTGTATGAGGAAATATTTTCGGAAAAATATTTGCTGAAACTGCTATGGGTTTGTTGACCAGGCCGGCCGGTTTCATGCGCACAGATAAGATAAACACGTCACTAATGCGACACATTCAGCTGCAAAAATACAGCGACTAGCTACAGATGGATGTGGATGAAGTAAATATCGCCTCGTGGTCATGGGGTGAAGGGGGGGGGGAACCATTTGTTTATATTTCCACTGAGGACGGGGGCCTCAGGAGGTCCTGTCACATTTCATCAATTCGGACCGGCATCTGCCCTCTCACCCCGCGTCATGCTATGGTCCTCTTCAGCCTCCGCCATTTTCCGCCCACCACCATTAAATCTGATGCCCAAACATCTGAGCGTCCGTGACACACCTGGCCTTCGGCGGTCACTCGAGGGCCGACTGGCGCTTCTCGTTAAGCGGGTGATTTTAACCGGAGGACGAGGTTACCTTGGCGAGCGAGCGGACGATGGGGCTCTCAATGATGCCCTTCAGGAAGATCAGGTCGATATCCTCGGCCCCCGTGGAGCTGGGCAGGTCGTCGAGGTTGTCCAGGACCTGCTGCATGGCTGGGGGGACAGTGGGTCCGGGGGGGACAGAGATGCTGTTAGACCTTCCGCTGACACACATCGGACGGCGCGGTGCTGCCCTTCTCCCATCCTGACCGACTTAGACGGTCCGACAGGCTGGAGTGGCAGAACTGTGTCAGCCCAAGGCCCCTTACCAGAGCAGCCATCCTGCATCCCAGGCCAGACACTTGTTGCCCCCCCATATTGGGGTGTGCTAGATTTATATCCAAAGGAAACTACATTTACATTCTTATTTACAGACACTTTTATCCAAAGTGACATACAACTAAAATGCAGTTCCTGGAGCAACTGTGGGCTCTAGGGTCAACATCACCTTTCTGACCAGAGGATCTGAACCGGCGAGCTTCCGACCGCTAATCTGCCGCCCCCTAGGGGCCGTCACGTGTCGTACAACCTACACATGCAGTGCCATCAACCAATAAGCTCACAGACCCTCGGCCACCTGCACAGCCATGATCCGAAAAGGGCAGGATCCATGAAATGAGTAGCCGCCCCCCCCGAGACAGCGACCGCCAACCTCCACTGCTCATGGACACCGCGGTAACCGAGCTGGAACCTCGCAACCGTAGCCGGGCCGAGAACCCAAGCCACACGAGGGCAGGAATGCAAACCCACCTCAGACAGGCAAGTCAAGCGGTGTGGACACAAGCCAATTAAAGGGTTAGAGTCTAACCCACGTCGCCATGTTCAGGCCTGAGACATCATAAACATTACAGGAAAAGCCATTAAAAAGGAAGGAAAAAAAATAAAATCACAGCTAGCTTTCCAGTGGGGAGACCTGACTGTACGGGCATCACACCACGTGCAGGGTATTGGGGGGTGGGGGGGGGATTATTATGTGTCGAAGAGCCCCTCCCACGGAGACTTTAAATCCCTGTGACAGCAAAGCAGGGGAGGCCATCACACTGCACTCCAGGCCTGCGGAGGGAGGGGTGTGAGACAGAGAGAGAGGGAGGCTTCCCAGCCCCCGCCTCACTCCCTTACACCTCCTGCGCTCGTCTCCGCATCCCTGCATCCCTGCATCCCTGCATCCCTGCATATCATAAGCAGATGGGCAGATTATCCCGCCTACAAACACGTCTAATTCCGACTGAACTGGTTAAAAGCACCTTTACAACCATCCTGGTTACAAAAGGGTAAAATGTATGTTTTTTGCTATTCAATAGCCGGTATTGCTCACTACACCCATGGATCTGCGGCCCCCCCCACCCAGCAACACGATATCACTGATGACACAGGTCAGCGTCAACTTTTGGGAAAGACGTTTGCTCAGAATTTAGTACCAACACAGAATCCGTCAGGCCCAGTCAGGCAGGAAATACCCATTTCACTTTTTTTTTTGTCCCTTTATACAGTGCCGAGTCTCATCTAAAGGCGGCAGATTAAATACGATCAAATTAAATGTAAAGGATTTGCAAGGAGCACCTTAAAGCAGCCATGAAGCATCAGTGCATTTCACACCAAACTGTGAGCTCTGGGTGATTGAATTCTGGAGGTTAAGGGGACAGTCATCCAGAGGAGCTTTCCTGCCGCCTCGAAACACGAGGGACAGGACAGACAGGCGTAGATACAGGGGAAACGTATTACTAAAGACAGAAAGAGGAGAGACCGTCTGCCAGGATGTGCGGAAATTCTGCAGGCGATTGAGTAAAACGGCGCACAGCAGATGACGGGTCGTTTCCCGATGAAAGGAAAGAGTTAAAAGATTACATAAACCAAAACGCACAGCACATTAACTGCTAATCCTATTAAAAATTCACAGGTTTTTATGTAACTTCGTACTACGGATGACCCAAAGCATTAACGGGAGTCCCGAATAGAATTTGCATTTGTATATTTATGATTTGTTATGCAAATTATGTTAAGTGCAGATACCGCAAGGAATGGTGTTAGAGCCACAGAACACAAACCGAATAACGTGTGAACAAATAAGAGAGAAAATTACGTAAAAAAAACAGAAGAACTCCCCCTACTCTGGAGCAGACTGTCATCCTGCAGGAGAACCACCATTCCACTCGACCGGCCACCAACGTGAGATCGTCCACAGGAACATTCCAGAACAGCTAGGAAACGGACTTAGCTGGAGAAGTGATCCAGGCTCGGACCGAATGAGACGGGTATCCCAATCAGTTAACGGCCAATCAGAAACTACATTTCCCTTCAGACACTTGGTGTGCTTGGGGAACAAGCAAGACCAGCCCCCCCATCTCCGAAAACCACCGCAGACTTGCACAACACCGCCGAATCATTCCTCAGACCCTCACCAATCACTCAAACTCTAAAGACCCTCACCTACTGAAACCCAAAGGAAGGATAACTGTACATTTAATGGCATCCATCCAACCACATCAGTGAGGACACACCACTTTGGACCAACATCAGGTAAACTCAGACAAGAGTGTCACCCTTTGAAATCTTTCACATCTACTCAATGCCCTGTTCTTCAGCATTACCCTCATTACATACCGGAAACACCACAATGTAGGACATCACCAGGCCGCTAAAAGTTTATGCGTTTCCAAAAAACAGTGGGCCTTCATGAGATGTCCTGGCTGAGGAAGAAAATTTGACCTGTAAATCTTTTGATGGTAGTGAAGATACAACGGCAGGTAGGTACTGCGGGCTGAGTGCTGTCTGCTCTGCGGCAGACCTCCAAATCGCAAGCTGCGGAGGTGGGAACCCTCCTCGGGGAGAGCTGTGCAGTAACAGCTGGGCGCATTTAGCAACATCACAGGTCTCCCGAGATGACACAGCAACAGCCCTGTGCCAACGCAGTGCCGCCCCCCCCCTCCACCCACCTCTCACCACTCCTACGGAAAACTCCGGAATCAGCCAGCCGCCATCCGGAGTCGACACGGATTCCGTCAGGTTCACTGTGAGTCTCAGGAGGCATGGAATCCAGCCCAGAGGAGGGCCACCATCGGACCGGCATGGTCACCCGGCGAGAGAAACTACCCGCGTTCTGACCATGCTACTGAAAACCAGTACCAGCATTAACCCGGACAGCAGGCCAGCCCCTCCGAGTGACTTTCAAAGGTTTTTCACATCCTGGGTCAGAACGCACCTTCCAGAATTCCAGTTTATCTAGTACACAGCCCATACACAGGTACAAATAAAAGCTCTCATTCCACATAACAACAACCAACTCGACTGGTTAACACTACAGACACACGCACACACGTGTGTGATGCACCATCTTACGGTCAGATTTCTCCTGCAAGAAACCCTATTACATTATTGAACAGATTATTTTATCCAAAGAAATCTTTGAAGTCAGGATCAGGGAGTTGGGTCAGCCAGCATCAGGAGCAACAGGACTTTGCTCCAGCACCCAACGGTGAAATCACTCTGCTGACCATGGGGTTCCAACCAGTGACCTTCGCAAGCACATGGACTCACACCGATACACACCATCCCTCATCTGCTGCCAGTTTTCAACCAACACCAAGTAGCCACACTGACCTGGCTGTAGATGCCGGAAGCCACATTCTCCCAACCAAAGTATCTGCTTCTACAGATCGGGACAAAAGCTCTGCTCTCTCTCAACATTTGAGAATTCAGTCCCAAGGAAAAACACACCCAGACTTTTCCACTGGACTGTCACTGATCACCTTCTTGCACAAGTTTTGTGGGACAGGAAAACTTCCAAACTAAAATTTCTCAGCGAACACCCACATTCCGGCTCGGGGACCGCGAGCGGAAGATCTTCACTAAACCACGGATCAACCAACGGAGCAGTCAGATACTCCATCAAGCAGCTTACCCGACGTGCACTTGGCGCTGGCCACCGTCATGTCTCCCGTGCCAGAGGATGATGCTGCGGCAAGCGGTTCAGAGGGCAGAGGGGACCAGACGGCAACTGGGCCGGCCTCCGCTCACGCCGACAGAGCTAGAGGACGGAGAGACCCCACATCAGTGAGGAGGCGGGGCCTTCGGCAGCAGACCAGACCACAACCGTGTGTCGCGGAAGGATTGCTTTCGTTTTCTAAAATGACATCAGCATCACCAAGCTACGTGCCGCTGTTTCTGAAGAGCATGAGCCTGAGGGCATTTCAATAACACAAGAGCGCTGCTCCTCATGCATGTCCACAACTGAAAACAGAACTAAGTTCATAATCTCAGGACTCAGTGGATTACTACTGATATGCGAACAAAATTATTGCTATACAAATGCACCCTCAGCCTCTACCGTAAAGGACAGAGAAACTAGGTTCCGTTCGTAATGAATTATGCTATTTTTTATGTTGAATCATATAATTTATAATTTATAGCCACCTCATAGGAACTGGCAGGGACTACTGGGTAACAATTACAATACGGCATTAGTTATGCATCAGGTGACCCCCACCAACCATGTGACGGGTCCCTGGGGGGCCGAAAAAAGAGCCCAGGCAGACGACTGGCGTGCCAAAGAGATGCTTAGATGTTTAAACGGAGGATGCTGAGTTTCGTGTGGCCAGACATAGTTTCACACCTTATTCCAGCAGTGGTGAGGTTAGGGGCTCAAAGGCAGCATTCACTAAACATAACCCACCTTTGGGGGGGGGGGTAAGTGTATGACAAATTTCATGCTTGTATGACAAGGTTAATACACTGAAATAAATAAAGAAAAAAAATGAAAATTTAACAAGCTCCTTTATCCAAAGTGACGCACGTTTGTGAGAAAACAACTGGGGGCAAAGGGTTTGGCTGGGGGGGGACATTTCTCTGCCAACACTGCGGATCAAGCCACTATCCCCCACCCACCCCCAAATTCAAATGAAATTAACAGAAGCATACAATTAAAAAATGAGGGTGCGATTAAACACAGTATAAAAGTATTATACGGTTATTTCCTGGGCTAATTATATAAAACATTATAAAATTTCACACAAGTGTTTTAATGTCTTGGTTCTCGGAAGTGTTTTGTGTTCTTTTCTCCAGGCTCCAGGAACCGATATCCAGCAACAAGCCAAAGGTCCCCCCCTTTAAAGCCTTACTGGAGGTTCCTCGGAAGGCAGTTTGGAGCGAGTCACTGTGAGCAGCGCGAGAGGCGTCAGTAAGGTGCCGGTCAGCTGGGGAAGAGTGGCGATCCCGTTATCAAAGGGAAAAGCGATCCATGCTGAATTATCTGGGATCTTGTGTGAGTCTCGCACAAGTAAGGAAACACGTTGACACCCTGATAAATCCATTTCCAACCCCCCCATGTATAGATAGATGTTTATGGATATAATATTTTGGGCCACTGGCTTGAAACTGAACGGCTCTGAACCCGCTTGGAAACACCCCTAACCCACAACGCTGTGCCAGGACCCTCTGCATCATGCTGTCCCCCAGGTGCATCCTAACTGGCAAGAACGACCAATAAAGTTCTGCTTCCTCGATCCTGCACACAATCCTTAGAATGGTCACTAATCCCAACGACAAGGTGGGCAGATGCACAGACTTCCCCACGCAGAAGGATCAGCCTGGAAACCTCATTCCCTTTGCCTCCCATCATATGAAAGACAGCTCACCTTTGACCATTAGTGTAACATTTCCCCCACATACCAAGCCTGTTTTTTCCTTTTTTCTTTGTGGCTTATCACACTCAGCAGCTCATATTCCAGAACATTCATCGACTCGTAACCCTGCGACCTCTGGGACACTCACCCTGGGCTCTGTACCCTATTCCAGGAGGCAGCTCCGGTGCCCTGAAGCCTAGGTGCTTCTCATGCGACGCTCTGTGTCACGGCCGGACCTGCAGAGGGGAAGATCAAACCGGTTGAATGGCCTGACTACAGAGAAATCGCACACGTTCATACGCACGCAGGAGGAACAGGAACCGGTGTGCGGCAGAAGAGCAGCGTCACACGCCTTGTTAAAGGTTCATCTGACGGCATCCCTGGCCCCAGAAACCACACTGAACCACAACCAAAGAATGGTACAGTCATTGTACCTTCCAGGAACCAATACAGCTCTAACTAAACATTATTAATGTGTGTGTGTGTGTGTGTGTGTGTGTCCCACTCTGCAAATGTTCATGTTGTGGCAATAAGGACTATTTTTCTGAACAACCACACAGTGTCCAAAATAGAAAAGCGGGACTTCCGATCGGCTGCATGGGGAAAAGGGAATAATTAAGAGAGAAAAACGGAGATTAAAAGGCTAGAGTCTTCTGCCCAAACAGCTTCTCAGCTTGGGAGTTTAAGCACGTTAGTGAGAACTCGGGCAGCAGCGTGACAAGCGGCCCTCGGAGCTCACGTGCAGACAGGACGTCGCTTCTCAGAGGGGCCGACCGAGGTGGAGGAAGCAGCCAGGAGAACCCGACTGACAGATTGGACCACACTGGCAGTGACATCACCCGGCGGGGGGGGGGGGCGGCTTTGCCCTTAAGCCTATCTGCTGACACCTGGAGATGGAAATGCTGGGGGTTTCATTCCCTAAGAGACGCTGGACAGACCAGACAGGGCTACTCGCTCACACCACGAATGACTGGCAGCCATTTCAGAGAGAAGGGAGAAGGGGGGGGGAAGCATGATCGTTTCTGCCAGACTGATTTGGGATGATCCTTTCAGTGACAGAAGCTCGACAGACGCTACAGCTCTGCTAGATTCGGGCTCTTGGCAGATGGCTAAATCTCAGCTGTTTTTTTTTTTTTTAAATCAAAGTTTTACCTCCTGACGATATCAAAATGATAAGTCATGGCTGAACTGCACGTTCTCACCAAGAATTTACAAATGTAGTCACGGTTACAAAAAATAAACTGGAACAAGGGCATCCAAACTCCCGCCGGGCCAAATCCAAAGCTGGCAAAGTTGCATTGACAAGATCCACATCAACGAATTCTACCCCATAATCCATACGATCCCAGCAGATGTTGCAGCACTTTGACTTACGTAATCACTGCTTTACCTCCAATTAATAACCGAGATCAACAAGCCCCCCGGCCCCTCCCTCCTACTCACGCGAAGCCTCTGCTTCACCCGTTTACGCTCGTCATCCGGCGCTACTCCGCAGAAAATCATAGCTTTCCGATAAACAGTAGCAATTACACTCTTACACAACACTGCGCGTGCCGCGTGTGACCCAGCGACGTTAGATGACCATCGTTGGCAGATGAAGTACATTTTTGACGCCGGGAATACCGGCTGACGAATCCCGCGCCCTCAGCACTGTACGGATCAAGCCCCGCGTGCCCCCAGCCGCCGCCTCCCCCGATGGGACCTCCTCTGGGGCGGGTCCAGTGTGTTGTCCCCTTCTCCAGGGTCCCAGGTGCACACGCCTGGATCTCTCCTCGTTAGCCAGTTGCATCACTATTTATTTGTTCAGCCAATGCTACAGTTCAAAGCAAAACCTTCAGTGCTGCATCTGTTTAGACAGCTGGGTCTCCCTGGACAGGATCTCCTGATTAGGTCCTTACTAACCAGTGAAATAACTACAGTCCCATAAGAGGGGAACAAAACAACAGCGGGGAGCAGAGTGTCATGCACCCAGTACCAGGTCACGGTGAGCCTGCAGCCTTTTCCCAGAAGCACCGGGCACGAGATAGGGGACATCCTGGGTGGGATGCCAGCCAATAACAGGCTTGCATTTTCACACAATAAGTGCAATTAAAGACACCGATTGGACGAAGCCCATGCTAATAAGAATCTGCTAACTGGAGGCAACAGGGCTACCCACTGTAGCATGGAAGCACTGTGCCACCCAGCCTGCATCACAACCTGACATTTACGCTGCATTACATCGGAACTCAAATCAGAAACTCAGAGTCGCTACTCAGAAATTTCAACCAGACTTAAATGGGGTTCCTAGGGTACTTTAAATATTAAATATTTAAGTATTACTATAGCAACCAGCATCGGAGGGGGACGTTCGCCCCCACTGTCTAAAATTGGGGCAATTTACAAAACTTGGGGGGCACTTTGGGGGAAAAAAATATAGTAATTAATGCACTGCATTTGTTCTTGAATGTGAAACGCTGGCAGTAACGAGCACCTTGTGCCAACGCGAGTAAATAAAAAGCAGATTATTGCCGTTTCCGGGCACGGAATACCATCTGCATGGGAAAACAGGAGACGGCTCAATTCAGGCTGTTATTTAGCTCTTAATAGCCTTTGGAAACACGTATAATGCATTAGATTATTGCTACAAGTGAAAACATCATCACGGTCTTTTTTTAAAAAATAAAAAATAAAAAACACAATTGAAGGTCTATTAAAATATTTGGGGAAATTAAAGGCTGTTATTCAGCTGTAAAAGCAAACCGTTCGAGGATGTTAGCAATGCATGCACCTTACCTGTAAAATTCACCCAATATCTCGCAACAGAAGCTTTCGAGGACGTGTTGGACAGTCAGCCAAACAGTTCTACGTCAATGAAGACGTAACTGACAGTTAACACTAACAACACAATGATCAGTCACAGCCCTCTTCCCTACAAAACAAGAATCCAGTGTAAGAGGAATGAGGACGCGAGAGTCATTTCCCTGTACAGCCCGGCCTCAAAATTACTGCCAAACGGCTTTTATGTCACTGTGGCCTCAAATTCTATAATTTAGTATGAAACTTTCCCTTTAAAAAAAAAAAAAAAAAGGAGTTGAGTCACTGCGGCCCCAACAATGAGATGGTCATTTAACGCCACAATACCACAAAGCACCACCTCCTCCACTGTCCCGTCTCCTTCCCAGATGAGGAAGCAACAGGCGACGAAGACAGGGGCACTGCAGCTGTTAGGGGACGTTCAGGGGACATTCTGGAAGAGCCGAGGGCTGGATACAACGTGTTCTTGACGCGCAAACATCAGAAAGCCAAAAGGACGGGCAGTGTTAGGGAGCCCCCAGAACCCAGAGTAAATGATTAATCTCTAGCAGGGGTCCTGACTTTTCCTACACCATAAACAGCATAACTGGTACCTCAGCCTGACTAACGCTGTCTGGAATCAGACTCGAGTTCATTCCCCTCCACTTTCCCCACCCGGCCAAACAAAACAATACAGAACACCCACAACAAATTAAAGTTTGAAGAGAACCTGATTGACTCATTAATAATGAAAGACTAAATGGAAATGATGCTAAGAATAATTAGCATGCATCCATTACAATTTCTAATGATACCATTATACCATTATGAATAAACCAAACCTGAACCTTCGGGCTGCCATAGTGATATAACCTTACTTCAGTTAAGCAATTCGGCTTATGTTCTGGCAGAACTAAAATAAGCCATTACTACTTGACACCTCTGCTGGTACATTTCTCAGGAGAACCCTAAACAGAACTGGCCACTGCATCTTCAAGGAAAGTTGCAGAGAAGAGAGGAAACTGCACATGCAGTGAGAATTGGGCCTCTAATGATAGATGCAGTTTACAAAAATTTGCACATAACTTTTCCATACAAAACAACTAGGGAAAGACGGCATGCCGAAACCGTTAAGACATGATTATAAATTAATAGGTCTCACTGCACAGGGTGGCTGTACTGCATACACCCAACCCTCATCAACGACAGGGAGGAGGCGAGGCTGTGGGCAAATCGCTCGGCGATTACTGCTCTCCTGATACGGATTTGAATAATCTAATTTTTACAGTAGATTATGTGGTGGGCCGGCCATGAGGCCGTGGAGATTAAGGGTGTGTTCCGCCTCAAACAGCCGGTGTGGTAAACACCCCTATCTCAAACAGAAGATGTCAGGGGTCCAGTTAGCTACTGTGCTTGTCACACACACACACACACACACACACAGAGGAGATACTTCTAATCTACACACATGCACATAATCTTTAGCAATTATGGCCGTCAGTCTAACTCCTTGCCGGCATACAGCCCACCCCGGCTTTCGGTTGGGTTTTTGTGGTGCTGAATAATGCCCGTTAACCTGGTAATACATCAGCTGTGAAATAAATTCACATTGTTAACTACAGTGGCAAAAATAATCATTTTTTAACACGTATAAGGATTGGAACTGGATATATAAAACAAACTCAAAATTTTGTCACATTCCAATCATAGAGAATGACTTGCAGTGAAATGTTATGTTACGGCATACTGTGGGGTTAGACTGGGATTTTAGTTACACATAGAAGGAAATAAAAATGTACACGTTGGAATGTATCAGATTATATAGATTAAGATAATGCACGAACACAACACACACACCTCTCTAAACTTTCTAAATGCCCTGATGCCCCTTATCCCCGACTACCCACTCCTCACCAACCCACTGACTACGGCTAATAAGGAGAACTACGCCTCCGGTAATACATGGCCTGAGATACAACACGCCCCCCACCCAAAAGAACCGCGATCAGGAGCCACTTCACCTTTCTGCAATTCCTGCAGAAATTACTTCCCTATAAACGGTGCCGGTCAGGGGCAGAAAAGAAAGACCCGCTGCGGTGGGTCCATGCCGCTCTATATTTAACACACGACACGCTGCCATCTTGCACAACTTTCCAGGCAAAAAAAAAAAAAAAAAAAAGTTACTGATCACCACCCCCTCCCCACATGCGCCGTAACTATGGACCGGGAATCAGCTTACTGATCCCCGACTCTAACTTTAACTACTGCGGGATTAAGCCTATAGCTGATCCGGGCGCAGCTGTTAGAGGAGTGAAGTGCACCGCCATCGCAGCCATGTCATCCCGCAAAGATCTCCGTTACACCGCCAGTGCTTTCTGCTAAAACGCCTCCCCGTTAGCGATTCTCACGTACGAGGGGTCTCTTCCTTTTTAAATACAAGGTTAGCTCGGCGTTAGTAACATTTTGCGCTGGGGGACATTTTTAATGACTGTTGCCACATGGCTTCATTGAAACGCTCGCACTTAGAGGCGCCTTCCAGTATGAACCACGTTAACTTTCGTTTTTCCTTTTTAAAATACAGGCCAGCGATGCCCTCACCAGCCTCTCTCTCTTAGAACGATCTGCTGCATAAAAAGCCTGGTTACTATTCAATTTCGCACCGTCCACGTTGAGGTTGATCAATGAGGCAACTTCGGGAACGGGGCAAGTTCAGCGCTGCTGCGGACACGGAGCGGCGGAGCCCCGTAACCTGCGGGCTGATCATATATCCCGCGAAGGCGGCATTCATCTCTGTACACGATGGCAGCATTTTGGGGGTTTAAAATAAAACTACGGGGACGTTTCACGTATGAACTCACGTGCGGCCATCTTTATCCCGTCCGGGCGCGCGGCGCACACGCATGGGACGATCCGGCGGCGTGGCGAACTTAGCACGGCGGGGACGGTCTCCCTCCCGTCCACCCGGGCATTGAAAAGCGACACACTGAGCTGCTGTAACTGACAGATCCGACGCCTCATCCCCTGGGGTCGCCACGTATGGAGGCTGGGCAGCGCTCACTCCTAGTTAGCTGCCTAGCCATCCGTCCAAGTTAGCCGGTCTAACAAAGGGAGGCCAGTCCGACGCACAGAATCCTAACAGTTACAAGTCGCACGCCGGCAACACGCGAAAACAGACCGACTTACCTAGATAATTGGCGAGCTGTATCCCCCCCTCCCCCGACACCGGTCCGACGTTTAAATGCCCGCTGGTGCCGGCGAGCGCAGGTAACGATCCCGCGCTTCCTGTCAATCAAGTCACCAAGCCTGGCCCCCGAATGACGTGCGTGCCCGATCGGGGTCCCCCATGCGATCACGGCTTTCCCACATGGTACGTCTACGCTCAGTAACGTGTTTTACATAAGTGTCCTCTTATTTTTGCTGTTGATTTACACAAACGGTATGAGAATCATCGATGAGTGAAAGCAGCAAAGAAAGGACACATACTAACACGGACACCAGTCGCTGGACGTTCGAACTTGGCAGGACATCCTTAGGACGGTAATAAATTTAACATGGATATTAAATATTGTACAAAAAAAGTACATTTACTTGCATAGCAAGCTCACAAGTAACTCTACTATTGAGTTGACCAACTATAGGCTCTATATTGCTTAATATTTAATCATTTAATCATCACAATTCATTTATGACAACAGGACTTTTAGTTATGCACACTAGTGCCAAATTTCACACATGCTTTAGCATGGTATGCGTATCTTGTTTTTCCTTTTAACTTATTTTTAAAATCCATCAACCTCTCACAGGAAACAGGGTCGGGGTACATTCTGGAAGGGATACTGGTCCATTGCAAAACGTACATTGAAACACACACACACACATTATGGACAATTTAGAAATAGCTAATTGACCTAACTGCATGGTTTGTGGACTGTAGGAGGAAACCCTCACGTGGGGAGACCGTGGAAATACCAAATACTGCACCTGTCCTGGAGGTATGAGGCAATGGCCGGTTTTTGTCCCAATGAGCTTCCAGCATTTTTGAATATTTTATTTCCCACGTCTGTTTTGTAAATATAAGAAACCGTTGAGGTTTACAATGAAAATGAAAAAGCTAAACGTTTTCTATACCATTGATGTAAATATTTAATGGCATATTACAAAAAAGTTACCCAGAAATGAATGGTTATTATTAGTGTTAAGGCATATCAGAGTGTAAGGTATTAATAGACACATTAGCTCCAATAAAAAGCAATAGAAGATAAATAAATAATCCGCATATCCATTATCCAAAAATAGTTCGGCAGAGTATTGCAGGGTATGTGCTGACAGCTATGTTTTATCTATGGCATTTTAAGACATTTCTCATTAGAGTACATTATTAAAGACATGCTATATTAGCATGATATAGTGGAACTGTGAATTTGACCTGTGGCCTGTACTGCTTGTCGGATTTTAGGCACCACAGTTTAGATGGACTTCATATTCGTTCACTTACATTTTGCCCAGACTACCTGAAATCCGACAAGTTACCCCGATAAGCCAGTGACCGGGATTCGGAGTACAGGCCCCTGCACATATAGTGAAGGAAATGAATGTAGCTGCTCAGCACTGTGAGTCCTGTTGTATGAGGGTGTTATTCCCAGGTGAGATTAATTTGCGAAATAAAATGATCCATTAGTCATTATTTGTCTCGTGTTAGTAAATGGAATAAGGCAGAGTTGGCACTGACGGTTCTGGTGTCCTAGGTGAGATTCTGCCACTTGGAATGATACTGAAAAAGCAATTATTCATTACTGTTCTAACATGCTTATTAAAATCACTATTCGAAAACAGCCGACTAAATGGTGAGATTTTCCGGTAGTAATATGCAGATGCTGCTCTCTAAGCAAAGGACGCCCTGAAGGTTACAATTTTGAATATTTAAAATCTTCACAACAGCTTTTATCATGTTATTGCATTTCAAATCGACTTTGGTTATGTGTGACACCTGTCTTGTTTTCTTCTTGCCGTTTTACTCCAGTTAACAAGCACGTGGCAAAGGGATGCTGGGTGATCTTTTCTGTTCTCCGAAGCCTCAAGCGGAATCCTGTGCTATACCATATCAGCCCCCCCCCCAGTCAGTGCGATTTCTGCTACCCAAAACATCAATTCTCATCTGGGGTTGGGCCTGCATTATGACTGTATTTTTAACACAATAGAGAGTATGAGCAATACCCTCTTCAGTGTGAAATGCCAAAGCTTGTAATATGACCTTAATATCAGTGGAATCAAGCCCCTTTTAATGTGCGGTTCTGTATGTTAGTGTCTAATGGTTCTCTCAGAATAATATGTGGGCAAAGTCCCGGGTGGCTGTAATAATTGGACTGCTTGAGAGCAGAGAAACAATCAAAGAAAATGATACCAGGCTTCCCACAATAAAAGGTTTTTTCTTCATTTGCTTATGATCGTGTGCATCTGCCTGTTTCCATGCCCATTTAACGATATACAGCGTTTCAATGAAACTGTTAATATAAATGATGTTTCCATAAACAAGCAGGCATAGTAAATCAGAACATCGTTTTTATCCCCTGAAATTCAGTGACCTTTAAGACGGGACTGAGCTTCACAGACATGCAAAATCAGCTCAGCTGTTGCAGGTCGTTGGGTCACGCTATCATGTAGGTCAATTAAGTGATGCTGTTTTTTTTGGACGAGCCAAATGAACATCTGTTGTCAAAAAGACTGCTTCATGCCAAAGTTTTAATAGAAAGTTTCAAATGAAATAAAAAGTTGCTAAATTGGGTAGATTCCTCAGGATTTATCAAGATAAACTAGTAAAAAAACCATACAATTATTTTTAAAGTTTTAAATAATGATATTTAATAACACAATTCACTGTACAAATAATGTTTTTTTCCATTTATAATTGCAATGCACAAAATAATTAAAATATATTTTGAAACTGTTGTGGTTTCTGTAAATATTAGGGCTGTAGTTCCATGGCACACTTCGTGTTGTCAAAAGAACTTTTATAGTGATGCCAGGATCTTTTCTGTCATGTCACCATGCCGATGGTTTATCATATCTAAAGAGATAAAAAAAAATACAAAATTAAATTCAAAACGTTTAGGAAGACCACACTGAATCATTTGTAATGGAAACATTTTCATGAGGTAACCTAAGTATTATAGATAATATTAATTTGCCAAAATACTTTCAAATTCCCTCCGTCTGCTCACAGTTCTGAAAAATGACCACGCCCCATGTAATCCTTACCTTAACACCGGACTATTTTCTACTCCGTCTTTCACCACCACTTCCGGGAACAGAGAGTCTAATCTGGACCTTTTTCCATATCTGTAGATTTGGGGCAGATTAAGGGAAAATCGGCTGTTCTATTGAAACCCTTATACACTTTTTTTGTTTTTTTACCTTTGCTTGTCACTGGGGCTGCACCCTCAGAAGTCTGTCAATTGTACCCTTAGCTGTAGGTAACTGTAATAATTCAAGGTACAGAAATGAACCAGTGATGGTACATTAATGCTGTTTGTACCTTTGGATGTTTCTCAGACTCCATTTCTATACCTTAATACAGAAGTCCCTTTTGCAGCAGTATATGAAATGTATTTGTAGGTATACGATTACCTAGCATTTTTTCCCGGATATTAAATAACCCAGCTGTCCCGGAACCTACCTCTGTCTTGTGATCAGGTTGATATAGTGTCTTAGTGCGGAATAGTACTTCGTTAGGTCTTTGGGGAGCGCGCTTTCTCCGGGGCGCGCTGGTTTGGACGGGAACGCGTCAGCCAACACGCAGACGCAGTGAAGTGCGCAGAAAGCCACGAGGCTTAGCCGCATGGCCATGTGAAGATGCATCTTGAAGACAAAAACACACGCCAGGTTAAGACATTAGTTTGTACATGTCTAAATATGTCTTATGCCGCAGCAATAGCAGATCTGATCATTTTATTTTTTCATGCTTGCTAATTATTTAGCAATTATTAGACAGTACGGCAATTAAAATCAAAATTATACCATATTAATTATGAACAGATTATGCCATTCCTTTGTTCTGAACGTTATAGGAACCTTTTAATACACTGCTTGAGAAAACAGACCACTATAGAATACCACCAGACTGTACCGCCAGTGTGGTCTTTAATTTTTATAATAGGCTGGTTATTTAAAATGTAATGTTACATTCAGGTCAATAACCAGGAAACGATACTTATGAAAAAAGACCATGTAAATTCCAGTGTATTTCTAATACAATGTGTTCATATTATACTCCACGGCTGTGCGTTTAAACTTTCTAATAGTATTATATTAATGCGATTACAATGAAATCTAGTCATTATATAAAATTCACATACCCACACATACCGTAGCCCTTGTATAATTTATTGCATGATTTACATTTCACATGGATGCTACATTTTTTTAGAGCACCACCTATTAAAGTATTGGGCTGTGTTATAACTTACGGAACAAGTTTGTACATTTTGTCAAAATATTTTGGAGTTTTTATTTAAGACGTACATTTAAATCAATGTGTATTAGGCCCAACTGAACTAATGTGTGTAAACTGATACAGTGAGTATCTGTACCTGATGATCTGTGCATGTGATTTTAAAACCTCATTCCACTCTTACAGTGTCTCCTATTAACCTATAAGGTGACGCAAAACGTGGATATTGGATATTACTTCTCGTATACTTTAGATACTTCACGTATCCATACTAGTAATGAAGATACAATTAACCCCTTTTCTCCTATACATACAATTAAAACGTAAACGGTTAAACCTTGAAAATTTGAAAGTGGGGCCAATCTGGAGCAGTGAATATTTTAATTATCGCTCAGTTATTAATCATATTCTGGTTGTAATATAATGTATGACAGATACATTTGCTCAATAATTACAAAATAAAATGTAACAACAAAAATGACAATAAGTACTTTTGATATAAAAGTTAATATTATCGCCTACTCACATGCAGTTTGGAGGATTGACGTTACTGTAGCGCGTTTGCAGCTCGTCCTGCGCGTCCCCGAGTCGCCCCTACGCTCTGACAGCCTTCTGCTGCTCCCCATTATATAGCGCGCCGCGCCGCGCGTGGGTAAGGGGTGGGTGACACCATCAAACTCCACCGAATGCAATTTAGCTCTCACAAAGACTTCCCGCAAAGCCACTTGTCGGTTAGTTGCCTGATTGTTTTGAGAGATAATACCAAACTTGTTTGCATTTCCAACAACATCGATCAAAATTGTTTCCACTATATGCAAGGAGATTTTTAATGGGGCAATAAATAGGCCTACATATTCTGCAAAATAAAGAACACGGAGAGATCGTGATGCTACTGCGCACGTCGTTGTTATACCAAGGAATGTCTTTAAATTTCTTTTCGGAAATTAAGAAATTATCCTCGTTCATTTGACTTACAAGGCTCGCTTTCCCAATATAGATACTCAATACAGCTACCTTTTATATTAACACGTTATTCATACAAACAAAAATATTTAATAATGCATTAGACGCTTTCCAATTATATTTTCTTGGCTTATTTGTCAGATGAATCAGCATCTATGCACCAGTTCATCTAACTGCTTACCCAATTAGGGTTGGTGTAATTTGGACCCTAATGCAGACAGAAGGGGGGGGGGAGTTTCAGGGCGGGGGGTATACCGCAGAGAGGACACCAGTCAGAGAAAATGGTCATCTGCTGTTATATTACTTAGTCACCTGGTACGTAGCTCGGCTAACTTCTCCTCTTACGACATTCCTCTAAGACCAGGAATCATTCTTGTAGCCTTACATTGTAATTATCTAGGGCAGCAAGGTAAACAAAGACATAGGAGTTTATGTCACTCAGATTACTACCTAGTAAGTGGATATTATTCAAGTAATTCCATTAATGACTTGATTAATCTTGATTTAATTTGTGGGTCTCTTTTGTGAGGACTTGTTGAAGCTCTAAATCTCTAAATCTCAGATGTAAGCATATTCCTTAATTTGTCAATCTAAATGTCATATTATTGTTAGTGAAACAATACACATACAATTCTAATAAAATAAAATAAAAACTCAACACATTCGTTTTGGCCAAGTTCTGTACAATTGCAAGTGATTAGCTACAAATTTGATTTTCATGAGAATGTTTGAGCTGCTGTAGAATAATACGCTCTTCTTAAGTCTATAAAACAGTGAAAACATAATCCTCCACCAGTGAAAAGAGAAAAATTAAGAGGATTAAAATAGGAAATCAGTAAGATTCAGTGAGTCACTGTAACTCCATGACTAACTCAACACCTTCAGTCATCTGCATGGACATAATCTGTCATGTACTTCAATGTCCTCAGATCCCCACAACAAAAAGAACCTATCATGTAATGTTGATTTTAGCTGAATTTTGAATTCACATCTTAATTTTCTTCTAGTATCCAGCATCACAGTAGATATATCATCAAACGGGCTTTATGGTCTGATCGTAAGAGGACTTTAAAGTATTCATTGTGTGATTATATGACATCTTCACACTCACTGTATGGATCATGCATGTGATTTTGGGCAACCGGTGCTTTCAGCCTGATACCACGTGTGTTAGACCTACATTGCTCTGCCTCAGAGTGACATCATTGCACAAGAAATGTGGACCCCACCCTGTCGGCTAAGTGCTATACTTCTTTGAAGGCTTACTTGAGCATCTCCCCAACTAAAATGAGCTGACAAAACCTGACACCGGAAAAGCTTTACACCTAATGAGGAAGCCCAGAGATAAGATTTGTTGATTTTTTGTGTCTTTCTCTCTGATCCGAGTCCCCCTGCCCCCATTCTTTCACACATTCTTTCTGCAATCCTCCATCTAATTGTGGATAAATCTTGTGTCACCTTGGGGGTTTCAAGCTCTTTTGTCCAGGATTAAAAAAAATCGTACTTTACCAGTTCCATGAGATTGCTTGTTATAATACATAATTATGGGCATTCTTAGTTAATTGTACGGCTGATTTTCTATAGTTACACATAGAGGCAATATGAATTGTACATTCAAGTGTACTGATAAACAATCTGTAATCAGCCCAGAGTTTAAGACAAAAGTGAATATTTTGAGCAGGAAAACTGAAAACAGCAGACTTTTTTTGGTTCCATAAAACATTTCAATTAAGGTGTTATTCGCATTGCGTCAGGTCAATGTCATTCTGCTTGTCATCAATCGTAATTCAGTGTAATTGCTGAACCGTTTGCAAAAAGCATTCGGACTTCCAGCGTTTTAAACGTAGGAAATCAACCCCAGAAATGCAACAACTGATGGAATCCTGTGTTTGTTTCAGATATCTTTGCCCTTAACACATTTTCATTTGGAAAAATATGCCTGAGCTTTCTCTATCTGTAAGCAATACCAAAGCGTTCCTTTATTTACACTGACTTACATATACGGAAATTTTGTGTTCAGAGAATGGGGTCCACCACCCCTGAAGCAATCAAAGGCCTTGCTCAAAGGCCCAGTACTTTGCCAAGTCTTGGGATTTGAACCTACAACATCCTGAAAATGATGAGCAACACACTGCCCAGCTCCTCCCTCCAACCGCACAAAATAGATTTATGCTGTTCAGATTTTATAGGAAACCTTTGTCAACAAGTATCTTATCGCACGATTTTAGAACACTCACTTCAAAGTACAGTATGGGAATACAGCAATGAGGCAAAACATTGACTAAACTACAACAAAACGCCTGGGTTTTAATTACAGAAACTATTCACATGGATTGCCTTAATGTCAAAACCATAAATCAAATTTAATTACTTTTCAAACAAATGTTATATCAGGAGACTGAAAACCTCTGGTGAAATGTAAACTGCACATTTACACCCTTAAAAAGACACTTTTGTCCAGACGTACCTCTCAAAAGCACTGAAACCATCCTGCATTTTTTTAAGAGCTGAAAAAGAAAACTATTAAAAATTTAAGCCTTTCAACCAATACACATACGCAGATAATTTTTTTTATATAAAAAGGGCAAGGCCCTTGAAAGCAAATGTCATAATTCCAAACTTAGAGAGGCGGCAAGCTTTTCCGCTGATAAAGAAAATAGTTATTTCTGAGGAGCATTTTAAAGGGGAGAATTTGAGACGTTTCCAAGTGATGGAAGCCTGCAATTTCCACTGGCAGCTCCATTATCATTCAGTCGGTGGAAGACGGGGCACCGTGAACTAAACAGACCTTATGAAGACAGGCTGCACAAAGCAGCTCAGAAAGAATTGCATGAAATTAGTTATTGGTGTCCAAAGTATTAAAAAAAAAAAAAAAAAACACAGGTTCCGTTTGACTGTGTTCCTTATGGTGGCCAACTTTTGGTACTGAAATAATAATAGTTGGAGTCTGAATGCATAAACTTCTAAAGTTTGTAGTTAGAGGGAGGCAGAATAGAAAGCTTGGAAAACAAGGGGGCAGAATCACTTCACATTGGTTTAACTGAGGGTGAGATGATAAAGTAGCCAATCAGAAAATGGCTAAATGGGTTGACTGACAAGCAAAAAAAACAAAACCCACTAACAATGTGTTTTGAAGCATCATTCCTACCAATCACTCTTACTTGGAGAAGAGCTGCAGTCTATGAATTATAGGTCCATATTTTATTAGGTGCCGAGAAATTCTTTTGCTGTTAGTGTTTATTGACGTTGTCAGAGCAACAATATACAGGACAGATTCTTGGATTAAGGAGGAAAAACTCACTTTACTGGTTTTAAACAGCTGTCGGAACACAGACCAATAAACGGAACAAATTCTTGTGCATTTCTCTATTAAAAAAAAAAAAAAACACAACAGGCAAAACTGTTCCAATCTGCAGGAAAATTTGAAATCGAAAAGGAAAACGTCCTAATGAACTGGAGCATTTCCACATGTCCAACTGTCAAACTCTTCTTAGGTCACGTACAGCCTTCCATCATAACCTTGACGACTTGAGAACCACCAGCAGACATCATTGGCTGGAGAAGTAGTCATGTGACAGGACATCAGATGCCGCTAATCTCCGCGAAGAGGAGCACAAAAGCTGGGGCAGCAGAATCCGCAGCCTGGGGTCCTGATAAGAAGGACAGGTTACGGTGTTTGTGAGGTTATGAAGCACCACAACAAGAACATGAATGTTTCCACTCATACGCCTTCATGATCACTTAGCCGGTACACGGTCTGAGTGGGAGTGAGACTGAAGCTACAATCCCAGCATGCACAGGGGTACGAGGCAGGGGACCAGTCCAATGCAGGGCACACACTGACTCACTAAGGGCAATTTAGAGAAAATTTCACCTAACTGCACTTTTTTTTTTTTTTTTTTTTAATAGGGAGGAAGCTGGAGTATCTGAATGAAACCTGGGGGAGAAGGAGCTCGAGTGGGATTTGGACCCCCACCCTGAAGGTGTGAGCCCATGGTGCAGCCCACAGACACGAGGCCACCCCCTCGCTTTACCATGAAATGTGTGCACGCTGCTCACAATTCCACGAGATCACCCTACATACCAATTTCATTTCACTCGTATCAGCTAGGCATCCATCAGGCTTCAGTGCAAACTTGACCTCTGGAAAGTGCAGCTGTGAAAGAACAAAACATTTAATCTCTCTGTCCTTCATGAACCAAATTAACTGATTTCCTCACACTTCATGGGCAATATGACCTGTCAAGTAGCTGCTTAGATAGGGAAAGAGCAGGCAATGGAGGAGGGATTTCCAGAACGACATGCCTGGAAGGTTGTCTGAAGCCTTACCCACAACAGCAGACAGCCCAAAGCGTACACGTCGCAGGCGGGGGAGGGGGGCTCTCCTTGAGCGACCTCTGGGGCGACCAGGCTGAGGGCCCCGGCCAGCATCCTGGGGTCAGCAACACGTTGGTCCTAGTTTGGACCAGAGGAGGAAAGAAAGTACAGTGCAGAATGAAAAGGTCATCGGAGATTCCCTGTGTCAGAGAAAAGTGCAAACAGATTCCCTTTATTTACGAGTGGCCCACCCCAGACCCTGCCGACGCTGAGCCCAGAACTTCAGGGGAGCCTTAAGTGAGACCCTGAGCAGGACGGGAAACCAGGTCGCGAGGAGGCGACTCACCGGGTCCTTGGTGAAATCGAAATCTCCCAGCAGCCCGCGCTCCCGCCGGAGGACGAACACGTTGCTGGGGTGCAGCGAGCCGTGAATGACGCCTGACCCGTGCAGCGTCTGCAGCCCCAGAGCCACACCTCTCATGACGGCCGCGATCTCCTGCCAGGGGAAGCCACGGGGGGTAAAATCTGCCACAGGGGGTTAAATCCGAGAAACTCTCAGAATACAGGAAGACTGGCAGGTGGTGGGGGGTTCGGGACTCACGGAAGTGTTAAGAGGGCTGGAGTTCTGCACGAGCTGCAACATGCCACAGGAAACGTACGGCACCATGACGTAGGCCATGGGGTCTGACTGAAAGGGAGATAGAGAGCGATGATATTTTAACTGGAATAACCATCACGGCAAAGAAGCTTCATTATGTCACGATCAGCTTGTAACATATTTCTGGAGGGAAAGAAGGACATAAGGGAGGAAAAGGAAATGAGTGGAATGTAGGAATGTATAGATCTACATGCACCTTCTTACCTTGCCAAAAAACAGCGCCAACAGGGGGAGCAGTCCTGTCTGCTCCTCACCAAACATACTCGCTCTGTAGTACTGGGTGGCTCTCTCCACCGTTCTCACCTCTGACTGGGCATCGACAGAGTAACCCTACAATTCATTAACAAAAAACTTTTTAATTTCTCTGAGCAGAGCACTGGAAAATAGCACGCTTTGAAAAAGTACAGAACCAAGCCAGTGGCCAAATTATAAACCCCGAACATCAAAAGTTAAGGGGGCGGATTTTCCCAGGGTGTCACCTTAAGGACAACTTGCTGGCCTTGGAACTCTGTGCACACGAGGGGTCTCCTGGAACTCAGCTCTCGCAGGGGCACGCTGGCAAAAAGGTCCCGGTCAAGGCTCTTTACCACCAGTCCCTCAGAATTCTGCAACAGCCGACCCGGGTCAGAATCCTGAGTGTTATGCATGAGTGCTTCCCGCACGGGGGGGGGGGGGGGGGGAGATCACGATTAAGGGGAGAGGTGGGACTTTGAGAGAGCGCTCACCATGAAGCTGAGGAGGTCTGCGGCGTGGTAGAGCAGCGGCAGCTCGGGGAAGCCGCCCTTGGCCAGGGCAGCCAGCCTCTTCTGCAGAGGAACAGCAGCCAGTCACACACTCACTGTCACAGGATCTCACAAAACGCGGGATGAAGCAGAACCACAGCTTCCAAAGATCAGCCTGGCACCCAAATCAACGAAAAAGATTCATCTAGAGCTACTTGCGAAGATGGAATGACATTGAAACAGTTCTAACTACTGAAGTAACATTTATATGATCATTTATTTTACTAAAAAATCTGATATGATCCAGAAATCACTTGGTTTAGGTTCATTTATATACAAACATCCAAGGCATCAAGCAACAACTAAAATGCAAGAAACAGCTTCTTCAAAAAAACTCAGGTCAAAACTCTTACATATTCCTCCTTCTCCAGACCAATCTCCTGGAAAAGGGCGTTCCTGGTCTGTTCAATCTGCGTTTTTTTCTTTTCAACCTCCAGGAGGTCCACCTCTTCTGCCTGAGAAGAAATCCAGGAAAAAAAAACAGCCACATGAATATCAGACCCGCCACCCCAGGGCAGGTAAAAACATCATGACCAGGGGTCTCAGGGGACAGAACTGCAACCTCACACTTCCCCGGCTGGAGGTTTGAGTCCTGCCCCTAGCTCTCTGTCTGGAGCTTGTATGTTCTCCCTTGTGTGGATTTCCTCTACATACCCCAGTTTCCTCCCTCAGTCCAAAACCATGCTGTTAAGCCGAGTGACATCTCGATATCACCCATAATGTGTGTGAACATGCCCTGCGATGGACTGGGTGTCCCCCTGCCTCGGGCCCAGCTGTCCCTGAGACAAACTCCAGGCTCACACTGACTCTAAACAAGCGAGTTATGGAAGCTGGACGGATAACCAGGTATCAGGTATTTATAAGACACACAACGCCAAACCTGGCCGGCGCCAATCAAGCCTAATCCGGGGGATTACAGGAAAAGCCGGAATTCGTTCCTGGCAGGAAATACACTTAAGCTTTGTCACGACAAACCCTTTTAATAAGCCCCACTTTGAGGAGTGCCCAAATTCTGGTAAGAAGGTGCAGGCAGGGGAGAAAAACAGCTATTTTAGGACAAAACCAGCAGCTGAACTCAAAGAGCACAGCTTGGGTCTGCAGCTTATTTTTCTATTCAAAGTCACCCACATGAGTCCGTGTGCTGCCCATTCATACAGATGTATTGCTCCCTGAACCCATCTATGGAAAGTCCTCCATTAAGAGGCGAGCAGGACCCTTCGCTCTGGGCTGCCCGCAGAGGTCTACAGCGGAGCGGAAGCCGCAGCCCTTACATCCAGAGAAAAATGCTCGTAGATGTGAATTTCCTTAAACCTCCATCTTGGTTGTGGAGTTTCCCTTTGAGAATCAGACCACAGGTAGAGATGTTATTGTCCGTTGACGTCGGGGTGTCACAATATCAGGTTTTCCCTACACGAATCCCCCCCCCCCCCCCCCCAAACGGGGCATCACCTCCTCCAGGCTGCCCTGCTCCACCAGCCTCCAGCGCAGCTGTGACCTCAAGTTCTTGATGTGCTTCTTGATGGAGAACAGCTCGTCGGCCTTCGGAGTGTCGTCCTGCCACCGGAGGACCTCTTCCTTAAACTGAAGGGCATGGGAACCAACACATAGACAGGCAGCACATTAACAGAACAGGCTGCACTGGGCCGATGGGCCCCTACGCTGAAGAGTATAAGACGACATTACGGAGGAGGTGGTGCGCGGACGAGCAGGACTCTGTGTCTGACCAGGTTACCGGATCAAATCCTAGGGCCAGTAGGCTGAGGCTGCCATTGGACCTGTGAGCAAGACCCTTAACTCCCCAACTCCAGCGGAGCTGCATGCCGGCTCACCCTGCACTGTGACCCCCAAGCTGTGTCCGTCTCTCATGAAGAGACAAGTATCTGTACTGTTTAAATTCACTTACATTTAATTTTTGTGTTTATTTTTTATAGCTTTGGTTGTGAAGTACACACTTTTGCTGTATCTGTACAGTAACAATACGGATTGTTCTGTTCCATTCACCGATACGCAATGGACCCTTGCGCAGATTACTGAGATATTACATGGTGCTCTGAAGCTCTTGCAGAGCGTAACGGACACGTATCTGCTCCTGTCGGTCCCTCACCTGCGAGTTAAGAAGGTATTTCTCCCGCACAGCCCTCAGAAGACTCTGCTCCTTCCCGATCCTCTGCATCACACTGTGAAAGGCGCTTGACACTATCTCCATGTCCCGACTGTTCTGCTCCTACGGGTGGACAGTTGACGTTTTTTGACATTTGTTAGGGGGTGGGGCGAGGGGCAGTGGTAGTAGGTGATCCAACCACAACTCACGGCGAGCGAGACGTCCAGCTCCCGGCAGAGGTTCAGCTCCGCCCTCTGCAGGAGGCTGTCTACGCCCATGGTCATGACACTCAGGGGTATCGGCAACTCGCTCGACAGACTGAAAAACTGAAAATGGGGAAAACCGAAAACTTCAAATCCCACAATACCAAGCAAATAATATTTGCAGGATGTGCAAATACACATTTTTACAAAGAAGACAGTATATAAACAGACAATTTATGACTTATTTTCCATGTACCGCAGTCTAGAGTATTCTCTTCTAATGAAACACAATATGACCGTATTGCCTGGTTACCCGAATCATACGTGTCTATTTTTGCTAAAGTGAAATTCATCACCAAACTCTCGTCGCCCTAATGTCGTGCTTCTCACACACCTTGACCATCTTCTCAAACCAGGAACACAGGAACTTCAGTGTTTCGTCAGTCTCCTCCTCCACCGCCCGGGTCTCCTGCTGTTTCTGACTGTTCCACTGTCTGAACCGTTCGAAGGTCTCGTCTCCGGCTCCCTCCATCGAGAAGGAACCAAACACCGCAGTAAGAGAGGCGCCCACTGCCTACGAAGGACACACACAGATTACAGATAATGTGCAGACACAGAATGCAGAACTGTACACAATATGCAGAGCGACGTGTTGTCGTCCTACGTCAAAGGGGATTGGACACTAACATCACAAACCCCGCCCCCTCAGCACCTCAAGAGTGTCCATTCGTTTGCTGATGGGCAACCCGTCCACTTCCTGAATAAAGTCGTCCACAGCCACCGCCAACGTTCCCCTCACACCATTCCTCTTCGCGATCAATTCTTCCAGGTCTTCTATCTGACAAGCCACATTTAAAGCAGTCAGTTAATTTCTGGTGATTGACATCAATTTTACCTCCCCCGAATCTATACACTGGCATCGTGCAGCACAGAATTCAACACGACCATAAGTAGATAGTTACAAAAATAAAATCCCAGTCCAATTCCAGCCGCTTTTGACAGTCACTTTACAACACTTAAGACTTCAGAGAAGCTTTTAAATTCACTTATCCTTCTACCGGGTCCATAAGCATGATGTTCTGCGTGTCTGCGGAACCCCCCCCCCCAGGTCTCACTCCAAAGATGCCCCCCCCATGCCGGTCAAACGAGAGCTCACACCAGTACCCTCACTAAACCTTTATGCATATTTCGTCCATTCTCGGACGGGTTTGGGTTGAGACGGCTCACCTCGCGACAGGCCTTCACCATATCCTGCGCCAGGTCGTATTCCTTCCACACAGCCTCCAGCTTTTCCAAAGACGCGGGAGAGGAGATGCCATTGTGTGCCACTATGTCGATGGCCTCCAGCAGGCTGTCCCTGAAGGTGCCACGGGAGCGTGCCTCTCTAGGAGACGAGATCCACAAGGTTGTTAAAGGACTTATGCTAACAGCTCTCACGTCCAGAAACGTAGAGACAAAAGCGCCGGCAGATAGTTGAATTTGCCAGATTGGTTGAACGTTACTCGCGAAACACTTAATTGTAATATTTCTTACACTTTAATCCTTTTATACAGACGTACTAATGATTACTGTAGTAATCGTAACACAAAGCGACAGCAGATATTTGATGGAACACAAGCGTGCGTCAGGTAAACACTGGCAGAGTGACTGAAATAAACACTAAAGCTGTGCGGCAGAAATGCACATTCAATGGTCATGAATTTTTTTTTTTTATCTGTTCCCAGACTGCCGATCCGCAGCACGACGCTTTCTACTCCTGCCAGGCAACGGCAGCATCCATGCGGCTTCACTTCCAGGCTCTGCAGTGTTTGCGAGCCTAAACACGTCTCACAGTGTTAAACCTACCGTACGTTCTGTTTTTTCTGTGCTTACCCAAATAAACTTTTATTCATTTATTTGTTTCAATTAATGGCATTTACTTACAGTCACTACTTCAAAGCACCTATACTGATATTTTAGAATTAAAGTAGTTATTTAAATTCCGGATACAGGAGCTTTTAGTATCGGGAGGGTACAGAGAGACAGGTGACCATTTATTAGGTACAGACGGCACCACAAAGGGGGAAGGGCTGGTGACTGTACCTCACACCCCTTAAGGACTCCACCTTCTGTGCCAGCTGACCCAGCTTGTCCCCCACCGCGCTCTCCAGACGCTTGTCTGCTGCCTCCACGCTGTCAGTCACCTGCTGCTTCGTCGCCTGTGTGGTCAAAATACGGCGGGGGGGCATCACGGCACAAAAAGGGGCCGCCAGCTTAGTGTTTATAGTGAGCAGAGGGGAGGCAGGGGACACCCTCGACCAGCGGAGTCCAGTGCAGGACACACACACACCCTGAGTAATGCAGACACGGCAAGAACGTGGAAGTAGTATTAATCGAACCCGCGACCCTGGAGCAGCGAGGCTCCGAGACACTGCGTCATGCTGCACTGTTTCTATTAGTCAACAGGAAAATGATCAATGAGACCTACGAGTTCCAAGCATAAAAGCAGCCCCAAAAGAAACCGACTGAACTTTGGAGTGTCAGAATTTAGACTTTGGAATTTATTACGACAGAATCAGGAAACACTGACGGAGAGGATCATTTCTAGTTAAATATTAATTTCATATATGTCCTTTTTCCACATTATAAGATTCTGGTCGCTTGACCTTCAACAGAAAGATGTAGACCAGGGGTGGCCGATCTTATCCAGGCCGCTGTGTGCGCGGGTGGGCCCCCCACCTGCAGCTCCTGCTGGACGTCCCGCAGCTGCCTCCCGAGCTCGTCAGCCTTCTGCCGGAGAACGCCGTTCTCCTCCTTCAGCTTCTGTATCTCTATGGCATCCCTCAGCCTGCTGTCCTTCATCCTCTGCATAAAACACGCAGGACGATCAGCCTGAAAAACGGCATCGACTCCCCCACAGGATCTCCCGGCAGAAGATCACCAGCCAGGGGAGTCAGAGACCCCTCATCCCAGTTCATACTGTGCTCATAAGGTCCCTCTCGCTCACTATGTACCCCTCGCCGAGAAACATCACTTCACATTGACTTCACCCTAACACCTTTGAACTTTACTGAACCAGGCATCTCGGTCCTGTCACCTGCAGCTCCACCTGAGCCTCTGTCAGCTCCTTCCCAAGGAGCAAGGCGCTACGATACTGCGCGCTCTTCTCCTCCTTCAGCCGTTCATTCTCCTCCATAAGCTCCTGGTCCAGCTTCTTCTTCAGCAGGCTGGCAGGCTGCAGGGCCGTGGTCGTGCTCTTCTCCCTGTAAACAAGGACCGGTTTAAAAATAAAAAATACCTTCAATTCTATGGCCTTCATTGGAAATGGCTACCCTGTGCATAAACTGAGAACCAATTGAAAATGATTAACCGAATCATCAAGGAATTAAGTCGTATCTCAAAGATAAGCCAATTCAAAATAACCACTAGCTACATCATTAAACTGGTATGAGATTTCCACATAAGCGTGTTCCCTTATAATACCATAATTAGGGCTGTCAAAATATCAGATTTTCACTACAACATTACCGCCTCCAAAAGAATTTACAACAACACTAAAATCACAATATCCAGGGCATTAGATAACGGGCGTGCCAGTGTATTTACAGCCAGCAGAATCTGTCAGAATGCCGGCTTTTTGGCACTATACAGATGTTTACTTATGACAGGCATATTGTACGCCTGTCACAATAACTACTTTTGTCAGACAATACAACGTACCAGAAATAATGGCAGTAAATATTGCCATTTACAGACCATCGGCATCATAATCTAATAACATAATAATGCAAGTACACCCTAAAAACACTGAACTTTTAATTCTTAAGAATATTCAGACATTGGAATTGGAATGTTAAAAAATGCAAATATCCTAAACAACACATACATACAACCACACAACCAAAAAAATAAATTAAATGGACTCTCAAGCTCTGTTAACAATAATTGGACAAAATACTAAACATTTGGCACAAGGGTCATTCATCCCACAATGGGCAATATACCGGCAGCCCTGTTGTGCGGCGGCTCCGCCCAGTGATGCAAACAATCCCTGATCGTTCATTGGCCAGGGGAAAAGTAGCAGGAAGTCAGGAAGTAGATCAGACCAAAGATCGCATGCAAATGCCATTTCTACTCTTTATGAGCAGAATGATAAAAATGGCTGGTGAATCTGAAGAATGGTTAACCGAGAATGTTGGCGTTTATCTGATTCCTCGCTACAAATGAAAATAAATAAGTTTGTACTGCACCTCCAGATACCCGCATATGATTCTGCATCAGGGTTTTTTATAGTTCTGGTTTTTAATTTTTATTTTCATTTGAAATCTAGTTTAGTTTTAGGTTAGCAATCCATAAGCCCTGGATATTGCAATTATATCATTACGCTGAATTCTTTTGGTCATGAGCATTATGTTCACATAGCTTTTTTGTTGGGCTCATGCAACTGCTGCTCGACTTACTTTAGCGCCTGAGGCACATGTTCTGGAAAGGTAGGACGTGGTTTGGGAATGAGGACTTGGGAGCCTGCCTGCACAGTATCCCCCTGGGAGGCGTGCTCTGGGGTCCGGGGGCCCCACGGCCCCAGAGGGTCCTGCCAGGTCGGGTTGGAGCCCTCTCTACAACCGGGGATACTGAGTTTGGCGAACTTCATCTTCATCACCTCCTCTCCGATGTCCAGGTCCCCCTGAAACGCGTGGACCAGGACGGTGCCATCAAAGCACACAGACTTCTTCTGAATCCGTAATTTCTTGCCGTAAATCAGGTTGCGCAAGAAGATCTTTCCCTGGGAACAGAACGGGCAGTATTGCGAAGTTCCCAAGCAGTGAGAAGAAGATGCCAGTCAATGGGTTAGACAGATTCTCCACAATAAGACCCCCCACCTCCCCTATCACCTGTACAAAATGCTGCGAGTCTTCATCACTGTTTAAATGGAAACCCCAAAACTTGTACTTCTTAGCCAAACATCCCATTTGAAGGTCTTCTGGAAGCTCCACCAAGGATGAACGGCTGACGAGCTCCGTATTACCATAATCAATGTAGCACACTGTAAACTAAACAAAGAGACATTTTACAGCCTGTTTGATCAGCATTATTCACAAGCAGCATTCAGCTAAATACAGCATAATTAAACAAAGCCATGTAAATCTAACAATAATTACCAATATAAACATACCTTGTCATCATTATTGTGCTGCACCTTACACCTGTACCAGCATCGGTCTTCTGAAAACAGTGCCCCATATAGCTGTATAAAACAGTCACTGTGTCACCAACGGGTACCACACTGTAACGCAGGTCTAAGTCTGCCGGCGATTTAATTGGCCGGTTACCTTCTGAGGACTGGGATTCCCCGTCAGCCTCCGAGCTGTAGGGCATCTGGCCGACAAAATGCTGGTCATCCTCTCCACAGCGGGGTCGTCGTTGACATTCTGAAAATGGTATCAGGGCTCTGCTGTGAATTTTATCGCCGGACCCAACCTGATCTTCCTCAGTGGCTTTAAAGCAAAGTAACACCCCCCCCCCCCCACCGCTATGGGTAGGTTCACTTTGGTTACCAACCTGAGCCCAAAATGTAATGGCGTCCACCACGTGTGTGACTCCCACAAGCTCCACTAAAAGGAGAAGAGGGCGAGTCAGTCTCATTCAGCAGCCAAGCCAGACGTTTCTGTCAAAGCTGCAGGACAGATTCACTTACTTTTCCCAGGCACCGTTTTATCCATCACTGTTTTTCATGCTAAAGAGAAGAGCAAATCACATCAATCGCAATAATTGAAGACCAATACTTAATAAGCAGGCGGTACGAGTTTTTAACCCACAGATAACTGTTTGCCACTTTTAAATTACAGATTTTACGTACAGCAGTAGTACGCTAGAATGAGGCTATTAACGTGACAATTCGTAAGGTAAGACAAATATTCAACCGCTTAAGTTACTAACTGCAGATATACATTAGCAAGGTTCGGGACCTTATTCTCATTACAGAAATCACATTTTTATCAGCCCCGTTTACATGCATACAAGAAGGTCCTTTTAGGCTTTACTTTACAAATCATTAGCTACCTAACGCTTTTTGCACATTTGTTAGATATGCTTCATTAGGCCTATGTCACACCCCACCTACAAACCACGAACAATGTTTTACACAATTAGAAAGCATTAAACTATTGCCAGTAATAATAAAAGAAAAAGCAAGTTTGCCGTAGTTTAATCAATATGCGACTAACCGTCGACACTCACCAGCAGCAAGAACTTAAAGCACCACGTGACCACCTGTCGCGCGGTTTTAGCGGTGCGCGCAAAGCGGGCATTGAGTCGCGATATGTATCGCGCGCATCGCGAGAGTTTGCCCACTGACTGGAGCTAAATGTAATTAACAATGCAATCTTAAATATAGTGTTTGGGTTATGAATTACAGTCGACAACTGCTAAGATTCTCTTCGCTTCCGCAGGGGCAGCCCATAGATAACCCAGCTACTGATACCGAGATGAAAGGTGTGTCGAAATGGAGACTCCAGGGCTGCCGACCCTCACGCATCTGGCGTGACACTCACGCTTTCAGACTCCCACGTTCTCGCATGAAATCTTGCGGAAAATGTATATTATTGCATTACAAATCTAAACTTAGCTACATCAAGAGCTTTGCTGTAATTTGCAACCCCTAGCCACTATTTACAACGTAATAAAACTGTTACGTCCATGTAAATGTATATGCACGCGTGTGCAGACTTCTCTCCAACTGAAAATCTCACTCAAGTCAGCTGACCAAAGTTGGCGACCCTGGAAGACAGCACTTAAATGTAAAAAATGTTAACTGTTGAGGAAAGTTTGTGGTAAGGATAGAAACTGAATGTAAAAACTATAATAAAAATGTTATATTCACATTCTTGGATGTGAATAATCTACATTTGTATGCATTTCTCGATGCTGATATACAGTACCAGTCAGGACAAGTCTGGACACACCTGCTTTTAGTGCATTTCTTTTTGTTTCAGTTGTGTTATTTATATATGTTATTCAATAAAAGGCTTCAAGACAATGAAGTAACATCAAATACTGCAACCATGCAGTGTTCTGGGCACAAATTAGCTACCTTGCTCTTACTCTATGATCCTCTTGGCTCTATAGGGTTGACGTTGCGGGATTGCGGGGGTCAGATTATCTGTTACAGCACTCCATCTCTCCGCTGATCCTTACAACATTGATTTGAAGAGCATTAATCCATAGTGGCTGGCTATCATGTATTTATAATACAAAGGAAGCACAAAAAGTGCATCCACAGGTTGCACTGTTGCCTCACACATCCAGTTACAGGTTTTGCAGTGTATGTGCTTGGTGATGGACTGACATCTTATCTAGGCTGCACCCTGGCCTTGTGGCTCCAGGACCCCCCATGATCTTAACCAGGATAAGTGGTAGAGGGTAGATGGATGAAGCACAAAATGCATGAACTGTGTGAAAACATTCTGCTACCTTTTGTGCCATCATTCCCAATCATGGGCGTCATCAGGTCCGATCACTCGGGGCCTTAGTCCCGAGTGTTTTTGCCCTAATGCCAATCTTCTTTCAAAAACAAATGTCAAGTCCCAGACAAAACTTGACTCAGTCCCGAGATTTTTCTCAATTGCTAGAAACGCCCCTGTCACCAGTGGTATTTTCTTTTAATGACTGTGAATAAACCTCCTTAGCACAAGCTTGTGTTTCATCATAAAACCCGGCTGCATTATTTCTTTCATGAAACTCCAAAGTGGGCTGCAGATGAGGAAGAAGAAACGTGCAGGTCTGTAAAGTCAAAGGTGTTACTGCCCTCTGCTGAGGGGGAAAAAACACAACTCATCTTGTATCTGATATGAGCCATACAAGCTTAAAGATACAGTTATATCCTGTATCTTATTGGCTTAATTTATAAATTATGTAATGGAAGCTTACGTCTCAAAAATGAAATTCAGTTCTAAGCGTAAAGCAATGAATTATTAAAAAGCAGTCGCTGCACGCGGGGGCTGCTTGTACCCAAGACAGCCAGCAAAAATATTTAAATGAGCATTTCTAAAATAGCATAATTCGCCAAACATCATCCAAAAGTTGTCTTTATTAAAACACATTATACAACTAGTCAAGACCACATCCATTGTTTTTTAAATCTCAAGCATTATGCCAAACTGTATACGACCTTATATTTTAAAGCAAAGTAGATGTTAGGCCTTAGTACTACAAAAAAAGGAGAAAAAAATCTGCTGAAAGACTTCAATACAGGTTGGGACTTTGAGCCACAATTTGTGGTCATCTGAATATACAAGTAAATTTACTTTCATGGTAAAAATGACCTATAAAAGGACATTTCACTGACCTTCAATTAAGAACAACAAAAGAGCCATTCACAACTGAGATCAAAAGAATTCCAGTGCTGGTTTTGCTCCGCCGGCCTACAACCGTTCTTGTCCCCCAAGGTCTCCAAACCCGGAGCGCCAATCTGTGGCCTCATCGTCATAGATGAAGTCTTTGGGCAATGTCTCTGGGGGGATGGAGCTCAGCTGCTCGTCAAACGAGCGCAGCGTCCACAGCTTCTCCAGCTCGTAAACCTCTCTGGTCTCAGGCAGCATGAAGTGCACCACGGTGTGCCCTGAGGAGAGAACCACTTGGTTAGGGCTCTTGGCAAAGTATTAATAAAATATCTGTACAATAGCTAAGGCAGACTGTCGTGATAAACAGACTCACCGAAGTCGATGCACATCCAGTCCTCCGCATCCTTGCCTTCGATTATGACATGGGGATCAGCATCCGTCTTGAGCGCTTTGTACTGTCACAAAGTACCAGAGAGGTATACAAGTCAGAGGTACCGACAAACAATGCATGTTTATACACGCTGCATACATACTTTCTACACAACTACATATGCACTGCTGCTTCAAGTATGGGGGGAAGGTTTTAAATATAATACAATAATAATTAAAACAGTCTGATAAGGACACGAACAGCGCATTATAAAACAGCTATAACAGGAACACAAGGTTATCCACTGTAATATCACTAATGAGATGATGACAACACCACAACTATAGCTAATAGTCTTACCACTTTGACTGCATACTCTGCCATCGCTATGAGATGTCTTCTTGAGGAGCCGCTTACTACCACAAAGTAATCGGTGTACTTCAGCGATTTCGGTACTTTTATTACACAGACGTCCACGGCGTTTTCCTGGCGGAGGAGTGCCACCAGGACGTCGATGTTAAATGCCTGCGGTATCTCTGTTAGACAGGGATAACTCACACTCAGGAATAAAGAAGGGAAAAGTGCACCAAACATCGCTTGGAAGCATAATCCAACCTAATCCTATTTCATGATGTCACACAACTATAATTTGCTGTTGTCAATGGAAGTGATGTCAACTTGCTTAACTTTTTTTTTTATCACATACTGTAATTAAATGTATGCAGCTATTTATCAGTCTTTACATAATAAGTACACTTAGTTGCCATGGATTGATATGCACTTACTACGCCTGAGATCGGCATTTTGGGGATCCGCTGAAAGGCTCATGGCCGGAGAGCCCGCTATGTCTTCGTTGTGCGCAGTCGTGTCATCTCTGATACTCCGTAAATCGCAGTAAAATCTATCCTTTCCTGAACACCGCACATAATCCACCGGATGGAACTGATCATGCCGCAGAGCACAACATGTGTACCGAGACTGAAGAGTAGCAACACACGGCCGCTTCATATTTACATGTAGACACTTTATGTTGTTTGTTCGTACAGCATCTAGATTTAATAATCCAGAAAGTATTCTTCTAGAGCAACTCGTCACACATTTATAACTTATCATTGCCATTTAAAAATAACCTACAACCATCAAAGACTGGAGAGGTAAACGAACCCAGATCGGTGCACTGCTATTGGTCAAAGTTTTAACCAATCACAGCACTATTCATGCGCTTCGTTTGTTCATACACTGAACGGCAGACGTCGTACCGCCATCTACTGGGTGGAGGGCGCATTTTTTTTTTACCAGCAGAATTTGATTTAAGGAAATATAATGCGATGGTTATTCGCCGCATGGGTTAAGGGATCAATTCCAAATCTTGATTTGTCCAAATGTGTGTGCTCTCGGATGCAATGGCATTTTGGCCAGAGTATCTCCTGTCCTGGGCAGGTGTGGACAGGCACACCGCAGCCGTAACCGATAGCTGGTTATGGAAATTGTATGGATTAGGATATCTTGCGTAGGTAAAAGCGTTTGCTCTATAAATAAACAGTGTATTCTTTTTCTACAATGAGGAAAACGTCATTTAGATATAACATATCAATTGTAAGGTACCTCATAAAATAATTGTGTACTTTTTTTTTTTTTGATGGAAGCTGTGTTCTGCCATGGTTTGTATACAACTCAAAATTAACTTAGACACAATATGGAGAATAACAGACATCTTGATGGCCACAATGAAAACATCATTTGTAAAAAAAAAAAACAAAAGGCTGAAGCAGGTGCCAGTGGGGGATGTGGGGTGAGCCTGCTGTGGGACTGTGGCCAGGAAGAACAGGGTGACCTTGCCTGAAAGCCACACCAGTGAGTATGACGGGTCTTGGCTTCTCACAATGAGGGCATCTTGTTAATCTTCATGAGCGCCGCTACCAGTGGGGGGCTTTGTTGGGTGAATCCCCAAAATACTCTCCAGGACATGGACACTCTGGGGCCAGAGATGGCCAAAGAAGCAGCAGTATCTGTGGGCAGCATGGTGACGCAGAGGTCCCATGCCCAGGGGCAGAGTGCCTTCAGGCTTCTTGTATTGTGGGAAGCCTGGGAAGCAACTGTTAACCTCTGCTAATGTTCCTACTCCCTCCTCTGGCAGACTGGGCTCCCAGCCATGCATGAGAGCCCCTTCAGGGAGGATGGGCATGAGCTGTTGCTGTAACCTTCATATAATGAGAGCGAGGGCCAAGAATTGTTGCTTCACAGGAGCGGCGAGCCGGCTGAGGCTGAAGCGCCAGGGCATGACGTGGTCGAGCTGCAAGCCGTAGCTTCGCGTTCAAAAATAAGGCTGTTCAGGGCTTCCTTCTCAGTCAGGCGCTGCTGGTTTTTGTGGTCGTACTCGACAATTTCCTGAAAAGCCGTTGTAAACATGTTGATAAATGTTATGCTGGTATTATGAAACAATATTTCCCGTCTGTACAGCATGTGCTGTCAGAGACCAGACAAAAACAATTACGACAATTTCAGCTCTCAGTTAAAATCAGAGTAACCATCAAAAGATTCTTTCGAATGTTAGGTCACTTGCTTTCACACACACATGCATGTTACTGTAACATTGTGCAGTACAGCAGAATAAACTATTTTATGACTGTAGCAATCCACTACTATCCAGTTACTATCTACAGTATTGCATATTATGTTCTTAGAGGCTTAAAAATAGACTTCGAATGTAAGATGAGTGACTTGTTCCTAAAAAGCTGTTTTTTTTTACAAACTTCTAGTTTTAGCTCGATGTCACAAGGTGTTTCCATCCTAGCTGTTCGCATCTTTATGGACTTTGAAATGACAAGGATTCCTTTCAGTTACTCACCAGGTGTGTCACTAATACATTCTTAAAAATAAACTAGCTGATCGCCTTTGGCAAACAATTTCCAGGTTTTCTACAGACAGATAAGATTACTGAGAGGGAAAGGTTGCAGTGCGTCAAAAAAGTTCAAGGTGAGCTCACGATGCATGATGAACATGCTTGCAAAAAGGGATTACAGATGTATTACTGTGGCCACCCCTAGCAGAGGTATTTTATTTGGAATGAAAATAACACACAGCACATGGCAAGGGCCAGGTTAGTAGCTTAGCCTTGTGTAACATGCAGACACTAAATTAGATATGAGCAGGGAGGTGACGTTGACCAGGTACATGGGAAAGCAACACGTTGCTCACATTTGAGTATGTAGTAAATTATCCAGTGTAAAATGTGTCAGCTTTCTTTTAAATGCTTTTTATTAAATGGAATTCAGAATTAGCATTAATTAGCCTTAGTTAATGAAGAAGAGTTGGGACATACATTACATATGTCAAAATTTTTGTTTTTTCACCGTATACAGTAGTTTGAATTTTACACATCTGTTCACAGGGATTCTTTGCGAGGTTTTCAGTATCGTAACATTGATATTTTCGTCGTCATATGAGTATATGGCTCTCCTGACAGCCTTAACAAGCCTCACGATCCTGTCTGCATCCTGTATGTATTCTGCTGCAGGTGTACGATTCTCTGCGTAAAGGAGGCTTACTTTGGATCAGTAAGCAGGTATGACAAGGCGTATATGTGTACAGCAGTTGATATGTAATTGCAGCATGTTATAACATTAGAGGTGGTGAGTGGCTCAGCAGATCAGGCTGCTGTGTCTGTGATTTGGAAGGTTGTTGGTTCATATCCCCTCATGGAGGGATTTTTCTGCTGGGCTCTTCAGCAAGGCTTGTATTGCCCAACTGCCCGAAGGACTGGCTGCCTCTGCTTTCTCAAAAATATGTTTGTTGCTTTGGATAAAAGCACCTGCTAAATGAAATTATGAATAATAGTGTGGACTTCAAAGTGATAAAGTAACAGACGGAATTATGCAATCACAACAAAGTTTTTAATCACACCTGAAATCTACGTTTTAGATTCCTCACAGTAGCACTCTTTGCCTTGACGACAGCCTTCAACTCTCACTTAAGCAGCCTCCCGAGGTTCTTACCTGGGATTACAACAATCTTGAATTAGTTCCCAACGGGGAATTTTTGCTACTACCCAACTGTGCTACTTTAGTGGGAAGAAAACATACCAGCCCAGATACATTTTTAGTAACTGACCATGTAAAATTTAAAATCATAAAGAACAAAATCAAGCAGAGAGACAACGGCGGTCGAGCAAAACAAACAAAAAAAAACCAACTAATTAATTAATTAGAGTTAGTTTTTTCGATTTCTTTTCGAAGTCACTTTTTTGCTCAGGGAATTGGAGAATCTACTGCAAGAGACGGATTAATCAGGCCCTTCAAGCCGATTGGCTAACTGGGACAAGTCTGAAACTGGGATTGTCCAGCAAGACCCTGCACACATCATCACCCCAGACAGCGGGCTACACACCCGGGCTGAGTGATGAAAGCTCAGTGTAATCTGTTTTTTTTTTGTTGTGGCCTGACATGCAATGTTTTTTACTAGTCAGTGGAGTCCCGGTCAGTTCTGAACTTGCCCTTCATTTAAATTACTCACCTCAGGTGAGTGGCTAAGCTTATTTTCCGGCCTTGGTTTCCACACTTGCCGGATGCTTCTTGGCAGTTTTTCCTTCCCTCTTTGATCAAAGTCACCCCCGATCATCTCTGCTGGGTTTAGGTTATGTGACTGTGGAGGGCAGCTCTCATAGAGCAGGTCCATCGTTTGTCTTTGCCAGAAAGCTCCAAGCAGCCAGCTGATGGGTTCTGGGTCACTGTCTTGTTGGAAAACAAATGACAGCTCAGCTGAGTATGAACCAGATGGGGTGGCGAGTCGCTGCAGGTTACTACGGCAGCCATGATGACTGTGTGGGCCTTCGGTTCTGATTAAATCGCCAAGTGGGTCACGAGCGAAGCAAAGCCAGGAGATCATGCTTCCAATGCATGCAGAAATCATTCATTCTTTATTCTAATCTTTAATAATCTACTAGATTATTAAAAACATAAATTCGGGTGGGTGGATCTTCACGGATGAAGATGTGATTTAATGAGCATCAGAGCTTCGCAGGATGTTAATCTGGGTGCAGGAACTGCAACAGCACACAGGGAAGAAGCTGCACTTTCGCTGGCTGCAGACGCAGCGGAAAGTAGAGAGCAAAGGAGAGCCTTCAGCACCTTTTACTGACACGTACACACTAGCGATAGACCCCAGAACTTCTGACTTCTCTCATGTTCATCTTAACACCTGTGTTTTCCCAAGATTATTTTCAGAGAAGTGACTTATTAACATAGATAACAGGAGTGGATGCTTGTGCGGTTTTTGCAGCTGGGTGTGTTTGTATATAAATTCGCCTCGACTCGCTCCATGCTTGGTCTGACTGTTGCGCTGACATGGCATCCCTACTTCTGTTGTGCGTCTCGGTTCTTTCCATTGCAGCTCTGGGCTCATGTGACCTGGAGGAGAAGCCTTTCGTGGAACGAGCCGGAAGGAACTTCGTTGGGAGGGCCAGTACCTCCGTCCTGACCGTGCCAAATGGAGGGAGATTCGGAGACTGGACTTGGGTAGAAATGTGTCCGGAGGGATTCTACGCTTCGGGCTTCAGTGTTCGGGTAAAAACACGAACCCACAGCCTCGTGTCATTTTATGGACACAGAGGAACGTCCAATCATGAAGATTACAGCGTTGCAATGCTTCTGTCTTTGACAAAATGACTAGTGGCAGCATCACAGGGAATAATTGAATTTAGAACCCAATTCATATAATTTTAATACAGTTATTGCACTAACCACCATGGAACAGTGAATGTGAATGTAGAGAAAATGACCGAGTTGCTTGACATCATGCCACTCGCCCCTCTTTGAATGTGTCGCATAATTACATATGTTGCATATATTCCAGTTTTTTTGTTTTACATTAGGTGGAGTCCAATCAGTATGGCCTCGATGACACCTCACTCAATGGGATCCGTCTGTACTGCTCCAAGGGCACAGACAGAAGCTACTTGTACACCATTGAGTCTCACATTGGATAGTATGTATAAGACATGCTTCTTTGATACAGTCCAGCTGGTTTCATGTTAGAGTGTGACAGCGGACCGCATGCTACCTCCATGCACTGCATTTCATCTTAAGTTACATGTTTGGGTGAAAGCAACCAGCTCCAAAAAAATAAAAAGGTACTATAGTGGATTAAAAAAAACTGTGTCTTGTTCCAGTTTCGGCGAATGGACAGACCCGCAGTGGTGCCCCGAGGCTGGGTTCCTGAAGTCCTTCCAGCTTCGGGTCGAGCCCGAGCAGGGCTTTTTCGGGGATGACACCTCGGCCAACAACATCAGGTTCCGCTGCAGCAGCAACCCCACCTTGGAGGGCCGAGGGTTGGATTGGGGCGACTACGGTGGCTGGAGCCAGGAGTGCGCGATCGGGGGCATCTGCGGCATTGAGGTGAAGATGGAGAATTACCAGAGTGGACTGGACGACTCCACGCTTAATGACGTGCGTTTCCACTGCTGCGCCTAGAGACGGGTGGGGCCATGTGATGGTAAGATCCTCCGAAATTAGATCAACATTATAAAAAGGGGAAGAAGAGATCAATAAAGAAGGCAAGGGGTGTTCAGTCCCACTGCAAACTCCTCGAGATCACTCTGTAATCAGCTTTCCTATTGACTGTATCAAAATGTATCAAAATTATATGTACATAATTATCCAAATTAAATTTGTGCACCAGTACATGCAGTTAAAAGTGGCTGGATTCTCCTTTAATTAACCATTAATTAATGAATGGTTTAATTAATGGTCTTGTGCCAGGTTTTTTGACTGATCTTGGTGTCATTTGTCATTCTCACAGGCACCAGCAGAGGGAGTCACGTCACCACGACCGCGGTCTGAAGTTCACACGAAAGTGTTTGCAAGTGCATTCAAATTCAATGAACTAATTCGCGCAACGGTTAAGGTTTCACTGGTAATAACTTGTGTTTTAATAAACAAAGGAAATAAAATATGCATATAAACACCTTCAAGGTTGTGACCTTACTTTTATAACTGTAATAAATAGTCTAATTAATATGAATAGTACAGGCAGAGTGACTTTTCAACCTATTTACCTGATCGAGCAACGGTGGCAGTTACCCTACTTTACCTGTGACGTTACTTAGCTAATTTTGAAGATGGTACACGGATATATCTGGTGAACGTCTCCTACTTCACATACTGTCCATCCAACAATCTCTTCCACCTGCCGATGTAGGAGAGCTCCAGAGTCTGTGCAGGTAGAGTTTGCATGTTTTCTCTATAACTTTATGCAGTACATTAAGTTTCATATATATATGGGTGGGTCACACACACACACACACACACACACACACACACACACACACACACACACACACACACACATGCAAAGTAACCAAAGTACGAGGCATTTGGCATTTTTAGTTTTTCAAGATAAATCCTTCATTTTAATTCATGCCTTCTGAGAGAACCTTATGAACAATAGACGTGCCAGCCATCATTTTTCAGAAAGGTATTCTTTGTATCATATAAATCATTAATATAAAATATGTTAAAAGGAAGCATGCATTTTCCCAGAGACCTACTACACAGAAACACAAGTAAAATCTGTTGTAGTACGCCAACAGCTTACTTAAAAATTGTTATTCACACCACTATCATGTCTGCCAACCTACACTTGTAAAACATACTTAGACCGTCACCAATCAGCTAAAGAATGCTGGAAGACTATAAAAACCAAATGTTCACCTCCTCTGCCCACCATCTCTAAACTGCTTGTTTTAAAGCAATCTCTCTCTCTCTCTCTCTCTCTCTCTCTCTCTCTCTCTCTCTCTCTCTCTCTCTCTCCTCCCTCTCTCTCTGCTGTGACCAGGCCAGTTTTTCTCTTCCCTCCATTTAACAATTTGATTCTCCTCTTTTGTGATACTTATTCAGCTGCAAAAAGAATGTTCAACACCTAACAAAAATGTGGCCAGTCTTTACATAAATTAAACTTGACGATAAATATTTATATGGTCATTCGTTTCTATTTTCATTTGCTTGCAGTTTATTGCTTCCAATTTTTAATTTAAACTGCTTAGTCGTGGAAGCACAGTTTGGTATCATAAATAATTAATATAGCCATACAGCCTTATCACAGTGTTGAATAAGACGTTCCTGAATTTCTTATATCAGTATTTTGAACTTTGATCCGTCTTCCATACCAATTATCCAGTACAGGTAACGGTGAGTGTAAAGCCTACAGCGGGGGCACTGTCCGGGGGGAGCATGGCAGCCTAATGCAGGGTGTCTGTACCCTCACACACCATGGTCGGTTTTGAGCAACCTTCCGGTACCTTCCGGTACCTTCCCGTTTTGCTGTTTCTCCCCAGAAACTGCCGTAATTTGCACGGCCCTCAAACGTCTTTATGAATTTGCTTAATAAATTAATGTGTTTTGTACCGGTGTTAAACTGCAGTGTATCTGTGACAATGTTGATGTTTTGTCATGACATAAATAGAATTCAGAATATATATAATTCTGGTCACTTATTTAGATTTATTTATTTATTTACTTACTTACTTATTTGCCCCCATGCTGAATAAAACTCCAGTATTTTGAAACATAGATTTTGGCAAGAGGTATGGTTTAAAGATGTCAGTCCACCTACATGCACTTTTGGACAGTGGGAGGAAACTCGGGCAATCACGGGGAGTACATGCAAACGCTACATGCTCAAAGCCAGGGGGTGGGAATTAACCCCCCACCCCTGGGGAGGTGGGACATCAGCTCCAGCGTCTCAGCGCTTGCATCACCAACCACAATGTTAGTATTTATGGCTCACGTGCTGCTGAGAAGAGTTAGACTGTGTCTTCGGGATAAAGGTAAATGTTTTGCAGCATAAAACATGTGCTGCTGTCTCTATTATTATGCATTATAAAGAAATTATGCCGGTGAAAGATTACTGTGTATGTATATGTAGAACAGGAGGCACATACAAGCCGTGTTCGTATCTCTGCATGTTCAGACACTTCTAGTGGTTTTTCCACAGTCCCAACATGGGAGTCACTCATCTAAGATTAAAAACATTTAAAATGTCAACCTGTCGCAACCTGTGTGAAATGTATCATTCTGTTCTGTTCGGCTGGTCTGGTGCCCTTTTTACTGAACTGTTGAATTTTTTGCATATCATTATTTGGAATGATTACAAATCCTGATTCATCCCCAATTTCCATATAATGAAGACCATAATTTGTGAATAAATAAAATTTGCATTTGCAGCAAACAAAAACACGCTGAAGTGTAAACACGGCTGAGCGGAACCTCGACCCACAAGCAGCGCTGTTTGTGTTTACGGAGTCTGGCCCAGTTGTGCTGCTAATTAAAGGCAGCATAAGCACCATCAATGATGAATTGAATAGTGCTGAGGGGGGGTCACCAATGCATTCAAACTTAGATTAGAGCACCGTACATCTTCGGCAGGCCTTGCATGCCTCACTCCAGCAAAACAATTGTCTTGTTACCTTGCATCCAAGGAAAAGACACAACTTTCGGAGGATCATGTGGACTTCATTTGGACATGCAAATTTTAAGAAATGTTCCTGCTCTGACTAGCGAGTCCTTCAATGGAAGAGCAAACACTGAAACAGACATTTAACTGTCAGCCGAAAGAACCTATTCAGGTTATTCAGGGAAATATGTCATTACCACTAAAAAACGTGAATGTCACTGTTGGCTGGCCGGACAAAGAAACAATTTACATCATGTAAGATAAAGCAAATATATTTATAAAAAACACAAAAGCAGATTTATTATGTACAAATTATACAGACGTCAAACGTGAACAAACATGGAGCTCTCCATAACAGAAAGGCAAAGAGCGATGTCTTACAGAGAATTAAGCGGTACGCACCGGAGAGGTGCTCTGGAGACGACGGCAGCGGTGACAGCCTGTCAGTCTGAGATTCACACACCGACACGGTGACAATCCTGTATGCTAAGGACCACGGGCAAGCGGGGGGGGGGGGCAGAGAGATTGAAAGAGCTATAACTACGCGTCATCTGAGTGGCGGGTGTAGCACTTGGGGCTCCCTTTCAGAACAGGATTAGTGGACGCTAACAGCCCTGGGGGGGGGGGGGGGGGGGGATGCAGCCAGGTTCCGCTGCAGTCAGGCCGTCTGTCTTTGTCACGGTGCCACAAAGGCGGCCATTCAGCTCCCGCCTACAGAGCGCGCTTCATGTCTTGCTTTGGTCCGCTTCCTCGTCTCCCCACTCGTGCTTTTTAGCTTGCCACCAGAGGATAGTCGCAGACATAGTTTGATAGTCTGACCACCTTCCCTCATCCCCCCAGGAGGATGTGAGAGGCAGGAAAGGTAGGAAATGCATAACATTTACCACCATTTCTGACACTTATGCCAGAAGTCCAGTCCCCACCAGAATCTGTGAATGCTACACAATAGGAGCCCATAGAAAATCCCCACTGCGTTTTCCAATACATCATGGACACATCATTAGACAACACAAAACTGCAAGAAAACATGGAATCACACGATTCTGATACATAGATTTAGCAGCATGAGCAAAAACACTTCTGAAAATCACAAATCGACTGAAAAGGCAACTGTATTTTAATATGGATAAACACAAACAATGACGTCTCAGGGAATGTCTATTTTCGATTCAAAATGGCAGATTGAAGACGAATTGAACTCTTATTAATCAGCCAGAATCCACAGCTGAGATTTTCGAAAACAGAAGGTGGGTGGAAACAACATCCTGATATACGTTTAGAAGTGTCATGTGACACGACTGTGGCAACCAATCACACGCTCAAAATGATTTCCATCTGTAAAGAACAGTGGATAGGCAACAAAGTAGTTCAAACATTAGCCTCTGACCTTGTCTAGTGTCCAGAAGGTTGGACCCCGTAAAACCGGAGCCAAACCGGGACAGAAGGGGTCCAGCAGATGCAGCATGAACAAGGTTTTTGAATTCCGGGGGCCCACAAGCTCCCAACGACAATGTTATTACAATATCTTTTCCAAAAAACACTGGACTTCATAAAAATACATTATCATCAAACTAAATTCTAATATTAACAACTGTATTTCAGCCATATACATCAATATACTAACGAGACAGATTCCATTTTTTTTTGCAACCACAATCTTTAAGCTCAAAATATAATATAAACCTCCAGTTTTCACTCGAAGGCTGATGACTGTCTTTTTAGAGTGCTACATATCTCTGCAGAGGGCCAGACTTGTTAAACAAGGCAAGCCAAAGGTATTTAACATTTATTCAACACCTACAGGCCTGTATGTTAATGAAAAAATGTATCCATTTCAACAGATTTAAGCAGAGTTGGTCTGACCTTTTGGTTTTTGTAGCTAACTTTGACATAAACATCATCAAGTTTTGTTCTTCGCAAAATGAAAAGGCAGCTAACGTCGAACGTTAAGCTACATACAGGGAAACCAGGCAATAAGAAATACGTTTTGTTTGTGTTAATGTAGAGCGTATATCCTGTTTGTTTCGGAAAAGTTATTCTTTGGGGGAATTCAAATTAAATTTACCAGGAATTAAATGGAAAGAGCATCTATTTTATAATCTTTGGATTTTTATTTATTTTACTTTTGCCAAGGATTATTACTGTAGGCTGGGGTGGAGGGACGTATACCCCCCAATATTTAATTTGTCCCCACCCCAAATACAGACCTTCGCATTTATATCATTAAGTTGCGTACCCCAATATCAAACTCTCTTAAATGTCTTTGACAGTAGGTCTTTTAAAGTTAAAGAGTTTTAAAAGTTTACACATTACCTCTGGAATTTATCTGATCTGCATTGTCTTTGAGAAAGTGTCTCCTTGTTGGACAGTCATCTTGCTTGGGATGTACTGGGCCACCACAGGAACATCGAAGCCACCGACTACCCTGGGCCACGCTGGACATCAGCCTGAGCTCTTAGCTCCGGTTTTAAAAACGTGGCCGTCGTTAAACCTTTATTAAAGCTACAGCGGAGGGAGGAACAAGCCCTTCTCAGGTCAACAACTATCTATTTCTTCATTATACACCCAGGTCAAAGCAACATCCTATGCAATACAAAAGCAGAATTTCGTTATATTCAGCAGACTGTTCTTCCATATTTAAAGTTTTTTTCTATTTCCTACTTCTTACCCCAGCATTATTAGCAAGACGATATCAAAAAATAACTTAACAAGAAAAATACGAACATAAAAACTCAGGGTACAGTTACAAGACTTTGCACTTCTAAGCATTTGCTGAAGGAGAAAATGATGTGTCTTTACTGCACTGCAGGCAGAAATAGCCTCTTATTTCCAAAGGACTGTTTTATCCCAAATATGCTACTAAAAAGGTCTCCAATCTCACTCTTGCAGTGGTGGTAGAAATGCGGTGATGTGTGAAGAATGAACCGAGGCCAAAGTACATTGGTGGAGCACAGGACTGGCGGACCAATGAACTGAAGCCGAAGGCCGTGTCATGTGACTGTCCTGAGAATTGGTATTACAGCATGATACAACACTGTTTCATCACAACTTGATTTCAAACTTTTCTTACGAGTACAGTATGTCGCAACACTCCCCTCCTACCCAAATTTCTTCCCCCGTCTTTCACACACTTTGGAACAGGCAGCGATCCCCGCAGTTTTCCATTTCAGCACAAGATGCGTGATACAGAAGGCGGGCGGGGGGAGGAGGGGGGGGGGGGGGTGCAGGTGCATCTTCCACCTGCTTCTCGGTGCCTCATGGGCTCCAGGCTCCTCCACAGTCCGTAAGTCGCCAGGAAGCGTCACAGTAGAGCGACGAGGGGGAAGGCGGGACATCGGCATTTCAACACCACTGACAAAACACAGAGCACTGTGCCACGGATGGAGTAGCTCTACACACGGCTGAGAGTGCCCCCCCCCCAGCCCCCGCCGAAGGTCTCACCAAGTTTCCATTCGACTCTCTTCATCAGGTTACCTTCAGAATCATATAGTTGCACGTACACAGAAGATGTTGTGGGCCTACTTCAGTTCTGACATTTGAAATTTTAATTTGATTTAAATGCTGACTTTTAGGGAGCAGGACATGTGACCTGTGTCATCACCACTGGCAGTTGATACTAAGACCCCCTTAGTAAACAAAGGCCCCTCTAGCCTTAGTCACTGTCAATCTTAAGACTAGGGTTGCTAGAGTGGTCTGGAGAGGAGGGGAATCCCAAGGTCTCCTGGGTGAGTCCAGGCTCCACGGAAACCTGGATCTCAACATGGGAGTCTCGCTTGCACTGCTCCGACTGCCCCATACCACTGTTTTCAGATGCTGCAGCCCTGTGTCCCTCTTTGCCAGCCCCTCCCTTCATGACCTCCAGAGCTAAATTCTTTTGGGACTCCTCTTCAGCTAGGCATTCCCTTTCTTCCCCAGTCTCCTCTCTCCTTCCCATATTTTTCTTTTCAGTACTTGCCTGGATCTCATCCTTCTCCTCCTCTGGGTTTTCTACTTCACCCTCTTCATCGACTTCAGTTTCCACCATCCCTCCTCCTCCTCTATCTTCTTCAGTCTTCGCCTTCTCCCCGCTCTCACTAATCCCATCTTCATCTGCTGGCTCTACTTTCCTCTCTCCTTTGTCTCTCTCCAGGCGTAATCCCTCACTCTCCCTGTTCTCATCATTCCTTCTCACCACAGCTTCCATCTCTGCCTTTGACACGTTCTCCCCTTCGTCCGACATCTTTGGTCCTGTCCCTTTCTCCACTCCCGGGGACTCGCTCTTCTTGGCTTTGTCATTTGGAGCGTCTTTGACGGAGTTCTTATTCGACTTGTTCCTAGTTTTGAAATTCAGTTTCTGTAAAGCAGAAAGAAACTCAAAGTATAAGTAGGGCTCTTCCATTCCTTAAAGTTTAAACGGGAAAAAAATGTGCCTGTTCCTTAAGACAAGCAAGCTGTTTCATAAGGATGGACGATGAAAGAACTGAGAATGATGAAGTGACTTGTTACAGAGTAAAAATAGATTTCGCTGAAATAGGCATGGGGTAAGTAACGGTCACGATGGCAGCCAAGTAGAGATACCTTTGGGATGACAAAGTGTTAAATATCTATAAATACTTCTGAAATCCAACCAGCTGTGCATGACAAAGAAACAGTTCTCATCATGTGATGAGATTAAGTTGTGCCGTGTTGTGTAAATGAAGAAGTAATCCTCAGAGGCAGGGCTGATTTCCCTGAGGACGCATGCAAACTCTACAAGAACATGTTAAAAATAACAATGGGACGCGCCAAAGGATCTAAAAGCCTTAACTACATCAATGGCGAATGACATAGGAATATTATGGTTCGCTGAAACTTCAGATTTGCCGATGGCGAGTCTCTCATGCATGACTGTCAGAGGGCCTCAGACGCCTCTGTCTCTTATCTCCACGCCTCTGGACTCCTGGAGTTCAGAGACGGTTCACTCAGACCAGTGCTCCTTACGTCTAATGCGAACAATAACAAGGTGTGTTGAAAGAAATGGGATGAAGAGCAGAGTGTCGCTCTTTGGTGTGAATGCCCTAAGCGGCGGCAGGAGAAACCGCTGCGGGAATGTGGGGGTCGCTACCTTGGATTCTTTCCTCCTGCGTGGCAAGACGGGCCTCTGGAGGAAAACGATCTGCTTGGTGGCCAGACTTCCGTCGCTGCAGGAGAGAAGAATAATCGCGCGTGGATCTCTGCTTCCTGGCCGCAAATATTACCCCGTGCAAATAATGACTCTGACTTTCCCAGCAACCTTAATGGATACTTCACTGCATAAAAAGAAGTTTTCAACCCCACATAAAAATAACATTCCTCATCTACATCTTCGATTTTTTAAAATCACATTATCTGTAACCTTATTCAGCTTCTCCCAAAATAAAAAAGACATACTACGGTATAATAAGCCTATCTTTTGAGAAGCAGGCCTGCAAGCGCAGAGACACACAATAAATACAAAAGACCAGCACACTGTCAGAGCATGAAGGGAGCATGTGAATAGATGCATGGTAGACCAACATGGAGAACAAGTGAAAATGTATAAACCTATTAGTATCTAGGACAGTGATTTGATTAATTTGCCCTATTCCTGCGTTGTGTGAGTGCGTTCTCTGCAAAGAAAATGAGAGTTTAAAATAGAGATGTCATTAATCAGTAATGCACCAAAATGGTCGCAGAAATCCGTGAAGAGAAGGAGCACTCATGAGCTCATAAAACACGAGTAGGGACCTAAGAGAGACCCAACAACATGTGTGAGATGTGGTTCCCCCAAGCATCCAGCTAGGTTCTCCATCCATCTACCCTCTTGTTCCACACAAAGGCACCTGTCCACCTTAAATTCATTCATTCATTAACCTTTATTTTACCAGGCAAAGCATTAAGAACAGTTTCTGATTTACGATGACAGCCTGGGGGGTGTTCCACGAAGCAGGATTAAGGGCAAGTCTGACTTATTTCGACAAGTCTGGCTCATTTAAGTGGGAGTTCCGTGCCGTCAACATGTCTTAAATGAATCCCCGCTGAGTTACCATGGTAACTTAGGCACATGAACAAGTCTGCTCCGGACCAGGTTAACGGTCTCGCATAGTTTAGCTTTGTCTCAAAGAACGTCCGACACGTGGGAACAGATTCCCAAAAGATGGTTTCGTCGGATGAAATTCTGCGATCTTACTACTCATGTCATGTAGGAAATATAATAAAGCCTATAAAAATCACATCTCAGCATTCCAATTAATTCCAGAATAATTAAAAGCGTATCCATATTACAAAGGTCAAGCATGACATGTAATGACTGAAACTGAAAAAAATCTGCTAAAATAATATGAACAGAAGATATTTTTATATTTTGTTTAGTCACAGTCTACTTTGAAAGTTTATTGGTAAAAAGCAAAGACAAGATACGGTTATTTGTGCAGAACATTTCAGACGGATGTGGTTGGAAATATTTTACGGAGATCAAATAATACAGAATAACATTATACAGTAAGAATGACATGTGAACTCAACCCAGAAGGTTCCCCGTCGGCTATGGGGATCAAACCAGGAACTTTCGCTGTGTAAGGTGACAGTATGAACCACTGTACCACGTGCCACTGTACGAGGCACTTGTAACATTTACATAACTTACTAATTTAGTCTGTGTGTAATTCTTTGCCAAGCCAACTCCCCGGCTGTGTTTATGGCCCCAGTGTTGCCTTTTTTAACGATTACGTCTCTGTTTCTACATACAGCTCCATCAGCAGCGTTTGTTTTACGCCGCTCTCATTTTACACGCTTTCCGACTCATTTGATCGATCTATCTATCGTTCATCCATTCCTTTCGGCTTCATAAATATTTAGAGTGTGCACACTAAGTGAGACTATGCAAGTCTGTCTTGTAAGAGCCTTGATTAGTTAAAACTGAACTGCGTTAGTGGAATGACATGAGGCTAAGTTTAGAGATGGCGCTAGTCTGAGTCTGACTTTTTCGGGAAAGTTCTTTAGCTACTTCCACGGAATACAGAAAGCACTTGTAAAACAAAACAAAATCGGAAAAAATAAATAAGAAATAATGAAAATAAATAACAACAATAAATAAAAATGAAACTAAACCCATAATAGAATGATTAACAGAATACCTTCTCTGCTTACGACTTTCAATATCAGGCAATACTAGTAACCCTTGAATGTTTCTGGAGACTAAAAACAAAGTTGCTTTATATAGTTAAAACTGGGTTATCTTGAGTCGATGTAGCGTCATCATCTTCGATTTGTTTGGTATAGTCTTAGTGCTCTGTTGAGGCTGGCTGGGTTGATGTGGCTTTGCTGATTTAAGCTATCATAGCTACTCAACTAGTCAAAAGAGCTTGGGATTTCTTTTTTGGGTCGTTTTAGACAAACTCCATTGTTTCTAGTACATTGTTTGCCTCAGGATTATTTCATGTAAAGGGTTTGATGTTCTACCCACTTAAGACATGCTCTTCACTGTTCATACTTATTTCAAATTCCCTTATGACACCATAACTGAAAGGCCTATGAGGTACGAATGACAGCTTCAAGACAATATGATTATCCAGTAATAAAATTACCTCCCATTCCGGATATTTCAGAGACTTAGAAGGTTATATACTATAATGTCATTTATTATGACTCTGCAGTAAAGACATTCCAAGTAATCATGGTTTTGTGGGATAGATGAACAGATGGAGTGTTATCAAGGTGCTTCATTACATATTTACGGGGTCCACCTGGAATTTAATGAGATACCTAGAGAGGGATTAGCTTCTGCGCTATTCAATTCCGGCCCATGCGCAAATTTTACAAGATGACATGGTGGTGTGGAGGGATTTTACCTGTTAGTCTTGACAACTGGTGTTGGGAGGACACAGGTCAGCCTCCATCCATACGTCGCTAGAGACTGGAGCAGCGGAATATAATCCGTCTTCACTCCCACACCCTGCAGAAAGCATACAGTTCATTAGCAAGAGCAGAATTCTGGGCTATATACCAATGAAATTTCAGAAAGAGGATTTAATTCATTGGAAGATTAGCAATATTTCAGGGTTTTTCTTTGAAGACTTGGAAGAGCTACTCCTTTCTGCATGTATGAAAGGTGAAAGTTTATTCAAGTTTCAATAGAGGAGACAAAGCGTTCATTTTCATTGGCTCTATTTCAGTAACAATACATTTATATATTGATTTACTTGACAGTAACATCATTGGAAAATGTGTCGTATCAGGCCAGCTGACAATGAAGCATCACTTTTAGGAAATTGCTAGCCAGTGCACTGGCAGCTTAGCTAATTGAATTGCTACTTATCCTGTTACAATTAAGGACTCAGATCCGGCATTCACAGTTCTGGAGCCTGGGGCAGACTGCGATGTTCTTTGCTCCCTGTCTGCCCACGATGGCTTCATGGATACAATTAGTTGTAGAAGCTTCTTAGTCTGCTGCTAAGGTGTTAATGAGGGGCTAAGTGAAATGTATCCTGTAAGACCTGCAGGACTCCTCAGAAGCAGAGCCTTGCCTTCTGGAGGTGATGGAGTACTGATATGGATCAGGCCACAGGATGACAAAGGAGCGTAATGCTTCGTGTACTGGTCACATCAGTCTGTTTAACAGAGGTAACAGTGGTGTACAATGGTTTCATTACCGTATTAACCCACTGTCAATCTGAGACAGCATCAGTATTGAGGAGATAACAGCTATAGGCTACCGAGCTTCAAGAAGTACCTGAAGACCCATCTGTTCCAGGAATTCCTCTACTAGCCTGGTACCTCTTCTCTGGTCCCAGAATGTTCTCAATGTTGCACTCTCTGATCATTGAACATAAGTCTTAGGTTCTTGTTTTGTTTGGAAGAGGGTGTGTACAGTAGCTCTTACACTAATACCGCTTACACTTGTACCTGGACATTCGTTGGAAGCTCAGCCTAGCTGAGCCCTTGACAGGCGTACGTTTGTACGTGCAGTTTGCCTCCATAGTACCTCACTTTGGACAAAAGCATCTGCTAAACAGAAACAATGCAAACGATAATGTAAACGTAGGTACAATTTTTCAGACTAAAACATATTCCGTTATTCCATGTCTTACTCTGTAAGACAATGGGAGGTTGGTAATCATGTTGCATTTCTATTTGCAGTGTCGGCAGGCTCTCATGAAATGCACCGCTGGTATAGCATTTTTTTCACCTCACGGCATGAGCTGCTGAATGATCATTAATTAACTTTCATGCAAGTCAGCGATGAGTGGTGTGCACTTCCTCCTTATATACACATAAGAATGCATATATATTTACTCTTCAGGCATCCAAGCCTCAGGACCGGCTTCGTTGGGGGACAGTGCCTCTATCTCGGTGCCTATATGACGAGGGTAAGCACTGTCTCATGAGCTCTTGGATTGCTGCAATCAGCATAAGAGTTATATGCAATCGAGAAAGTACTTTCAATATCGGGCACTTCTCATGTGACCTGTATGACTCATTCTGAAGAGATTTGTTGAAAATGCCAGGACCAAGTTTACAAATTTAGTACGTTACTAATTACAATATACAACGCTTCTTATGTCTACAGACTATACGTACAGTACTGTTGCTTTAGAAGAAAAAAACTCAATAAAACTCAAATAAATAAACCTGGCCTGTTGTTATGTTTGGGATCAATGTTTGAATGTTGGTGGCTATGGCAACGCAGATAAAACATGTGACAGAGTCGTCCCCGATGCAGCACCTACAGGAAGTGGTCGCTCTTTGGCTTTTCTGCACACGCACACGGCACCCAACCCCAGACAGGAAGTGTGACGCGTGTCGGTCATGCCAGGGCGGAATTTGGCACACACTCCAGTGGTTTTCAAGTTCTAGTGCACAGCTCCGCAGAGACAGACAGACAGACAGACAGGCAGGCAGGCAGGCAGGCAGGCAGGCAGGCAGACAGACAGAGAGACAGACAGGCAGGCAGACAGACAGACAGGCAGGCAGACAGGCAGGCAGGCAGACAGACAGACAGACAGACAGACAGGCAGGCAGGCAGGCAGGCAGACAGACAGAGAGACAGACAGGCAGGCAGGCAGGCAGACAGACAGACAGACAGGCAGGCAGGCAGACAGGCAGGCAGGCAGACAGACAGACAGACAGACAGACAGGCAGGCAGACAGACAGACAGGCAGGCAGACAGGCAGATACATAGACAGGGCCTGTGCCAATAAAGGGCAGAGCTAACAAACAGGTTCACCTAGTCATACAAATAGTCAGATAGACCCAAAGTACTGACAACCCAAATGTCTGCTCATTTGAATAACAATATATAATAGATTTTCTTTTGCGGTTAACTAAACATAAGCTGAAAATAAAGCAGCTTAACTTTCCATAGACTCTGCAAATGGGAATTTATAATTAATGATAAAAATGTAACATATAGACTAGTAAAGTCGGCGATTAACAGTTAATGGTATCCAAATACATCAGTCTAGGCTCTCATTGACAATCTGTGAGCAAACATTTTAAATAAAGTCAGTAGGACAACTATATTGCATAGTATTAGGAAACATGGTGATTAAGGACAAGGGCTTATAACCTTGTAATGTTTCAAATCCCAGAGGGGGTCCTGCTGCTGTAACCCAGAGAAACCGAAAATAGTCCATCTGTGTAAGTGGGTAAAAGCCATACGTTAGACTGGATAAACATGTCAGCCGAAGAATGTAGAACAATCCAGCCGTTGCAGAGGAACATTTAATCAAGGAATCGTAATTGCGATGCAATTCAGTTTGAGCAAACTGGGCTAACAAAGAAGTTTCTGGTCGAGGACGGACAGGCCTGCATGTCGACGTGTTCTCCTGTATGGAGGGCAGCCCGGGTCCCAACGCCGATGGTGTGCGTCAGATTTTTGGGCCATGTCGGAAAAACGTTTCGCTACGCCAGAAGCGGAGTGGAGTGAAATGTGCCGTAAAATGCCAGGCGTGAGCAGGGGTGCAGTTTTGGAGGAGAGAGGATAGCGACATGGAGCCTGTCTCGGCAGCTGCGGTGCTGCTGTGGAGAATCCGTTTTAGCACAAATATAATGACTTCATGCTGAATTGGATTTGCACAAACAGAGAGGGGGCTAGGGCCACGAGAGCGGCACCCCTCCCTCCCATCTCCTTTCTGTCCTTCCACATTACCAGCTGAAGTGGGGGTTTAATTGGAACGCATTTGCAATCACAAGACATGACAAGGCTGACAGAATGCACGTGCGTAAGATGCCATGATTGTTTTAGCTTCTTTAATATTCAGGAGTTTGTCTATATATGTTGCTTTTTCCACATCTCCACTAACACCAGAGCTTGAGAGGAAACCGAGCTCCACGCTTAGTACTCGGTCTTTCCCCAATTTTGTCGCACCCTGAATCGATTCAGAATAAACACATATGTTCCAAAGAGTGCGGACAAGCTCGCAAGTCCGAAACAAAGTGCAGGATGAATAATTCATGCAGCATGACCCAATTACTTGGGAAGAAATGACTTTTTACAAGAAAGACAAGGGAATTCTGGGTATCACATTAGACCTATATGCATCTCATTAAAAGGTACATATTCCAGAGTCAAGCAGAGGCTTGTAAACTTGAAAACGGAAGCGGTTCACTTTATGTCTCAACTAGAGATAGCAAAACTGAATGTGAGGGCTTGTTTTTTTAAATCTAGACATCATTTCCTTTTTATTCCTGTACACTTCCAAACTGAGTGGACTATTATCTTACACATTTCACATTTGCTTCAGTGTCTTAATAGAAAGGACAGTTTTCTTTTCACTCTTGAACACACCACTGATGCAGGCCGCTGAGGTAAGACTCCTCTGCATCGAAATATTTCCTCAAAGGTTCTGGATCAGAATGGCACAGGTTCTGATTCCCTTGGGTGTAATTCAGTCTGCTGTGACCCACTGAGTGCCACGGCTTCTCGCTTTTTCACCGTCTCTTTGGTGAAGAAGACATCATGTGAGCCGCTTGGCTGTTTCCAGTTTTCTACGGCCTTGCTCTCTCCCTCTTTACTGCCTTTGAGGCCGGGTTTGATTCCGACTCTGCACATTCGTTCTGCTGCATTCCATGGCCATGAAGAAAGCGTCATCCCGATTAGCATGGACAGACTCCAGACCCTCAGATCTTGTGATTTCTTATAAATTTGCAGGAAACGTGAACAGTGCCAGTAGCACCATAAACATTCCTCCCAGTTTAGCACAGGCAAGAAATTGTCATTTGCACACTGAAAGATTCACTTACAGTAGCACAAACCAGTCTCACAGAAAGATTCGCCTCAGTGTTGCAGGTGTTCCTCTGGGTTTGTTGGTGTTTCAGCATCAGCGAAGCTACATTAAAGCTAAACGGTGCGTTGCAAAAATCAGCGAAAGAACAGAAACAGAGTTGAGCACTGAAAGCCAGCTCTTTGATGTTAATTTCTTATGAAGTGCGGGACAGCAGACTGAATATTAACAAAGCAGATCAAGTTCCCTATGAACAAACATCAAGTGACTGTAAGACTGATATATATCCCATTTCAACCACTTAAAAGTGTTTCCTAAAAAAGAAATCTTTTAATTGTGTGCCCAGAATGTAACAGTGCGCTGCTTAAGGGGAAAAATTAATGAGTGAAGTAGACTGAAAATTATTACAGCAGTTACGGTTGCCAAAGACCAGAGGTCAGAAGGGCTGAGCTCTTTTTGCATATCAAACACCCTGCGCCAGATTTACACATGCAGGACACAGTTTTTATATTTATTTTATATATTTTTTTATAGTTTTTCTTTTCACATAAATGTCTTTTTATTATGTTTATCTAGTTATCTTTTAACCACTTATCGGGGTCAAAGTCATGGGGGTAAAGCCTATTCTCAGTAGAACAGGGTACAAGGATGGGGTACAGGGTACAGTCTGTATGGGATGCCAGTCCATCACAGGCCACACGCACACAAGGACAGAGTATTGGCAATTTAGAGACACCAATCATCCAAACTGCGTATCTTTGGACTTGCGAGGGAACCCTCACAACACTGAGAAAATTCACACACACTGGACGTGAGATTGAAACCCCAAGCGCCGGAGGTGTAAGCCAGTGCTACCCAGGGCCACCATGCCGCCCTTCAACACTCAGATAAAGCAGAATTTCAATGCATTTGGTGGTTTATATACAACATACCTGCAGCATAATATTAATCATATTATAGGACTAAACTGCTTGTGCAAAAAATTGTCTAGGGTTGAACTGCACACAACGCTAGAGAATAAGCTCACTCTGAATGAATAGGGAAACTGTTTGTTTTTTTTGCAGATCACATATTTGCTAGCAGCTTTATTTTCGAAAAGACCACGGGTCCGACGTTCACACGTTTCACCATGTCCTCTTTGCACTTCCTAAAGCAGCACAGTATCACAACGATCACGTCACACGGCTGACAATTCTGACATGCAGGAAAGTCAAATGTCCCGAAGGTGAACCCTGAAGAGGTAATACTGAACACTTTCAGCAAAATATGCAGCGTTTCATGTAGTCAATAATATATAAAAACACGTTAAAAACGAGGCAAGCGTGTTTGGGAAAGAGTGGCAGCACCATCCGCACGCTTAGCGTGAGGCTCTCCAGCTCTCTCTCTCCAGCTCTCTCTCTCCAGCTCTCTCTCTCCAGCTCTCTCTCTCCAGCTCTCTCTCTCCTCGCTGGCAGGGCCGCCAGGGCGATCATCAGCTGTCATGTTCTCCCAGAAAGTTGCTACGTTTCCGTGCAGCTCTATCACTCATTATGCAGCGGCACAGATTTCTAGGAAGATAAAAAAATAAACTCTCCCCGGTTGTGTTTATAGAGACAGGCTGAGTCTTACCACTGAACCCAATAACTGCATGGCTCAGTAAATTTCAATACGCCCCTGTTATTGTCAGCTTCAGGTCTGTGCGATGCTATTTATCCTATAGTGGAAATGCAAATGTAAAGAAATGTAGCTCAGTTATCCTGTCATCATTTGGAGAATTATAGAGTGCTTTCCCTTCGCATAAATCTGGGGGGGATCTTTTCATCAACAGCTATAAGTAATGAGGCCAGGGAAAGGTTGCACTTCAGAAGATCATATCAGCCGCGTGGGGCCAGAACATACTATGTCCACTGCGACCCAGTCGTGATTCCCAGCCTTTTCAAACCAGGTTCTCCCTCAGCAAAGTCAGACTCTTTTTTTATTAGAGAGATTCTCTGAACGTGGATGGTTATTATCGCTCGTTCTTTCATTTATCTGTCTTTAATAACATCTTACCATGGCTCATGGTAATCTGCAGCCTGTTCTGGAAACATAAAACCTATGCAGTTGGGTACAGTCAGTCACAGGGTACACGTACACAGACAGTCAGACACACACACACACACACACACAAACAGCCAGAGATCTGGTAAAGATCTAAGCACAGCTCCTCGTGGTGACTCTGATAAAGTTTTGATTGAGGGTAATATCCCGTAAAGGCCATGAAATTAAAACAATGTTTGGATTCCATCTGTGAGGTTCAACATTCTCGCTTGATCCATCTAACTGAGTAATGAACGTCTTAAAGAGCAACAGTGCTGATACACCCAGTAAATGGTATTTTACTGTAATACATGGGCCTAAATTGTTATGCATCGCAAGTGGAAAGTGCACAGAAGATTATCGCAATAAAGAACATACTGCATTTCCTAGCCCATGTGTTTATACACGGAGCGCAAGAATAATTTCTCGAGTCACCACAGATACCACTTTAAATTATTTTCTGCCTGTGCTTCCATTGAATCGGCGTTTGCAATTTTATGTACAGAAGCTCCATGAAAAGACTAGTTTTTTTTTTTCCCCCTCATCCCTGGCTCATTAACTTGCTAGCGTGTGATGGTGTTTTTTTTCACTTTGTGCAGAAAGACACCTGCTTCTGAGGGAGGGTAAATTAAAAACGGCCACAGGAAAACAACAGGATCGTCTTCGCGACTGCGCTTCTCAGCTGAGAGTCTGCGTGCACATGCGACGAAAACGGCTTAGTTGATTAAGTTGAGCGCGGCTGCCGGGCCGCCGTGACAAGCGCGGCTCACGGATGTGGCTCCAGCAGGCCTGACACAGGGAGCTGCTCAGCGATCTGCCGTGGTTTCGCGCGAAATACGTCGATCCGCCCGTCTGAAGATTCCACTCAGCCCGTCATGGCTGATTCCGACCCCAGGACATAATTCACAAGTGGAAGGGAATTCAGTTTTACCGATCTGGGGAGGGAGTGATCGAAATCTAGGGAAAACCACCATGAAATGGCAAACAGGAGATTTCAATTGAACTCTGCAACTGCTAGTTTATGGTAGCGGCAGCTCAAAGTTAAGGTCCAATCTAATCATTAAAGGGCTTCATGTACAGATACTACCAGAGATGGCAAATCCAAATGAAGAAGAAGTACGAATTCACTCACATCGATGACAGTCCACTGCTCCACCACTATGGCGTCATACGCTGTTGCCGAATTGGATTCTACCTCCTGCCCCTCCTGGAAGATGAAGATGCTCTCCACGGACGTAGGGGACACATCTGTGGGGAACAAATACGAGACCCGAGAAGGAAAGGTCACTCCAGCTGGGCCCAAACAAGGTTAGTGCTAATTATGCTTTGCATAGTGAGCCAATTATTCACTGGAGGTCGCCAACGTTAGCACAGGCTGGCTGCCTTGTCACAGACGACCCCCAGTGAATTACAGGCTTGTAGATTAATTAGGCAGATTAGCTGACCAAAGCTTTGATTGGCAATTAACTTTTTGAAAGCCAAATTGAAAATTTCGATTTTATTTTACATTTTGCACGATGAAACCAAGCACAGACACCTCTTTGAGGCCAGTGAGTACGGTTTCCCTATATTTACACCCATCCAACAGCTTTAATACCAGTTGAACAAGAAACCAATAATTTGCAAATATACCAAAAATGGAACTGCTAAAAAGAATTCAACACTTTATTTAACGTAGTCACCATTATGCATTACAGATACCTTCATAATGCATTATAATGCATTATAAACACAGCTATAACTATAAAAAGGCATAACACATTATAGCCATGTTTTATGCATTATGAATACTCAATGAAGCTATATAGATACTCTCATAATGCATTATAATGGTCAGTATAAGCCATTATAATGAATTATAAAAGGTATTTATAGTGTATTATAGATGACAGTGTCATAGAGCATTCAGGATGCATAATAAACATGCCTTTTTCTAAATAGTTATAGCTGTGTTTATAATGCTTTATGAATAATTTTAATGCATTATGAAGGTATCTATAATGCATTATACATGAGTGCTTTAAGTAAAGTCCTACTGAAAATACTTGCATAAAAAACACGTGTATGTATATCTATCTCACCAGTTTTTCAGATCTTGAGGATTTCTATTTATAGAGCTATTGAGTTGTTATACTTACTGCTGTATTTCTGGGACACAGTGAGGCATTTTGCCCAGGTTATGCCTTTGCATTACGGTAGAAGACAAACAAAACTAAATTATTAATTATTATTGGCAATTAAACCAAAAACAAGTCAAACAGCATTGAGAGAACTGAATTAACGAAACAGCCCAACAGATGCGGTAGGTTATCCATTCCACAGGATCATTGAACACGACTGCCTTGCGGTTTAATTTTGGTCGCAAGATGAAGATAGTCACCTGACTGTTTCACGTGAGATCAGTCAGTTGATTTATCAACATGAATAATTTCAAACTGCTTCTCTGAGAATCATATATTAGGCCCGCAAACATTTTGTCATAACATTCTGTCAATAAATCCTTAATGCTGAAACTGGATGTATGACTTTGAGGTACGGTGAGTATGTAAATGGCCGTTACGCCATGTCTCGCTCCGTACCTTTCGTGCGCTTCGATATTTCTTCTTGCCAGCCTGATTTATGATTTCCGAATTATGTTTTGATGCTCAAACAGGCCTGAACCATCCCATCACCGCTCACTCCTCTTTTGCCAGCATCTTCTTATTTCACAGACCTCCTCCTCCTTTCCTGAGTGCTTTCCCATTAATTCCTCTACATTTGCACACTAATAATGTTTGTACAGGCCTGTCTCTTTTCCAAGACACTCTGGATTTCATTATTACTCTGGATAATGGGGATCAGGGCTTGGGTACGGGGAGGGGGGGTGGGGGGGGGCCGACAGAACGTCAGGATTTCTTTCTTTCCCCTGAAAGACACTTAGACTGTGCTCACTCAGGTAGACACCTCTACACGCTGTTAGACACGGTCTTTGTCCTCCCTTTTGATAAGTTGGCTTCCTTGTTCGGACCGTAATTGAAAATGGAGACCTCTCCCAGATTGTCTTGCTCAACAGTTCAGCAGGAGGCAGGGAGGATAACAGGTGCTATGGAGACGTTGGTGCTCGGCTCCTGAAGGGCGTGGCCAGCTGCCCCCCACCGCCACCTGATTGTAGCATTTAGCCAGTGGTCTGCAGTAAGGCTGAACCAGGGGGACGGATTGAGGAGTAAAAAAGGTGGGAAATCACCAGCCTGGTTGATGCCTTAGTAACAGAGGGGTGCCTTAAATGCAGTTGTCCTGTCTCTTAACATGACAGCCACATGATGCCTGAGCTGGTGGGGTGGGCAGGCAAGGAGCACTCAAAGACCAGCTGTGACATCTCATGTACTTTAAAGCGTGCTTGACAAAGTGCTTTCTAATGGGGGAGGGGGCAAAACATGACAATGTCAACTTGAGCCGGTATCCCGGTCTTCTCGGCCTCTTGCCGTCACATATATTAGCGGGCTGTTCGGAATCAAAAAAGCCAAACCCATGAATAGCGAGACGAGCCCTTCCTGCGTCTCGAAAAGCAAGCGGTACCATTTAGAATGGAGCATTCTGGGAATTAATGCTACGCTTCACGCAAGTGTGGGAAATGAGTATTATGCGCATACTTATGAATGCAGATCGCATGAATACAGATCGCATGAATGCAGATCACTTTTAGAACTCAGAAATAGATGTTTTGTGTGATAGTGGAAGCATGACTACTTGAATGTGCTGAAAGGAACGGTATCTCCTCTCCAATAACCAACCTTTTGCACTTATATTACAAAAAGTAGGTGAGGTGCATATTCTTTTACTTTAGATACAGTGCTTTGCTAATCCTGAAGCTACATTATCAGCGACAAAAGTGGTTTTGGGAGGGAAAAAACCCCCCACAAAATGCTCAGAAGATTACTGAGGTAAATGAGCAGATGGAGGCACGTGTTTGTGTGTTTGTATGTGTTGAAAGAATTCCACATTTCTATACTTCTTGAGCCTCCTTTTAACATATTCTCACTTCAGAGCAGAAGAACTATCAATCAGTCTATTATTAAGCACTAGCTCAGAGCCAGCTCCACCGTGACCTCCACCGTCAAGCCATCAAAAGCATTTCAAGAACCTTCTCTCCTCGATTGAATGCTTTCACATTATTTTTATCCACATTCGCACACTAACAATATTAATAAAGAAAGAGAGGAGAGGGAGATGACAAGATAAACAATACTGATACTATTTTCAAGCTATAACAAGGAAAATAAGCACCGGTGTCACTGCAATAACCCACAACGCTATAGTCACTAATGGATTTTTGATTTGATGGTTTTGATTCGAGTTTTGATGCTGAACATCTTTATTATGCTCCATTGCTGTAAATCGTATTTTAGAGATTTTTAAGCATATTCAGCCTAAGCTCTAATGGAAAATTCTCATGATATATTCAGACCTCCAAAGTTTGCTAAATTCGGAGACACCTGCCTGTGTTTGTTAGGCTTGTACCTAGATCGTTAGGTTTTTTGGGGCAGTCAGCGACTTACAGTAAAATGTACGTACAAAGTCTGCACCCTCACGTTGCATAATGCAGAGTGTCGGGAGGTTTAATCTTTTTGTTTTTAAGAATTACGTCCTGGTTTAGATGCAGTGCTCCCTACCTCTCAGCGATTGAGGATTCCTGCGTATGTTTTCTCGCGAGTCCGGTAGAGCCCTATGCAAATCTTTATTTAAGTGTCAGCCTCCTGCGTGAAGCCTCACTATCTCACGGCTCGTTTGGTGCTTTTTTCATATGTATATTTTACTGACTCTGTGCATATTATAACACCATTACAAATGAAGGCTAATGAGAGCGATCCATTTCCGTACCTTCGGGGAGGGGAGTCCTGTAGAGCGGTGTTGCTCTGGACTACAGAGGGACGCTACACTAAACAGGTGCCTTTCGAACGTACTTAACCCTCTCAGCAAAAGACAAACAGTCAGGCAGCTTCAGGCACTGGGGAAAAGGGATGAAAAGGGCGAATTTCTCAAGCGGAACGAGAGACGGAGGCCGGCTTCATTTATTTATATATTTTAAGGTCTTTTTCTTTCTTTCAATTCTGTCTGTCTTCCGCCTGAATAAAACCAATGTAATTCTTTTTCTTTATTTAAGCTTAAGTTTTCATTAGAGTCAGAGGCCCTATTCTCAGAACGTGGGATGCTTATTCTCACCGCTGTGGTGGCTACCCCTCCAGCCCTAGGGTGTACCACAGGGGTGTCAATCAATACAAATGGCAAAGCCTGATAATAATTGCATGCCTCTTCAAGCATAATGTATGCAAAGATGTGCAAATTTGATATCAGCCTAATTATCTGTGTTTCAGAGTTGCTGATGCGGTCCTTTCAAGTGATTAATTAAATATGACACCCATTTGCTAAACTGGGTTGATAGGGGAGTGATCAAGATGAAGAATCACACTTGAGGTAGCAGGGGTGTCCCATTTGGGGTTTAGGCTCCGTACCCTCGCTGTTCCTCAAAGCCGTTGGGCTGAAACTTGAAGGGGCACAGTTACACGGCTTACTAACTTTCTGCTGGAAGCGAAATGGGAGTTGCCCGTACCATTTTCACTCCCCAGGTGGAAGTAGCCGTCAATCAACAAGGCACCGCTGTGAAAGTGCTGGGTCATGTGATCCAGCCAATTTGCCTCCACTGAGACGATGCTCTCATCCTGGCACTGGACCCGCAGGGGGACCTTCACCGTGTAGTACTTCAGCAGGCCTTTGCCCATCTTGGGATGGTTAAACAAGGCGAAGAGCTCCACCCCTGTGAAGAATAGGGAAACCAAGCTTTACCAGGGTGCTTCATTCGCATTACATGCCCGGGGAAGGAATTGCACTCGATGACATAATAAAATAACATGACAGCATACTTGTAATGTGCATATCGAAATGGTTTCATAAAGTGTTTCACAATTAAGAAATAAAACTAGCTATTACTACTGTCTGTTTATGAAATATTTGACCATATCAGATATACAAGCAAAAAAAAAAAACAATAATTTTCTGCAAAACGCAAGGATGAGCCCTTGAGGGTGTGCAGACCTGCTGTTTTCTTGCACAGCTCACAGTAATTTGTCCTTAAGTACAGCCCACACAAACAGTTACATCTGATAACGTGTCCTCAGGGAAAAGCTGCAAACCCATTTGATATTTCCCCACCATCCACCCTTCTGACTTTCATTAGCAAGACGGATGAATTTTTAAATGGGAACTACTTTTGGTGGGAAAATCAAATCACTCAGAAGTGGGTTGGATTTCAGGTCTGTTATGTAAAATACTCCACCGTTTGTATACTCATCTATCCATCCATTTTCCAGCTGCTAATCTGGGGGGGCCTGACGCCCGTCCCAGGCAGCACTGGCCAGTTGGCAGGGGAACACCCTTAACAGGAAGCCAGATCATCGCAAGACATACACACGTAGCCACTCACGCACTATGGACAATTTAGCGAAGCCAATTAGCTTAACCACGTCTTCGTAGTGTGAGAACATGTAGGGGAAACCCACGTGACAAAGGGAGAATGTGCAAACAGGAACAGTGTGGAGGCAGATCTCAGATTTCAGACCTGTGTGAGGGGACAGTACAACCCAGCGAGCCACTCTCCCACCCAAACTAAAGCAGAGTTTCCGTAGACAGTACTGTGGTGTACTTCACATCTGATTAAAATTTCTTGGAAATGAGGCGTGTTAATGCAATATGCGGCCTTGTGTAGGTTGATGTATCGGACAGAAGTGATCGATAAGTCACCGTCAAAGGAGAGGTTATTGAGCTCAGAGCCATTAAACTCCCAAGAAGTCTCCTAGCACTTTTAGAAATTCACTTCCACAATGGCCAAAATGCTGTCTGAATCATCACCCAGCAGATTCTCCCTTATACAACCTAAATGATATTGTAGCTCAATCATGCTTTTGAAAACAAACCTCGAACAGAAACGCAAACAAACACAAGCAAGCAGATCTGTCTCGTTTCCGACTTCTCCTCTCGCTTTCCTCTTGGAAAATAATTGGTTCGGCGCCATTTTCCTTTTCATTCTAAGAACAGTGCTGTTTCAATAATTGTATTCATATAATGTTAACTGATACGCCACAATAAATTGAAAATAAAAATAAACTAAGTTAGGGTTATTTCATTTTCAAATATATTTCATTTTACAATGACACACTCAGCAGAAATAAAAGTACTTTGCACCATGGCACTGTGTGAAACGTCAGCCGGATGCATGCTCCCCACTGTGAATTTCATCCTTGGGCTCTCTCAGGCAGGTGCTATTAACGTAAAGCCAAAATTAACCCTAATGGCAGTGAGGTTTCCAGACGTTTGTTGCCTCAGAACCTCAGCGACATGGACATTTTCATGCCGACCCAACAGCTTGGCCATTGTGTGCCTCAGATTAACGGAGGAAATGGTCTACCTTGCTGGAATGATAATGACTTGCTGGCTTAGGTTGTATTTTAGTCAGCGACTTGGCACCAAGATTACCCAGTTTAACACACTGGGGGCTTGCTATGCACAAAAACAAGATTCACAGATTTCTATCATCCAGTTGTGATCGAATATAAACGGGTGGGGTGTGATGAACAAAAACAGGCCTCGCTTTTTTTTAAATTCATTCAGGTTACTGAGGTCCACCACAGCACTCCTACGTTTGGTAAAAAAAACAAAAAACAAAACACTTAGATAAGTTCAATTTCCTCACCAGAAATAAAAATAATTTAGGACACAGATGCAATTGAGCTTATAGCTTATTCTGGGACAGGTAACAAAGCATTCTTTGTTGCTCTTGAATACCAGAACAAATATACGTATAAATATATAAATTATAAACAAACCACTAGACATTTGGGTGCCCTAAATTGTACTGCAGCATTTTTCTTGATATTTTTCATTTCCTTCCATTTTTTCGGAACAGTAACTAAATGACATACAAAGGGCAGAGGGGTAAAACACAAAGCATGATTGAAAAACTGCTGCTAAGCTGATATTTCCCTTTCTTACATCACTTGCTATGCTATTAAAAGTGCAACTACAGCACATTTTTCCCATCTTGATGACTCCATTGCTCTTGCAAAGTTTTAGAAGACAGGTTCACTCCGTTGCCTTGGGCCCTTCGGTTTGAAAATCACTCAGAGAAGCAGGCTCAAGGTGTATGACTGATCTCACCATTGCATTTGACCACATCCTGTCACTCCTGCACCTCCTCTTAAAAGTCACTCAGGAGGCCAGGGACCTAAGCTCACCCAAAAGCAGGTACAACTAGCTCCCCCTGGGGCTTAATATTAATTACATTACATCAAAAGCAAAGATCAAGGCTCATATAAACAGACACTGACTCTAGGCAATTTCAATCTGTATTTTTAAAGGCAGAGAGAGACTTACTCTGATGGAGCAAGTCTAATGTTAGGGTGCATTTCATTCCAAGACCAGACACATGTCCTGAATGGAAAAGGACCAATCAGCGATAAGTTTGGCAGCAACAATTACCTAGAAATCGAGGAACATTTATTCAAATCATTGGCTCCCTTGTGCTGTATAATGCACCATTGTTCTGCCTGTGCAACCACAGCTCTCACTATTTTGAGAAAATCTAAAGCTAACTGGTCGGTCAGTGACATGTCTTTGAGTGGGAGCGACCTTCTATGAGCAAACCTGCCATGGAAATTCAATGGCTACACCCCAGTGAGGAAGGCAAGGAGCCCCAGCTGTATACTGTACAGTAGTACTTACCGATTCTGGGGGGTGTATGATCGTTCTGCCGTTCCTTTGTTGCCTGCTGGCCTTTTGCCTTATTGTTGTTGTCCTTCAGCGTGTCGTTGCTCCTGACATCCCATGATTCATCGTTGTCTCGTTGGACGGTGCTGAGAGTAGCGGACACTGGACTCTCCGGGGCTCCTCCCACTCTGTCCTCGGCGCTCTCACTGTCCCCATTATGGCTCCGGGCCTCATCCAGTACCACCTCTACAAACTCACCGGTGATGTCTCTGGTCTTTTCTCCAATCTCGCCTTGATGGTGTTGCTCTTCGGACAGATTCTGCTCTCTGTTTTCCTGGTTTTGTTGGCTCTTTTCCCCTTGGACTGAGCTGGGACTCGAATGGAGGGACAAAGACACGTCCTCCGGGTCGTCATGTGCGTGGACAGCAAAAGCTCTGCTGGGCTGCTGGACGAACCCCACAAATGTAATTCCCTGTTCTGCAGAATCCTGGATCTAAACGCAAAAAGGGGACAAACAGTCAGCACAGTGTGATACATTAACTTCTATAAAATATAGGGGGGAAATGTGTCTTTGAAAGAGAGGCATGAATCATCATACAATTCAGTGACAGCCTTTGGTTCTCACTGTAACGTCTAAGCGGTTACCTTCATAAAGGCTTAGAAAAGCACATTGTTTTTCTTCAAAAAAAGAAAACAGTTTCAGTTTCAAGGAAACCTTCATACCGGCTGCATTAACAGAGGACAGATGGGTTTAAACACTGCATCAATGGCATCGTGCACTAATACTTCACGGCACATTCATACAGCTACATATGGTTATAATGTCATCATCATTATCTTCAGTCCACCTCTTCTGGGTATGATGTAGGTTTACTAAAATGAATAAGGACATTACCGAAAATCTCTTGGAGCTGGTGACAGACAGGCATGGATGTCCTCCCTGTTTGGCACCATTGGGCCAAAGGTGATATTTTGTAAGGGGCTCCGAATATCCAGCTATGTCCCAGTATAAGGACTTATACATTATTAACGACTTATTTGCTCTATAGGCAGCATTTTGACAAGTATATCCTGGTTGGCACATACTTATCTATGTAAAGTAAACTGCAAATAAGCTACAGTATCGTGGTGGATGTAGGGCGGCTAATTCACCAGCCACTAATTATACTGTGTTGTCTACTGTATTGTTACTGTGCTGCTGATGATGTTTATTATAAATTTCCTGTTCTCTGTACATCTGTTATTAAGCAATATGCAAGTAAGAATACCACTGTACTCGGTACATGTGACAATAAACCTTTGAATACAAGAACACTTCTTTGCATGGGACATGTAGTCTAGAGGTCACTAATTCAAATCCCGTTTGGGGATTTGCAATCTTTAGGAAGATGTTGTTCACATCGGTAAATGTTTTGAACTGCTCCAATGAAATATCTTGCTTTATAACCATGAGAAATTGTATGCTTTGATTTAAAACTTTGGCAAGTTATTAAAGAACAACCTATAAGCTTCTTTCTTTAATGAATGATGAGGCCAGGGAATGTGTGTCATCTGATTGTTGTTTTATTAATTCCATTCTTTGTGAACAATAAATCCTATTTTTATCGGCATTCTAGAACAATATGCTACTTCGCGAAAACAGATACGCAGAGTACAGTGCTCATCCTGGGACTTCCAGCGTGAAATTCTGATGACATCAAAAGCCTTTTTTCCCCCTCTCTGATTTGCTCAACACTTTGAAGAAGCAAAACTCAAAACCCGAGAAAACCCAAGAGGTACAATAATTCAAAGATACGAAAGACAAAGCATGGGCTTAAAATCTATTTCAAATATCTCCAGAATTAAACATGCTAAATTCTGTTATTTTTTCATAATTAACTTCCCCATTACTTCTGATTATGCTTTCCATGCTATAACTTGGTTGTTGCTAGGTAATTATGGAGCAGTAATATGAAGATGTTGCTATCATCTTAAATTGCAGTCATAGCAACAGTTGACTCTATATATTCAGGGCAGCTAGGCAGGTAAGAGAAAACTGGGTCAAAACACGCTGAACCGAGCTGTCAAATTCTATGCAAGATTTGACACTGTGGACTTTTCATCTTAGTTCCAAATTATTCTTTTTTTCTTACCTGGAAATTGAGGTACAATGTGCCATCGGACGCGTAATTAAGCAGAGCAGCAGCAGAAACGTCAGAGTGCTAGCTGCCGCCTCACCTTTTTCAGATATCCCTGTATCAGCTCGGTGTTGGGGGCCTGGTCAGCTGACAGGCAGGTCTCCATCTCCAGGTGATTGTCATACTTTGTCTCTGGCTTCTCCCCACTGGAGAGAAGGGAGGAAGGCGGCATCATTTCAGTGTGACATGGCGGCACAGAGCTTACGGTAGTAATGTGCTTAGTCTCGCTCTCTGTCGTACAGCCCGATCAGAGTCAAGGCACATTCATCACGTGGCGACAAATTAAATATTAAGAGTGTCAAGCACAGACAATTAAAGTCTGATTCTGACATGCTGCAAGTGTTATGATCTGCTATGGATAATAAAAGCATAAATAAACAGGATGCTTTTAATGTAATTTTGATTACATAAAACAAAAATCTGTCCATAAATGCTTTAACTGACAACCTGCAGTGGTTATGTATCCTGGCTCGCATTTATGTTTGTCTGCATTTCAGCCGTCTGTATTTTTAGAAAAGCTATGTTTTTAGCAGACGGAATTCAGCTCGTGTTCCTGTGGGTTCCGATGCCTTTACTTCCCGTTATCCCTCTCCCATCCTGTTGACAAAAGGCCCGGAGACCTTGCCTCCACCCTGTGTATCCTCGTCTGTGCCTGCAGCCCCTACGGTAATTGCACCCTCACCCAGACCTAGGATTTTATGGTTCTTCATGTAGAGCTCTTCTCCCTTCTTCTCACGCTGCACAGCCATGAAAGTGTTTTAGCTGTGGCAGGTTCCCGATATAAACTGAGAAAAGTGGCATGAGCGAATTGTATCTTGTGACTTTCCTAGTTGTTAGCGCTAGTGTGCTAGTTAAATTTAACCCATACCCAGGGCGGGAAATTAAACTCGCCAACTCGCCGGAGGCGAGTTCTTCAGACAAAGGGCAAACACAAAAAACTCAACACTAGCCCCTAGCTAGTAAACTGCATGTCAGACTGCAAGTCGGACTGCTGCCAAGTTAGCTAGCTTCGGTTCCACGGCTGCCTATATCTTAGTTCTGATAAATACAGCTTACTACTCTTCCTCTGTTTCTGGCTTTGGAAGTTGAAGCAGTCAACCCACGACACGAGGCTAACAGCTGAAAGCATCAGCAAAGCAACTTCATCTCAGAATAATATCGCCAATGCCTTTGGAGGTAGGGCACTGTCATCCCATGGCTGATAAGATGGGAGAACAGTCGGTATCTCATGATCCACAGTGAGCAGCTGCTGCTTCCTTCCCATCCCTGGTTTTCAGATGCACTGGGAGGAGAGTTTGGGGGTCTGTTGTGGTAAATGATGGGCAAACAGCCAGCGATCTGCCTTTATCTCAAGCTTCTCCCTTGTTCTCAGTTTTTAGGCCACTTAGAAAGAAACTGCATGCTCTTTCATTTCTGGTCCTATCCCTAGGGCAGACGCCGATGTGAGCGCTCGTTCACGGGGGCATCGCGCTGAGATGTGTGTGTGGGGCGGGGGGGGCATCAAAGAATTAGCATCCTCTGTTCTGTCTCCCTTCCCCTTTCATTGTGATCTGCGGTTACTTTCTCTTCATCACCTCCACAGCGAGAACTTTACCGTCCTAATCAAAGGCCGCCTTTCCCATCACTTTATATAGCCACTGCAATCCCCTCCTGGGGAGGACATCAGCTTTATGTTTCATATCACCTCAGCTTGTTTGCATCCTCTCTAGAGCTTACCCCAGCCTTGTGCCCTATGCTGCCGTAAAATGCCCCCCCCCCCCCCCCCCCACCCCAAACCGTCACCCTGAGACTAGGATAAACCGTCACAAGATTACAGTTAAAAAGTAAAAAAAACTGGCAAAAAATTTTTAATTTCACCATGCTACTTCATAGCTTGTCTGTGGAATTCAGCCTTGGTCACTTCATATTACGGATTCATTTGTGTGGAATCCACAGTGAATTCCCAGACTATAAAATCAACGGGGGGGGGTTCAAAATATAGCTGGAGTCGCTGCTGGAATGCAGCTACCTGGAGAGCCTGAGAGGGGGGGCCCCGCTCTCGACGTCTCGTCTGCGGCAGTCACGTGCTCGTTTGGGAGGGGGGGCTAAAAAATGCTAAGTGGGAGACTGACGATGGCGGAGGGGTGCCCTGCCTGCTGCACACCAGGAGTGCTCTCCTCTGCGCTACAGCTCAACAAAGGATCTTCCCTGATTCTGCTCCGAGTATGGAATCCATGAAACATTCCTGTTCAAGCACACGCTGCATGTTGACCTAATTACCAAAAAGCTATCAAAAGTTTATCCAGCTCAATGACTTAGTCAAAATACCTGGCACAGTGAGCAAATAGAGTTGGTAGATACCAGAATGCACTCATATTCTAAACAGCCTCTTTCTAAAGCACAGTGTCAGTGTCAAATAATTCGTCTCTCTGGCCAACACAATTTTTGGGCTGCCACAATCGAAACTAAAATTATAGCTACTGCAGTCTAGAAGTGAGCATGTGTGAGTGAACATAAATACAAGGCAAGATTAAAGACATGCTTTAATATTTAAGGCTTAGATCAAGGTCTGGATCATTTTTCAAGTTGACATTAAAGAGGCATGATGAATGATGTCATTAAGGCAAAGGGGCCCGACCTCGGCCTTCTCGGAAGCTGAAGGGTTTGTGTTTGGTTTATTGATTGTAGGTCTTTTTTTTTACTTCATTAATAAAATTACTTGAATAGTGAATAAGCTAAACCAACTGTGAAAGTGACACTAGTCGAAATATATACTCGACAGGAGCATATTGGGGACCCCCACCCCAGCTGCGCCGCTCTCGCTCACCTGTCGGAGAGCCGGATCAGGACGGCCCGGTATAACAGCCTCTGGTCTCCGCCTGGCTTGGTGCCACATGGGTGGATGAAGGGGTGCACTGCTGCCAAGACAAAGCCCTGCTGGTACAGGTCGAGCATCTGGGCTGGCAGCTCCCGGACCGAGGAAATGCACAGCATAGACGTGCCGTCTGCGAAGGGGAGAGCAGGAGGAGGAGCTTGCAGTCAGGAAAGGAACAGAGGCCATGAGGAGAGCAGAGGAAAATGGAACCAAACTGAGAAGAACCAATCAGACGGGGCCCTGTACTCTCGGTCTGTCTGTGATGTGCTGCTTCTCATCATTTCATAATTGTCAGTATTCTGGATATTTTAAAAAATAATAATAACTTTAATTGATGCTCCAGCTGACAATCAAGTGTTATTAGAAACAATAAAAAAAATAAATCCTGCATAAGTGAGTTAATGGCTCCCCCCCCCCCCGGTTTATTTATGTTTTGAGGCCTGTTAGAAATACCCTATTTTTGGTTGCTTGCATCATCACTTTCACTGTCCAATTTTTGCTCTTCCACAAGCGGTAATTGGGAGGAACAGCTGCGTGCCCATTTTAAATATTTAAAATGTTATTTATTTGCTTTCGTTACGCGGGAAATCGGAGCCGCCGCATTTGGTGGGCTCCGATGTCGCCTCCTTGGGGTTCCCATGCCTCAGACCCATGTCACAGACCAGCGCTAATGAAGGAGGTGACTGATGACATGCTTTTTGGGAGGACGGACTCTTTAAAAGCACGGCGTCAGCAGCCCTTAAGACAGAACGCAGGCGGCGGCGGTAGAGAAGGAGACGTCAGCTTCCCGTCAAAATCGCAGAGCTTCGCGACAGCTGCTGTGGATCTTGTCCGAGAGTGATTTCGAAAGGCATTTTTATGCAAATGAGCCCCACAGAGGGTGATGGACTTCTTCTTTAATGCCTGTCTGTTCACTTAGCCCAGTGTTTAGCCAGCTTCTTAAGCGAGGAATCCAGTGATGAGACAGTGGGTCCCGTGTGTGTGTGTGACTGATTTGCAACATCTGACCATTTACATTTGCGTTATTTAGCTGAAACTTTGTCTAAAGTGAAGTGAAAGTGAGGCAAACAGCACATCACAAACATACCTGCCATCTAGGAGTCAACACAGCATAAGTGTGACTAGGTTGAGCTTCCAAAGGAAGCCCAGGCAGAAGGGTAAGCAGTACTGGAGCAGGAGCTACACAGCATCATGTAACAAAACAAGAACCTAATAAGACTATTCAGTGACCAAAACTGCAACATTAAGGACATTCAGGGAGCATAGAGAGGCTTCAGGCTAGTGGAGGAATTCCTGGAACAGATGGGTCTTAAGATGTTTTTTTGAAGGTGGAGAGAGAATTCACCAAGAGGGAATATTTCACCGAGACCTCAAAATGGCCCCGCCGTCAGGTTAAAAACCATCTGTGGGAGAACAGAAAGGTAACTCCGAACTAAAGATAAGGGCCGAGAAAAACTAAAGACTGCCAGAGAGTCGTCTGATTTGCTTCACTGGCAAGAGGGATGCAATGCCAAATCAGGATGAATGAATTCAGAGGCAGGATGAATGGAGCTCTATGGGGAGATCTCACAACGTGAGAGAGGCGGCAAGACGCATAATAAATCAAATACAGGTGCATCTGGCATGTCGGACTTGACATCTTTTAACCTTCACTTCAGACTGCAGAGACACGTTTCTCAATGTACAAAATGCATATTAAAGTGGTAAACGTGTAGTGGTACACTAGCCTGACCCAAATAAATGTTATTTTGACTAATGCTTATGGATACTACTTGGGTAAAGTTCTTGGGAAGTTTGGAGAGGAAGGGGAGAGTATTTTGTCTCCAGGGGCACATCCTCAGGGCATTTTGAATTCGCAGGGCTAAATTTCACCCGTACACATGTAACAGAAAACACCCAGAATTGTCATTCAATGTCTGCAGGCAACGGCATCCATTACACAAAACATTTTCTCACTTAATGAACCAAAACAGTAATCCAGGGCCGTCACAGATCGGAAAATCCAAACACTCTTAAAACATCCGTGTATCTTTAATTAATCCTGCATTTTAATTCCGGTTTGATTGTGCAATTACCGTTCTTTTCCCCAAAGGCACCGTGTCTCTGAGCTGCTGGATATTAGCATGACTAGATTCACTCTCTGAACCCTCAAGTTATAATGAATAAATACTGAATGACTTCCATTACAGCCTAATGGGAAAGTACCCAGGAGAGGCACAAATTAAGTTGACTAACCACTCTGGAAACTCTTGTTTAAACAATGGGCAATGCTTTACACTAACTGCACCTTCATAATGCATTCATAGTACATTCAGTGAACCATCATAATGCCTTTAAAATGCATGCAAGGAACATTCAGTGAACCTTCATAATGCCTTTATAATGCATTCATAGTACATTCAGTGAACCATCATAATGCATTCATAGTACATTCAGTGAACCATCATAATGCCTTTATAATGCATTCATAGAACATTCAGTGAACCTTCATAACACATTCATAAAGCATGTGTTCAAAGCATTTATATTTGCATCCCACAACAGCTGAGCCTCTGTGCTCCAGTGCAGTGACTGCACAAAGGCTAGATGAATAAACCTGAAACTAAGCCCAGCTCCTCAGTAAAGTAGCAGGGCTTTTCTTATTCATTAAATTGGGTACTTTAAGGACTAGAAATAATTCATCCCACACAGAAAAATAGCAATTGCTCAATGTAAACAACATCAGCCGGACCTGCCTCTTGTCTCCTCATCGCTCCAGTTTATGTTCATCACCCTCATTATGTAGATTGGACCCAGCTGTCACAGGGACAAACATTAGGTCGTGTCTGTGGAAATCCCAGCATTGCTACCATGACTTTGGAAATCGAATTTTAAGCTTGTTCCCTCCGGGGGCACTTTTGCCCACATCTTTTAAAGGGACATTTTCCCGGTCATGTGCTTCAGTTATTAGGACAACGAGCCAGTTCCCTTTTATGGAACTACACTGGTACCCTTAAATGCAGTTCTTTGACTGACAGATCACATGGGTCCTCCCAGATTAGCTTCACAACACTGGTGCATGTGCACCCATGTTCCAGTGCAGAATGAGAGTGGCACGGTCATGTTAGTACATGTTTCCGGAAAGAGAGAGGTGACCTGTGTAGATATGAGAATCGGCAGGTTACCCGCGCAAAGATATGGGGCAAAAATGGAACAATCAACAGCGTCGAGATGTGAGGCCACAATGCTACCAGCTGAGCCATCATACCATCCAAAGCTCTGTTGTATGTAAGGGTGTGGAGGCAAAACTGGGATGGATGCAGTGTTATGATTACATCAGCATGGATTTATTGCTGTTTTGCAGCACTTTTGGTGCAATTCCTTCCACAAGAAGTCACTACAAACGGACAGAACAATGGGGTAATGATCTTCATTTGGCCAAGGTCTTCCTTTAGGAAGGACTGTGGCGGTGGCATATACCACCAATCGAGTGTTCATGGCACGTCTCCTGCGGTTTCGGGCCCGGTTATGCTGGATGGCACGTCACCAAGCGTGAAATTCCATATGATGACTCCTCAGGATGGTGGCACACCGTGTTTCAGTAACTCAGCCTTCTGATGGAACAAGTATGCCCAGGACATCCCCAGAAAATGTGCGTAGTTTTACCCGTTCTGTGAGATGCAACATTATAGCTTTTTATTTCAGTGTTTTCTTTCCCATAGCAGAATGAGAACTTCTGCGCTCTGATTAAATAGGGCTTCCCCTGCTAGATGAGGTCAACGTCGTGTTAGACCTGCTTGTAGACACAGATTTGTTTGGGAGGCCTGTCATTCTAATGGTTCTTTGTTGCCACGTGCAGCATAAATCTACTGGTTCCTCTCCGTCAGCCCTAGAAGGATAAATGAGTAAATATGAAATGAATAGGAGGAGAAACATCGGCAGGAGGCTCAGTGAGTGTTTACTGCTGAGTTGCCGGGGGACACGATTCAATCCGATTTGCATGATCCACAGGCGGGGGAGGGTAGCCTGTTATGAATTATCTCCTTGCCACTGGAAGAAGTGATACTTATAAGCTCATCCACAATCTGTTGTTCCAATCTCATTCCCTGTCAACAATAAGTATGTTAGCTGTGCTGCACTAATAACTCAATTTATGATGTGTAAACGAGGCATCCTTGATCCAAACCGGAGCCAAAGCAGCCACGCGGACTAAAAGTTAATTAAATTTGTTAACACGTCGTTCGCTACTCTTTATTCGTACTATAAAAAATCGGGACACGTGTCATACGTGTAATTGGACGTGAATGCGTGCTGTCTTCGTGCCATGAAGGAGGACATTATTACTGTGATGTCACTTCAAGCGGTGACATACCCAGTGGTTGGCGTGTGGTGCGTATGAACGTCCGTCTGCCGTAAGGAGGCCATAAGGAGAGGTGCTGCCCAGGAGGCGGTCCACATCGTCGGCTTTCATTCGCCGTTGCTGGAAGAGCGAGCCCAAGGGCACCTCTCCTCGAGTTAATTAGAAAGCTAACAAGCTTTCAAATGGAAGAGCGGATGGCTTGCTGCTTTCGCTTGTTTTTTGGCTGAGCAGAGTTTGAGAGAGAGAGGCCCAGAGCACCGAGGATGAACTCTGCCGTGGCTCTGAAGGGCCGCTTGATGGTGTCGCCATTTCAGAAGCAGCCTTAGACTTAGCAGCCTGAAAGGTTTTATGATTTTTAACAAAAGGCCCCCATCCTAACCAGGCCTAACAACCTTGAAATACAAATACAGAAGGACTAAATGGTCGACAGAGATGTGGGGAATAACCATTGAAACTTGAAAATATGTCATTTTTCACATGGATTCGCCCGTTAGTAACCAAGTCTACAAGGTCAGGAGGAGCCTGGAGCCTGTGCCTGGAAGCACAGTGCTACGCTGTTCATCACAGGGCACTCAGACACTCATGCACAATCCCTATGGGCAACTACAGGCAATTTCGAGATGCTAGTTTGCTGATTTGCATGTTGTTGGACTGTGCAAGGAAATCTGCTCAATACAGGAAGACTCTAGGTTGGTCTGTCTATCCATCCATCCATCCATCCATCCATCCATTTTCTACCGCTTATCTGGAGCCAGGTTACGGGGGTAGCAATCTGAGCAGGGATGCCCAGACCTCCCTCCCCCCAACCATCTCCTCCACCTGCTCTGGTGGAATACCAAGGCGTTTCCAGAGAGATATAATCTTTCCAGCATGTCCTGGGTCTGCTCTGGGGTCTCCTCCCAGTTGGACAAGCCTGAAGCACCTCCCCAGGGAGGCATCCTAGATAGATGCCAAAACCACCTCAACTGGCTCCTTTCCATGCGGAGGAGCAGCAGCTCTACTTAAGCTCCTCCCAACTATCTGAACTCCTCACGCTATATCTGAGATTGAACCCAGACACTCATTTCTGCTGCTTGTGTCCGCGATCTCGTTCTATCGATACTACCCAAGGCTTATGACCATTGGTGAGGGTAGGAACAAAGACTGACTGGTAAATGCAGAGCTTCTGGCTCAGGTCTCAGGAGGCAGTTGAAGGTGGTGGCTTCAGCGGACTGATTGCCGGCTACCAAATCTGACTTTAGGGACTCCAGGTTGGTTATATAGAATAATCCCTCAACCCAGTAAGTGTGAAGCGATGGTGTTACTCACTTATCCACCATGCTAAGTATAACAATCACCATAAATGTCACATTACACTGTCGGTGAACGAAATGGCGCGACTCCAGTGTGGCGCAAAGAAATGAAATTCGCATCAAGTTATCACGCACATATGAGCAAAAAAGGCACCAGCATTCCATCATTCTGTCAGTAAATTATTTATAAATAGAAAATGCTCTTTGAACCTTGGAATTTTCAAACATCAGCTTTTATTAACGGGAGGACGGAGATTATAGCTTTTTGCCGCTAATAGTGGTGGCTATTGTGAAGCTACCAGTTCAGCACAGAAGCAGATGCGTGAAACGCTAGCAGCCCATATCCTTAAACGTGGCCTTACTTTCAGCATCATTTTCTGATTCCTCTTTTTAAAAGTTATACTCCTTGTCTTTTGTAAGACCAGTCATAAAAAAACCTCAGACAGACGAGCAGGTGTGCATTGCTTCGCCAGACTAACCGCATGTGTGTGATTGCTGTTGAGACAATGCTTAGAAGTCCATTTTGGTTTAGCCAAGCAAACACTGGACAATCCAGGCAACTGCGTGCCATAATGAAAGAGTGTTCAGTCTTAAGTTTCAATAGGGGCTCATGTGCAGCATCACACATGTCTACACTAGAGTGACTGTAAATATGGACTCTGGTGGGAGGCTTCATGTGACAAGCGGGAGCCGTGCCAGAGCTCCCTCTGCCTAATTACGAGCGCCAGCGCCTGCCAGCGCCTGCCTATCAGCGGCACCTCCCTGGAATTTAAAAGACGACAAGGCGGACGGAGGCGGCGCGGGGCGAGGAGCTCACGGATGCCGGGAGACGGAGATGCTTTGTAGCGGAATTTCGGGAAAACAGACACAGTCACACGCGCACACACACGCACACACACGCACACGCACATATGTTCATCAACAAAGCACATCCCGGAAGTGCGACACCCACATGGGACGTGCTAGTATATAAATGGGCAGTGGTACAGCTAGAAATTGTGGGCCCCATGATAAAATGTCACCACCCCCCCCCACTCCATTATACAATTATACATATTGAAAGCCGCTGTAAAGTTCTGCCCCCCCCTGAATCTGCTAGGGCAGCCATGCCTCTGTGGCACCCCTGTAAATGAGAGACCTGTTTGTGCATTCACCCTGCAGCAGCCCCAACAAATGCCATTCAGACCTTCATCCTTCAGACACAACTGACGCTTGAGAACTAGCCAACGAAAGAAACTAAGAGTTCAGCCAAGTTTGCTGTGTGTGTGGTGAGAACTATTGTGTGTCTTAGTGTGTGTGGGTGGATGTTTGGAACGTAAGGGGGGGGGGGGGCTTACTGGACATGACATACAACACATGTTATCATAGCTTCGGAAGGGAGCTAGAAAATGTGGATTCCTATGGTGTAAATGTACCGACAGTCAGCCCATTAATTACCGCAAGAGCAAATATCAGGAAATGAGTCAACACATCGCTGCAGCACTATAAACAGCTGCAGGTCACTTTTTAAACACGTCATAAAACTTTTACACACACACACACATGCACACGCACACACACAGTATAAACATATTATCTTCAACTCTTAAGTTTAACTTCCATTAGTTTAAAAAAATGCCCGAAACGCTCCTAGCATGCAGTCTGTAGTTAATTTCAAGACAGAAACAGTCTAGAGTTCACTTCTCATATGTGTTGGGAAACACAGAAAGCTGTACAATGCTGAGCAGTTTTCTCACACCCCACACTGAATTCCTGCATGAAACGTTAGGCGTCGGAAGCGAGAGGCCGGCGTTCCGGGTGTTTCAGGCTCCTCGGATGAGTCAGCAACAGCGACCTGTTATTCTACACTCAACAGAAATCGGCTCACCGCTTAGACCCCTCCTCCCCCCTCCCCCAAGTAGACGCTTGCTTTCAACGTGTGACTTGTTTCGACACTCGAGGGGCTTGAAAGCTGCCCAAAGGCTGTTTTTCTCCCTTTTCCCAGAAGTCAGTGTTTTCAGAAACAAGTTTAAGGACCAGGAATGCAGTTAAGAGACCCAGCTACAGAGGAATGAATAAATAAAAATGTATGGGAAGATGTGCATCCACCCTTATGTTACTTTTAAGTTAATGGTTTCAGTTAGGACAATAAAGAATATTGTGTGTGTGTGTGTGCGCGTGTGTGTGTGTGTGTGTGTATGTATGTGTGTGTGTGTGTGTGTATGTGTGTGTGTGTTTGTATGTGTGTGCGTGTGCGCGCGTGTGTGTGTGTGTGTACAAAACCAGTGTAGTGTGAGTATTTTTCTACAAACACATGAAGGACAGCTCAAAGTTCAGTTTCTAACGGTGTATTTATAAGAGCTGGCCGAAGCTGGCAAAAATAACCAGAGATAACAGCAAAGTGTTATTTACATTTTGACTTTGATGTAAAACTCTAAGGGCCAGACAATGAAATTCCCAGCCTTTACAGTGGTTCCTAATTCAGTGGTAGATTAACTTTCCCTTTTGCTCTGGGCACTAGGCAGGGAAACACCCTGGACATGAGCCCACCCCCCCCTCCCCCCCCCCCCCATCATGAGGCAGTTTCAATATCAGCAAATTATTAAGATTATTTTTACAAACAATTTTTCTGAAGAAAAACAAGCTCATCCTGAAAGTTTGCTTATGCTTGGGGCAACAACAATTTCTGTGTGCTGACAAGATTTAGACAAATCCAACCATTTTCAGCTCATCATTTCCTCTGCTAGGCCAGCAGAGCTGTGTTGTTTTATTTCACAAACTAAGACAGCTAACTTCCTTTGCTGGGTTTCTCTACACGTGAAGGTGCATGAAAGAGCGAAGGAGGGAAAATTTCTACACTTGATAGGACTCCTGTTGTTTACTCACTTCTCAGATAGATCGAATTAGGACAGAATCAATATGCTGCCATACTGAATCAGAGCAGGAGGACAATTATGCCCAATAAAGCTGCGCGGAGTGCAGCAGGAGGCGCTGCATGTCTCTGCGCAGGGGGTTTGCACGGATGCTGGGCCGTAATACAGAAGTCAGTAATAACGGCGAAAGCCAGGGGCAGTGGCATGCTGGCTGAAGACTAATGGACGGCTGCCGGTGCCTCCCAGATTACATTCTGCCGGTGAAAGCCATTAAAGACATTCAGAGACCTGACGAAATAACATAAGAGAATGTTTTCATACCTTGTGTGCATTTTGTATCAGGGTGTTCACTATGGTAGGAGGAAGAAAATATATATACTTATGAAGTGCATGAAATACTCTTTGGCAAAAAATAAAATCGATTTGGTCCAGTTCAAACAGCCTTCGTCCCAAACACGTTGTACGGAACGGTTTTCTGACACGGCCAGATAAATAGGCCAAGGGAGGAAGGAACCGCACAAAGATCTGTGCTTCCTGTTGACAAAGACAGTAGAATGAGGTCTGACAGCGTGTACTCTTAGGGCCGAAGGGACCAGCTCGACTGTTTACCCCAACACCTTGTGAAACAGTGCATGTAATCTTAACCGTTCGCAGTCGTGCGGCTGTTACTCTGCAGAATTCGGCTTCCTTCAGAAGGTGGAACAGGGCAGTTTTGTCTTGGCCAAGTCAAAGTCAAAGTAAACTTTATTGTCATCTCTGCTATGTACTGTACAGTTACATCGAGAGACGAGACGACGTGGCTCCAGTTTTTTCCAGTGCAGACGAGCTAAGACAGCTAACTTCTTGTCTTAAGAATGTCGTAAGAATATACCAGAACGAACTCTCATGAAATACACTGCCAGTCAAAAGTCTGGGCACACCTGCTTTTACTGCATTTGTGTTGAGTTTAGATACGTTATTCATCAATAGAAGTATTGAAAATCTTGATTTTCTTATTTTACGCTCTTCAAAATAACCCCCTTTTGCTTAGATGACAGCATTACAGACTTGCAGCATTTTTTCAACCATCTTCCAAATGTAGCCACCTGGAATCCAGACTTTTGACTGGTACTGTGCAGCTTAAACATAACTAGCACACAGCTACATGTATGAATCAAGTATGTAGTAGTTGCATTCATCTGCTGTATGTTAGTGGTAATTTACTGTATTTCCATCAGAATAACTAATGTAAATGATCAATACGGTATAAATGTTTTGCTTTTTAATCAGCATAATGTTACATCCACACGAAATGCTTTATAGCTTGGTATTCGGTCTCTAAAGACACTGGCTTGACACAAGGAACGCTTGGGAGCGTCTCTGACGGACGAGTTCATGTCAGCCTGCCGGAGAAGCCTGCAATGCTCCAAATGGAGCAGAACACTCTGAAAGTAGGGTTCCATTATGATGGTCCTCGTAATTCTGTCGCTAATGCTATACGGTCCTCTGGAAAGACTGAGTACATATGATAGCTAGCCCATTATGTTTACATTATGAGGATAATGCATCATGCGGTCATGGAACACAAGAGGCATAAATGGAAATAAAATGCCATTTAACCGAATGTGTTGCTCATTGACAACACTTGCTTCTCTTCTGGACGGGGTGCGAGTCCAATGAAATACCAGCAGTCAGCTACATGCCTTTATACACACAGCTGACAGACTTAACTTCAGGAATCCTGAACTCAGCCTGTCCTTGGAATGAATGGATTTCTCGCTTTGAGTCCCAGCGCAGTGTGACGAGGTGCCCTCACGCTCCTGCCGCTTTCTTTCTGCACGCAAAAACACGCGGCGACAAAATAACCGATTGTTTTTGCGGGTCAAATTTAGTAGAAATATTTAGCACTGTGGTTTTTAAAAAATCATTAATCATAACTTTGGAACGGTGATTTCTTTGACTTGACATGACCCAGGGTCGGGAAGAGGGAATTTTGGTCGTTTATCTGACCGAGGGCAAGGAAATGGCGCTGGGGAGGGCTTTGCTAGCCAAAGATGTGGTGTGTCTCCCAGGGAGATGCTTACACACAGTAGTCATGGCGACGGAGTATTACCAAGGCTTTGTCGTTGCTTGGATGCATGATCTTTCCATATAAGGACTGATATCTGGCCCTATATAGGATTTTGTTTATTGAGATTCATTTCTAATAATAATAGCTATCGGACATGCATTGCCAGGCTTATAAAAACACTGTAGCCACTGAGTGCAATTTGCTCTATTCTACAGCAATGGTCGCGTTGATGCTAAACAGTTTTGACACAAATGCATCTAGACACAAGTATATCAGAAGCAATTAGAAAAAATCTCCAAAGTCATTATAACCTTGTTCTGGTTGCGGGTTGTCATTATATTTTAATTTGGGCCAAATTACACCAAATTTCATGCAGACAATCGAGTCTGCATAAATTGTAAGGGGGTCAAATACCTTTACAAATGTCGCTGACTGCATTTTACCAAAAAAAAAAGAAAGCAAGAATCACAGGGTAAATAAATTCTGGGGCGTCATAAAATGTGCTTTTTCAAAGATGAGCTGTCTGCATTAGATCCCAGTTAAATTCGAAGACCACTGTGATGCAAATTGGGCAAATTAGTACGCATCGTAGGAAAGGAATGCATTGAAGGTCTGTTAGATAGGACTGGCAGTCACCAGCCTGGCTTTACATTAAGCTGTGAGGCCTGGGTTGGATTTTCAAGATCATTTTCCCTTTTTTGTATCATGTACGGAAGCATAGCGCAGGATTAATTCGAACACGAGGCAGTAGCGTCACGGAAGACGGCAGGATAAAATGTGCCTCACAGCCCTGCTGACAGGCTGCTCTCAATCCACTTTGTGAGAAATGTGGAATTACTACATTTAGTGCAAGTATTACCCATTGACATGGGTACCAGGCTGTTGACGTCAGACAACAGCACCAGGCCTGCAAAACACCTCGAATCACGTGCCCCTTAAGGCATCAATGAAAGAGGGAAAGATTTGCTTCAGACTAAGAAGGAAATAGAAGGAGACTTTATGAATTTGTGTCTTTCAATGGCAGGCCCTGATGGGAAGGACGATATGCGTGATCGTCCAGGGCGGGATCTTCAGAGGGGGGGCCAGCTTAGCAAATTTTTTATTGATCTAAAATTTGTAAGGGGGGGGGGGGCTGTACGTGGGCTTCAACTACTACAGGTGCCATTATGTAAACTGAGCGTTTGACACAGAGATTGGCTCAGATTTTATTGGAAATCAAAAGCCCACTCCCACTCCTCCCGCTCCTCCCACTCCCACTCCTCCCACTCCCACTCCTCCCACTCCCGCTCCTCCCACTCCCGCTCCTCCCACTCCAACTCCTCCCACTCCCGCTCCTCCCACTCCCACTCCTCCCACTCCCGCTCCTCCCACTCCCGCTCCTCCCACTCCAACTCCTCCCACTCCCACTCCTCCCACTCCCGCTCCTCCCACTCCCGCTCCTCCCACTCCCACTCCTCCCACTCCCACTCCCAGAACACCTCTTCAGCAAAAATTAGCTGTTGATTAAATGACTAAAAATACACTCACACTCATATGGTTTAAGTCGCTGGCGTGACCAAGCAATAGAGAATTCACCAGGGTCAAAGGGTGCGTTTCATTTTCAGATATAAAAGTGCAGGTTCCTAAGCCCCCCCCCCCCCCACAACGATGCTTTCTTGAAAAAGCATTTCTCGCCAGCAGCTGTTCCCAGTAGTGCATGGCTTCCCCAAACCACACCGTATTGATTCAAAGGTACTGTATGTCCAACCTACCCTCACACCCAGAAGCCTAGATGACTTACCGTCTTTCCCCAGGATAAAGTCCAGGAAGCGGTAGGTGTAGGCCACCCCCACCTTGGTTTCCACCTGCGGCCGCTTCAGGGTGGAATAAATCTTTCCTGGGCTGCTATCCTCAGGCCGCTTCAGCTTGGGCAGCTTGCAGCCCATCTCTTCCTCGTCTATCAGCCACCTAATGAGAGAGAGGGGAGAGCAAAGAGTAAGTCCACAGCTGGGCTCCTCTGTCAGCCACGAGATCCTCCAGAAAGCTTCATCTGGTGTCCTCAGCGCGGCATCTGGCTACGGCTGGAGCACACGCAGATACATGGACCTTCTCACCCTCTAGGGTCCATGTGAGGGAACCCAATAAAGAACAGCACGCTGGATATGAACTCATGAATAAATAAACAATGAATAAATAATTAAATTAGTAGGTATTCCTGATGTAAACGAGCGTTATTTTTCGCGGGCGCTGCCGCTGTTCCTGCAGGTGTGGAATTAAGTGTGGAATCAGGCGTGGAAGGCTGACATGGGGTCACGGGCCACCCGTCATGCAAATGCGTTGTGACAGAGGTGTGGCATTTCCACTGGGCTTGCCAATAGCGGGCGATATGAGAGGCACAGCTGATTAACCCCGGGGAACGGCTGACGAGAGAAGCGTGCTTTATTACGGCGGCAGCTAATTACGCCACGGCGATTCAAGCTGGCGGCTAGTCTGAGGAAAGGGGATGGAAAGCAGGGACGAGTCACGTAATGAACCGAACTGAAGAGGTGGAAGAATCGATAGAGTAAAATCCACCGTGGAAGGAGTAATTATGAGAAGAGTAAATGCATCTTGAGAATGAGAGGAGGGTGGGGGGGGGCGGCGTGGGGAGGGTCCTGGCATTACTGATCGTTAATACTCCTCAGGTCACAGCTTTGCAGCAACGTGCACATGTGCAGCCTCCGAGCAAATCACAGGTGACCTCAGAGGCTCTTTTGAGGGGAAGCGGTAGCCATGCCTAAGGAGCGGTAGGTGTCTTTAAAACATTTCAAAAAGGGGAAGAGCCATTATCTTCCCAGACCAGAAAAATCCTGTCAAGAATTTACACAGAAAAAAATAAAAAGTTCCTGTTGTAAACTGCCACCGAGCAGCTGGCTCTCTAATCATTCTGCTAATACATAAACCACCGAGCCTCCTCTGCCTTCAAAGTTGGGGAAACACAGCCAGGCCTTATTAGAGACAGATAGTGAAGCAGCCAACAGTAACAGTTAAACAGTCTGTCTCCGTCGCGCTTCTCGCGACTCGTGTTTTTGGTTCCCTCTCCGTAAATCCAGTGGGAGGCTCACTAAGTAATCTTACTGGGCTGGAATCAGTTAGAACAAAAGGAGGGGGAAAAAAAGTCAGAAAAAATGAAAGGAGAGCTTCAGCGAACTGCCTGATTTGCGTCGCGTGTGGAAGCAGCCCCAAGAGCGGCAGAGCACCAAGGTGTTGTCTCTTTTTTTTTTTCGCAAAAGGTATTTTTAGATCAGTCTAAGGAAAGTGGGAATTCATAATTGCAGCCCGGCTACTCATTGGGATCTGCGCAGTGCACCCATGCTTTATGTTTGATAGAGTGAGAGAACGAGAGTGAGGTTCATTCGGGTTAAAGGCCGTGCTGTGACCTCCACATTCCTGTTCCTGACGCACTGGACAGCTGGAAATCCATGCGGCTCCACAGATGTACGCAAACAATCCCGCAACAACAGAAGAGTCCATTAATCCATCGTCCCATTGTGCAATTATTAAGCATTTATTAAACTGACTGAGCGTTTAAAAAGCGCAACGCAGTTTCCTCCATTCCGCCCAGGTTGTCCCCGGCGTTATGCCCTGTGCTTCCTGGAATAGGCTCCAGCTCCACCCCCACCTGCCCCCCATGACCCTGCACTGGATAAGCAGTGATGGAAAACAGATGAAACGAGGGAGGCGTAGCATCAAATGCACAGATACCATCACACAATTATGCCTACCAGACATGGATACCAGCTGTGTCCACTGACCCCCCTCGCTACCGTGGCTCAAGCAGACGATTTCAAAACAGAATAGCGGCTTAATTAAATGCTATGCCAGGAATGCTCCCGCGAGGCGGAGCGGAATTATACCACAGACAGAAACACAGGGGCCAGTTTGCCCTGTTTTTAGCAGAGGCAGGAAGCGCTGACCTAATGGCACATGGCAAACCGCTGTGTTTCCCCAAATGTCTCCCCCGCCGTGACCTACCACGGGGCTCCCATTCAGCACTGCTCCCGCTGTTCTGAGAAGGAAGTGATTTCATCTCTCCCCCGCTTTAATCGTTTAATAAAGTGAAACATTGCTGACAAGTCATCTAAACGACCTGCGTTTAAGTCACATCTGAGATTTAGAGACTCCTGATAATGCAAAGAAGGACAGTGGATACGGTTCAGGCTTACCGCAACCCTGCAGTGGAGGAGAGGCTATGAAAATTGGATGAATTAGTTTATCAAAATATATTAGGAGTACGGAGCTAACTATGGCTTCCTTTAACTTACTCTGTGTTTTATTTAATAAGTGTTCAAAGTTAAAAAAAACTGCCACAGCTTTTAAAGGTAGAACCACCTCTTTGTATATCTCCCATGCAGGTACATTAAAAATGGGCGGGGCCACAGGGACACTGACCTCAAACAAAAGCTCATTGGTCCCCAGAGTGCTCCTCCTCCTGTCACTCACCGATTCAAAATATATCATTGGCTAATGGTAAAGTTGGGCCCCCTGTATGAATTATGATCCCTCTTTAAAAATTCCCAACCATTGTTTCTCCGATCCTGGATGCCCCACGTCCAATTTGGGAAGAGAAAGCGGGTGGGGCTGAAAGAAAAGGCCGGGGGGAAGGCTAGGGGAGAGGAAAAGGGAAGTGGTCTCAGGAGAAGAAAAATGAGAGGGCGGACTGCTCTGGAAAACTGTAACTGAACAGGAGTGAAAGGTCAGTGGTCACATCTGCAGGGGGACAGAGTTGAAAATATCTCTTCTATTCAATTAAAACAGGCCTCCCCAGTTTATGTCCTATCTTTCTATCTTGCCTGAATGGTCATATGGAATCAAATTTTTTTTTTTCAGTCTCCATCTTTTGAGCAGCAGGAGTGCTGGGAGTTGAGTGACCTGTTGAGTGGTGTGGTAATTTACTGTTTGACGGCGCTGATATGCACGGCAAATATGAACACTCAGCAATGCAGTTCTTAGGCTGCTGGGTCGAAACTCGCAGAGGCACAAATGCACGCACGCACGCTTATGGTTACTTAGTAAGCAAGTGACTTCGCCGAGAGCCTCGGCTGGAACGTAGCGGCGTGGCCGCGTATCTGGAACATGCTCCGCTCGTGGAAACAAGAGCGCAGCTGAGATGATGAAACGATATGCAAAGATAGGAAGCTGAGGGCCGCCTGCCTTGATGCATCGTTTAAAGACAGAGATGGAGCAAGACGTGTGAAAGGAGGAGGCTCTCAGGAAGGCAGCCGCCACGTGTCCGGCCAGAGGGAGCCGGCCGCGGTTCTCCCCGCACCCCAAATGCTGCCCATTTATCGTCTCAAGGCCCAAGCACAGCCCCGCGCCACTAAATTAAACAGAAATGCAGCTATTGCCATGGGAACCAGCCTCTTGACTACTCTATCCTTAGAAGAATAAAGGACTCCCATCTCTCCAGCGTGATAGTTTTTTTAAGGCTCGTTGATAGCATGTTAGCCATTATGGCATTTTCTTCTTCCTGGCTGTTCACATTCTGTATGCGTTTGTGACCCCCCCCCCCCCCCTGTTTTTGAGCACAGAATACATTGCATGGTGCATTTCAGAAACAGGCAAATCAGACGAGATTTCAAGCATTTTAAAACACAGGCTCATATAATAAAGAGACCAAATTCCTCCAAGATGACTGATAAACAGAACATTTTTTATAAGCTAATAAAATACTAATAAAGCAGCATGTCAGTTATAATGAATCGAAACCCCCAGAGGCTCAGACTGCTTATAATTTAAAATCATACAATAATAAATGACCATTTGTCACAAGGCGAATAAATCTAAAGGGCTCTGACTTATCATTATTTTTTTATCATTTAATTCAAATTAACTTTATTTAACTGGGGCAGATGGGTAGGATAAAGTCCCCCCCCCCCCCCACCCCCGGCACTTCCACCCTTTGACCAGTGTTAAAATGAACCCACCCCCCTGTGTTTACTAATGTACATTAACAGAGAGACAAGTGCACTTCAGACACAATATTGACATGTCTGAGGTGAACATGATGAGATCAATACAGCTTTTCCCCCCTCCGTGACTCGGAGGGGGCTAAATTTGCTCCAGTAAAAAGTGAAAACTTGATGGGGAGGGGGGGGGGGGGGTTCTTTTTTTAACCCCTTCAGATTCACTGAAATGGCAACCAGTTTTTTGTTGGCTGATGGAAATTTTTATGATTAATTTCGTCTACGAGAATGTCCCGTTATAATGTCAGATAACAGGAAGTAATACCTAGACACAGATCATGCTGTCCTAAATATTTCACAGAGGAAAACTAATTTGCAATAGATGCCTGAGTAATCAATTGTACTGGTCCTTTAAGTGAAATGCAGAAAAATATCATCACCCACCCATATGCCAGACAATGAGCGCATTTTAAATGCTTCTGCTAAATTTAGGCTGACGGAAATGATTAATACACAAATGGGGAATATTACTTTGAATTCTCCTCGTACGTTCTTCCTTTCCTGAAAGCACACCTCCAGTTCATTCTGATTAAAGTTACATTATTCACAATGAGCACTGATTTAACAAATAGCACATAATGTGGCGTTATTATAATCATTCTCCTAGACTTTATGGGAAAATCAGGAAATCCTTCTGACTGCTGTGTAGTGGTGTTGGTAGTGGGTGGGGGCTGGTTGCTCACGTAGCCTATTAAATTATGAACTGTGTGCATTAATCCGCTATAAAGTGAATATGCTTTCTGCGTTAGTCTTGGTTATCTAAAAATGAAGTTCATGCAAGACTGCTTAAATTAGCAGTGTAATGCAGCGGTTGAGACATGGAACCATTAAGCAGAAACGCGGCTGGTCAACTTCCAGGAAGGGCATTTCCAGTCTGCCTTACAGGATGATTTATTTATATCGTTTAACTAAAGAGGCAGGTAAACAAATAGGTAGAAAGTACGCCAGCAGTTGCGCAAGTGAGATTTTAGAAGGAATTGAACATGTGACAAATTTCTGGATGTAATATCTAACCAAATGACTTTGCTACCTGGGTGTGGAGACAGGGGCTATAGCAGGAGACCCTTTGCTTCAGATTTTGTGGCGACGCTGGTTCTCCGGTCCGAGGCGCGTTGGAACCGTTAAGTTCTCGGCAGGCCAGCTGGAACCCAAGAACCGGCAGTCCCTCTCCGACTGACACCGACGCAATTTACTGTGTCGCCCGCATCTCATTTGAGGCTCTGCGGGAGCGCGGGCGGCGGAGCCAGGTGATACCGCCTGGGTGGAGGTACTGTCACCCCGCTCGGCTCGCTCCCGTGCTTACAGGCTCATTCCGGGCTCTGTCACCCCGCTCGGCTCGCTGCCGTGTTTACAGGCTCATTCCGGGCTCTGTCACCCGCTCGGCTCGCTCTCCCGTGCTTACAGGCTCATTCCGGGCTCTGTCCACCCGCTCGGCTCGCTCCCGTGTTTACAGGCTCATTCCGGGCTCTGTCACCCGCTCTGCTCGCTCCCCGTGTTTACGCTCGCATTCCCTTCAAAGGCGTCGCACGCTCGCTAACCTGCGGCTGTATTGCATTTTCTCTTGAGCCGTACTCCAGCTCACAGACACTATATTTGGGTTTCAGCCTTCCCGTTTTTCTGTGTGAAAAATTATTATTCTAAATCCACTTAGCGATTTCGTCCCGTATCTCTTGGGGCTGAGACCCCAAATAGTCAAATTGCCCCCTGGTCCAGCCCTCTTTATTACATTAGAACAGTAGTGAGTAAAGTGCGGACAAATTCCAAGTTTTAAAGCACTTTCACTCTATATCATCTACATGGGTCTTTTTTATCCAGCCACATGGACAAAACTGACCCATTTTTAACCACAGGAAAAAAATTAAAAAATTAAAACAGGGTTACCTGCTTAGAAGATCACTGACTACAGGTTTGTCTCAGGCAGCTGTGAAGTCTCCGCTCGTGTACTTGCTCATCTCCAGGAGGGGTGGTGTTGCCCTCAGTCCATGTAGACCATCCACGCTCCCCCCCCCCCACCCCCCCCAGATCCAAGGAGACGAAGGGGCTTTTTCGGCTGCAGGCTTTGAAAGTGAAGACGACCCCTGCGGCAGTAAAGTGTGTGCCCCCCGGGCAGATCGGCTTGTCCCCCCCGGCTCCGTCGCAGCCAGGAAGCCTGTGTGAGCGGCGTGCAGCGTGGTGCTCTCGCCTCCTGTCTTCCTCAAAGTGTGCATCGGGGACGTCCGCTGAAGCTCAGGGAAACCACATCCTCTGACATCTCTGCCTCCTCACTCTCTCTCTCTCTCTCTCACTCTCTCTCTCTCTCTCTCTCTCTCTCGCTCACCCTCTCTCTCTCTCTCTCTCACTCTCTCTCTCTCTCTCTCTCCTCTCTCTCTCTCGCCTCTCTCTCTCTCTCTCTCTCGCTCACCCTCTCTCTCTCTCTCTCTCTCTCTCGCTCTCTCTCTCTCTCTCCCCCTCTCCTCTCTGCTCCCCACCTCCCCTCTGCCGGTGCTCTAAGACCAGCAGCTGAGTCTGACCCCTGTGCCGCTTAACTTGCTCTCTCCCCCCCCCCCCCCCCCCCCCCCCCACGCCTCCCGCCATCGCCACAGTTCCACTCCACCGCCTGAGGTACCCAGCGGAGAGGGAGGGGAAGGAACAGAAAGGGGGGGGGGGGACGTTAAAGACAGAGTAGAGGGAAGGGGAGGTGGGGGCCAGAGGGAGAAAGAGATGGTCAGGGGGGGCAGCACGGGGGTGTGACTGCTGGCCTGCACTTCTGAGGCCAAATGTATATTTTATAAACTGCAAATGACACCCCCCCCATAACTGCCTACCCATTATACAGTGCTGTGCTGTGTGGATAACAGACAAAAAGGCCGATTTACCTTTGTAAATGGCAAATGGTTTTACTGGTTTTACATTAAATGGTAAATGTAAATGGTTTTATCGGTGGTTGTTTTGGGGGTGGGATGCTGCTGCTCCGACACCTTGATCTGAAGATGCATTAAAACACACCACATGACTGGGGTAGATACAGGAAGCAGTGGCCACCCCCAGCTGCTACCTCACATCAATGAATGTGGTTGATGATGTGGACACCAATTCAGAACATTTTATGTAACCCCCCCGGACGGAGGTTTTACCCTGGGTCACCCAGGCCACTGCTATGCGGAATCTGCACGGAACGAGACATTTTCTTATTCCTGACTGGATAATAGCTGATCTGCTTCACCATGTCTGACAGCCAAATCCAGAACAAAAGGAAATGTTCAGATGTCTGATTTATTTACATACCGTTCCTTTGACTTAATGGATAGTAGCAGAGAACATGCTGCTTTAAACACACTTTCATGTTAATTGGCAAACATGTAGGCTGTTCTTACGCTACTCATCTTTATTACTCTTCAAGCCGCCAAATGGACAGCCAGACCCCTCCCCTTATCTCCTGACTAATTCAATATCTTTCTTCAAAGATGCGCATGTGTCATGAACATAGTCCAAACAGGTTACCATTGCTTTATGATGTTCTCTATAAAGAACACACACGCACACACACACACACAGCTTTTCATATCAGTATGTATAATTAGCCATTAACAAGCAAGATTTCCATTTTACCCCCCTCATTTGTTCGCAGAGACAGAGGCAGTTGAGCATAATGACTTTGTCACTGCATCCAGCATCCCGGAGCCCATTTGTGGTAAATTTACAGAGAGTCTGATGAGGGCAGTGGATCATAAAACACGGTACGCTTTCCATTACTGCTAGTAAGAAAACAACTGAAAAAAATCAGGAAACACAACAAAGTCCAGGCAATCAGACCCAGAATCCGTTACTTAAAATGACTAATAGAATGTCTGCCTCCCCGCTCTTGCAATTTATTGTGTAGCAGTCGCTTTTATAAATGCAATATGCCAGAATTTACCATGATTTAGAGTGAATGCAGACTTCTTTTTTCATTTTCATTTTTTTTTGTTTACACAGCTGAAAAAATTACCGATGAGGTGCTGCCCCTCAGTAGAACATTAGTGTCTCTTCAGGGATTTCACCATGAGAGGCCAGACTGTGATGGGAGCAGAGGAAATCCATTAGTATCGTATAATTTAATTCCAGAATTGTGCGGTTATAGACAAATTAGCGGAATAACTGGCAGCATAAACTTCTTGGCGGTCCTGCCTCGACCTCTGCTTCTGTTCCCAGAGGATGGACTCCTGGGTTGATCTCAAACTGACACAACATCCCTCTTTATGTACCTCACTATGTGTTCTACCGTTTAACCAGCCCAGATCGTCATGGCCGCCTTTCGTTCCCGCAGCATGCTACACGTTCTGACGGCCCCACTGTGTCACGCGGATCTCGTCCCTGCCCCTAAACCACCGAGAAGAATGGACCATCGCAGTCACGCCCGTGCACTGCAGCCACTCAGAGCTTCTCACAGTATGCAACTGTTTTCCACGTGACAGCAACAAATCAAAAACAGCCAGACGCCAACTCCTGTTTGCACTGTGACAGTCTTTACTCCGAGAGCTTTTCATTTTTTTAATCGCGTGTTGTTCAGAGGGGCTTGCTCCTCTACAACATTTTCTCTCATTTTGTGCATATGAAGAAAGTGTTCCATTCTTGCAGTGTCTGCCTCTACACCGCAAAGGTGGCCAACTGAAATGTGAATCGCGTGTAGAGTGACTTGAAAGGGGCCTCGCATGGTGACTACGCCGGCTGCCAGGGTACGTCTAGCACGTTGGATTGATGTGTGAACAAACAGGCTAAACAAAAAACAGGAACGGTGACACGGTGGGAATGAGCAAACAGCTTATTTACAAAACAATCGGCATGTGTTTATCGCCAAATGGATTCTGCCAGTCATTGGGTGTGGCATCTAATGAATAGGGTATTTTTATATTATTTTAAACACCACTGACATGCACAATATGTAGATATGATGGATATAAGCCATGGTGACCTAAATAGTTAAGCAAAGGGTGTGTTGGCGCTTGATGAATGCACGGGAGCGTCTCGAGCTCAAGTAGAATTTAGCACGTGAGGTGTACCGTGGAAAGGCAGACACCTCCGTGAAAGCCAAGAGCTGCAGATGGACGCTGAAGATCACGTGACTCCATCACGCTGGCAAAGTGTGTTGGGAATAGATCATGCAGAGCACTGCAGGACAAACATGTTAACTGCACAGGAGATACCAGCTGGGTACCGCTCGCGGTTTTATTATTTTGAGACGTGTGAATTTGCCGATGGATAACGCCACAGATGTATGGCGGTGCAATGATATGTTGTGCAACAGTGCCCCCTAGTGGTTCAAACAAACACTGCACTAGAGGTCCTTATGAATAATCTCTGCAATGGAGAACCAGCCAGTTAGAATGGAATATGGAGAAACAGATCGGTTACAGATAGCTAAAGAAGTTACCAAAGGGTGCTTGCTATCACCATACATCTTCAAGCTACAAGGAAAGCTAAAGAATCGACTGGAGACATGAGGCTGTGACTAAATGAGAATATCGTGAAGGTTATGACCAGATTTTTTCCCTCTGCCTTTAGCACTGATGGACAACGTGGGGCTTTTGCCTCCTGGGAAAATCTACCACAAAAGATCCAGCAGTGAAGAAACGCAGCCTTTTCAGGGCTGCAATAAAGGATCTACAAAGGCGAGAATCTTCAAAAGTACTGACATATCGCTACGAATGAACGGGCAATGACGAAACAGGAGAGGCCATTGAACTTTGGTGCTGTCAGAGACGAAAGGAAAATCATGGACTGTAAGGAAAACCAACCCAAAAAAAAAAAAACAAGCGGATTGTTGATCAAATCAAGCATGAATTTTCACACGCGACACATTATGAAAAGACACGGTACATTGGAGATCATAATGCAATGGGAAACATGAAACAAAATAAGTAAGACAATAACCAGCAATAACATGCTACTGGGGAGTCTGAAGATTAGGACAGAAAACAGACATTTCTATAAGAATGACATTTAGTCGGTCGCCAGGAATCAACACTGACTTGACAGCGTCCGATAACAATATCTAATTATAACTAATCTCCTAAAATGACTCTTGTGGCAAAATGACTGCCAAGAAATTGTGCGGAGGATTTGAACTGCATGAGGACAGAATGAAAAGCCAAAAGGAAAGGCCTAGAAAATCCTAATTTCTGTCTCTCTTCATTTTTTAAAGATTAATGCTAACAGGAAAACATGAAGGAATAGATGTGATATAAAAATTACAATTTAAAATGAGTGTCTAAGAAATGTGCCCACTTTCTGAATGAATAATACATAATAGGACTTCGGCACTAATGAGATGGATGAAAAGCCGGTGACCAAATGTTTAGGTAATAAGAGGGGGGAACAGCGGAGTCAGGCTTACAGTCACGTGATCCCATAGCGTAACAATCTCACCAATCCAAAACAATCACAGCTCACCCACTTTCTCAAAAAACACGCCATCCCTGGGCGTGCGTCTCACCGTCGCTCTGCTGTTTGCCCATGCAAAGCCGAGCGTAAAAAGCAATGGCTTTAATATTCGCACGTCACCACATGGCACTCGACTGTTTGCAGCGAATGATTAACTGCCTGTTATCAAACTTCTAAGATTCCCCAGACACATGAACTGCACAGTGACACAAAAACAATATTTGATGTGTAATTGGTCAGTTTTCTTTATTTGAATACAAACATAAAATCAGTCAGCCATGCACGCATGCTTGCATCCATAAGCACTCATGCGGCACAGGGCTGTCGTGAGTTTGGGGTTTTCCCCAGGAAGCACATGGGATACAAGTCTACCGTCAGACACAGATTAATTGATATTTGTAGTACGACATGAAAAAACGCCAGTTAAATGTAAATTTTATGGTTCTGTTCTAAACAGAAGAACATGGCCATCCATTCTCTGTAGCCCCTTGTCCTATGCAGGGTTATGGGGGTTCAAACCCTATGGGCACCAGGCAGGGAAGAACCCAGGATAGGGTGCCAACCCATCACAGGGCACAAGGCAGGGAACAACCCAGGATGGGGCTCCAACCCATCACAGGGCACAAGGCAAGGAACAACACAGGATGGGGCTCCAACCCATCGCAGGGCACAAGGCAGGGAACAACCCAGGATGGGGCTCTAACCCGTCACAGGGCACAAGGCAGGGAACAACCCAGGATGGGGCTCCAACCCGTCACAGGGCACAAGGCAGGGAACAACCCAGGATGGGGCACCAACCCATCACAGGGCACAAGGCAGGGAACAACCCAGGATGGGGCTCAAACCCGTCACAGGGCACAAGGCAGGGAACAACCCAGGATGGGGTGCCAACCCATCACAGGGCACAAGGCAGGGAAGAACCCAGGATGGGGTGCCAACCCATCACAGGGCACAAGGCAGGGAACAACCCAGGATGGGGCTCCAACCCATCACAGGGCACAAGGCAAGGAACAACACAGGATGGGGCTCCAACCCATCGCAGGGCACAAGGCAGGGAACAACCCAGGATGGAATGCCAACCCATCACAGGGCACAAGGCAGGAACAACCCAGGATGGGGCTCCAACCCCATCACAGGGCACACTCACACACTCATGGGCAATTTGGCAACTCCGATTAGACTCAGCATGGGGGGGGGGGGGGGGGCAGTGCACCTGGAGGAAACCCCACAACAACAGTGAGTGAACATGCCAATTCCAGGCACAAGGGGCCATAGTAGAGACTCGAACCCTGGTCCCAGAGGTGCGAGGCAACCGCGCCAACCACTGTGCCGCCTACAGAAGAAAATAATATAAAGTAAAAATGCTAATAATATTGCTATTAATAGCAGTGGCGAGAAAAAACAAAGATAAATGTGAATCGCTAAGGGGCAGATTCTCCAAGGCTTCCTGCTAAAGGTGAACATCCAGGGAAGCAGCCGTGCAAAGAGGGTGGGAAGAGGGGAGTCCATCCATCCATCACCGTGATCACTTAATCCCAACTGGGGTCGCGGGGGGGGGGACCGGAGCCTATCCCAGAACAATGGGCACAGGCAGGAACCAACCCCGGGCAGGCGCCAACACACCACAGGGCCACACACTCACACAATTACAGGGTTATTTAGACTCGCCATTCAACCTGCCCTGCACCCTTTCGGCTGTGGGAGGAAACCGGAGCCCCCAGCGGACACCCACACAAACTTCACACAGAAAGGACCCGGGACCAAACCCAGGACCTTCCTGCTGTGAGGCAGCAGTGCTGACCACCGTGGACAGGAGCCATCGGCTGTATCGATGGTATAGGAGGCCACCAGGGAGCCACCCTCTGAAGGGACGGCGACTTAGCGAGCCGGGGGCTGGCGGTGCAGCCGCCTGAACCCCCTCTGCCACGGACAGACTGCACCCAGGCATTAGCGTTACCTTACCGTGTTTTGCCTCAGAAAGGAGACTTTGCGTTTGGCGCCATCTTCTTGCAAATTAGCGCATTATCCGTCTGAAAGAGAGTAATTGGCTGTACAGCAAACCCGGCTTTCAGGCGTTTATTTATTAATCAGGGCTTTGCAACAGGAGGTTGACAAAGTTAGCAGTTTATAATTGGCTTTCGAATGTCTTAGGATCTTATCCTAACATAGTGGTCAGTCTGGTTTGCAAGCTGATTATGTATATTTGCAAGATTTAAGAAAAATAATCTTTTTCAACAGAGCTCGCATGCAACACAGATTAAAGGACAAAAACTCATTAATTTTTCACAGCTGTCACCATTAGCGCTTACAGATGCTGATAGGCAACAACTATCAAAGCAAAGTGGTTTCTGGGGCAAGTTCTTTATTGTAAATTATTTAAACACTGATTATCTGTAAGTCTTCTGTGTAATTTCATAACTCCAGCTCCTTAGGTGTATCTGCAGATGTTTGTTCTAGAATTCCTCATAAATGACTCACTTTATCAACAAGCTTCTTGCTGATGATCCACAGACAATAAAACATCTGTGCTCTTTATCTGAATTCTTCATTTAAATTCAGGCATGGATGAATTAACCTGTATGACCAATTGTCTGATTCCAGTTACTGTTGATTTTAACATACATTTTCGAACCACTTTTCCTGATTATAGTTATAGATGTCCTTGATATTTATTTGACATAATTGAAAATCCTGACAGTCTTTATTCCCTCAACCGAAAAGGAGTGTGCCAAGCAAAAATGCCCGGTGTCCTGTAGAAATATTCCTTCTACATGAAACAGCTGCAGGACAGAATGTGACAATCCATATTTCATGTACAGTGCTTAAACACACTGGCTTTTCCACTTCATCAACTGGACAGATTGTTGCACATTATATTCTTGTACTTCGGCACATGGTTTGTTCGACAAAAAAATAAAAAATATCTGCCAATGTTCTTTTATTTATACGCTGTGTCCAGTGTTCCTGTTTACTGTGTGCAGTGTTCCTGTTTGCTGTGTGCAGTGTTCCTGATTACTGTGTGCAGTGTTCCTGTTTGCTGTGTGCAGTGTTCCTGTTTGCTGTGTGCAGTGTTCCTGTTTGCTGTGTTGCAGTGTTCCTGTTTACTGTGTGCAGTGTTCCTGTTTGCTGTGTGCAGTGTTCCTGTTTGCTGTGTGCAGTGTTCCTGTTTGCTGTGTTGCAGTGTTCCTGTTTACTGTGTGCAGTGTTCCTGTTTGCTGTGTGCAGTGTTCCTGTTTGCTGTGTTGCAGTGTTCCTGTTTGCTGTGTGCAGTGTTCCTGTTTGCTGTGTGCAGTGTCACTCTGCTCCACCTGATGAGCACAGAATCACACTGAGCAATGCTGCCATGTTTCAGATGAAGATGATAAAATTAATACAGCTGTTTCTCCACATCCGTGACTCTGGAGAGGCTACATTTCTCCAGTTAAATGTGAAAAGTTTCAGGTGTTCAGCAGGTGCTTTTCTTGGAAGTTTAGCCCCTTTAAACTTATTGAAATTGCAACCAAACTGGCACTTCATGAACCATTTGCTGGATCCCCGCTAGATGGCGCTCTGGGGTTGTATTGGAGCATGAGCTGTGCCCTTTTTTGAACAGAGAGCCCCCCCTAGTGGGTGAAAAATATACAGCAGATGGTTCATGGGGCGTCAATTTGTCCAGCACTAGTTGATGGATGTGTTGTGATTCTAAGACATGAGATCCACAATACAGACAGTAGGAATTAATATTCCAAATTGTTCATGCTGTCATGAATATTTGACAGAAAATTATTGTGCAATAGATGTCTGCAATCAATTTAATTTATGTGCAATGTAGAAAAATATCATATTTCACCTAGATGCCAGACAATGAGCACATTTAAATGCTTCTGCTAAATTTAGGCTGACGGAAATGATTAATACACAAATGGGGAATATTACTTTGAATTCTCCTCGTACGTTCTTCCTTTCCCGAAAGCACACCTCCAGTTCATTCTGATTAAAGTTACATTATTCACAATGAGCACTGATTTAACAAATAGCACATAATGTGGCGTTATTATAATCATTCTCCTAGACTTTATGGGAAAATCAGGAAATCTTTCTGACTGCTGTGTCGTGGCGGCAGTTACAGGTCTGACTGCTCATGTATTAATTCATGAACTATATGAATTCATATATAAATCCATGAACATTAATTTATCTGTATCTACCTACCCTTTATACAGCGCCCTGTGTTTGTGTGTGATTTTTGTTTATATTACATTGTGGGGACAAAAACCTGTTATTTTGACTTTGTGGGAAATCATTTTTCAGGTTCTCACAATCATTCAGTCATAAAACTAAAAATGCCAAAAGTCTCATATTTTGTTTGGTTACTTATGGTTAAGGTTAGGGCTGGGTAGGTTAAGGTTAGGGCTGGGAAGGTTAAGGTTAGGGCTGGGTAGGTTAAGGTTAGGACTGGGTAGGTTAAGGTTAGGGCTGGGTAGGGGTTAGGGTCAGCATGCTGAGAAGTTTTCCCTATAGAAATGAACAGAGAGTCCCCACAAAAAGTATAATTAATGGAATTGACATAACTCTAATTATTCTAATCAGCAATGCAAGTTTTATATTTAAAACAATACGTTTAAAAATAACATAAACATTTCTGTATTTTTGTTTTATATTCATAAACCTGGTCTGACAGCCAAACACAGCTACCCTGTGACAGAAATTATAATGCAACTGTCTTCATTAAAACATTGTTTTGAAAATTCATTATCCAAGGCATACTTTATTCTCTAAATAGGCGTGATCTTGAAATCAAATCATATGCAAAATTTATCAGAAGAAACACAATGCAAAGTTTTTTTTTTCGCTGAAAAGAACAATCCCTTTTACATGTTTGTATAAGCACCTTTTGTTTAAATAATCGTGATCAGTCTTTCATCAACAGAACAGGTTGGAGTGCTGATGGCTGCTGGAGTTACAGCTTGGACACTGAATGGCATCCCATAATATTGCCGTGTTCTTTCCAGCCCTGTAAAACTCTTTCTTCATCAGCACCCACATGTTCTCGATGGGGTTCAGGTCAGCCGAGAACGCAGAGATACCTGTTCCAGCTGGGTAGTACTTCGGGAAGCATGCCTTTGCATCCTCTTTTATAAAGATACATTTTGTCTTAGACACTCAGCTTTGGGACTTGTACCGTCTGAAGAACTTGCCTTTCACTAATGTACAGTAGCTCACAATGAGCTTCATCCCATCATCAGCTCTGAATGGCCCAAGGACGTTGGTGCTGACACTTGCTGCTCAGCTTGTGATCCCACCACCTCCCCATCATCATCTCACAAGATTCCCCATCACACCAGACCCAGCGGCCAGCGTCACCCTTGATAAGTAAAAATCACATTACTAAAGTAAAGAATTTACTGTGGGCCACTAAACATTGCTGAATGCATACGTTATTGAGGGGGTGGTCTACTGATAGACGTTGTTAGGGTTTTTTCCCCTAAATATACGCTGAAAACCAACCAGTCTCTGAACACAGAACAACACAGGCAGCTGTGATGGCTTTTTACTTGCTGCAAGGGAAGTCCGGTCCTGACCTCGAGGTGTCAGCCTCTCAGTCGAACTCAGCCAACTTCGACAGAGGAACTCCCCTCGCAGTATCATTTACTGAGGTACACAACAGGATATGCAAATAACATTCAACATTGTTTATCCCCGTGTATGGGGTGGAGATATTCAAGCGACAGTTCTTAAGAAGGGTTATTGCTAAATTAAGATCAGGCTGCTGCAGGGTGTTATTTATAAGAAATGGCATCTAGCAAAATGAGAATAATAAAAGTGCATATTTCTCTAACAGACGTCCTTACTTCACCTAGTGTTTTAAGAATCCTTGTCTTGCTGAACACATCTGAACTGCTCAGTAAGAGACATTTAGTGAGAACCTGTTCCAGTTTACGTTTGTCTTGGGTGCTAATGTTCGTTTCTCTCCTTTGTTTTTTATCCTCTCTTTGTTCGTACCATTCGCTGAGTTTTTCCACAGTTCAGTGGCCTCTGTTTAATGTCTTTGAAATTTCCAGTGTTTTACCATTATCCAAACTGCATAATTCTCACTTTCTCACTAAATTCTTTCTTTTCACCTGTTTTTATTAGTAAATATCCATTTCGATTTGCAAATAGCGAAATATTTACAGCTTTACTTCCTGTTTGACTTTTTTCCCCCGACGTGCATAAGAACGTCAGTCAGTGGTTTTATCATTGTCTGCGGTTGTCTGCAAACCCGAGGTCGTCTGCTGTTATGTAACATACAGTAGATACAAACAAACCTAGTACAATGGCTTTGCTACAGGATAAATAGTGGTTCAAATTTTTTACCTGGTCTTAAGACATTTATTTTTTATTACACTTGCATAAAAACAGACACACAGTAAAAGACAAACAGTTGCAAACAACCTGAAAACTGCGATCGGCACAGAACTTCCCAGATTTGGGATGTGCGATTTGTTTGGTTGCTAAAAACTCCCAAGAGGACATTTCAATGGTGTTTCTTTCCCTGCTGTTCATCATCGTATATTTTACTTGAAACAACTTATAATGAAACCTTGTTGTTCAATGATGTTGAACAAAAAATGTAACACAAGGCATGGGTGTCGTTAGGTCCGATCACTCAGGGTTACAGTACAGCCTTCAGTATTTGAACCCCAGTCCTGAGTGTTTTAACCAAGCCAAGTCCCAGGCAAACCTGACGTAGCACCTGATCTCAAGCATTTGTGGATATGTAGCACGCTGGAAAGGAGACCTTTAATAAAGCCAAGAGTCACAGATGGAGACAGAGTCCCGCACGGCGCCAGTGAACCAGCAGGGGGCGTTAGGATGCATGACGTGAAGCTCTGCACCACAGACACTTTGATCGCACATGTCATGTTAGTCCGGTACCACTCACAGTTTTTACATTTCAAGATGTGAATTTGCCGGTGGGTAGCTCTACAGGCATGAGCATGTTGCGTGCGGTGTTTAAATAATATGTTATGCAGCACTGCCCACTAGTGGTAAATGCAAAAGGGAAAACACAGCCACCCTATTTTTAAAAAATCCTTTCCAAGCCCCTGTAGATTGTTATGGCTGAGGATGCCTCCCCCCCCCCCCCCCAACTGCTTCTATTGATTTCTGCATGTATTTTCAAAAAGGGGGAAGTGCTAAGAAGCGTATTATTGTAGCTTTCACGCTAAGCCGTAGGTCTGGATTCCATACTGGCAGTGACCAAATGGGCCCCAAAGCCCTCAGCTCTCTAAGCGCACATGGTGCCCCCCCCCAATATCGGTAAGGACGTGTCCCCACCATCCGTACACAAACACACATCCTTGCTTTCATGGAACAATAATTTAAAAACGGGCCTTTCTCACATGGTAAAGCGCAGATTTGGCGCTGCCCAGAAAATAATCCCCCAGACCCGCCTTACAAGATGCTGCCATAGTAGCAGATTGAATCTCCCATGATTTACAAGATACCCATTGGCATGTAAATCAGTAAGATATTACACTAAAACTACAGGAAACTGAGAATTTTATGGTGACCTTGAATAACTACAGAGATCTTTTGAAATATGATAAACTGCAGAGTAATTGTGCTACAGAACTAAATTGTTTGTTATTATTATGATGATTATGACTATTATGGGATGAGTGCCGAGGAGGGACTGCACTGAGTTCTTAGTGCTACATCACCACGTCCCAGCCTGCAGTGGAAACCTGCAGACACGCCGTCCTATATTGTAAATGAGTGTATTTGCCATCCGAAAGAGAGTAATTGACCATGCAACAGAACTAGCTTTGCCTATTCATTCATTAATCAGGCTATTGCAGCAGGCTAGTAGCTGAGTTATACCATATACTGTATACTGACCATATACAGTAAGAACATGAATGGGTGTTTCAGCTTTGATTCTCCTGTAGAACTTAACATTCCTGTGCAGTATTTGTATAACCAAAGCTGGGTAATTAAGGTCCACAGAGTAAAAGTCCAGACCAAGATTTTGTTTCAACCAACCAGTTGAGCATAGAGAGTCACAGTCACAGAGTCACAGAGGACTCAACTGGTTGGTTGAAACAAAATCCCACTGAACCTGAATTACCAAACTCTGGCTATAGCACAGGTCCTCAAACTGGGGGGGGGGGGGGGGACTATAAAATATTATGTTTCCGGCATTAACATATTTTACACATCATTGGATAGTGGTGATCAAACTGGCTTCAAGCGTATGCATCCATCTGACAAGTAGCAAACATGCAGTTTTGTCCATGAGGTCTGTTGTGCCATTATGTCTGCGGCACAATTGGCTTTAGGTGGGAAAAAAGGTACCGACATGCAGATAAATTTCACATTTGATGCGAAAGAAAACAAACCTTGTGGATCAGCCATAACCGGTAAAAATATCACAGACTGAATATCTCAGACTTTTTTCTGAAATGAATAGAAAAAAAATTGTTGTTTTTTTTTTACTTTAATGTGTTTGAAAAGTTTGCTGTCATTGAAACCAAGAGATCTTCTTTTGGGGCTGCATGGAAAGGCAAACAGGGGAAAGCAGAGACACGCACAAGTAGAGAAAGGGGTCAGGAGGGGCTTCACCCGGCACGCAGAAGGAAACTCAAAGAGGAGCTAGAAGAGCTCGTATTAATGACACCTGGGGAGGCAGGTACTCCATTCCTGTATCCCGCCTTAAATGGACTTTATCCTCGTTCAATTACATTCAGCTCAGGCTACCTTAAATCCAGCAAGTTATCCGGCTAAACAAGAAATCCTTCTTTGTGATACAGGCCCCAGAGCAGATCCTTACAACCTGACTCATTTTACCTACGTCTGCCTACATGTTCTACTGCCTCATTTCAGATTTGTTTATGTTTATCTCACATACTCATGCCTTTAAGCCCAACCATGACTGCATTCGCTCCTTCACCCAGAAAGGAGTGTCGGAAAGCAAAGTCAAGTGTCCTGGTAAACTAATCCTACCAAATAGGGTGGTTACAGGGAGGATTGTTTTCTTGATTGATATTTTCTATAGATCTTGTTTTCCTCATAATCCTTGAATAAACGTCAACTTTTCCACTTCAACGAGACAGACAGCACATATACACTAGGGCTTCAGCACATGGTTTGCTCACAAAAAAGAAGTAAAATCTGTCATTGTTCCTTTGTGTACACAATCTACCCACGAGATCCCCTTTGTGCCGCGCAGCAAAGGCGCAACGCCCTCCAACATGCAACGTAATCTAATCTGTCCTTTGTTGTTGCCCGATTTTCTTGTTATTGTTCTGAGCTGAAGGGAAACTGCTGCAGGTGTCACCTTCAGGGATAATGAAGGAGACGCGCTGATGGTGAGCTTATAAAAGGAAGGTAAGGAGTCTCACCGCTCACAGCGAATCCAGGCAGCCGAGGCTGACTTTAGCTCCCCCACCTGGCCGGCAATTAAGGTATTTATTTCATATTCACTTTCTACTTTTCCTACTGTGATGATGTAGTTTATGGAACGATTTATATATAACATACCCAGAGATATATTGCATTGTGTTATAATTTGCTCTGAGTCACAGAAGCATCGCGAATACTTACAAAGTTGTTCTTTTCTGTTTTCCTTTTTTGCTGGATTAAATTACTCCCGTGTACGAAGTTCTAGAGGCGATTAACAATGATCGTATTTGCTGTTTGCATCACGCTGCTGCAAGCGGCTTTTACTTGCGGGGGTCTGGTGAGTACAAACGTGCCGACGGGTCACTGTAGTTCACCATGGAATGTGTGTCTTTTTTCTTTAGTTACACCTTTGTGATGAACGAAATGCCTAGAAAAGCTGCCTTTAGGGCTGTACTGCATGGGGATGTACAGCGATTAAATTGAAAGTTGCGGTTTGTGTATTCATAGAAATCTGAAAAATTTGACTGCTTTATTATCTGATTAATTAATAATAGATTTTAAATTGTTTTGTTGGAACATAGCAGTAGGCAATTAAGTGAATGTAGCATTAAAGAAGAAATCTTTCATACTGACCTGATTTCTGTTTTTCTTCTGCTTCTTCCATGTATGTGGTGCCTGTAGTCAAGTAAGTAGTCATGGTTTAACACAATTTTTGACATCAGTTTCATGCTGTTGCTTTTATTTGCTTGTTTTTTTGTTTGTTTTTGTTTTTCCTGCAATTGTCTCAACTAACGGAACGTTGTATGTGTGAACTTCACAGTCACAGACGTTTCTCCAGAAAACGCCAACGTCCAGCAGCTTATTGTGAATGTGCACAATGACTTCAGGAGAGCAGTGCAGCCACCTGCGACCAACATGCTGAAAATGGTACTCTGCTTCGTGTGGGGGAAGTGCCTGGTCCTGCTCTCAAGATCAGACGGGATGTTGCTTTTAGCTGGAGAGCTAACTGCTGCTTCTCACTGACACTCACAGGGCTGGTGTGAACTGTTGCGTTTGCCCAAACCGAATCCTGGTTGCCCTTTAAGAAATCTTCTCTGAATTCAACGTTCATTTCCTGTGGTCTGTCTGGTCAGCTGCCTCTTGTTTCTTGTTGGTGTCATACCTGCAGTCCTGGAATGCACAGCTGGCCACGAACGCTCAAAATTGGATTAACAACTGCGTGTTGACTCATGGGCCTCCTAGTAGCCGGGAGATTGACGGTAATGCTACTCTGCTGTGCTACTCTCTGTCTGCTGTCTCTCTGTATACATCACGGAACTGTTGAGTTCTTGAATCTGACTGGTTTCGATTAATTTTACAACCGTATGTGTAGTGCCAGCCAGGTGAATCACAGTAGTAAATCAATGTGTGATTATAATCTTTAACTTTAGCTGTTTAACGTTATTTACCTGAAAATATATAGATAAAGACATCGCTTAGGCAACAATAGCTGTGCTTCAAGCTGAGAGCCCGGACCTGTAGTCAGTGATTAAATGCCAGTAATGATTCACTGAAACAGTGCAGTAGTAGTCCAGTCATACTTTGCAGTCCTGCGTAACCGTCCTGAGCCAAATGGAATGAAAGTCCGGTTATAATAACAGGTGATCATTTAATAAGTTAAAATAATAAAACAATGGCTGAACGCATGATTCACATTTCTTTGCCTCTGCAGCCTTTTTCTAAAAAAAGCACCACACGGCTTGCTGTTCATTAACCCTTACATACTTCACAATAAACAAACATGAGTTCTTTAGCCGAAACATGCGTTACTGAAGGCTAAATTTAAAGGTTAAAAGTACAATTTGTGCATGTTTACGCAGCCGCATAGAACAATTAAAGCACCATCATTCTCTATGTGACTTATTGACAGGGTACCAGTGCGGTGAGAACTTATTCAAGTCTAATGCTGTATATAACTGGACTTCTGTTGTTGGGGCCTGGCACAATGAAGTCAAAAACTACAAGTATCCCAGTGGATCCGTGAACGGAAACCCGATTGGCCATTACACACAGGTGACTATATTATTCACTGAAGTTATGCAAAGTAAATCAATTTCTCAAACATTTGTAAGGGTTTTGCATATTAATGGTTGTCAATGTGCAACTGCTGGTATCAAGCATGTTAGAAACGATAAAAATTGACAGAGAAATAGAGTTGACACCAGATGTGCTCCGTGTGTTACAGGTGGTGTGGTATGGCTCTTATGAGGTAGGGTGTGGGGTCACCTTCTGCGACAAATTAGAGACGTACTTCTACGGCTGCCACTACTTCCGAGCGTATGATAACCCTACTCCATAGTGCATTTGTTTCTTGAACCCATGTTTATGACCATAGGATAGTGTTTCCCAGTCCGGTCCTTAGGGTCCCATAGACAGTCCACATTTTTGCTCCTTCCCTTTTAGGGAGCAAAAATGTGGACTGTCTGATAGGGAGCTCAGAGGGAGCAAAAACATGAACTGACTGTGGAACTGTGAGACCCGGGTTGGAAAACACTGCCATAGGACATGGTTATCACCCGTGTTTTTATGTATTGCAGTGGGAACTTCAAAGGAGTTGCTCCGTATACTAATGGAACCTCTTGTGCTGACTGCCCAGACAGCTGTGATGACAAACTGTGCAGTAAGTATGAGGTGGTCAGATGCACAAAAAGCTGATTCCCTCCATCTCACTGCATATGCAATGAAGGCTTTGGTCTGACTTGGAACTATGCCATATGTAATTAACCTTGGAAATCCCCTCTCTTAACAGCTGACCCATGTCCATACATTGACAAATACAGAAATTGCCCAAACCTGGCAAAGCAACATGGATGTGACACGTCCTGGATGATGACATACTGCCCCAGCTCATGCCAGTGCCAGACAAAAATCCGGCCAATTGCAAAGAAGTGACTCGCTTCGTGCAAATGTCCCAGAAATAAGTAACTTCAAACTGACACATTTCTATTTGCTTGTTAATCGGCATTTACACTGAAGGAGGTACTCGCTATTTAAAATATAAATGTTTGACTAGTTAACGAAAAACATGTTGATTGCTAGTCAGGATGATATAAAGAAAGGAGGAATAGTTTACTTGGGATTTCCTGCCTCTTCCTTTCCTCTTTGCTCTCTAGACTCATCTTTCTGCTTCTGTGTCTCTGCTTGCTGGGGTGACGGTTCACATTCACCTAATGTAACTGCTTGCGTCCATGTAATAAACATGCATTGAATGACTCAATGCCCAGTCCTGGGTTATTCCTTACTTTGCGCCCATAGATTCTGGCATAAGCTCCAGACCCCCCCCCCCCCCCCCACAATCCTACATAGTGGGTATAGAAAATGGATGGATGAATGAATGACTTAAGCTTCATATTATTGCTTAATACTCCAGCCTTAATAATTTTGCATCTTACATAGTCATCAGATGGACTCATCTCTATTCCCCGGGTTAATTCCTCAGATAGAATTCTATCAGCAACCTCACACTGGTAAGACTATCCATCCTTTGATGATGCTCATACCTCAACCGAATCCGTCCTCTTTAATGGAATTAAAGGTCAGGGTCCATCCCAGGCAGCACAGGGGACAAGCCAGGGGTAAATCCTAAATAAGTCAGGCAACAGGTTCATCCTCCCATCACACATACCAAACTTTGATCATGCAAGCACAAGGCACAAGTCAAAGTATGTTATTGTCATCTTCACCAATCTGATCCAGGGCTCTCACACTTCCACATGAAATTATGATGTCATTCATCATAGTGCAAGAAACTGTTAAATAGAATATAAACATGCATATGAGAGACAATCTGATAATTTAAACATGACATGCCGTTAACTTAAGATGTAGACAGAAAAATATAATCAAAAATACTGTTAAAAAAAAGGGGCGATGAGTATATGGACAGGAATGTGCCATAATGGATTTTTGGTTACATTATAACGGCGTATTTGTTCATGGCTAATAAAATAAAACTTACTGATTGCAAAATGAATCCATCCATCCTCCAACTGCTCACCTTGGACAACCTATTCCAATCTACATCGAGCCCAAGGCAGGGTTACACCTGGATAGGATGATAATCTATTACAAAATCATTAGGTGTAATTATTTAAAGCAATATAGTTGCTTTATATTGTAAAATAAAACATAACAAACAGATTTTTGTCCCGGATTTGTTAGATTCAATCTTAAATGCAGTTAAATGCAGCTGCAGTACAAACTGTGTTTTAACTATGACTGTATTATTCGGCATAGTGGCATTGACGTGTTCAAAATGGTAACATTACCAGTGAGCTCATTTCAAATAGACCTTACCTAACATACACTCACCAACCTTGGTAAGGGACTAGTTACATTTAGCTGCTATTGCATATGAAATTTAGTGTAGCAACCAAACTATCCATCTATCCATTTTTCAAACCGCTCATCCTTCTGGGTCACGGGGGGTCCGGAGCCTATCCTGGAAGCTATGGGCACGAACAACCCAGGATGAACAAGCCAGGATGGGGGGGGGGCAGCCCGTCACAGGGCACACTCACACACCATTCACTCACACGTGCACCCCTACAGGCAATTTAGCAAGTCCAATTAGCCTCAGCAGGTTTTTGGACTGTGGGGGGAAACCGGAGTACCTGGAGGAAATCCCACGACGACATGGGGAGAACATGCAAACTCCACACACATGTGACCCAGGCGGAGACTCGAAGCAACCAAACTAAATCATTTTAAAAATCGAGATTCACAGAAATTTTCATGGTGCACAATGCAGTTAGGAAAGCAGGAAAAGCTACTGGTTGAGACATTCTGGAGGTGGTGAAGTTCAGTGCACATGCATACATACTGTACACAGCTTTACTGAGGACCTCCTCTTCTCAGGGTGGCTTCTCGCGGCTGTGTGCAGGATACTGACCCTTGCAAAGCAGAGCTTTACATTCTTGGGTTACGCACTTCAACACACACAATGAAAGCACACAAGCACCACTTCATACTGACATAGAGTGCAAAACGCCATGTGACGTTATGGTGATGGAAGGCAGGACCATCAATGAGACATCAATAGCGGGTAATCAATCACTTCCTGAGCGATGAATCATCTGGGCGGGGCCCCTCTGAATACTCAAGGAAGGGTTAAATAAACTGGAGCGAGTATCATCTTGGGAGGGGGTGGGGGGCACGGCTTCTTTTAGCTTTGTTGGAGTTTCAGCGTTTTCACTTTGTTCTGAAAGATAAATGTTTGATCGTTAAATGCACCCAAAGCTGAATCCTTGACACGGACATCAGGTGGGAAATTTACTCGTCTACCCAACCCCAGGCCTTATCAGCATGTTGATGGAAAGACGTTCTTGGTACCAAATGTACTGAGCAGGGTACAGTTCATGCCATCCCAGTGTAAATGTATCATAAGTCCTGTGGAATGTATGTATGTTATTATTGGCTGAAGAAAAACATGCTAGACCCTTTCCTGCTTAACTGTTTAACCAACAGTTTGTCTCCACACAGTTTCCTGAAGCAGTGTTTTCGAATGCTAATGGAATAAGGTGTTCTTTAGACCAGTGTTCCTCAAACTGGTTCTCGAGGATCCCAAGACGGTCCATGTTTTTGCTTCCAATTCCCCATGAGCCGGAGGGAGCAAAAACATGGAACATCTGGGTCCCTGATGACAGATCTTAAAGATCTTATTCTGTTACCGGCAATGCAGTAATAGCTGTTATACAGCCTTTAAAGTTTATGCATCTATATCTCTTATATTTATTCATGCAGTATTACAATACTCTGCTCTTCCAGGACAGTTTATTTATGTACTGTGTTCCCTAATTTGGATTGCACTACATGTTTGCACTATGTGCACTGTCTCCTAACTTTGTGTGTTTTTCACTGCACTGTATGTATGTTCAGCTCTGTACCACGTTCTTACTGCTGTATGCACCAGAATTTCCCTCTGGGATCAATAAAGAACATCTTAATCTTTTTCTCTCTTTATTAGAAAAGCAATAAAGGCTAATTGTTATCGTTTACTGAGGTTGATGTTCCACAACTGTGCCTCGCTTCCTGTAGCCACCACATGGTCTTTTAATGGCCTTTGGTCATTTATTTGGAAAATTGTGGTGTGGAGGAAGCGAAACGGGTTGAAAGTTGCTCACACATCGCCGTCCGTTTGGTAGCTGAATGGATGACAGTGTAGCATCACCTCTGGTTTTCATACTGTCCACTGTTGCCCTGTTTCCAAAGCTTAAGCCAGTTATTTTGACTTAAATTGACAGCGAAGGCCTTGTGCCTCAGAGAATAGAAGATCTTTCCAAAACATTAAACACCACAGCAAAAACGTATCCTGCTTAATATCCAAGAGTCTAACATAGTTACTTATAAAATACAATAACACTTCACTTGACAAGGCACAAATAATATGGAATTATCCTATAACGTATGTATTAATTAACCACAAACTAAGTCTTAGTTAAATACTGATCTGATGTCAATTCATGATTAACGAATCGTGATGCATGTTTTATCTCAAGTTGTTACTATATTTATTACTATATCTGTTAACTATGTAAACCTTTGTGAACAGCAGGAACTACTGAAGGAATTACTAGAAGGACAAGTAATGAATAACACATGAAGTACTGATCTCATGTTTGTTCATCATTACTGAATCATGACATCTTTTCTCAAGTAGTGCCTATATTTGTTCATAATTTGTAGATCAGTAGTAACTCAGTTATTACTAAGTACTTGTGCCCCGTCAAGTGAACTGCTACCAAAAATACTAATGTAGCATGTCGGTCCCATTTACAGTATTTCAGCAATCAATGATTCATGTAAGATTTTAGTAACCAGTGATGTCTGCTTGCATTTTAGCCATATTCCCACAGTTGTAATGTTCTGTTTATGGGGCTTCCAGATTCTGTATCCCATCAAAAACCAGGAAAGAAATCCCAAGTCTGTTTCAGGATCATTGAAATACTCAGTGTTATTTTTCAATAATTCACCAAACCTGAGAAAATATCATTTTGCCAAGGTGATTGTAGAGCTCATTTTATACTGCTCGGATGTGCACTAAAGAGACGTGGATGGTAACGTGAAACAAATTAGTAAACTGCTCATTCCTCAGGTGTATTAGTAAATAATTCTGTCATCGTCACAGAATCGCATATCCATCTGAAGCATCATTTACTTGTGACTGAAACAGCCATTAATAACACAAACTCCTTCTGCCAAATGCAAAGATCTAAAGTGGAGAGACATAAGATGGTTTAAATAAAGACTTTATAACTCTTGAAATTATTGCTATTGTTGTTGTTTCTGGAAATTTACAATTAAGAAGCCAGGCCGCATGACAAGCAGAATTTACGAGCAGGTGCTGCACCTCCGTCTTTTACATAAGAACTAGATAACTTATCAGATAATGACATAACTCACTGTTGCAATGCCTGACTCACAAGGAATTTCACTGGGTCTATTTTAGTTCCCTACCTTAAAAAGGACCTAATGACCAACACTTATTTAAACGCACGTGGCTCAGAATTAATATACATTTTAATTTTACTGTGTCATCCAGTCATTAGCCAGTTTATTACTGTGGGAGTGGCACATAGTGAATCACATGTTCATGAAATTGCAGCATTTGATAAACCAGGGGTCCCCAATTCGTTTTTCCTGAGGGCCAAATTCAATCACAAACTACAAAACGCCAGGGGCTGCAAAAAAAAATTGCACCCCCCAATAAATAAAATGCACTTTGGTGCCGATGTGGACACCAGTTAGTGCTGACTGTGATAAACAGCCCCGATTGTTATCACCCCATGTGGTTGTGTAAGGAAGAGGTGGGGGCTGTTTCTTGTAGCCAGCAATTTTCTGTGACCACATGCCTTATTCAGGGTGTTCGGGGGGGGGGGGGGGGGGGGGTCAGACAGGGAGCCGCAAACAGAGACTTCCTGCGACAGGAGTTTTATTAAATGCCTTTTAGGCAGAATCTGCTTAGAACCAGCTTGGTAGACACTGCAGAACCTCTGTGGAAAAAGCCTCTCCAAGCACAACTAGATCAAGGAAATAGCATCATAATATAAAGAGGTGAAAAGATTATCCATGGGGAGGTGGGTTGGGGTTGGATCTCAGATCTCATAGATCATATTCCGGTTGATGTGAGATAATAAATGTGCTTTTTGTCTGATTTATTAGTTAGACCGCAGTACATTTATTTCCCAACACGTTCTCAGTTACAGCCTGCAGGAATATCTTTTAGCCATCAGATGTCCCTCTTGCGATATTCAGCCGTTACAATGAGTTGAAAGTAATACAGCAACGTATCATTATCTACCCTAATTCCATTAAAAGAGACGAATCTGAGCTGCGGAAGACATCTAAACTAGAATTTCCCAGAGGAACCTTCCCGAGGGATTAATAAAGTTCTATCTATCTCTATCCATCTAAAGAAAGTCATCTTCTTTCCATGAACCATAGGGAACAGGGATCCAGACACGGGGCAGGCTATAGAGATGAGAGACAGGGAATGTAGTCGGGGGGTACGAGTCAGGGTCCATAAGAGGAGACACACACATGGTGAGGGAGAGAGAGGTCAGGAAACACGCTGACTGGGCAGGGAATCGGGGAACACCAGCATACATAAGCACATGATAGGAGATACAGACTTTGGGGATAGAACGGAGGGATAGAACATGCTTCAGTGATTGCATGTGGGTGAGGTCGGTTTTACAGCAGAGAGGCAGAGCAGCAGGTGTCAGCACTGAGGTGAAAGAGGCCACCAAAGGGGGCGGGGGGCAGGAGCTGGGTTCTGAACTGAGCCTTACAATTCTGCTTATGTCTGACATAAATATTTCGTTTCTCTTGGCCACCTCCCCCCAAACACTGCTCCAGGTACTTCATGCGGCACTCAGAGCGCTGTCCCTGTTCCTCAATGCTGGCTATCCCCTAAATTCCAGCATGCTGCTGAAATTGCTGAGAGCGCATAGAACTGTAAGAGTCACTCACCACTTCCTGTGGTTGCCTATAATTTGTTTGCAGATTTCAAACCCCTGTCTCAGGTCCACTGGGACCCGCAGAAACGTTTGGGAATGGCCACCAGGGACCAGTTGTATCTATGGGGTTGGTCACGGCCCAATGTGTCTCTTCCACAGTTCGACTTAGAAAATGAAATTTTGAGGTGGCCATGTACTTACTGGGGGAGGGGGGGGAGCATAGCTGCCCTTTAGATCCTTCTCTGCTTGGGTCACATGGTAGAACATAAAAATTAATTATGTCTTTGTAAAAAAAAAACGCCCTCATCTTGTAATACCTACCAGAGAGACCTAACCCAGTGTTGCTGGTTACTTATCTGCAATGTTCTACCGCTAAATGCAATTTAATAAAGCTAATAAAAAACATGCCTGATGATATGAAGCTTTAATCTTATCAGCAGCCTATCATTCTATCATTTACATAATACATTTACAAAACCTGCCATAAAACTCCATTAAGATTAAAAATCACTCTGTCACGTGCTGGCAGGTTGAGATCTGGTGAAGCCGTGTTCTCACAGTTGCACCACCGAAGTTTGGCCAACATTAGCCCCGCCCACTATACCACGGCAGAAAGAAAAGAATAAAGACACAAGACAAGAAAAAAGTAGGTGAGCAATACCATTCTGAGGCCAAGGACTTTGGAAGAGCCACAAACCTGAGCTGCAGGCTTTGCAGTACTCAACTTCACAAAAATTGATTTTAGGGTATATTGGCAAAAAAGTGGGTTATCACAAAAACAATTAGCAAGCCCACACATGTTGGATAAAACGAAAGAAATCTACTGCACCTGGAAAAAAACTATTACATAACGTGCTGGGCTGTCCAGACATCAAGGAAGAATTTAATATAAGGCAAGCAGCAAGATTAAGACATACATCTAACATGGGAGGAACATGATATGGGCTTTTCAGTGAGTGACTGGAATCCAAGTACCAGAGGTCTGAGGCAACAGTGCTCTGCTTGCCTGGGGGAGGCCGCCGTATTTCCAGAAAGCCAGGCTCCTGCTCCAGGGGGGGCTGCCCACCCTGACTTCACCTCTGTAGCGCCTCCAGAGCCTGTACCTTCAGAGTCCGTGTCCCAGAGAGGGCTGCTTCGCTCGTGTCCCATGTTCCTGGCCCAGAGAGGGACATTTCGTCCATTCAGCCCCAAGGAGGCTGCTCAGCCCATGTCTCCCACACCATGTCCAGAGGAGCCCGTGTCACCAATGTCCGGCCCCAGGGAGGCCGTGTCGCATGATTCTCTGCTGTTGCCTTGACACCCACAGTACCTGACTTCTTTCTTGCTTTGTCTTTAGTGTTTGTTCCTGCTGCTGGCCAGCAGGTGTCGCTGGTCATCCCTTGCCTAGAGTTTGAGTTTTATGATTTGTAAATTGACCCCCACCTGCTTCTTTTTGCCCCTAGTCTTTAGTTTCCGTTTGATTGTAAGGGCTCACACCTGTTCCTTGTTACACTTGTGCCTATGCGTCGGCCCCTGATTTGTGCCCTGGTTGATCTCTAATGTGAATAGTCTTGTTATAATTGCTTATAGCTGTTTTTTTAGTTTGCCTCTTGTAGATCCAGTCCATGTTGTTCTTCATGTAGCCTACCTGTCTTTCCTTTAACCTCTTGAGGTCCATTTGTTTTGTTGTCTTATCTGTTTAAGTTCTAAAAAGAGTAAGCTGGCATTGGGTGTCCTCGCGTCATCATTCCAGTCCGTAACAAGCTACGCAATCAATATAGGTTTTTTTGAACTGCCGAGTTACGTTTAAAAAATTAAAATAATGAAAGCATACGATTTTTTTTTCACCATATCAGTAAGAACCACAAGATTCAGTAATTAAACATAAACAGTATTACTGCAAACACAAGCATGGTATTTAATTGCTAATTGTGAATAATAGCCTGTGGGTCCTTGAGCGAGGCCTGGGCGCCGCTACGGGTGGCTGCCCTTCGCAGACAACTTACTCTATGAAAAAAGAGCAAGTTGTGGGAGGAGTAAAGACAATTTCCCTACGGGGATCAATAAAGTATCAATTATTATTATTATTATTAAAAAAATAAGTAACTGAACATTCTTAATAAACATACAAACCAAATTCACCCATGTACATCAGCATATCAAAATTCAATTATTTTGATATGTTGTCTGAAAAGACCATCAGAAATCAGACAAGCCATAACTGTATGAGTTTACATACATTTCTGGGGGCTACAAAAGCAGTTATACGACACCTACCACTCAAATATTATCGCTGCAATTAGCTAATAAGTAAATACACAAGCATTAATTTTTAAGCGAGGCGTTTCATTGATGAATGGTGTCGGGTTCTTGGATGGTGCTTGTGCTGTCAAGCAGTCGGGCCGCGCTTAGGACGCCCCCCGGAGGCGATTCATTACAATCCTGCTGGCAGGAGGCATCGGAGCTCTGGTCCCCACAAACGGCATCGCGCTGCGTGTATTAGGCTGCATGAATGATTATATTCGGCCTTATTACAGCATGCTTGTAGCTAGTGGCTCGACCACGTCCATCGCATGTGATCTTCACCTTTGCCTACTGGATGAACATCTACTGTACGTGAAGTAAGCAACTGAGCATTTTATTGTTACGGACAGGTTGTTGTAGGGAAGATTGTAACGGTGATTAATTCGTCATCGGGAGTGATCAGTTTGTCGCAGAACTGTACTTTATGGACTTTTTGTTTTATTATTTCTTTTTAACGTGACTGGGGCGTATCTTGGCTGCGCTGGGGAACACCTGGATACCGAGGGGATCAGGCGCAGTCGAGCTCAGACATTGTTCTGCGTGTCCGGCTGAGCAGAGAGATGATCTGGGAGCGAAGAAATTAGAAGAATGCGCGCTAGTTACAGCAAATGAAGATGGCAATCTTACATTACTACCAACTCTATATGAAATATCTCCTGGCTATTTGAACGGGTTGGTTTAATTGCTTATTCCAGTTACTAGGGTTAGTTTAAATATTACGAAAGTAATAGATAGTTGAGTGTTATGAAAATAAAGCGAATTGCCTTCTTGAATTCTAACTAGCACAGATCTCACAAAAGTGAAACCGAACACCTTTTCGAACAAATGTATATATAGGTAGGGAAACAGTTGAACTGTAAATGAAACCGGAAAAATAAATCTGGAAGTTAAAATGTGCCCCGTGGCTTCTTTTTCTTCTATATATGGTGGAAATAGGCGAGACCGGTGGAAAGGCATCAGCGGCGAGTCCGAGCGCGGTGACGGCAACAGCCGGCGATGAGGCGGAGATGCAGCGCGGAGAATCAGTCACTAACGGGGGGTGTGAGCTGCCGGACTCGGTGGCTTCGAGATCTTCAGCGGCACCGAAGTTCAAGCGCCTGGAAGCGGATCACAGCTCCTTCGGCGGAAAAAACGGGAAAGCCGGGACGCTGCTGAAAAGCGGTATTATTAAGGTAAGACACGATAAGCGAGTTCAGCGTGCCCAAAACTAGCGACCCATAGCGCCGCCTGACAAGTCACTGATTTATACTATGACCTTTTAATTGTTTCGGTTATCGAATAGATAATCACTCTGCTTGGGTAACTACCTCTAAATGACATACTGAGCTTTTTTGGGTGTGTCCTGCGTTTGCATTCTCATAAACCTAAATAAATTAATTCACATTCTTAACAATTAAGTAGCGTTTTTATTACTATTATTAATATTACTACTACTACGACCACCACTAATATTATTTTATTTAGTTATTTATCCATCCATCCATCCATCCATCCATCCATCCATCCATCCATCCATCCATCCATCCATCCATCCATCCATCTTCCAACCCCTTACCCTGGTGAGGGAGCCCGTCCACAGCACCACAGGCGGTAAAGCTGGGGAACACCAACCTATCCTGAACTAGTACCTGAATGTATCTACCTGCAGAACTTTCTGAGAGCAGTGTTCCTGTAGAATTTGGTGGTAATGAATGATATCGTATTACCCGCACAGCTCTGTCTTTGACGGTACTGTTTACTTGTTTTTTGAGAGCTGTGAGTGAGTTTTTTCCTGTAAACTGCATTTGCATTTTTGGCAGTGCAGCTGTATTGTGTGGAAGGAATCACCAGCCACGCTGTCTGGATTGGGACTGAGGACAGCGTGTCATCGTCACGCCACGCGATACCAATGAGCATTTGGGCAGCGCGGCTCCATCTCGAGCGCAGTGACTGACGCGCAGAATCAGGCTGCAGTGCAGCTACAGTCTGCGGTCTCCTTTTGATGAATGCTAACTATTAACTTGCTCTCTGCAGCTTTTAAATGGATGCAAAACTTCCCAAACATACATCTGTAAGGCTGCTGAGTTGAAGTATATAATTAACTGAAAATGGCCAATGGCTAAATTAATAGAATTGTTTATAAATGATTGCAGTGGTACACAAAGGTGGTTATGCAATTGAGGCATTTAAATGAGTTCAGAAATAATACTGCAGCTACTGATACTCTTGGACTAAGGTGTAATTATTTGGTTGTTGCTATGTAAATATAATCAATAATTCCAATAAGATGTGCAGATGGCAGGTGCAGTTTGCAGTGCTGGGTTGGCTAAGGGATGCATTTCACCACATATCTTTTCTGGTGTAAATACTCATGTGTCCTGATGCATCCTCGACAAGGACAACTGAGTAACTGGCCACGGGGCCAGTTGACCTTCTAGTGGAAGTAAGATAGGCAGTAACTTAACTTAAATTTAAACACAAATGGCCAGTTGGACACCAGGGAGATGCGTGATAGACACAGGTGTAAAGAGCGATGTGTCTCAGTTGTGTGATCTGATCGCCCAAGACGCATTTTAGATCAAAGTGTAAACAGGGCCTAAGATGCTGACAGCGGCTCAGCTTATAATAAAGTAAATTGAGATGTTTTCAGGGGGTGGCATGGTGGTGCAGTGGTTAGCACTGTCGCCTCACACCTCTGGGACCCGGGTTCGAGTCTCCGCCTAGGTCACACGAGTTCTCCCCATGTCGTCGTGGGGTTTCCTCCAGGTACTCCGGTTTCCCCCCACAGTCCAAAAACATGCAGAGGCTAATTGGAGTTGCTAAATTGCCCATAGGTGTGCATGTGTGAGTGAATGGTGTGTGAGTGTGCCCTGCGATGGGCTTGCCCCCCATCCTGGGTTGTTCCCTGGGCTCCGGAATAGGCTCCGGACCCTCCCGCGACCCAGTAGGATAAGCGGTTTGGAAAATGGATGGATGGATGGATGGATGGAGATGTTTTCACTGCGTTCTTGTTTAAGAACCAAAAGTGAAGCAGTGCCTGCTAGAGGATAGTAAGAGGATAGTATGGGATAGTAAGAGGATGGTATGGGATAGTATGGGATAGTAAGAGGATGGTATGGGATAGTAAGAGGATAGTAAGAGGATGGTATGGGATAGTAAGAGGATGGTATGGGATAGTAAGAGGATAGTAAGAGGATGGTATGGGATAGTAAGAGGATAGTATGGGATAGTAAGAGGATGGTATGGGATAGTAAGAGGATGGTATGGGATAGTAAGAGGATGGTATGGGATAGTAAGAGGATGGCTACATGAGTGCATGGTTTCCATTCTGGGTTTGTTTTGTTTGTTACTGTGTGACACATTAAGATGAAGCGTCGAATTAGGCGTTTTTGTACAATATTAGAAAAACTAGTAAATTCTTTTGTAAACAGTTACTGAAGGATTTTATTTGGACTTTTGATACATGACATAATATTAAGACCTTAGCCTTCATGCTGTTGCATAGATGTGCTTTTACTAACCCCACAGTCCTGCTTATTATGTTTTTCTTTCAATACAAAGAACAACAAACTATGACTGTTCAGTGCTGTGCTGATACATTCATCCTTCAGTGATCGTTTTTATATTTTATTAAAAATTTTTAGTTTTCCAGAACTGTCCTTACAACTTAGGACTATTTTTCTGGGAACGTTTCAAGGAGAATGTTTCTGGCTTGCCATTTTCATTTGCATCCCTTGGTATCCACTGGGTTCCAGTTTGCCTTGTACCAGCGCAGTATAGCATGTCATTGTTCTAGGGACTAATTTTGTGGTGCTCATCTTCTATGTGTCTTGAGACCAAATTCCTGCAGTCTTGGTCTTACTGTCAAGGTCTTACTGCTTGGTCTGGATCTGCGCCTGGATCCTAGTCTTGCTTGATGATATTGGGTGAGCCTGATTGTTGAGTACTAAAGCCAGTCAGCACCACTAATCTGTGGTGTTAAAAGGGGATGGGTCTTGCTGATGATCTTTGTCTTGACTGAACATCGCTTTTTGATGGGGTAGTATGTGGAAGTCTGGTTTTAACGTGGGTCCATAATATTATTTCTTGCTTTATAATTTGGTATCATGTGGCTCAGCTGGTTAAGCTGCAGTGATCGGAAGGTCACTGGTTCAAATTCCTCAGTCAGTGGAGTAATTGTACTGCAGGGCCTTTGAGTAAAGCCCTGAACCCTCAGCTGTTCCAGGAACTGACACAGTCTTTTCAGAAATGTACTGTATGTCCCTTTACATAAGAGGGCCAGCTAATAGAAAAGGGGTGTATTATTGGCATTTACTGAATATTTTGTTCTTTTTTCTTATTAGCTTGGCAGTGCATCACACACACTGGCTTTTCTTCATGGTTCCTTTGGAGTTAAGTGATCTCGGAATTTTGCAGTCGATGCTCTCATTCACTGTAGTAAAATCTCAAATAATCCAAGACAGCGGATGAATGATTCATCAGTCTGACGGGAATTAAAAATGGCAACATCTTCATCTTGATTATTAATGTCCAGCATTTAAAGTCGCTTTTAAATATCGGGAAGCTTTTCCATTGTTATTAAAATGTTCTTATGTGCGGGGGGTAAGAGAACCAGGCAAATTAGATTGGCAAAGTCAATCAGCTGAGTAAACGGCAAATGAGATGAAAACAGCAATCTGGTTTGATTATAGTTAACATGTAACCTCTTAGATAATCGGTGCTTCTCAGACATTCTCAGATGGGCCAGTACTCATTCATAAACTGGACTGTTCTGTGCTATGATGTCTTCTTCTCCAAAGAGAAACGCGAACGATACTCTTAATAAATACATTACACTTCGGTTTTGTATTTTGTACTAATGAGGATACTGTGGGTGGAGCTGAAGTGGGGGTCCTGAGACACTGGGGGGAAGGGGGTTGCAAGATGATTTCCAGAAAATATTTATTTAAATTTTAAAACTAAAATTCCATGGTAAACGTCAATTGCTATAAATCCCCCCCCCATAATAGTGAAATTAACTGATGCCGTGTGTCTGTAGGTTGCCCCGTGTGATGACGTGTGTCTGTAGGTTGCCCCGTGTGATGACGTGTGTCTGTAGGTTGCCCCGTGTGATGCCGTGTGTCTGTAGGTCGCCCCCTGTGATGCCGTGTGTCTGTAGGTTGCCCCGTGTGATGCCATGTGTCTGTAGGTTGCCCCGTGTGATGCCGTGTGTCTGTAGGTTGCCCCGTGTGATGCCATGTGTCTGTAGGTTGCCCCGTGTGATGCCGTGTGTCTGTAGGTCGCCCCCTGTGATGCCGTGTGTCTGTAGGTTGCCCCGTGTGATGCCGTGTGTCTGTAGGTTGCCCCGTGTGATGCCATGTGTCTGTAGGTTGCCCCGTGTGATGCCATGTGTCTGTAGGTTGCCCCGTGTGATGCCGTGTGTCTGTAGGTTGCCCCGTGTGATGCCGTGTGTCTGTAGGTTGCCCCGTGTGTCTGTAGGTTGCCCCGTGTGATGCCGTGTGTCTGTAGGTTGCCCCGTGTAATGCCGTGTGTCTGTAGGTTGCCCCGTGTGATGCCGTGTGTCTGTAGGCTGCCCCGTGTGTCTGTAGGTTGCCCCGTGTGATGCCGTGTGTCTGTAGGTTGCCCCGTGTGTCTGTAGGTTGCCCCGTGTGATGCCGTGTGTCTGTAGGTTGCCCCGTGTAATGCCGTGTGTCTGTAGGTTGCCCCGTGTGATGCCGTGTGTCTGTAGGTTGCCCCATGTGATGCCGTGTGTCTGTAGGTTGCCCCGTGTGATGCCGTGTGTCTGTAGGTTGCCCCGTGTGTCTGTAGGTTGCCCCGTGTGATGCCGTGTGTCTGTAGGTTGCCCCGTGTAATGCCGTGTGTCTGTAGGTTGCCCCGTGTGATGCCGTGTGTCTGTAGGTTGCCCCGTGTGATGCCATGTGTCTGTAGGTTGCCCCGTGTGATGCCGTGTGTCTGTAGGTTGCCCCATGTGATGCCGTGTGTCTGTAGGTTGCCCCGTGTGATGCCATGTGTCTGTAGGTTGCCCCGTGTGATGCCATGTGTCTGTAGGTTGCCCCGTGTGATGACGTGTGTCTGTAGGTTGCCCCGTGTGATGCCGTGTGTCTGTAGGTTGCCCCGTGTGATGCCGTGTGTCTGTAGGTTGCCCCGTGTGATGCCGTGTGTCTGTAGGTTGCCCCGTGTGATGCCGTGTGTCTGTAGGTTGCCCCGTGTAATGCCGTGTGTCTGTAGGTTGCCCCGTGTGATGACGTGTTACTCTGCCACACTTTTACACAAAGCCACGCCATGACATACTATACATGAGCAAATCTTCAGTTTTCCACCTGTGTAACATGTCTGCTCGCAACTTTTCGACGCATAACATGGCACTGTGTAAGGATGCAGAGGAGTGGAATGGAACTTCTTCCAGATCACTCCCATCACGCTGAAGGACTGTGTGCTCTGCTTGTGCCTGTCCCACTCTCCTCCACCCTCAGGCACACGTCTGTGGCGGAGTATGATTTCGTAACACGTTGTGCACTAACAAATAACTCTCTCTCACGCCAGAGGACTGTTTCAGTTGAATGCACAGACGCTGTCAAAAGTTTAATCGTTTCTGGCTGATATTCCAGAAGCAACCTGTTACTACATGAATGATATAACTATTCATGGATTGTACTGTAACTCTGCAACATGTAATTGCCACGATTTATGTTGTCCTGCAGATACATATAAACTGTATATGAGGCTTGAAAGGAAAATGAGGACCCCAAAGGTATATTATTAAATAAACAAGTCCAACACACCAACAGCTGTAGCTGACCAACAAATATCCTTCTTAGCTACTATTATAATTACAATTATGCTCGTAGTAGTTGCATCCCAAATTTAGCAATAAAAAAAGCGTCGAATAGACAAACTTTCAAATTTGAAGTGATCATTTTCTGTTCCTGCAGCTTCATCATCATGTTTGCATTTTTTTGTCTTGCTTGGCATTGAAAAAATGTTAGACATGCTGCAGCACGGAGGTAGTTATCAGATTCTTCTGCAGCCACACTTAAAGGCCCACTTGACATTACAATTACGGTTTGGTGTAGTTGTAGCTGTCTTCAGAACCGGCCTGCGAAATACTTGTAACTCTATATCTAAAATTTGCCATAATCGTTAAACCTCAGATCAGGAGCACATACCGAGAAATTCTGACCCCCTGACAAAATGTCACCTCAGGCCCCTATCCCCCAATTTTAAATAGGACCCCTGTCAGAGGCTGGACCCCCTGAATCGGGGTTATCCTTGCCTCTACTGTGGCCCAGCCTCACACGGTGTCTCATGTCACCCTCATGTTCAGCTTTGCATTTCTTCTGCTGTGCATGGTTGCCTCATCCAAACATAATTTTTCTTACTGTGTTAATAACAGATGTCTGTAGACTTATACATATTCTGGGAGAACGCGCAGGCGGCAGGGAAGCGTAAATCAGATGGGAGCCGTTTTTTTTCCGTGTGAGGTCCTTTCACACCTGACACGTATTTTGATGTATTAGAGACATTGTGACTTAAGAAAATTTAAGAAATTCCGAGAGCTGCAGGGAAATATTTTTCCCACTCTCCATATTTTCATGTGAAGTATTATTTCTTCAGTTATTTTTCTCTGAATATTTCAGGTACTTTGATGAAAGTTTAATGCGCTACTATTATTACTTAATGTGATTACTTTTCCGACGGGCACAACTTAGTATGTATCACCGTATGTATCGCTGCACTTATGTGCTCTTTGGCAGTGCAAAGAGTGCAACATGCAAGTCAGTGTCCGAAATGACAGATGATTCAATTCCCACTTATTCCTTCAGGAGTGAAGGCCCCCATTAGCTGTGTATTGTTCAGCTGCATGTGGTTAGAGTCTGGCTACCATATAAAGCCAATTACTGAGATGAAGCCACCATTACTGTCAAAAGGATGGATCCTGTGCCTGCAGGCCTCATGCATGCAGCGTGCCTCTTGTGTGTTCGCGCGCATGTTTTCAGGTCTGTCATCTTGACCCATTTAATCGTCAATCGCCACTGCAGGCTGTAAATGGCCAATACAGGTGTGACACTCAGCATCAGCAAGAAGTAGTTCTTCTTAAAGGGGACAGGTATCTGGGTGAAATGCATTGTGGGTGAAACGAGGCTTGATCTCGTGTGATTTGCTGAAGGGGGAGGTTCCAGCCACATGATACTGGACCTTCAGCTGTACAGACTTAAGTTATTGAGGTGGGGGGGGTACTTCTTTCCTGGATGGTATTTATCGCCACTAAGCAATGTTAAACTTCAGTAGTATTTCATGCAGAGTACAGGGCAAGACGTATTAGCTTACCTGTGCATGTTTCAACATGATGCTGCCCCTGACTGTTCATATATATACTGCTAATATATTAAAGTCTCTAGTCAAATGGGGTGCAGATGAAACTGGCGAAAGTCTCAAAATTGACTAAAATAAATCAAAGCAAATTTTGGCTATGAGGAGGAAAAGTGTCTCGTTCAGCAGGACGGTGGGTGTGATTCCTGGCCCTTTCTCTCTGTGTATGTGCACGTTCTTCCCGTGTTTGTAAGGGTCTCCTGTCCATAGCTGCTCTTCTTCTAGTCCAGCGTCTCTCATTATTTCGTTTCCATGCAAATCGAATAGGTATGTTAATAGTACGTCATCTCATTTATCGCCATTCCCAATCTGACACCAGCTAGTTTCCCCACTTACGGTCCTGACTGGGGCTTCTTGTCCAGGGTAGCGATTCCTGATAAGGACATAGAGGTTCTGTGGTCCGCCCGTTTTTCTTCGGAACATTCTGTAGTTCCATAATGCCTGAGAACGTTCCACAGAGTCACACACCGCTCCACCACACAATCCAGGGCTTTGTTGCAATCAATAAAGCGTTTGTTATACTTCGTTTGGTTTTTCGATTATCCATCGCGCATCAGCAGCGGCGTCTCAGATGTCTGTGTCTCTACGTATCGTTAAACATTCATGGACGGTCAAGTGAATTCATTACGGGGACCAGTGGGAAGAAGGTCCTGGTCTCCTGCATGTTCTTCAATTTTGCCTGGAGCTTGCATGATCTTCTTGTTAACATGATAGGTGTCTTTCGGATACATAATTAACCTTTGGAGAAAAGAGAAGCTGGAATGTCATGTTTGATTTCTGGCTGTGAAGGATCTAGCTGTGGGGAATAACAAAGAAGGCTGTGGAGAATCTCACAGAAATACTCACAGAAATTTACAACTAGAATAAGTGGGCCTTGTTATGTAATGCTAGGTGATGGGAGTGTAGTACAGTACCAGAACTAGAAGAGGTATCTTGTGTGCTTAAAGCATATATTGTGATTTGGCCAAAAGATGTGACCCCAGGCCAGATCACAGCATCATTCACCGGTGTTAAGCAACAACAGAAATCACAGTAAAGATGCTCTTCTGTCTCAGTAAAGAGTGATAGCCCACTCTTCTGTCACAGTAAAGAGTGATAGCCTGCTCTTCTGTCACAGTAAAGAGTGATAGCCTGCTCTTCTGTCACAGTAAAGAGTGATATCCCACTCTTCTGTCACAGTAAAGAGTGATAGTCCACTCTTCTGTCACAGTAACGAGTGATAGTCCGCTCTTCTGTCACAATAAAGAGTGATAGCCCGCTCTTCTGTCACAGTAAAGAGTGATAGCCCGCTCTTCTGTTACCATAAAGAGTGATAGCCCGCTCTTCTGTCACAGTAAAGAGTGATAGCCCGCTCTTCTGTTACCATAAAGAGTGATAGCCCGCTCTTCTGTCACAGTAAAGAGTGATAGCCCGCTCTTCTGTCACAGTAAAGAGTGATAGCCCGCTCTTCTGTCACAGTAAAGAGTGATAGCCCTCCATGGACTGCCATCATGTGATTTCTGAATTACCATTTTTCCTTTTTTGTTTGACTTTTCTGCAGCACTGTGATTTTACTGTGTATATGCAGGTCAGGATAGCGATGGACCATATGCTGCTGCCGACGTCGTCATTAGGCCCAATCACTCTGGGCTGCAGCCCCATGTATATTAAGATTAGCCCTGAGTATTTTAGCCCCGATGCCAATCTTCCATCAAAAAAAAAAGAGAAGCCCCAGGTTAACTTGACGTAGCCCCTGACCTTTTTAATAGGTGGAAACACCCCTGGTCACTACCCTAGATACAGCCAGTAACAGCCCAGAATGATTCTTTGAAATTAAAAATTTCAGCTTAGATATCTTTCCGAAAAGGTAAAGACTGTTTCGGGTTTGGTTGTTCTAAGATGCCGGAGGTTAGATAACATCTGTTAAATGCTGGTTCCCAGTCATTGTGGTCAATCACTCTGTCCTTCCGACTCATATAACCCCACCTGACTCATAATCCCAGTGCGGTTTGTGATTTTCGATTTTCGACTTCAGTTTTTGCTGCATCTTCCAGTCGTGAAATATTGTGCTTGGCAAATAGGAAAATAAAACTGAATGAAAGGTCATTACAAATGAAGGATTAAAAGGAGTTCTCTGCAAAAGACCGAATTATCTCTCCTACCTTCAGTCAGAAGTGAGTCACTGTTGAGAAATTCAGCTAAAAAAAAAAAAAAAAAAAGTATGGTATCTGAAGCCAAAATTAAATGTCAAAGTAAGACAGGTTTACTGTTAGATTTCTACTCCACACCTGGGAAAAATATGGCTGCTGGCTATGGGGTGGCAGTAGGAGTTAGTGATAGAGAAGATCTGCCTTACAGCAGGTGTCTAGTCCACTTTTCAGGCTTTAATGAGGAGATATTTCCAGTGAGGGGAATCTGTCGCCGTCTACGAGAGCACACTGGACTGCACAGCACATCGATACACATTCAGCCCCCCTCCGTTTCCTGTTTGGTCAGGTCACTCAAGCTTCATTCCATCCTATGCCACGGCAGATCTTAAGGTGAAATGTCACTTCCGCTGTGCGTCACCATGCTGACCCGAACCAGGCTTGTAAGGAGAATTAACCTGCTTCTAATGAAATGTGAAGATGGCAGATTGTTTAATCTCATGTGTAGAGGACCTGGGGCATTCATATTGATTTTAAGACTGATCTCCTTTTCCCTGCTTGTGTCCCAGTATCTAGAGGTCACCCTGTCGCTGTCACCATCGCTGTATAATAACAGAATGCATTCTGCACTGAGAACGGGTGAATCCAATCTCTCTGGCTCATTGTCTTTTCTGATTGCCGTACCGGTGCCTTGGTGAACAACATTCCTGCTTTTTCAATCTCCCTGTCTCTCTCTCTTTGTCTCACCTGCTTTCTCTTCATACACGTGAAAGAGGGAGAGATTCACTCTCGCTATAAAACATGCATTTTTCTTTCGTAGGTTTTGTAGATTCAGGTTGCACACTAAAAATAAACAAACAGAAAATTAACTGTCTATATATACACATTTCTGTATTCATATAATGTTATCAAAACTGTATGTAAAATAGCGTATCTGTACTGTTTACTGTATGGAATCACAATAGGCAGTTTTAGATGTTCACTGTCAGGAAAAAGGGAGCAGCCTGCTTGGGCTTTGTACCCCAAGGTACAAACAACGTTAATGTACCCCCAATGGTACAAAAAATATTCCTTAGTGTTCATCATTTTACTGGCAGCTAAGTTAAAATGGGCAGACCCTTGAGGGTACAAGCTGAGTGACAAATGCAAATGATTATTTGATGACAAATGATGTCATACCCAGGGGCGTGGCTAAAGATTTTGGACCCCCTTAAGGTATATTAGATTGGTATGGACTGGGGGGACGAATCTGGTTATTTTCCAAATTTCTTAGCGCCCCTGTCACTCCGGGGCCCTTGGAATTGTCCCGACACCCCCCCCCCCCCCCCCCTGCATACCACTCCTGATTGTATCCTCAAAGATTCAAATTAGTACTTTTTTTCCAACAATGTAGCAGATGCTTCTATATGTTGAGTCTTTCTTGCTACATATTTTACATTAGGAAACGTGCAACAAAAGGCACTTAGCATTTACATTATTATTATAAAAACTCTCATTTAGGATCTACCCACCGTCAGCCTCTCCGACAGCAGAATGTTTACTTGTTTGTGTCTCCGCAGGGAGAGTCAGGTGATCATGATCGCCAAGGTTAATTTAGTCCATCTGGCCCCCGTTCCCTTTGTGTACATAATTCCGATGTGCTGTGTTTGGTTTGACCTCAGTCACCCAGACCGCTAACTGCAGCATGTCTCTTTCAGCCTCCTTTCTTTCTCAGCATCAGCAAATGAAAAATAGTTTTGTTGATGTTTTTCACAGACAAAATGAAAGCATTATGTTGTCTGGCTGCTGTTATTGTTCCTTTTTCCTGAAAATCGCCAGTAGACAGCTGAGATTCTGCCGGAACGCTGCGTTACACGGCTCTGTTTGCCGAATACCACCCTGCCTGCCGAGCTCCACAGTAGCTCTTCTTTATGTACCTTTGATTAACACTCGTCACACTAGTTCTTCACATATCCTCTCATACTTACAGTTTTGCTTATTCTGTTTTTGCCGATGTATTGATAGACATCGTAGGACATAAATAAGATATACTATTAATGAGACTAAGATGTACTATTATTGACCTATAATTTTCCAGACGTTTTTGATGTCATACAGGACACCTGCTTAAGTAAAAAACCAGAAATACCCCCCAATATAGGAGTAAAACAGCCTCTTTGTTGAGATCTGATTGCCCATTTTACATTGTTATTTAGTCAGCCCCTAAATACTCTGTCACTCCGCCTGATAATCGAGGGCTAATTAGCTGTGCCTTGCTGGAGATAGTACAACATCTTGGGCTTTGCTTCAATCCTGCTGGATTTATTTATTTATTTATTTATTTACTTACTTACTTCTGACGGCAAAGAAGGGAGATGGGGGCTGCTGTACTGTAGGTCGTGTCTCCCACTTGCTTGGTATCGGCGGGAGAGTGTCACGAGTGTGCAAAGACCTTTCGGGAAGATTCACAGATGGCACCAGACCAGCTGCTGTTGCCCAGGCTGCCAATTAAACATAGAGTCCCGCACTCAGATACTGGTTGTTAGTTATTTCACTGTACTGCTCTATGCCACCTGCATACATGCGCTTTCTTACATGAATAGGTGATGGGCAGTGTTTTTGACACCAGAATGGTTTTCTTGCCATTACATGTACAGTCAGTACAATCAGCTGATGATCGATTCATCTGGTGACAGGGTGAGGCTTTAAATGTCTCCTTTTATTATTGCAAATCAAGGAGTCCGAGGACATCAACAGTGGCGGAAAGTTCAGTTTCTGAAAGTGCAAGTCCAGACTTTTTTCAAGATTTTGTTTCAACCAACCAGCCGGGTATAAATAGTTACATTCTCAGAGTACTCAGGTTGTTGGTTGAAGCAAAATCTTGGTCTGGATTCGTACTTTGTGGACCGGAACTTTCCAATGATCATAGAAAAACGGTGTGTGGTATTCTTCAGAGAGTCACAATGGGAAGATGAGAACTTACCGCTTATCGCATGAATCTTTGCAAAGAAATATCATTATAGATAGATATCTTATTCTATCACCACATTAAATATAGATAGATATCTTATTCTATCACCACATTAAATATGGTGTTTTTGCTGGAATTCTGCACCAATCAAGTGTTTCACCTTCCTGGTCGTATCTAAAGACCTCATTTCTGCTGGAGACATCAGGCTTTGTTAAAACAAAATGAAAATATTTATTTCATCTGCGTCACATTTCTATATACATACCATAGGAAAGTAAATGCATGTAAATGAATTCAACATCTCGGAATCGCTTTTGTCACAGAATAGCTAATGTGCCACAACAAAATATGACAATAACCCCGAACAACATATTAAAAAAAACCACGCAGGCAGGTGAGTAAGAAGATAAATGCTTCCAAAATAAGATCAGATTAGAATTAGATTTTTGTCATAAAGCAGTGAAGCATTTAAGGTGTCAGCACAGAATGGAAACACATTTCATGACACTGAAGTGGCTGGGCAGTGGTATTTTCGTCTAGTGATATCGTGATATGCTAAGAGGTTATCAGAAAAGGGGGGGTGGGGGGTGGAGAGACTCACTCACAGGCAGAATCAGGCAATGACCAAACCCCATTCCAGCTATGGAAGCTCACAGTAAGGTTAGGGCATTTCAAGGCTTTTTCCAGTTATTTATTCCGGCCGTGATGAACTAGACGTATATTCTGCAAAAACAGGGATGCGGTTAGACGGCTGACCAGTGGAGAGAAACACCATTTGGTGGCGACGATAGAAAATAACCTTTTTTTCAAGGAAACGGCGTCCTTTTCAGTGATAATGTCCTGTGACCTCACACAGCAGGTTTAGTCGGTCAGAACTTCCTCCAAAATCCTAGGCGCTTTAAAAGAACCACATGCGATGAGACGACACAAATCTATAAATGCTGCACAAAACAAGAGGCTGGTGGAATTAATCTGTGCCCCAAATCCCCGACTTATCCCTCCCGAGAGAGGCTTCACACCTCCGTACACATCGCCACTCTCTTCACATCCTCAGTGAGGGATGTTACAGGTCTGAGCATGCTGCTCACATGCAGTCTTAGGAGGAAGATGCTATTTTTTGCTGTATTTTTTATTATATCTGAATATAATTACAGCAGAACTAGATATTTATATTTGTCTGGGGCATGTCACTCCGAGCTGACAGCGGCAGGGTAACACGGCAGCGCTTAGGGGGAAAGCAAAGCCTTCCGCGAATAGTTTTTCCTGTCTGTCATTTCCTAAATATGCTTAAATAATTAAAGTACAGAATGACAGCGGTGTATGCGAACTGCTCCTCGCCTGTGCCTCAGGAGAGCGTGACACATGTGAACATAGCTATCCTAAGTGGCAGTTTCTCTTCCTTGAGATGTGTGTAGACTTCCGAGTAATGATTTGTTTTTACTGCCCCAAGGATAGTTTGACTTGGGTTCTACGCTCTTGTCATCCCGAATCGCAGGCCGTGTTGAAATGCGTGCGGCAGGTTACTGAAACATAGCTCTGTTTAATCTCTGAGTAAACGTGAGTCTTTGATTAACTTTGCTGTTTACTCACAGAATGCTGGGACTGAATACTGGGACAGTTACACCAAGTAGCTGATGGATAATTAGTGAAATAGGTGAATGTCTGTGGATGTTTTGTGACTTGAGACAGGATGTAGGTTGTCAGGATGTGCTGTGTATGGAAAAGCGGAAGTGAAGCAGCACGGGATCAATTTAATCTTTTTTTTAATGATCCAGAACTAGTAGAAATTGTACTGCGCAAGGCTGAGAAGAGTTTTGCGCTAGGAGCAATTTTAATAATGTGAGCAATTTTAATAATGAAGGCAGCTCTGCTGGGTTCCAGTAGCCTGCGATTGTAAAGCATTTCCTCGGCCTGCTAAGTAGCGTTCGTTGATCTGAGCGAGCAGCTGTCAGCCTCGGACAGCCGCGTCCCTTATGTACTCATCCAGCATGCGAGGACTTTGTAAATGATGACCATGACGTAGTGGCCAGGCTTCAGCCTTAAAACCTCATGGCAGACTTCGTGCGAGCACTTTGGATTGGCTGTTCCTTTCAGCTACCCTCATTCACATTGGCTGGCTGAGTTCACTGCGTGGAATCAGCTCAAATTCAATAAATCAGGCCGAGTGAGTGTTTCAGGCTGTGGACATTTTGACAAAGCTGTGCTTGTGGATCCAGCAGCCTGGCAGTTACAAACAAAGAATAAAATTAGCATTTTGCATTCATCCATCTTGGCTTATCCAGTTAGCATTACGGTGGGTCTATTCCAGGAGCCAATCGTCTGCTTTGTGTTAAAATCGTCTTTCTGTTAATTTCTGCTTCTTTACGAGCACTTTTAAAAGTCTAGCAGTTGTCCCTCTAGTCATTAAAAAGACATTTCTGCTTCACTATATTCCAGCAACGTCTTTTTCTTTTAGTAAGAATTGTACGTATTTAATTTTCAGAATTTATCTAACATACATTCTCTGAAAAAAGGGTAAACATTTGTACCTTTGCTAGTCACTGGGGCTGTACCCTCAGGGGTCTTCTACCCTAGCTGTAGGTAATTGTACCTTTTATGGTACAGGAATCGACTCTGAGGAACATTTCTGTACCATTAATGGTACATTAATGCTGTTTGTACCTTTGGGATGTTCCTCAGAGTCCATTCCTGTACCTTAAAAGGTACAATTACAAGGGTACAGACCCAGCGATAAGCAAAGGAACAAATCTTTACCCTTCTTTCTGAGAGTGTATAGGCCTAATCTATACTTTTAAAAATGATTGTCCAGTATCTTTGTTTAAGAGAGGCAGCATTTTCCTTTACATCCTGTTTTTGGGGGCATTGTGTCTATATTGGTGATTAATTGAGGATTATTTCCTTTGTAACAATAATGGTGTCAGTGATAATTGTATCAGTTGTAAGTGGATGTATGTACTGTATGTATGCATTTATAAAGAAGCGAGATTTGGAAATATCATGCCTTGAGGATTATCATCACCAGAAAAGAAAAGAGCAGCATGTGATTTTTGGACAAATTACCACGCTTAGGTGTGTTGTGTGTTTTTTTTCTGTATTTGTGGTTGATGTATAAGCATAGAATATGTGTGCTGTCCCATGTTGAAGGCTCATGGGAGTTTTACTTACTCAAAAATGTTCTGAGAGCAGAGGGAACAATGATTGGTTCAGAGAGATAACCAATCAGATTGGAGAGGAGTTGGGTCCAAGCACCTAGAGGAGGCTGGACCAAGACATCTGACTGGTTGGTCCCGCCTCCTTTCTAGATCTGATTGGTTATCATTTTTTATTCTGCCCTCAGGACATTATTGTGAAAATAAAAGTCTCGTGACCATGATGAAATGTGAATACCTCAGACAACAGGGCTGTGCAGAGACGGCCTGGTGCTCGACCAGACGAGGGGGTAGCTTGGAAACTTGGTATCATCAAAAATGGGCATAAAATTTGTCATAAAATTTGCAGGGCAGGGTGGTGTGGGGGAGGGATACCCAGGTATCAGAAAGGAGGCACTTTTATTCGTTCATGCAAAAGGGGCAGGTGCACCGCCCACCCCCCCAGCCCCCCTAGCATGTGTCGATCGGACAGCCATTTCAAAGCCTTCGCAGCCTGCCCCTGCTGAACTACTCATTAACTGCTAGACGTGCTTTCTGCAATTAGTCTGGATGTGACATTTCATGGGTTTCCTGCCTTTGCTGCATTGTGCGCTTCACCACGGCACTGACTGTCAGTCATGTGCCGCAGAAACACTATAAAAGAGCCCTAATTATTTTCAGACGGAAGCTGATAATAGTTCTTTCATACTTCTTCAAGAGGTGTAACTTAAAAGGAAGCATTTGCCCTCAGTGTAATTATGAAATAAAGAGTCTCCTCTCTAATTATGCAGCCTGTGTCCAGTTGCTAATGATTCATAAATGTGTCTAAATCCAGGACACTGTATTAAAAGCTTAGTTACTCAACAGTTTAGCTGCAGCCTGTAATATCTGAAAGGCGAGGAACGCAGCCTGTAAAGTGTAATCGAATTTTTTTTTTAAAGTGCCGACTGAGAGGCTTTGAGACAGTAACTGTACGGTGATGTTTCGGGACGCATCTGATTTGGAAGGATGAAGCTGCAGGTAGAGAACGAAGACAGAGGCACATAGGTGACAGAATTGTTTTAATTGCTGTCTGTCACATAATCCATCCATCCATCCATTTTCCAAACCGCTTATCCTATTGGGTCGCGGGGGGTCCAGAGCCTATCCCGGAATCAATGGGCACGAGGCAGGGAACAACCCAGGATGGGGGGCCAGCCCATCGCAGGGCACACTCACACACCATTCACTCACACATGCACACCTACGGGCAATTCAGCAACTCCAATTAGCCTCAGCATGTTTTTGGACCGTGGGGGGAAACCGGAGTACCCGGAGGAAACCCCACGACGACACGGGGAGAACATGCAAACTCCGCACACATGTGACCCAGGCGGAGACTCGAACCCGGGTCCCAGAGGTGTGAGGCGACAGTGCTAACCACTGCACCACCATGCCGCCCCGTCACATAATCCAGCGAAATGCAAATGACTGTTCTTTGTGACTTCAGAGGAAAATCCCAGCTATTGAAGAGGAAGGCAGGTTGGGAAATAGGAATCGTGGACAGCAAAGTAGAGTGACTCTTACTGTGAAGTTGCATTAGATATTACATAGTTTAATGCATATATTACACTATTTAAAGTCTGCAAACAATGACAGTAATTCCTTGATTTGCTTTTTTCAAATCACCATGCGATTCAGCTTCTGCCCTGCGAGCACAGTTGCTTTATTGTTGACTTGCAGTACACAGTCGGCTCCGTTAACAGTCTCGCGGGGCCTTTGCAGCTTTTGTGACTCATCCTCTGCTTTTTCAGGATGGCACAAGGCAGCGCAACGAGCGGAAGAAAACCGTCTCATTCAGCAGCATGCCCACGGAGAAGAAGATAAGCAGCGCCAACGACTGCATCGGCGCTATGGTGGAGGGCTCAGAGCTGCGGAAGGTGCGCTCCAACTCCCGCGTTTACTGCCGCTTCTTCCTGCTCGAGGCCGACATGCAGTCGCTGAGGTGGGAGCCGTCGAAAAAGGAGTCCGACAAAGCAAGGATCGACATCCGGTCCGTGAAGGAGGTGCGGGCGGGAAAGAACACGGACATTTTCAGGACGAACGGGCTGTATGAGCAGATTTCCGAGGATTGCGCCTTTTCGGTCATATATGGGGACAGTTACGAGTCGCTGGATTTGGTGGCGAACTCGGCAGACGTGGCAAACGTTTGGGTGACTGGGCTGCGCTACTTGGTATCTTATGGGAAACACACGCTGGACATGATTGAGAAGAACCGAGACAACTTGCGCTCGTCTTGGCTCTCAGATCTCTTTTCTGAGGCCAACACAGACGGACAGAAGCAAGTAGCTTTATGCGCTGCTGTGTCACTGATCAAAAAGTTCAATCCTGGACTAAAAAGTGGCAAAATAGAGCTCAGGTTCAAAGAGTTACACAAGACTCACAACAAAACAGGAAATGATGTCACCGTGGATGAGTTCATTGAAGTGTTTCATGACCTTTGCACTAGACCAGAAGTTTACTTCCTTTTGGTACAGTTCTCCAGCAATAAGGAGTTCCTAGACACCAAAGACCTGATGATGTTTCTGGAGGCGGAGCAGGGGGTGGCCCAAGTAAGTGAAGAGACCAGTTTGGAGGTGATACAGAACTACGAAGCCTCCAGAGAGGGACAGCTGAATGGGTGGCTTTCTCTGGATGGCTTCACAAATTACCTCATGTCACCTGAGTGCCACATATTTGATCCCCAGCAGAAAACAGTGTGTCAGGACATGAACCAGCCCCTGTCACATTACTACATCAACTCATCCCATAACACCTACTTAATAGAGGATCAGTTCAGAGGCCCTTCTGACATCACAGGGTACATCCGTGCCCTAAGAATGGGATGTCGGAGTGTGGAGTTGGACGTTTGGGATGGGCCAGATAATGAGCCAGTGGTATTTACAGGCCACACCATGACATCTCAGATTGCATTTCACAGCATCATCGATGTCATCAATAAGTATGGCTTTGTTGCTTCGGAGTATCCATTGATCCTTTGTTTGGAAAATCACTGTTCAATAGAGCAGCAGAAAGTTCTGTATCAGCACCTGAAGAAGATTCTAGGAGATAAGATTTACACTGACCCGCCCAAATCAGAGGACAGCTATCTACCCTCCCCATATATGCTGAAGGGTAAAATTTTACTGAAGGCCAAGAAGGTACCGGCAAACTGCACAGGCCCCGAGGGTGATGTGTCAGATGAGGACGAGGGTGCAGAAGTGTCCCGGAGGGTCAGGTGTGATTCAGGAGAAGAACATTGTATCACTCCCCTTCCAACATTTCAGCTGTCCAAGGAACTGTCAGATTTAGTGACGCTATGTAAATCTGTTAGGTTCAAGGACTTCCAAACAACATTCCAGACTCAGAAATTCTGGGAGATCTGTTCCTTTAATGAGGTCCTTGCCAACCGCTGCGCTAATGACAGTCCTGGAGACTTTGTGAACTATAACAAAAAGTTCCTGGCTCGAGTATACCCAAGCCCAATGAGAATCGACTCCAGCAACATGAACCCTCAGGACTTCTGGAAGTACGGCTGTCAAATTGTGGCTCTGAATTTCCAAACGCCTGGCTTGATGATGGACCTTAATAATGCTTGGTTTCGACAGAATGGGAACTGTGGTTATGTTCTGCGCCCAGCCATCATGAGAGAAGAGGTGTCGTACTTTAGTGGTAACACTAAAGACTCTGTCCCAGGGGTGTCTCCTCAGCTACTTCATCTTAAGATCATCAGCGGGCAGAATTTGCCTAAGCCCAAGGGCTCGGGTGCCAAAGGTGACATCGTTGATCCATACGTCTACGTAGAGGTCCACGGCATTCCAGCTGATTGTGCCGAGAAAAGAACTAAAACCGTCCACCAGAATGGGGACAACCCAATCTTTGACGAGAGCTTTGAGTTTCAAATAAAACTCCCTGAACTGGCGATGGTGCGTTTCGTAGTGCTTGACGACGACTACATCGGAGACGAGTTTATCGGCCAGTATGCCATCGCCTTCGAGTGCCTGCAGCCGGGCTTCCGGCACGTTCCGCTGCAGTCTCTGTCAGGGGACATCCTTCCGCACACTTGGCTGTTCGTTCACATCGCCGTCACTAACCGGCGGGGCGGTGGGAAGCCGCACAAGCGCGGCCTCTCCGTTCGCAAGGGCAAGCGGGGTCGTGAATATGCTGCCATGAGGGTACTGCTCATCAAGACCGTGGACGAGGTCTTCAAGACGGCCACGCAGCCTCTGAGAGAGGCCACCGACCTGCGCGAGAACCTCCAGGTTAGGGTTCCGAACAAGCATTGTCTTAAAATTTCAGCATTAATCTTCACGATTAATTTTTCTGCGTGACGTGTATTTTTCGTACGTGATGCTACATTTCTTTCCTTTTTCCATTTATCGATGCATATGAAATCAAGAGTGTCACCAGCCTCCCTTTGGCCTTGCGATTGTCAAACTTGCATGTACTGGAAGAATTTTGCACAGATGAATGGTGCCAGATTGCTGCAGCTGTAAACCATAACAGCTTGCCGTGTGAAAGATTTTTTGCTTGTGTTTTTCTCTCCTTTGTTGGCTGTACCGTTTAATATTTAAAATGGAACAAACTTGTATAACACACCCTTGTTTTCCTGCTGCAGCTCACGGTAGCAATAAAACTAAAAGCAGATTGCAATTTAAGGAATGGAGGACACCTCTGTCTCTGAAATGAGGAGCGAGGGAGTGAAAGAAGAGAGAATAAATGGAAAGAGTGTAAATCCTTCTTTTGAGGAAAGCACTTATATTAATATATGTCCGTAATTCATTTTGCCATTTTAACAGTCATTTAAATGCACTCAGGGTAAAGTGTGTAATGCTTTATTGACAGTGTTTGGCGAAAAAAAACAACATGAAATGTGGTGGCTTATTAGCAACAAAAAAGAAGCTGCTAATGTAATGCTGTCCTACTTCCTCAGTCGTTCGCCCTAAACATATTTCATTACTGAGGTATAACTTTAAACAACTACAGTTGCCAAACCGCCTAATAAGGACAGTGATAGTGTTGCATCACATGACCCGGCCACCTGACCTTTTGGGGGAGTTTGACCAGAGAGAGAAGAAAAAGCGGCCAATGAGAGCTCAGCATATGTGGGACCTCCTTCAGGAGCTGGAAAAGCCTCCCAGGAGGCCACCACATGGAACTGGGTTAGAGGAGTTCGTAGGGTCAGCCGGTTCCTGGGGCGATTAGGGTAAAGGGCCTCGCTCAAGGGCCCACTGGTGGCATCACTCTACCAACCATGGGATTTGAACCAGCAACCTTCTGAGTCCCAACCCACTGAGCTGCCCCCCGACAAATTATCATTTTTTTGCTTAATACTTTTTTCGGTCAGTGCATAATTCCATATGTGTTATTTTATAGTTTTGATGTCTTTATAATATTCTAAAATGTCGAGAATGGTACAGATAAACCTTTTTAATTGTGTCCATACTTTTCAGCTGTACTGTATATATCAGACATTTGACTATACCACTCTTCAGTTTTTATTTATTGCTGACAAACCCAGGGCACATATTCACTGCCCTGCCTGTGTCTCGACTTGGGCGGTTTACCACTGTATTTTTTAAACCCCCTCCCCCTAATTTTATCACTGAGATTTCAAAACACTGGAATGGCGTTGTTTTTGAAAATACAGTGAAAATACTATATACCACAGTATAATGATCCCCAAGCCCATCTATACTTTTTTTTTTTGTTAAAATATTAGAATCTGTTTATTCTCATCTCTGACACTGCTTACTTCATTCTCATGTGTTTGTCCTCGTGCTGACAAAATGATGCTTGTTTGTTTTTGTTTCTCCTTGCTACGTTCGTTTTGTCATCTTTACTCCAGTTTTCCCTCTTCTCATCCCACAAATCATCCAGTGGAAACAGTGCAGTCAGAAAATTCATAAATGATGTTTTATTGGCCTGGAAGATGCACAGAAATACATCAAGTATTTAATTTAATTAAGTACTTAATGAAAAAGCCCAGTAATTCACCTTGGCCCAGCGGTCAATGTTACTCTAAGGTTACTGTCCTTATGCTTTAGTTTGTCGTATAATATTATTCATAAACAAAGCTGAGTAATGTGAATGATGATTAATGAATTCAGCAGTAGTACGCACACTTTACGGAAAGTCTACGAACACAGTGTTCTTTGTGCAGACAGGAAGGACAGCCCAATAAATACGAAGAACGGTAATCATCTTGGAAATAGCTTTGTCTTTCGGCGTAATGCACTATTGCCAGGAAACCCTTGTTAGAATGTGCTCCTCGCAAGCCAGCCCGAAAGCTACAACACATCAGACATTAAGATTACAGACAGACAGTAAACAACATTAACAGCTTGGCTGAAGCCTGTTCCTGAAGCTTATTGAATGTGATATAATGTGCAAATGTTGAAAATCAGCACTTAAAATTTAAATCGTTCTCGACATCTGCGCGCTGCTGACCGAGAAGTAGATACCGCTACCTGAGAATTACTCTTCTTTGCATGTTAGCATTGATGGAATTAAACTTTGCAAGGTGCAGCCAGTTTAATGATTAATGTGATATTATTGGAATATACCCCTGAAAACTGTTTTCTGGATGAGTATGCTTGGTTACTGGTGTTTTAGCTGTGAACCAGGTAATAGCACAATATAATAACAAGTTATGATAGAAAAACTGCAACAGAATTTCCTCACCTGGCCTCTTGCTCCCCTTGTCTCTGTCTAGAATGCCATCGTGTCCTTCAAGGAGCTGTGTGGACTGTCTGCGGTGGCCAACTTCATGCAGTGCATCCTTGCCCTTTCGTCCCTCTTCACGGGGGCGGACAAAAGCCCTCTCTTTCTGTTCAGCCTGGCGGACCAGTACCCCGCCATGGAGCCCCAGGGAACGCTGCCTGAAGTGATGAGGAAGGTGCTGGCCACTTACGAAGCTGTAAGCTCCTGGGCTTTTTTTTTCTCAAAAAGCCACATCAAAATTTCAGCTTCATTTAGGCCGGTGGCTCGCGAAGGCTTTATAAAGCCCACGGTCTTAAAACTGTGACCTGTTATGGTTTTGCTCCTTGTAACATAAGTTGCATTATAGAAAGATGGTACTTTCAGAGCCAAGGGAAGCTCATTGCATTGTACTCATCAAGATGATAGACGCCCAAAATTCAAAAGATTTTAATATTTAAGAAAATTGTTATCGTGGTACCAGACCTTTAATTTTGTATGTCTGTCTGCCATTTTAAGTACTCTGTCAGATTTATGTCTGGGGGAACTTTGAGTGCTCTGGACAGGAGGATTATGAAGAGAAGATTTCGCCTCAGTGCTCTTTGTGCCGAATGCGTGGGGTGTGAGTCAGGCGAGGCGTCATCGTGTAGCTGGATATTGTCTCCATGCGGCTGGATTAGACTGCAGATTTGGTTCATTAGCAGAGCATGTGGGTCTGAGGGTACAGCTGCTCCTTTATTACATCAGCATGGAACTCACTCTTATTCATGTAATGTTTTCATAATGTGCCTCTACCTGGGCTAATGACATACACCCACACTCACTGCAAATTAGTCCTGGAAGAACAGGCATGCTAGCTGACCACCTTATGCATCTTAATGGGTGCTGTAGTCATAGCCTCTGGGCTTTTCGGAGGGTAACGCGCCGTGCATTTGCCTGCGCTGGAAAGGCGTCATTATCATTCAAGCCTGACGTTTGTACGAAGCAGGCATGATCCCGACACACTTTTGGTTTGTCGTGCTGTGATCGTTCAGCGGAGTGCAGTGGAGGCAGCGCATGTGCAGTGGAGTGTCTGAATTACAGCCTGAGGGAAGCCGTCCATTTAAGCTTCTGTTTCAGCTCACGGTGGCTGCTGCTTTAATGAAAGCTCTCCCACCAGCTGCCCGCCTCCCACCAGCTGCCCGCCTCCCTCCAGCTGCCCGCCTCCCGCCGGCAGACGTCCATGTGGCAGACAGTTTTTCTTTACCGGCACCTCGGCATCTCCTGCCTTCGCTATCAGTGCCCCCAAAGCCCCCAAACTGATCTGCGAGATGCAGCTCCAGAACTTGCTTGGCCTGCTGCACCCCCCTTTTTTCAGCCTCTGCTCAGCTCTGTAAACCACCAAGTTTAGACATCAGGAGTCGAGGCTGAACGGTGGGCGGCTGGATGGCCCCAGAGAACGGAAAGCAGGAACTGCGCTCATATCCTGGCTAACAGGCTTTTTTTTATTTAGCGCTTGTACCGCAACATTTGTTATTCTCAGCCCGGTGTTGTTTTTCGGTTATGGGGTCACATAAGAAGCCAAGTATTCTTAGAACTGCTGACCTTCGTTTTGCAGTGAGACAGTGTTCTGATGACCGGAAATTCGATGAACTTTCCCTAGCATGATCTTTCAGGTGTTATGTGGCTCCTAAAGAATTTATTTGTAAGCAATAAGTGTATAAACAAGGCATCTTCTTAAGACTTTATAGTAATCTTGATTCCATTCTGTGTAATAAGAGTTTTGTTACTTTAGATCATATATTGTCCATAAATTTAGTGAATGTATTTCACTTTATATGCATGACGGACTAATGCACATCGGAATATTCTAGTTCGAACGGGAACCGGAATATGAATTGTTTTTCAGAATGAACAGAAAAAGTGGCCTGAGTACGAATTATCCAGTATTTTTGTACATTCAAAAGTTTGTAAAGAATATACAGGGAGGTTTTGAAGAAGCCCACCAGGACCCATCAGCAGGGGGCGCCAGCAGCAAATTCTCAATCAGCATTATAGTATTTATAGCTACTGCTATAAATAAAGTCTGTGCCTGAATATTTTTGCTAGAGGTTTCCAAGGGAGGGTCGTGGCGGCCTCTGACCCCCCCTTTGTCTCTCCCTTGTCCTTCATGATACTCTGCCGCTTCAAAGCTATTGTAAGCACTTCTGCTTTACCCTCTTTTTCTGTGCTCTACAGGAGCCGTCGAATACCCCTGTATACTCATTGTTGTGGAATCAGGATTAATATTAAGACGTCTTGGTATCTAACGCCCTTGACATGTACATGGGGACTTACAACGCTTTCCAAATGTCGAGAGCCAAAAGTTACGGTGAACCTGCAGTGGAGACCCGTGTCAGACAGAAAAACCAACCGCAGTCAAGGTTTTGTTTCTTAAACTTTTTCCCCCTGTTTTGTAGATGATACAGACAAGCAGGACTGTTATTGAGAAGTCAGATGCTGTGTGTGAGAAGATCCTACAGACGCAAACCAAAGGTGAGAGACGTTTTTTTCCGGACAGAGATCTGAAGTGATGCTTCTTACAGAACCACGAGATCTACCACGGCACTTATACAGTGTGTCACGAATGATCACCAGCTTTGGAAGGAAATAGTTAAGATTGACAAGACAACCTGTAAATGCTGGATAACGCTCCGTTCTATCTCTTTTGGTTTGAGGTTCTTTGGTTTCATTTGAGTGCCATGGAGTGATTTGGGCTTAGCTATGGTCAGTGGGCATCAAACTGGGCATCAAACTGGGCATCAAACTGGGCATCAAACAAAGTCAGAGATCAAGTTCCCAGAAAATGCTACTTTTGTTATTGATTTACTGTAAAACACAGTTTCTTGGTGATGCGAGTTGACATATCAACAAGGAAGCACACAGACATGCGTATATAAATCAAATATTGTAAATCATTTTTTTAATTCTATATTTTATCATGAATGGAGGGTCACATTTATTTGCGTTACAGTGCAACCTCCTGTATTTCTTTATTACTTCCATAAATATCTGTAACATGATAAAGGTCTGCTTTTTAGCTTTTAATAAACCGTTACTAATCATTTGGCAATATATTAGTAGAAAAAACACTAACAGTCAAATTTAGAACATATTATATGTAAGATATTTAATCTAGTCTGGCAAATTTTTACTTAAGAGCTCATAAATCACCTTTGTAAATACCAGGCGTAAGATAAAACTGTAATATATTTCTGAATTTGTTTGTGAATGAATCCACATATTACTATATTATCAAATGATGAGTAACCATTTATTAACAATTGAGGAGCAGACCTTAAACTAAAGAGCTACATAAATATCTATTCCACTGCTAAAGGAGGGATTTATGGCAAATCAAAACTTGATAACTAATATGTCGTCTAATATGGAAAACAAAAATTACTCAGGCTCAAGCTAATTGAGGTACACTTTCTGAGGGAGGGTGACAGGAATGTAATATGCATTTAACTGGGGCAAAAAGACTGATCCTGGAAGATCATGAGTGGAGAGAGTTAAACTATTTTTGCTCCCTGAAAATTAAACTCTTGACTTGAAAGGCTAAGAAAATCATCCCTTTTTAACACATTCTGAAATTGTCTTAGCTGTATACGGTAACATGATTACACAGGGCACGCCATCGTTTCTTACCCTGAAATCTAGAGATACTTAGCGCGTCACATTCATAATGCATGCGCTGAATGGGGAATGAAGTGGTTATTTGCATAGATCTGTATGACGAGCAGATACGGGTGCGAGAGAATTTCGAAATTGCAGTGGAGAAGGAAGACTGGAAAACGACAGAGGGGTGGCGTTGATTATGAACCAGATTTTCATGAAATGCTAATGACTGGTCGTAATTAAGGCTTAGTGTTTGAGACAATGGCTCAGCGGTGGCACAAGTGATACATTCTGATACATATGGCTGAGATGTGATAGCACTGTGTTCATGATATAATGCAATGCAATTCAGTATTTTCAGTGAAGGAGGCACACGATTCCTATAAGACTTGTTAACTTTTCTGATATGTGTCTATATATATGAGCCAAAATATACTAACATCAGCAAACACTTGCAAAATTCCGACCATGTGACTCCATGATAAAATTGCTGTCTAATGCTTCTCAGAGCCTTATATCACTTTGTCGTTCTCTGTTTGCAGTGAGACCTCGCAGATGTTTGTATGATACTTGCACCTTCAGATCTATGTCCTATTCAGATCTACTGTATGCTGTCCCATAGTCACCGTGAGAATTTTTTATGAATCGTGTTTGTTCCAGCCATGTCTGAGATCTTTCGTCAAAATCCCTCAACATCCATCCATCCATCCATCCATCCATCCATCCATCCATCCATCCATTTTCCAAACTGCTTATCCTACTGGGTCGCGGGGGGTCCGGAGCCTATCCCGGAAGCAATGGGCACGAGGCAGGGAACAACCCAGGATGGGGGGCCAGCCCATCGCAGGGCTCACTCACACACCATTCACTCACACACGCACACCTACGGGCAATTTAGCAAGTCCAATTAGCCTCAGCATGTTTTTGGACTGTGGGGGGAAACTGGAGTACCCGGAGGAAACCCTACGACGACATGGGGAGAACATGCAAACTCCACACACATGTGGCCCAGGCGGAGACTCGAACCCAGGTCCCAGAGGTGTAAGGCAACAGTGCTAACCACTGCACCACCATGTCGCCCATCCCTCAACATGCAAGTATGATATAAAATCCTGATAGTCCATATAGGAATAGATGAAGAATGCTTGTTAAACTTCACACAAGATGCATGTGAGCAGTTCGAACCAAAAGATTCTTCAGTTGGAACGTTCAGCACATTTCTGGAGATCCTGGACCATTATAGCACCAAAAACATGTGAAGCTTCCTTAATAACTTAATTACTTACTTTAAATACAAATTAAATATTGGGGAGTAAACTTCCCTGCCCTGAACCCTTCACCTACAGTATGGTTATCGGTCTGTGCTGCTCCATATTCTTTGAGTTTAACATTTTCTACATACTATTACACTATTAACCAGTCAGTTATAACAGAGTAGCTGCCCACATGCTAATCAATTTGCACCGAAATTGCTTTAGAATTACTAATCAGAGAGAGAGAAAAAAATCTGATTATTGGTAAGTCCATGCGTTCTTTTTTCCAACCACTTATCCAGTACAGGGTTGCTGAGAATTCACAATAAGCAAACTCCCAAATAGTCATTATTTTTTAGTCTGGTCTTTGTTGGATACTAAATGGTTGTAGATTAAGATCAATCCATTGTGCATAGTTACTAATGCATTGCAGGATCTCAGCTCGCCTGGAGACCATGACAAGATTACTATACCTGCCTACCATGCATTTCTCTTCTAGACAACTGCACAACAAATGTGGGATACAGTTCATGATAACAGATTAATGTAAAATTACTATGAAAAACAGAATAAACTCCCCATAATTCAATGTGCATCAGGCATTTTCTTGCTGTGTTGAAAAGGTTTAATTTGATTGCAGATTGTTGCATTATATTAGGTAGCTCAGCAAATTAGGGTGGAAATGGTTCTTTATTTGTAAAAAATACACATTTTAGCAATTTATCACAATGCCACAAAAGCCTTCATACCTTTTTGGAAGAATTTAAACCGAATGTAATTGAACACAATGTAAAACATTATGTATAGCATAACTTTGTACAAACACAAGGCTTTTGTCACCTTTAAAACTCCAGTCATATGAAACTCCCCCAATTTTCTCATACTATGCCCCATTTACCTGAACGTTGCCAGAATGCCATGCATTTATGTGTAACTTTATAATCAATTTCCCTGGGTGCCAAAAGCCCCCCCCCCCCCCCCCGCCTTTTTCACCATTCACTGTTATATTGTCATTATTGCCAAACTATGTCTTGATACCATGTCATTCCTTTTCCTCTCCTAAAATTGCTTCTGTCATTTTCACCGCTGTCACATGGGCAAAATCTTAGCACTAATAGTTTGTTTGAAGCCATAATATCCCCAGACTTGTGTACCTCAGCACTTCTTATACATTCAACACGATTTTTATAATGTATGTGTTAAGCAGGGAGGGACAAGAAAACTGGGTCTCAAGTGGTGAAAATGATGCAAGTCTAAACATCTTGGAAGTAATTTCCTAACTGTCCCGACCTCATCGGCTGTAGGTCATGTCCGTAAGATTAGGCCGGTACTAATCACTGCACTTACAGCATTAAATTCTATTCTGAAATGAGTCACCTTCAGCATAACATGGGAGCTAATTCATTACAGATAACCGCTTGCTGATACTGGAACACTATTATACCAGAGACAGAAGAGTCGAAAATCCCCTAATCCTAATTACACTTGGTGGCCAGTTTGCGAGACGCACCTGATGGTTAATACAGACGGTGCCTTCAGACAGCGAATGGGAAGGCAGAGTGCAGAGGTCTGCTTACTGTTGGGACAAGCATTCCGACGGCTAAGACGCCACATCAAAGGGATGTTGACCCTAGTTGGATTGTTGATGTGGTATGTGGAGGTTCCAGCGTCGCAGGTACAGCTTCCCTCCTGGGATTTTCACGCACTACAGTATCCAGAGTTTACAGAGAGCGGTGCGAAGGACAAAGCACATCCAGTCGGAGGCATTGCTGTGGTCATAAACACCTGTCTGATAAAGATCAGTTTTTTTTGTTTCTTGTTATGCTGATCGCTTCTATTCAAACGGCTGATCTCCTCCTCCACAGGGACCGGACCTTAAACTGAATGCCTGATTCCCGTCCTTATAACAGGAGTAATCTTCTGTAACGATGACCATGGCAAAGTAGCATATTATATGTGCCAGCCCTACTATTTACAAACACCTGGGTCATTTGTTTGAAGTGTTGAAGTGCAGAAGAAGGAACGTATGGTAATTCGTGTCCCAGTCTGAGGGGGACTCACTGTTATGGGATTGTGGCCGGAATACACTGTTATGGGATTGTGGCCGGAATACACTGTTATGGGATTGTGGCCGGAATACACAGTGCATTTCTACTGTGTAGGTGGGGCTGCCTGCCTTTTAGGACCATGTGTTTGGCTCCAAGGAAGATTGCAAAGAACCCAGCAGGGCCTCATGCTGTATGGAACAATGAAACGCATTTCTCAAACAGTTCCTTCCTGGAAGGATGCTGCTCTGCACCGTCCCTGACTAACTGCTAGCTCTCCATCTGTTTGTCCTCCACTTTCCGCTATGTGTTAAAGGAAGGATTTACACTGTGCTGTTTACACTTTCTGCTTTAGCCTCGCACTATTTTTACGAGCGATTCATGTGAGTTTAGTCAGGTTTAATTATCTGTTTATCGATCTGCCCATTTATCCTTCCACAGATCTGTTGTTTCTTTTTGTTCCTCCTACCTGCCATGGGTTGTTAATTCATATTTGGGGGGATGTTTTCGGTTTGGTATCCAGGCAGTGCTCAGCTGTGTTTGAATGGCGTGTGTCACGCACACCGTGAGGACCTCTCTTCAATCACATAGGTGTTGCTATGTTTACAACATCACACTGCAATTTGCATTTATTTAATCAGCAGATATTGTTCTCAGAGTTGGCCGATAGGTCAAAGGAAGGAGGCAGACTTGTCCTCCTTAGCCGGCTAGCGAAGGGTGTTCTAGCAATTTAAATTTCTATTTCAAGTCATTTCCTTTTCCGTTTTGTGCAGAATGTATCATGCCTCTAGCCAGGGACTGGTAAAAAAATCCCAGTTAATCTATAGTTATTGAGGCCAAACGTATGCAAGTTGACTCCATGGCATCTGGTTATAGCAGCATTTGCTATGTGCAGCTGCACTGCAACTATGAGGTCATAATTAAAGAAAAAAAATTGTTACATTGTTACATTTAATATCATCGCTAAAATATATAGTTTCATAAGTAATGTTATGTTGCAAAATAAAAGTCACATTTTAACAAGCAACATTCTTAACCAAATATGTTTATGATGCAAGTTAAATTCCGCTTCAAAGTCTTCTTCAAATACAAATTTTTGATGCTGTTTTCCTCAGTCTATTTTACTGTCCAGTAGGTCTCAGTTATAACACAGTACCTTGACAGAAATGGTCTTTATTGACTATTCTCCTTATAGATAATAGATAGAATCATCACACACTGGTAACATAGACCATTTATCATCCCTGGTCTGGAGAAAGCCTTAACTGCTGTCAATGGAAGCTCCTGTATGGTGACTCAGACAGTCCGATATTCTTTCTTGAAGCGATGGAGTTTCATGAGAAGCTGTCCAGCTTGGCGGTTAAGGAGGGCCTCAAAGGAAGGAAACTGCACAAGGCCGTGGAGAACTTCACCTGGAACATCACCATCTTGAAGGTGAGGAAGTCTTGCTGGCAGTGAAAAAATGCTTGGGGGGGGGGCAGTGCACCATCCATACATTAAACTGTATTGTTACAACTGCGGGGCGGCATGGTGGTGCAGTGGTTAGCACTGTTGCCTCACACCTCTGGGACCCGGGTTCGAGTCTCCGCCTGGGTTACATGTGTGCGGAGTTTGCATGTTCTCCCCATGTCGTCGTGGGGTTTCCTCCGGGTACTCCGGTTTCCCCCCACAGTCCAAAAAAAACGTGCTGAGGCTAATTGGAGTCGCTAAATTGCCCATAGGTGTGCATGTGTGAGTGAATGGTGTGTGAGTGTGCCCTGCGATGGGCTGGCCCCCCATCCTGGGTTGTTCCCTGCCTCGTGCCCATTGCTTCCGGGATAGGCTCCGGACCCCCCGCGACCCAGTAGGATAAGCGGTTTGGAAAATGGATGGATGGATGGATGTTACAACTGCATCTACAGTATGTATATGAATTTATTTGAATTCAAATCCTGTTTAATTCTATGTCCTTAAATTCAAATTCAAATAGCAATTCTGCAGTTTTCAACCGCAGTTCAAATTCAGTTCCAATTAATGGGATTGTAACAAAATATCCAGGCCATTTCCGGTTCAGTTCTGAATGGTGTTCAGATGTACAGTACCTACAGTATGTGGGTGGCTCTCTCAGGAACATCTTGGTTAAAACGCACCGGTAGTGAAAACGCTCTGGCTAAGGGCGTCTGCCAAATCCTGTAAATGTAAATGTAAATGTAAAACGCGGACCGTAATTGACACACTAAACGCTCAGGCATGTGTGTTTCCCTCTTGTATACGGCCTGGTCTCATGGGGTGAATTTGACTCAACTGGTTTATGTCTGACTAACAAGGCTGATGTGGCTGAGGAGATGCCTGCTTGCTGGACACCATAGAGACCTGAGAACGGAAGACACAAGATTTGTTTGCTGCCAACGTGATATAAGTGTACACACGTGAACTGCACTGTCTATGAGACTTTTTTTTGTAGCATAACATACAATTTCTCCTTACATGACAAGATGGTTTACTGTAGCAGTGTAGAAAACGGCACGTCTGTCATATGATTAAAAAGAATAGCACTGGATGACAGGCCTCTGCCTGAACTGGAATTTGTATTAATGAGCTCATTTCTTGCTTCTCTGCTGCTCCAGTAACACCTCGTATTTGGTGAAAAAAGTTGGTTACTTGGTGGAAGGAAAGGCCAGCCTTGTGCCCAGTGTTTTATGGCTTGCTGTGGGGGGGGGGGTCACCACAACCGAATTCAAAAAGACAGCTGCATAATTTCCCTACTTTATCCATTAGCAAATTATGCATTATGTTGTTACAGAGGCAAACTAGGTGGGTCATAATTTGCCAGGGATCGACCGCACGGCACTGCCCCCTAACTATAAACCTTCCTTTCCGTCCAGGGCCAGGCAGATCTTCTCAGGCACGCCAAAAGTGAGGTTATGGAGAACCTGAAGCAGATCCACTGTGCTGCACTGAGCAGTAACCTGTGCGAGCGGAGTGCAGGGGGCAGAGCTGGGGGGGGGGCTGGGATCAGGCCCCATCGCAGCCTGGAGGGACTTTCTCAGAGGACGGCTACTCCAGAAGAGCCAACAGATGAAGAGACCTGAGGGGGGGGGGGGTCTGACGATTCTATTCCCCACAGCCCCAAGGCAGCCTGCAGAACTGCTGGCGAGTGGCCCACTGTTCAGTTCCGGGTGGCTGTGGTCCACCAGAAGGCTGAGTGACATTGGACTTTGACCCGAATGTAAAATGCCAAGGAAACGAGATGGAAACAGGAAACCCTCTTATGGTGAATCACATCCGGGGTTTAACCCCCAGCCTTGTTTGCAGACTCCCTGTCATCTTGACCAGGATGGTCGGTTAGAATATGGATGAATGGATGGATGGACGGATGGATGTGTAATCTTATGGAATTATCATTAATTGTTGTATTGGTCTATAGATGTTACGCAGTGCTTACCCTGTGCTGTGATTTTATCTATCCTGTCTCTTCCTACTGGCATGTGAAATTTGCTCCATGTGCTTAATTTTGTTGCATCTCACACAGGTTATGGCGATCTGTGGGGGGGGGGGGGGGGGGGTAATATTCTCCAAAATTTCCCTTTGGATTCCGCCTCAGCCTCTTTTTATGCATCACAGCGGAGACTGTGAATCTTTACCCACGGCATCTACAGAGTGCAGGAATTGCTCTGTATTGTTAAATATAGTAGCTACTCCATATGAAGAACAGTTTCTGAACAATTCCATGCATTATTGTTATCTGGTGAAGCAGAGGTCCCCTGTCTTAGGTAAATGCAGGCCCAGACTGGTCATTGGGAGCACTGGGGGGTTTCCTGGCTGGCCGTTGGGAGCACTGGGGGGTTTCCTGGCTGGCCGTTGGGAGCACTGGGGGGTTTCCTGGCTGGCCGTTGGGAGCACTGGGGGGTTTCCTGGCTGGCCGTTGGGAGCACTGGGGGGTTTCCTGGCTGGCCGTTGGGAGCAGAGCTTTAGATCGTCAAAGATCATCAAATCAGATAGTCAAAGATACTAGATGTTTTAGTGCAAAATGCGAATCAGTTTTTACGTTCCTGCCCCATGCCTCTCAGTTCCTGGTAGGTGGATAAAGCACCATGTGTAGTTTAGTTAAAAAGCTATTTAATGAGTGTTAATTTACTTTATCTATTGACCTCAGCTGTGTAACATTATTCGTTTTTTTTTTGGGTGCCATACATAATGGGATTCTGCTGTATTGGAAAATAAAAATCTGTGTCCCGTTTTTATCCAGTGTTATTTTCAGGAATCCTGGCCTCCCCACTGCAACCAGCCTCCCAGTCCAGCACTGGCGCAGTGTCTGGTACACGCTGCTTCTCCAGCACTGTTCAGACCTCTAACAATTTCTTTAGTTGAGAAAATACTTAATGTTTAACTGAGCACCTGACGAGTTGTTCGGTAGAATGTGAGCAGACTGGTTCACCATGATCAGAGTGAGAGGAAACCGAGTTAATGGGCGCAGTGAAGGTGACTATTCCTAGGGGGGTGAAACCTGATAGGAGAAGAATGAGTGACAGCTGGCTGAGTTTCACTTTCTGTGCTACTTCTGTTAAGCTTTTTGCTGGTGAGCTGCCTTTCCTCGTCTGAGTGCAACGCTCGGCTAAACCGCCCCCGTGCCGTCATCACCGATCCAGGCCTTTGAGGTTTGCGGAGGGAAATGAATGGACCACTCATTAGCCTCATGCAAGACCTGTGATTATTTATTACAAAAACGAACCATTTATACTACAGATAAGGAGACAATAGGCATTTCCTGTTTTATTCTAGAACAATTCTTGTATTCGGTGAACATCTAAATTCCAATATGAAAAAGATAAATATGCACAAACATCATTTATTGTGTTTATTATTTATAAAATGCCCTGTGTGCTATTCAATATAGAGAAACATGTATTTTTTTTTTTTTTTTTTTAAAATTATATGTCAAATATCTGCATACCTAAATGTAAAGTGTAAAGATGTCTGTCATATTTGTGATTGTATTTGAATAGTAATACATTTGAGTACTTCATTTATGATCATATTTGAATAGTAATACATTTGAGTACTTCATTTATGATCATATTTGAATAGTAATATATTTGAGTACTTCATTTATGATCATATTTGAATAGTAATACATTTGAGTACTTCATTTATGATCATATTTGAATAGTAATACATTTGAGTACTTCATATATGATCATATTTGAATAGTAATATATTTGAGTACTTCATTTATGATCATATTTGAATAGTAATACATTTGAGTACTTCATTTATGATCATATTTGAATAGTAATACATTTGAGTACTTCATTTATGATCATATTTGAATAGTAATATATTTGAGTACTTAATTCTTGCGAATGACCTTCCAATTTGGGCAAGCAGCCAATCTACAGAACGTCCTTGGTTGTTCCCTGCCTAGTGCTCATAGCTTCTAGGATAGACTCCGGACCCCCCGCGACCCAGAAGGATAAGCGGTTTGGAAAATGGATGGATATTAATAAGAGCTGCACTGGCTTAGCGCCCCATCCTGGGTTGTTCCCTGCCTTGCACTCGCAGCCTCCAGGATAGGCACTGGACCCCTCGTGACACCGAATAGGATAGGTGGTTACAGAAAATGGATGGATGGATGGATGGATGGGTATTAGTGAGGGTATATTATAAAAAATACTGTAATCTTCTTTTGCAGATGCTCTCTGACCCCAAACAAAGACCTCGAGTTTTATTGTCAATTAATTATTATACCACTAATAAGGCAGGATCAGAGGTGGATAGATCAGGTCCAGAAAGTACGAGTCCAGACCAGGATTTTGTTTAAACCAACCAGCTGAGTGACTGCAGCTCTTCATACTGACTGATCGAAGCAAAATCTTGGTCTGAATTTTAGGTTCTGAACCTGAACTATCCACCTTTGAGCAGGATGCAGCAGAGAAGATGAAAGCAAGTGAAGTTGAAATAAAATGGTTTAGGTTCATGTCCCTATTGAATATTACATCACTGAAGACAGAGCACAAAAGAAGCACCTGAAATTAAATGTTTACAGTTAAATTCCAGAACCAAAGAACAGAACTGTGTCATTTTTGCAAGGAAGCAGCACATTATTTCCATGAGGCATTTGGCCAACGCGTTGTGACAGTACATTCAGTTAGATGTGCGGCGAAGAGGATTCAGGGAACGGCTCTGAGCAGATGCCATTCCAGTGGTCTGTCACTTCGCTCCAGCTGTCCTGCTGTTCCGCTATCGGACGTGTCCACTGTACACAAGCCCGCCAGGAAACTGGCCCTTGAAAAACCTGTCTCTCTTAAACTGAGTTAGTCCAGTTCTCTCCACAGCTTTATTGCAGGAATCAGCACTTCAGAGGTGTGTGGTACAGTGGCATGGAAGCGGTTCCCAGTCAGGTTAACTGGAAAATTCTGCACTCAATCAAAGAAGAAGCCATGTGTTATTGAGGTCAAAGGTCACATGGACTGGGATTAAAAATCAACCCTCGATTTTGAGCTCCCTGGTGGGGTTTCCGTGATGGTTTTTTGCTGAGTGATAGATTTTGCCAGCAGGACCCACTGGATGGTCAGCCCATCGCTGGGGTCCTGTGATTGTCCTCCGACTACAGCTGATGAAAGCTGAAGCAGGGTTACAGCAGCAGATAATCCCATATTGTTTGATTTCCTGTTTATCTTTATCAGTCTCAATTCCAATTTCAACTACTGAAAATTGACATGCTTCAGGAATTACCTCAGGCCCTGAGAATTGGTGTCAAATCCAATAGATTAAGGTGCACATTCCTGCTACAGGAGACCTACCACCCTACAGAGCTTATGCTGCCTTCAGGTCTCACTCGGAAGATCTAGGGAAATCGTAATTATGACATGAAGAGTGTCCAAGTGGGAAGTCGGAGTAAAATGGAGGCGATGAGAGAGCTACTTTTTGTTTTGCCGTATTTTTCGTTGCTCCAATGGCAAAATGCATTTGTAGCGTTAATTTTTCGTAACCCTTTGCTCAAACAGCAGGTAGCTGGCCGGCTTCATTTCAAATACTGATACAAAAACTGATCAATGTTTTTCCTGGTAGACCATTTAACAATCTCCTCATCATTCATAGTTCTGCAATGACATGCTACATAAAATTTACTCGTTTGCCTTTCACGGTGGAGCTACCCATGGCCTCTGCCATGATTGTTGTAATGACACGCCCCCCCCCCCAGTGTGGGAACGGGGGCTTAAAGAATATCCCACTGGTAAATACAAATTCATATTGGCGTTCATGTGCTCTCATCGCGTGTTTACAATTACACACTTGATACAAATAACCAGGTATGTTAAGGTATCTGACTCAAATTCTGCGATGCTGCTGATGAGGTTTAGGGCTGCGACTAAACACTGCAGAGGCAGGAACGAGGTGCCCTGCAATAGATGCTTTGCAGCTGTAAAGAACATGACTTGTAACTGTTTTTAGATTTGATGCAAAATAAAGTCATACGAACATAAGAAATTTACAAACGAGAGGAGGCCATTCGGCCCATCAAGCTCGTTTGGGGAGAACTTACCTAATAGCTCAGAGTTGTTAAAATCTTATCTAGCTCTGATTTAAAGGAAATCCTATGTCACCTAAACTCCCTCTGAGGTGTTAATGGCTGGATAACTTTTTCAGTTGGATCTAATGTGCTTTTCCACACGCCAAGCTGTAACACAAATAACTCCAAATAACCTGCTGCTTGATCACGCCACCACATTTTCTAAGTATGACAGTGGGATCGTATTTGAGACTTTAGCTTCAAGGTCAGATAAACACACTGAGCTGCTTGATTTTAATAGTTAGTGTTTCTCTCCCATCTGTGATAGCTACTCACATACCTCTAGCGAGACCATACTGCCCTCTTCGGTCCAGAATGACTGATTGTCAGTATGATGGAGAAACACTGGCAGGATGGAGTACTAAATCAAGCAAATGTGTCTCTAAATCCAAATGCACTTGCATTACCAGAGGGGACATTGAACTACTATACCAGCAGCTCTATGAAGTACAGCATTCCTCAAGTATAAATTATATCAGTGCCTAAATGTACCATAGCAAGCAGAAAAGCAAGCAGAATAGGTCTGACACATACAGTAACCATACTATGTGAGAACCTTTCCAGACAGAATCAAAAAGGACACTTATACTTAGTTTCTGTTATTAAGAGTGGAATGGGTGCAAGTACATATCTCATGGACAGCAAACTGTTTGTGATACAGGAGAACAAAGTAAATGCTGGAAAACAACAGAGGAGAGGAGCAAAGGATTGGGGTGAAGAAAACATCTGCAGGTCTGAGGGTGACCCACTGCCCTGGATCCACTGGGCATGCTAACCTGCTAACATTATGTATGACGTAATCATGGTTTTATAAATGTGATTAGTGCACTGTGCTCCGGGTCCCAGCCCATGTCGCAGCAGCACAATATCCCTGTGAAATGTTCATACCCAGCACACGTATGTAACGAAGACAGGCGCTCAGAGCAGTGTTTGAATTGTCAGAGGTCTTGGGGGCCCCCTGGTGGCCAGTCTGACCATGGCGTGAAAATATTCTTGTTGACAGGGCTGAGGTGCCGCTGAATCGAGTAAGATGGTGATTTTACGGGGGTCCCCAAGGCTTATATTTTCTCTGTTATGGGGCGTCCCTCAGCTCTTAGGGGGGGGGGGGGGGGTCCTGGGCCACCCAGATCCCCCTTGGTTTTAACAATGGCTCAGAGTAACACAACAGCTGATGGAACAAGAATCTTTCATCTGCTAAGAAATGCTATTAGTGGCTGTGCTCAGTCTGTACATCAGTGGGTTGAGCTGTTGCAGTTTGATCACCATGTTCTCCGTCTTCGGTAAGACGCAGGCCACAATCCCCACTGAGCTCTCTGTTAATTCTACATTCTGCCCGATTTACTTGAACAGCAGCTGCGAGCAGAATTTTCACACATGCTTTTTCTTTTTAACGTCGGCATCCCATTTGCAGGCCTCACAGTCTGACGATCTGAGGGGGGGGCCTCCATCGGTGTGACTGATATCTCGCTGACCTCAGAGGGCACATGAGCCCCATTGTTTTTCCAGTGGGGTTTTAATAAACACAAGGTTTGATCATTAATAATTTATTAATAATAAGGTTTAATAATAATAGTAATAAATCTACTGTTACTATGTAGCAAATTCAAACCCATTTTCCATCTGATATTTAATGCATTGGCATATATTGTTATGTACCGTTACAAATTGTTACCGGAATCATACAAAAACAGCATAAAAGTTAATTATACTTTTGCTGTTTCCATAAGGGAACTGAGTCCACATGTGAGCTCAGCTGGACTAAATAGGATCAATGAAAAGTCATCAAGGCACATGAGCAGTATGAATAAGTCATGACTCTAATAAGCCCACTTACTATTGAGCGGGAGAAAGCTTCCGAATGTCAAACTGCTCCATATTTTACCAACTTGAGCACCCGGTGAGTTAAATATGACCACACAGGCTCATCTTTATATATATATATATATATATATATATATATATATATATATATATATATATATATATATATAAATAAAAAATTCCCCACTCGCCCTCCTGTGGGCGGTCTTTGTCCTTCAAGCTCGGGTCCTCTACCAGAGGCCTGGGAGCTTGAGGGTCCTGCGCAGTATCTTAGCTGTTCCTAGGATTGCGCTCTTCTGGACAGAGATCTCAGATGTCATTCCTGGAATCTGTTGGAGCCACTCTCCCAGTTTGGGCGTTACTGCCCCGAGTGTTCCAATTACCACTGGGACCACTGTTACCTTCACCTTCCACATCTTTTCTAGCTCTTCTCTCAGCCCTTGGTATTTCTCGAGCTTCTCATGTTCCTTCTTCCTGATGTTACCATCGCTTGGGATTGCTACGTCTATCACTACGGCCTTCTTCCTCTGCTTGTCCACCACTACTATGTCCGGTTGGTTAGCCATTACCAGTTTGTCAGTCTGTATCTGGAAGTCCCACAGGATCTTAGCCTTATCATTCTCAGCCACCTTTGGAGGTGTCTCCCATCTTGACCCTGGGACTTCCAGCCCATACTCCCCGCAGATGTTCCTATATATATATTATGTGCTTATTCTATGATTTACAAAATGAATTTAGTGTAGAATGGATGCATCAATGGAACAGAAGGACATTCAGAGATTCTCTTTGTAATCTTATGGCATCAGTGTCATAGACATTTCTTGGCTAAACTCGAGGAAATAATTTACCAGTGTCCATGCAGCAGGAACCGTAGCTCTTCATGAAGCTCTTCATGTAGCTCTTCTTCATGTAGCTCTTCTTCATGTAGCTCTTCATGGCGTTTCTGCAGTTTTCTCCAAGGCCTCATATTGCTCTCAGATTCATCAGTGTCCAAATGAGGCAGACAGCTGGCCTCCCACGTTGAACTTCCCCATTAGAAAATTAATCACTGTTTCTCCGTTAATTACCTGAGACAAAACAGGAGTTGACTGAGAAGCCGCGCTGATGAGCACTTAACATGAAAATGTCACAAGCTTGTAATTACAGTATACTGAGGAAATCTCTAATAGCTCCTTCGCAGCAACGTAATGTTGATAATAACAGGCATCGGGAATGATAAAGGGAAAGGAGGTGATGAAGTGACATTGGATGTGTGGATATGGAAAGGGAGTGAGAGAGAGAGAGAGAAAGAGAAAGGGAGGGAGGAGACAGGATGCTAACGATTCTCCACGGGGCTATCGTGGTTCCTAAGAGTACTGAGCTTGACAGCATATCTGTATATTTTTCTTCATAAAGGTAGGCAGCATCTGTTAAACAGCGGAATAAGTAAAAAGTGATTGTCAGGATCAGTCCTGGCATTATCTGTCAATTCCCTGTTTGGCCAGCTGGTGTCACATGCCATCCGGTTCTGTGTTTACCTAGGTTCCCTTGGTTTAGCACCCTAGTGTGTTTCCCTGCTCCCTGGATTTCCCTGTGGCTGAATGGGCTGATCATGCAGCTAAGACCTGTCCCTCCTTACTCATGTTGGCCATTTCTTGTTTCGATTACATTTTTTGTTTATATTTCTTTAGTTTACATTTCTGAGTTCTCAGTGAGGATCCTTGTTTGTTCCTAGGTTCTCCCTGCATTTATCGAGTTTGCTGTAATGTTTTATAACCCTTGCTCCTAGTCTTTGAATCTGTAGTGATTGTTGTTTAACCTCAGCTATTACTTGTACTCCTAGTCCTTAGTGTCTTAGTTGCTTTAGTAATATCACACACCTGTCCCTTGTTGAAGCCCTCATTATTTGTGCATTTAAGTGCCTGCCTTCCTAAGTTCTTCAGTTGGTCACTGTGTTTGTTCCTGTTTGCTGTGTTTGTCTGCTCCCTGCTTGGTTCCTGAATGTCTTTCTTGCCTGTGTTTTCCCCAGATTTGTTTATTGTTAGTTTTCCCTTGTGGTAGTTGTTGCCTATTTGGTTCTAGTTTTCTCTAGATGCCATGGTTTGACCAGTGGTTCCGTTGGTTCCTACAATCCATCATCCTGCTCCGTAACACCGAGGTGTTCAAGCTCAGGGTAAAATGTGTGGTGTGGCTCATAAAGGAACCACAAGAAACCTACAGTACCAGTAAAAAGTCTGGACACACCTGCTTTAAATGCATTTGTCTCTTAGCTGTTATTCACCTCATAGTAAAAGGTCTGAAAGCAATGAAAAATACAATTAAAATTTTACAATGACCAAAAGATTTGTTCAACATCTCAAGGTTTTCCAGCCTCCAGATGTAGCCACTTGAAACGCTTCTCCAACAGTCCCGAAGGAGTTTCCACAAGTTCTGGCCATAAGAGCCTTGCTCTTCGATCCAGCTCCTCCCAAGTTCTGTAGAGTTTAGGTTGGGGACTGTTGGGGATCTTGTACATAAGACAATACGGTACTTGAATAACCCTGAGCGTAGTTATCTTGTTGAAAAACAAATGATTTTTAGATTTGAAAGAGGACATTTGAATACAATCTATACAGATGCTATGGGTTTTAGAGTATTTGTCCCATAAAGGAAGACAATGTTCTTCCACAACAAAGAATGACCAGGCAGTGTGAATACATGACCATGTGATGGTAATATGAATACACACTTATACTGCCTGCCATGAATAAAAGCCCTGATGATCCGCGTTTACTTTCAACATTCATGAGATACATCACATTAGAACACATTTTGAAGATTTTAGATGCGTTTTTAAGAGCAGGGCTGAAAGACTATATTTGAATGAATTTTCTCTATTAAAAGTTATTTTGCTCAGTAGTTAAATGACTGAAAATCCAGTGGAAAATTCTTATTTTCCCAACCATGAAGTCAATAATCAGTAAAAATTGGCGCAAAAGTTACGAAATTTAAGAATATTAATTAGAAATTACATCTATTTAGTAAATTATTGTGATATTAGCTACCATTGGCTGTTTTGTGAAACAATTTTGAATATAATTCAACAAAATTAAACCAATCAAGGAATTTAAAATATGCCCCCCTCTATGCGCCATATTTAAAAATATATCTTTACTTCTTTACAAACATACAAAAAAAAAAACTGCCATGCATATTTTAACGCCATTATAACTACTGGCAGCAAAGTGAAGTTTATACATTTATAAAGTGCCGTTCAAAGCGAACTGAGTCTGAAACGCTCGGGGCTCCCTGTATATAAACATTACGGCTAAAAGGGATCAATAGAAAGTCATTACTAAACATGAACAACAGAGGGGCATGAATGAATCATGAGTCTAATAAATCTACTTTTCACTGTGACCGAAGGGGAAAGACGCTCTACTCCAGAAAGCAATCGTATTTATTTCTCAGATTGAAAAGGTGCACCTCAATGAAACTGAATAAGGTCACAATTGTACGTGTCTAAATGCTCTCCGACTTCTCGTCTCATCAGTCATTAGATATAAATGGATTTTTACGACGTTCTCTGGGATGTTTTTGATATTTTCTGCAAGACTCCAATTTGTTTTCAAAATCATCCGAGCAATGATAAAAATGATTTTAAAAATCAGCACAACAAAGTTTCTGTCAATTTGGAGAAATAAAGAAAATCTCTGATGAATTTAAAGGAAAAAAGTCTGTAAGTCTAATCTTTTTAGCGCACTACATTAACCAGGTTCCTTACGGAACACCTTTTTGCGGCGTCATGAGTGCGTTATTTGTTGTGTGTTGCCATCTTGCGGCCATCTCTTAGTATTGCAAGTAAGTATAAAACAAGCCGGGAAAACACAGTCATTTTCCCACTTGCTCGTCATGTGTATCCTACACATGCATTTCAGCATGAGAAATGACGACGAATAAGAAAATCATTGACAATCAAATACGTATTAAGAAGACCCCAGTGAAACCAAGGGAAGTATGTTTGAAACCACAGCTGCATTATAACAGGAAGCGGATACATTCACTTTTAACACATCAGCTAATTTTCTGTCTGTATCTGGATAGAGACTCATTGTAGCGTCTTCTTCTACATATCAGGCTGAAAGGTACAGACATTGACCCAAGTCACACTTTTAAAGTAAACAGATTAATAACCAGCTTCACCTTATATATGAATGTATTGTTTTTTTTTTTTTAAAAAAAAAAAAACACAATTACTTCATAGCACATTTTTTCAAAATGAAGGGCAAAGAAAATAAAACATAATCATAATATAACTGAAAGGAGAAAATTACAGTAGGATATTGGCATTCATGAAACTATGTTTCATCCATCCATTCATCCATCCATCCATCCATCCATCTTCTAACTGCTTTTCCTGGTCAGGGCTGCAGAGATGTGTGTATAAGCTGTGAATAAAACATTATTTGGTTTGTTACCCTGCTTTTCGGGGTAAATGCATCTAATGAACACTGAATATGTGCTTAACCGCTGCATTTCAACGGTAGACATGCTTGCCCTTCCAGTTATCAAATGTTATTTGAAATTTCAACATCCAGTCCTGCCTTTCAGGCATATGAAGTAGAGAGCAAACCAGCGATGCTGCTCTATCATTTCAGATTTAACTGCTGAACTGCTGAGTTTTTTGGTGTCCGCTAGATGGCAGGTGGAGCCTGTAGGAGACGTTATGTGATTCCAGCTTAATCTCGTCTAATTATGCCTTTGTCTATGGGGACCTGCCTTTGAGAGTCGCCTTAAGGACTCAAACACCTGTCAGTCCACCGAATGCACAATAAACAGCGACTTCCCAGAATTCCCTGCAAAGTGGAACACCGTGCACATTCTGAGGACAAATACTTTATAGATCTGAATCCATAACTCTTCATCTGCAGCAAAATACTCAAGTCTAAAGCTTGTCAGTTATCTTTACTTCTGTCCCCTGGTTTCTGCTCGGTCACCCTCACAGCCGCATTTCCCTTGACGGTCTCTGCACTAAGCGACGCACTAATGTTCCTTCACGGCCTCCAAAAGCTAAATGCAGAAGAATGCTAAGGAATATACATCCCTGGTCTGCTCAAAAGCCCCACGTTCAACATACAGGCTTACAAACTGAGCACAAAATGCCCCGTCGGTTTGCTATCGTGTGTGGAAGGATTCCTCGTCATTTGTCTAGCAGTAGCATAATAGAATCGGTGCCCAAAGTACATTAAAATGGAAGACAGCGTTGAGGTGACTCCAGCTCCTAATTAAAAACAGATGTGTCCATTTAATATTCTTAATACTGCAAGGGAGAGAGACAATCACAGCAGAAACATCTATTTTGCTTCATTAAATTGAGAGGCTCGATCACGATGACGAGGAATATAATGAATTAAGACGGGCATGTTTACAGGGATGTTTAAATAGTATTTGCCAAAAGGAAAGGAACAAAACGTGTTGTATTTCTAGTCAATAACCCTCTATCCCATGGTAAATGAAACCACATTATGAATGACATGCACTGCTAATACTAGCATTTCTGCCAAAACGCAGGAGAGAATTCTAATGTAGAATATCATTATATAAACCGCAGATGATGCTAGGATGAGTAACTATAAATGTATAGATATGCATATTTGACAAATATGCTGTATCCCCTTTACACTGTAATGAATAAGTGGGCTGGAAGATGGATGGATGGATGGATATTCGTGGTGAATTCAGAAAGCACACTTACAGTACAAATAACATGAATTTCTAGGAAGGTTTATTAAGAGAGTTAATGTAGAGTTAAATAAATTCCAGATCGGGGATCACACATTCATTTATGCAGGCCTGTGAAATGGTACATAATTGTCCATAATCCCCATGGAGCCCATTTGCCGACCTGCTGGTTAAATCTCGCTTTAGTTAAGGTTTCTCATGCCCTTTGCTTCAGTTCCTGGATCTGAGCAGATTTGATTTAGGTCGATTTCCCCAGAAAGGCTCCAAGAAAGATGAAGAAAGACGGAATGAACGTGGACGCCAACTCGGGGCTTCACTCTGTTTGTGTACTCGGGCTTGACGTATATTATCTTTAGATGGGTCGTAATGCACAAGACAGATATGGTATAATTTTGGTCACCTTAAATGCATAAAAAGCAAGAAAAAGAAGAAACGTAACCTTAAGAAATCTTAAAGCAGGGAGCTGGTAAATCTCGTTATGTTATTCTCTTCATTATCACATTTGAGGTGTGAACATTATCACCAACTGACATACCACAGAAACCCTGCCTCTTTATGTCAAAGGACATGAATCACCGACATGGACACACCTCAGCGGCCTGCAAAGAGCGTCTGTGTCAGTGTTCCTGCTCACGCTGACGTTACACAGCCAGTACGGCAGCAGCTTACTTGCATTATGCTTCTACAATCTCTTGGCTAGAGTCTACCTTACAAAATCAGCGTGTTTATCAATTCAACAGAAAATAAAAAGTGTGATAGTCCAAGAGAAAGGTGCTAGTCCAAAGGGATATTGTGAAGCCTTGATTAGGGAAGAAACAACTGATATTAGCATAACCACTGATACTACAGCTACTCAAATAATATAGCTGCTAGTACCATGGTAACAGCAGTAATAGTAAAAGCTGCTGAAAATTGTTACTCATTATGGATATTACTAGATAGAGAGACGGGGAAGGAGCATGTGCTGATTACAGCACCCACCTGAGGGATGATAACCTGAGTGTGGTGGATGATATCCCAGCACCACACCAGTCCACAGGCAACAAGAGCGCCAAACCTGCCCTATAAGTCGGGGAACCTCCTTACAGGGTGGGGTGTAGATTCATGTCATACCCAGGATGAAGTAACTGCAGGTTAAGGGTCCAACGGAGTAGGATCACTCCAGGCATTCATGGGATTCAAACCAACAACCCTCCAATTGTTGCACCTCAGAGTCACCACTCCACCCCCTTCCTAGACACTCACAAATTATTGGTAGTATTACCTATTATGTTCTTTATTTGGTTGGTTCTTATGTGTTTTTTTAATTATTATTATAGAGAAAGTTACAAAAGCTTCAGACTTTATTCTTATTTTCATACTGGCATCTTATCATACATATAACCGTAAAGGAGGGATGCTTAACACAGCCGGGCTAATTGGTGCTAGATTGAACAGTTGTGTTAGTAACAAACAAGACTCAGAGGACTGGGGGGGCGGGGGGGGGGGGGGGGCAGGGGTGAGGTCCCATGGAGTGTCGCACTGTACATGTGGGGTAACTGTCGGGAGGGCAGGGGGTGGGGGAGCAGCGTGATGCGGCAGTGTGACACCCCAAGGGTGGCTGTCATCCTCCTGCCAGGCGCCGCGTCATCAGCAGGTCACCGACAGGGGGATTCCCATTAGTGATGTCGTTCCCCTGGACCTGCAGGTGACAGGCGACAGGTGGCCTACGGAGGCTAATACCAGCACTAATAATATGCAGCGGGTCCAGCTAATGCCTGCGATGGGAGAGGCAGCCACGCGTCAGGGAGCCTCTACGCCGGGTCCCTGGTGGGCGCAGGCGGGCGGACACTCGTCAATGAAGGCAGTAATTAGGAGTCAGGAAAAACACTCGTCACCAGAGGAGCACAGAGGGACAAACAAGGACACCGAGGCGTTAGGAAGAATAATAATTATCATTAATGAAAACAATCAGCCTTGTGCTGACTATTCTATTAGAAGCCCCTAACACTGACCAGGAGGCACCGCTGCACTGACTCAGTGATAAACAAAGGACTTCTGTTCGGACACAAGCCCTCCGCTAGGAGGAGTGCAGATGACCCTGGGCTGAAACAGACTGGAAAAACACCATGAACTACAGCCAGGGGCATCGTTATTGACTTTGGGCCCTATGAAAGCAGATCATATTTTGGCGCCCAACCCGACCAACCCAAACATATTCCAAATTTTTTAGGAATTGTTGTAACTCCCCCCTACCCCTGTTTATAGCTGCTGCAGCTTCCATCCTGAACTGGAACTCGACAAAGGCAGGACAAAGGAACCATATATGTGACCCATCATCACGAAATGAGTCTTAAGTCGCACTGGTAGAAATACACACATAAGACTCATTTCGTGGTGACGGGTCACATATGTGGCTGTCTTATATCCACTCGTGAGAAGCCCAGATAGTCATCATACTTGGAGAGATCCGTCGATGGACAATTACAAGTCATCTGGAAGATCTGAACCCTTTGTATATGAACACTGGAACAGGAGAATTATGTCTAACTTCTGTCTGAATTGTTAATATTTTCTTCAGTATTCTTAAATTCTAAAGACTTTTTGTGGTCCGCACGAGCACAGCAAGGACGATGCAAACACGTAGCCGGAGTGGAATAGTGACACTGATCGATTTAACGTGCACAGCAAACATCAACCGCACACTAAAGATTTTGTCTGTATGTTTTGGAAGTGGTTATTAAATGTTCAGAAAGTACAAAGAGTTGATACAGTATTACGCTCTGTAATGGTTCGAGCTCGGAGTGTCACGCTAATGTAATGAAGTCAAGTCGGCCTTATTGTCACAGCATCTAAATACTGGAATATAGTGACATGAGTTAATGTTTCCCCAGGATCATGGTGACAGACACATAACAACTGACAGAGGCAGGGTTTCACAATACTTAGGGTGGAAAAGCATCAGAAAATGCAAAACAGGGGGGCTGGACACAAGGGTTTATATAAACAGTCAATAGAAAGTTATATGTAAGTAGTAATGAATAATGTAGCATCACAATAAACTTTTACACTGCAGCTTTTTACAGTTTTCAAAGCCTGGTATTTTCATACCGTTCAGAACAGCAAGATCAATGTCGTTCGCTCATTGAAACGTTAAAAAATATGAGGACCTAATAAATGGAGGTTGAAGGAGAAAAAACACGCAGCCTCTCCTAGGAGATTTACTGAAGAACAGCAACAGAGTAGCGAGAGTCGATCTCTCCCCCCGTGCCGCTCCAGGGGGCTGATGGGGCAGCACCCTGGGGGGCCATTAGCGCGACGATCGCGGGAGGGGTGCAGGGGAATTGTTACAAGTCAGGGGAGAGTGCCGAAAACTCACAGCACACTAACAACACCTGTCACCCCTCCGCCTAATGAGAAACACAATTAGCAATTAACATTGAGGTTTGTCGGGACTAATATCGGCTACTTGTGCACACAAAAGCTAAGGGTGAAATAAAGGAAACACACATAGCTCCCTTAGCGATTGCAAATCATCTTTTGTTTACGAGAAAGAGCAAAATTATCACTGAAAGTCTCCCATAGCATGTAAAACTACTAAATGATACCATGTAGCATCTTCGGAATGGATAATATAATATAGAAATCAAATTAAATGATTATTAAACATGCATGTAGGACTTATAATTGCATATATTAATCTGCAGTTTACTGTTAATATGCATCAGTTCATTTTCTATATTCTATTGTAGAGTCACTAAAATGTGCGATAATTCTAACTGTAGTAAGACAGGTCTTGGTTAGGGACAGCAAGCAGCAATAACCAGCCTTAGAAGAGTGATACTTTATTAACCCCTGTAGGGAAATACACAGGAGGGAGCAAGTATGCAGTGACCCTGGAGCTGAGGATTAAGGGTCGTGCTTATGGGCTCATGGACATGAGACTGGACTTGAACTGATGATCCTCCAATCACAGCCATAGAAGATTAGCCTGCTGGTCCACTCAGAGCAATGAGGAGCAGGTTTACTGACACCTGGGATGGGATTTGACTCTATAAGAAAGGAATGTACATATTAGCATTAGCAGCTGGGCATACAGACAGTGGGTGGGCTAAGTGGACACCTGCGTGGTCTCACACTTCTAGAGCAGTGGGTTAAATTGCAGAGCACAGACTCTGCATACATAATTTACATGGGGCGTTTCTCAATACCAAGAACACACTTGTGGTCTTGGCAAGACCGGTCTTGCTAAGTTCCCTCCCAAGTAAGAACTTGGGCTGCATTGAACCATGTGATTGGTCTCATTCGGCGAGGATGCAACTGATGTATTCTTGACATTTGGGATGGGCCAAACGCGACATCTGGGATGTTGTCCTCTGTACTTCTGTTCTTGAGCATTGGAACTGGTCTTCAGCAATGGAAGATGATGTAAAATGGGTTCACAAGAACATAAGTACGGTCAAGCACGCATGTTCTTTACATATTTTCAGTTTTCCTCTGGCTCTCCATCTCCCAGCCAAATTCCAAAGGTGTGTTTTAGGTGAATTTGCCCCGTGATGGCCGGCCTCCGATCCAGTTTACATTAGATTGAGTGCAAAATTAAAAACTTACAGTCAGCGACAGTGTGTGACTGAAAAGCCCATTAATCCAAGAGGCAGTTGCTAGACTTCTAAATGCTAACAGGAAGGGCACGAAAACGAAAAAGTTTAGTATAATAGCATCAGCACTGGGCAATCCCTGACTGCATCAGCACTGGGCAATCCCTGACTGCATAAGCACTGGGCAATCCCTGACTGCATCAGCACTGGGCAATCCCTGACTGCATCAGCACTGGGCAATCCCTGACTGTATCAGCACAGGGCAATCCCTGACTGCATCAGCACTGGGCAATCCCTGACTGCATCAGCATTGGGCAATCCCTGACTGCATCAGCACTGGGCAATCCCTGACTGCATCAGCACTGGGCAATCCCTGACTGCATCAGCACTGGGCAATCCCTGACTGTATCAGCACAGGGCAATCCCTGACTGCATCAGCACTGGGCAATCCCTGACTGCATCAGCATTGGGCAATCCCTGACTGCATCAGCACTGGGCAATCCCTGACTGCATCAGCACTGGGCAATCCCTGACTGCATCAGCACTGGGCAATGTGCAGTATTGATCCTGCAAGCCGTTAGACACAAAAACCAAATGTAACCAAATGTACACATTTGTAATATGCATTTTTATTCACTGGATATATTGGCTAAATTTAAGAGAAAATGAGAGAATATTTCTTTCTTTCTTTTTAATGCCCACCACCACCCCCCCTCTTCGGAGGACAACTTTATTTTACATTCAATTAAAGGTACAGTGTAAAGAGTGTGGCTGCTCTTAATTCACCTCTCCTAGTACAGTGATTTTAAATAAAAGTGGAGGGGGGGGGGGGGGGACACCGACACAACAATCGTAACAATAACAGACATTAATCACCATGGAGGGAAAAAAAATATATAAATAAACAGAAATAATAATAAGAATAGTAATAAAGGTGGGATGGAGAAAACACAGTGTGGGGGAATACAGAGTACAAACAAGCATAAGGAACATAACAGTCATTACAAGGACATCAGACAGCCGGAATTACGGTTTGGTATTTCTAATTATCCTGCAATGGTAATAGTAAACATAAATGTTATTAGCCAATAGGCAAAGAAATTAAATTGGTTTCATATCACTTGTGATTCATGAACAGTGGCTGAATGAGATAAAATACCAATGTTTCTTGAATAGAGAGGAACAGAAGTTCCATCTTTGTGGCTGGCTGGAAATACTGTTCCGAGACCATAATATGGTCTCTCCGATGGTGGCTGTTCATGACGCAGCGCTCTTGGTCATGATGCACCGCTCCTGGTCATGACGCACTGGCTCCTGGTCATGACGCACCGCTCCTAGTCATGACGCACCGCTCCTGGTCATGACGCACCGCTCCTGGTCATGATGCAGCGCTCCTGGTCATGACACACTGTTCCTGAGTTACTCTTATGTCAGGTTACTGACAAGGACTCTACCCAATCAAAAGAGGCACTGGCCTGCTGCAGTCCTATTCCAACAGCATGAATGTTTTTTCTGAGACGTCTCAAAGATGAAAATCATGGCATTAAGCTGGGTCAGTAGGGACTTGAAGTGTTAAATCCAATTCAGATGTTTTTGTGTCACTCTTGCAGCGGATGTATGGGGACACAGACCATATGTCACAGTCCCCAACTATGACAAATGAATATTCAACAGACAGGGTGATGGTACTTCGCTGATCTGTCTTCAGGATAGCATTTTGTGAATTATGAACAGAGGATGGACTGTGCCGTTGCCATGGACACCAGTACACAGCAAACACAATACATTATCAATTTGCATGTTAAATTAGTATCGCTTTGTGGGAACTGACAGGGATGTACATTCCGGTCTGAGTTGAGTATCTACAGAGTAATTTTATTTTGTCATGTACTTCACATCACATATTAAGACAACAAATTTAAAAAGTTACTGTAATACAGTAAGTTACAGCTGCACATAATGTGGTGAAAAATTGCATTTAGGAATAAAAAGAGTTTAATGTTCAAAATAAATTTTAAATGTTTAAGAGCTGGATGCCTTTGATTTATATAGTAATTAAAATATATCCTTTACTAGATAATCCATGCAGAAGACAACAGTGTGGATTTGCTGTCCTCGCTTCCGGGTTTCATGGTACAACAGGCTGTACCAGTATCTGTGAGAACTGCATGCCTTCCCTAGCAGTCGGACTCCGCACACATTTCCAGGAACACAATATAAGTGTCTCAGACATCTTGAAATGAGACATTTTCCAGCTGCTAGTTCATTTCTTAAGTCACTGTGGATTTCTTTTAATGCTATTTATTATATAATGGATTTTATGAAATACAGTTAGTTCCAGGTCACCTTAAGTACAAAAAATTCAAAAGTAGAATTCATTATATACTTATATTGCCAGACGTACGTAGTGAACTACATTAAGAGACCTAAATGCATATCCGTTTTAGATAGATGTATGAATCTTCTTGACAGATGTTCAGGAATATATTTCAAAATTGTGAAACACAACGAATGGGATACAAATTATTTCATTACTTATATTAACCGTAACCTTGCAATTATTAAATTGTTATTAAAATACCTGTGTATTTAAATATTGAAATATTGATATATAGAATGTGGAATATTGAAAACAAGCTGACCATTAATTGCTACTGCTATCACTAATCGCTAATCAGTATGACTTATATAAAAATAAAGTTGTTTGCAACTTTTATACCTGTCACAACTATTAAATGTATTAACTTTATCAAAAAAAATACTTTTTTGTTTTGGTTTAATTTCTTCAGTAAAAGTAAAGGATGTTGATTAAGCAAAAGCAACTTGGACAATATTGTGATTAACAAGTGAAACCTCATTTGCTTAACATTGTTTTAGTACTAGTTCGATATAGCTTTTGTAAAGATTGTAATTTAATCCAACTTTAATACAAACGAATCAGGAATAATGAATGCGGCATGCTAACCATTTCTGGCCGTGTCCATGTTACCAAACTCAGTCAACCCACAGTTAGTCACCAGAGTAAATCATGCAGTCCTTTCTCCCAGGAGAGCTGACGTACTACAGGGGTTGTTTTCCTTAAGTAAATCTACCATCTGGTGCCGTTTATTCAAAACTTAAATTATATGTGTATAATGTTGTATTCCCAAAACATTTCCTACCTAAAAGAAACTTAAGGTAGACAAGACAAGAAAACAAAACCGGTGTTATATTTTAATTAGGAACCATGATAACACATCAGTTGAGTGATGTATAAGTGAAATTTTCACTACAATTCCCTGTCTGCTAAGCGAGCTTAGAAAAAAACAGCTTTGGATCAGGTAAAAATCACAGTTTTTTTTTTTTTTTTTTTTTTTTTTCGAATGCATGAAAAACTGAAATCATAACTCCCACATTCCCTACATGCATAATCTGTGTCGAGAAGAAACAGACATGTTAGCGAGGTTACTGCAGGAAGCAGCCAAAGGCCGAACACAAGGACATCCCTTCCAATCAAGTTCCAATCGAGGGCACCTGGCGCTGACGGAATCCCATTTCCAACACTGGCTGAGAGAGTTTCGCCTTCGAGTTTATGGAGAAAGTTTATGGGTTTAATTGTTGCTCGAGATTGAATACTTAACACTGCATAAACAGACCTACAACTTTGTCCTTGATTCTGCCGCAGCTATGAGTGCCTGCAGTTAACTTGGGGGGAAGCTTCATTGTGTATAATATTCACACTTAAGATGAAACAAAGTGCAGAGATCCTTTTCTGTCAGAAAAAGTGCTCCGTGGCCTGCAGGTGCACCAACACATCTGGTGAGACAGGAAAGAGTGGGAGTGGAGGACCCTTCAAATGACAAGTTTTAATTGGGCTGCCTGTGTATTTGTGTCTGTGTGCTTGCGCATGTGTGTGTGTGTGTATGTCTGCACATGTGTGCGCACATGTGGGGCAGGGAGAGCGTTACCATGGCAGAAATTAGCATCATCTGCTAAATGCCATTGTGAAGGTACCATGTCAACCGTTGAGCTTTCAGGGGACTCGAGCTCAGATCAGCAAATAGGCTATTGCGCGACGGCAGAAAGGAGAATTTTTGTTTGGTGTTGGCCATGGAAGGGAGAGTGACCTGCCATGTACCAGAGGCTGTGCATAGATTTCCAAGTAGGCGAGATGTTTCAAAATAACCGTGTCGATTATTCACATAGATACATGTAACTAAGATAAAATAAAATGGTACAAGATAAGTTAAAGCTTTACTGATGCAGTGGAGGGGCTTTTTTTGTCGTTCAGCAGTAGCCAAAACTAAACCCTGAGCACCCTAAAGATATAAAGTTTGTTATGTGTAGCATATTCATTTTGAATTACTGACGACTCGTGCATTATATTCCTGAATGCAAATTTGTGGTGTTCATACTGAACACATGTTTTTAAATTCAATAAATTCACTCTTTTACCTAGTATGGTACATCTTTACTGTGTTGGTAGTAGTCATTAGTAGGATGTGCAGGGACACAATTAGAATTTTCAAACCACTACTTCATACCAGCAGTCGTTACTTAGGGGCACGGCCCAGCCGGAAAGAGTGACAATCCATGGAGTGGCTTGCAATAAAACAGGGGTTATTAACCAAAAATGGAAAGGGGTAACAAAGGAATAAACCACAACCTAAAAGGGTTGAGAACAAACTAGGAGAAATAAGAACTAACTAAAAGGTCCACAAAGTAACATATTAGGGAATAGAGAAAAACCTGAGAGCAGGACTAGGGAACAAGGAAAGCTACAAACACACAGTAACATCAATATGGCCAAAACATCTGCAGCCACCTAAACACACACATCCTGAACATAATGACTAACTGAGGTTTAGGGCATAGCAGTGTCAGGAATCAGGGTTTGTTACTCTTTTAACATTTTGCTGAATTTGATTTAATCAGACAAAACAGGTGTTTAAGAGTGACAAGAAAAAATCCACTGAAATACCAGATAGGGCACCTAACTTTTGTGTCAGTTTATGAAATTGCTCACAAAATAGAAGGTGAATATTAATGATCTAATTCTAAAAGCTATTTGACAAATGGCTGTAAAATCAGAAGGCCGATAACCATTTAAAGTACGATTAATAACCGAAAAGCCCCTCATTTTGCCTTCAGCAAAACAAATATTGCAAACCAAAATATTTTTAACAATATTTTTAAATTAAATGAACCAAGTAACTGTGATTCCTCGACTTTCCCCAACATCAACTATCCCATGAGATGCTGCTAACTTAATGATTTGACGTTAGCTATGAATTCTGGGATTGCGTGTAATGTCAAGTCTGACGCTCTCGTGCTGTTTACAACCACGAGGTTTATTAAAGATCTTGATAACAATTTACCCAGAAACTAAATGTTAGTTCCACATTAATCCCATGATTGTGCATCATTAATCAATCATAATGGTTCTTGTATTTCATGCCGTTACTATATTTGTTCACGATTTGTACTTGAGTAGTAACTGAGTAGTACTTCCTCAAGTAAAGTGTTACTAAAATGTTTAAATAAGCCATACTTTGAATGCACAATAAAAGTATATCAGTATAAACAGTATTATATCATTCTGTATCTCATTTTGAAAATGTATCAAGACCAATGTCAGAATAGAACATCCATCCATCCATCCATTTTCCAAACCGCTTATCCTACTGGGTCGCGGGGGGTCCGGAGCCTGTCCCGGAAGCAATGGGCACGAGGCAGGGAACAACCCAGGATGGGGGGCCAGCCCATCGCAGGGCACACTCACACACCATTCACTCACGCATGCACTCCTATGGGCAATTTAGCAACTCCAATTAGCCTCAGCATGTTTTTGGACTGTGGGGGGAAACCGGAGTACCCGGAGGAAACCCCACGACGACATGGGGAGAACATGCAAACTCCACACACATGTGACCCAGGCGGAGACTCGATCCCGGGACACAGAGGTGTGAGGCAACAGTGCTAACCACTGCACCACCATGCTGCCCCAGAATCAAACAGTTTTCAAATATATTTTGTGCCTCCCCTTGGTCCTTGCTGAGGCCGTTATTGGGCTGAGGATCTCTGGTTAAGAACCACTGTCCTGCGGTATCTGGCACCAAGACATTAGCAGCAGATCCTTTAAGTCCTGTAAGTTGTGAGGTGGGGCTTCCATGGATCGGACCTTGTTTGTCCAGCACATCCCACAGATGCTCACTCAGATTGAGATCTGGGGAATTTTGGAGGCCAAGACCACACCCTGAACTCTTTTTCATGATCCGCAAACCATTCCTGAATAATATTTTGCAGTGTGGCAGGGTGCATTATCTGCTGAAAGAGGCCACTGCTATCGGGGAATAGCGTAGCCATGAAGGGGTGTACTTGGTCTGCAATAATGTTTTGGTAGGTGGTACGTGTCAAAGTAACATCTGCATGAATGCAAGGACCCAAGGTTCCCCTGCAGAACATCGTCCAGAGCGTCACACTGCCTTCGCCGGCTTTCCTTCCTCCCAGTGAAACTGGGTGTGAACTTTTCCCCAGATAAATGACACACGTGACTCATCAGACCAGGCTACCTTCTTCTATTGCTCTCTGGTCCAGTCCTGACACTTTGTTCCCACTGTAGGTGCTTTACAGGGTTAGGGATACGCAACAAGCTGTGAAATACCTGCCGCTATGGAGATGCTCTGACCCAGTCGTCTAGCCATCACAGTTTGGCCCTTGTCAGAGTCACTCAGATCCACACACTTGCCCATTTTCCCTACTTCCAGCACATCAACTTCAAAAACTTTCTACTTGCCTAATATATTACGACATCCTTGACAGGTGCCATTGTAAGAAGATAATCAATGTTATTCACTTCACCTGTCAGTGCTTTTAATGTTATGCTGATCGTTGTATGTAGCCACATATTTATTAATTTGTTTAATTATTTCAATGGGAAATGGTGTGTAAATCCGCAAAGCGTCAGAATAATTGCCTTAAACAGTAGGCTGCATGTAAGAATGAGGGAAATGCAGGAAGTGAAGACAATCCCCTTTGTAGTTACTTAACTACACTTAAATGCAAATCTGATGGAAACTGAATGTCTCGTTCATTATTACGTCAATTGTAGTGACAAATCTTTTCCCACCATTTTGCAGGCAACAGTGAGTCAGATTCCATTCCGCGGGCAATACAATCAATCACAGAGAAAGGACAATACGTTCAATCAATCGGAGACGAGACCAACTAAACTGAACACAAAATTATTTCCTGCTACTTGTTGAAAAACTTCCTCAAGTCCCTAATAAAACATTTCCAAAGGTCTACGGTATCACTCTGGATCCTTGTGTTTTAAAGGTTTTCTGGAGGGGGTAGGGTGGGGGGAACCATGCACATGTAGATGAAGTGAGTAATTATGATCAGGGGAGGGAAGCACTTCATCACCGTGGTTTCCATCTGCGACCCGACAGCCCATAATTCCAGGCATCTGCTTTCATTTGTAAAGTGCTCACTTAGCCTCTTGCTTTGCTTCACTCTCTCCTCTCGTCCTGCCTACCAGGCGCTCGCCTGCTCTCACCTGCGCATCCTTCCATCAGTCTTTTATCACTTCTTTGTGCTCACATTGTCATTTATATTTCCCTGATAAAGTAGTATTCCTTATTGCGTAAATAAATATTAAATATTCCACATAGCTCGTGGTATCATGGATTGTGTTGCTAAAAATAATTAGAAGGAATATATTTCTGGATATAACTGATTTGAAAGTCTTCATTTCTTATGAATCGGCTCATGTTTTTCAATTTTGGGACAAAATTTGGGTCCAACGTCCTCATATTTGGACCAAGCCTCACCTATAATAAACCTGTATTCCCAGATGTGTGTATAATCTCCAGTGACACAGCAATGATTTACTGCCAGTAGAAACACATTTCAAGGGGAAATGAGAACAAGACTCTTCAGCTTTGTTTAAGTTGGGAGTTTAGCTTTGAGTGTTTTATTTGTATTAATTCGAAGGTGGGTGGGTGGGTCACAGTGTCATCGTGCTGCCCGCGTGGTTCGGAACAAGGATTAGTTAAGCTTTTAAACAGAAAAATAGGAGACTCCTTAACAATGGCTTAGTGCTTCATTTTTGCTTCCAGTAGAGCAAAATGTTTATAAATGTAAATTTCATGGTTATACCCTTCAAAAAAAGTCATGGCAGGAAGAGCAGTCCGGCATTTTGAAAGGGGTCGCTTCAGTTCTTGACCTTTGACCTGTGGATCATGGGCCTGCCTCACCTTTGACCTGTGGATCATGGGCCTACCTCACCTTTGACCTGTGGATCATGGGCCTGCCTCACCTTTGACCTGTGGATCATGGGCCTGCCTCACTTTTGACCTGTGGATCATGGGCCTGCCTCACCTTTGACCTGTGGATCATGGGCCTGCCTCACCTTTGACCTGTGGATCATGGGCCTGCCTCACCTTTGACCTGTGGATCATGGGCCTGCCTCACCTTTGACCTGTGGATCATGGGCCTGCCTCACCTTTGACCTATGGATCATGGGCCTGCCTCACCTTTGACCTGTGGATCATGGGCCTGCCTCACCTTTGACCTGTGGATCATGGGCCTACCTCACCTTTGACCTACAGTTAGTGGACAGCTTTTACAGTCTGATCTATTAACTGCTTGGGGGCTATGTGGAGAATGCAATACCATTATAAATCACTGCGCTTTTAATTAAAGGATTGTTTTAACAGCACAGCATATAAACACTAATGTTATTAATGGACTGCAGGAGGCAACCGAAGGAATCAGAAGAAACTCCACACACACAGAGCAGAGGCAACGTTACTGTACAGGTACATCTAAGCTGGATGAATTATGTAACCTGCTGAAACTGTATAATATTTTAATCAAAACAAAAATCTTCTGGATATAAACAGCTGTACATACAGTATGTATGATTTTAAAAGTAACTTCGGAAATACACCATTAAAAAACTTGAACAAAGATATATTGTTTATGTCTGCAAGGAGGTAGCAGTATATGTACAAATGAGAACATAGCTTTTGATTCCATTTTTTTTAAGTCTACATTAAGATAATGCCATTTCATTTATTTGTAACTGCTTATCCTGTTCAGGATTATGGGGGGGCTCTGGGTGCTAAATAATAGCTGCCCCCTTATATGTCACCTATGGGTTAAATACAGAGGACACATTTTCTTGTTGTGCTGTGGTGTGTCAACAATGAGAACTATCCACTTTTACTTCACACCATTCTCTCACACAGTGCACAATTTGGAAACTCCAATTAACCTCCACGTGTTTTTAGACTAGAAAACTAGAAAACCCTGAAGAAAAATAAACTTGTCTACTGTAAGGAGTTTTAATTAACTTAGCAAAGCAGTCATGTTTATCTACAGTTGTGACTTTCTCACATGATCGTCACGATTCCACATGAATTCCCCACCTATCAATGTCACTATAGCCTGTGCTGAAGAGCTGCTAACTTCCGTACATGCAGTAAAGCACCAAACACAGGCTGTCCAATTTATCGGCGAGTGACAACAAAAGCAGCTTAGTGAGGGTGACCAGAAAATCTCACCACAGGCACTTGGGTTTTCAGCATGTCCAGGAATTTGTCTTGGGAGAAATCCTGCCAAGGATGATATAGCTAAACCGTATCTATGCCTTCATCCATCTCCCAGCTGCTTAGATTGGTAAAGGTCACCAGAAGCCTGGAGCCCATCCCAGGCAGCACAGGGCACAAGGCAGGGTACAGCCTGGACAGGATGCCAGTGCATCACAGGGCACAAGGCAGGGTACAGCCTGGACAGGATACCAGTGCATCACAGGGCACAAGGCAGGGTACAGCCTGGACAGGATGCTAGTGCATCACAGGGCACAAGGCAGGGGCACAGCCTGGACAGGATGCCAGTGCATCACAGGGCACAAGGCAGGGGTACAGCCTGGACAGGATGCCAGTGCATCACAGGGCACAAGGCAGGGGTACAGCCTGGACAGGATGCCAGTGCATCACAGGGCACAAGGCAGGGGTACACCCTGGACAGGATGCCAGTGCATCACAGGGCACAAGGCAGGGTACAGCCTGGACAGGATACCAGTGCATCACAGGGCACAAGGCAGGGTACAGCCTGGACAGGATGCCAGTGCATCACAGGGTACAAGGCAGGGGTACAGCCTGGACAGGATGCCAGTGCATCACAGGGCACAAGGCAGGGTACAGCCTGGACAGGATGCCAGTGCATCACAGGGCACAAGGCAGGGTACAGCCTGGACAGGATGCCAGTACATCACAGGGTACATACACACATTCACTCAATCATACAGTACAGGCAGACCCCAATTAGCCTAACTGCTTTTCACTGGAACGAGACCAGAGTTACCCAGAGGAAAGAGGGAGAACATGAATAAAAGGGGGGGGGGGGGGTGACAGTAGTGCTCACAGCATCACCACAATACCCAGAACTGTATCAAAAATCACCAGAATTATTATATCACTGAACACACATATTTTTCCTCCAATCTGGAAAAAAAAACATATAGTAAATGTACAGTGTTCACTTTTGTTTAGTGCAGGAACAATTAAATGGTTAATCTGCGGGTGCATGTCTGAAATATTCCAAACACACAGTGGCCTCCCCAGCACTAATGCCCCAGACGAACCACACTGGTCAGGGCGTTAAACACAAACACATCATTTCAGGGTATTTGGACCTTAATCCTTCTCTCCATGCAATGCGGATACATTTTAGCACACAGAACCTCATCTAGAGCCTGATACGACACCAGCGCTAAGAGGAATCCACCCTACACACCACAGTCAGACAGACATGTAATATAAACACTGAACATCAATCAGAACCTATATCCTTGACTGTGTTCCTGTGCCTGTGCGAACCCTGCGAAACCTTCGTCCCTCAGGATGCCTACGGTTCGGACGGATCCCCGGTGGCCGGAAAAACAATTAGCTCTCCCAGCTTACTCTTTTTTCAGTGTACGGTCAGGATGCGGCAGCTTTCTCTCGGGTCGGGGAGGGAGGGGGCCGTTCCCTGCTCACTTTGGCAACATCGCCAGCTGCTTACAGTACCTGCATGTTTGTCAGAGGAATTCTACCCATTCAGTCGGAAACACAGGAATTCACGGTAAACGATGCTATTTTTAGATATTAAAAAAGACACACAAATCTCCTAGTATAATCTGATTTATTATTGAGGTATCCGATAGGACTCAGAGAAGGATAATCGTGAAGAGGGACATCGGTGAGAGCTACTGTACCACTGAGTGCTGAATTTGGAGTCAGTGGTTAGTTATCAGCTTATTTATTATTTTTAAATCATTGTCATTCCTGGATTATGTACAATGACATGATAGGGGAACTGTGGCATAAGAGAAATTGATAACAAAATCTTTATCAACCCCAAATAAAAACCACTTACTGTAAAACTGAAGTTAGAAGAGCTATTTGTCTGCGTTGCTTTAGGTGTATTTCATAAAATAATTATTAGTGGGGTTTTAGAGACATTCATAAATTTATGCATAAAATCCTATGAAAGTGGATCACAGTCCCCACACGATAGCAAACTGGGTTCTGGATTAAGCACTTTGTTAGCAATCAATCTATAGAACGTAAAGTGTTAAACATCCTCAGACCATTAAAAATAAGCAGTGGGGATTGCAGTGCCCTCATTCATCTACACGTGAGCTCCATCTCACCCCAGGTAGAAAGCTGGTTCCCTGTGACACAAACTTAGTCATTAATTATCCAGTACATTTCCACAGCTATATAGAAATCGTAATGGTTTTGTATGTAAGCAAACAAACAAACAAAAAAAAGTGAATGAAAGATAAGGAGAAAAAGTGAGAAAGATGTGGACTATGGATCCCTATGAGGCCATTTTGTGGCTTAGAGGAAGTGGCAGAGGTTTATAATTATTCCAATTATCATGGCACACTATGAGAACTTGATTAATAACATAGACGATATTGTTGTGGCAATTAGCCATATGGTAGTGGGACTCCTCTCCGTCACGAATTTGCCATTAGCATCTACTTATGTTTGTCGGAGCCACGCATCCGTGACAAGCTGAGGTTCTGCTCACCTTGCTCTCGCCCAAGTGAGACACACTGAAGAAATGTTTATTCCTCTGAGCTCCTCGCCTCAGTTCATTTTTCATGCTGCATCCGGTCTGACTGGGGACAAATGTCATGATCGTCTGGGACGACTCATCAAACCCCGATGCTCGGAGGCCAATGTGCCGAGTAAATTACTTGCCGCGACCCGTGGTGCATTTGGCCGCTAGATTTAACATTGTAGTTACTTTCTCGCAGCAGCATGTGTCAAAATGTCTCGTCTAGAAGGCAAGATAGATGCTGAGTGACCGTAGAAAATGGAAACATAATGAGTTTAAGAACAAAAATGGATTAAAGGCTCAATAAGTATCTGATAATTCAAAAACGGAGCAAGAACCTTCACCAACGGGAGAAACCTGTAGTTCCAAACCATCCATCGATTCATCGATCCACCCATCCGCTTATCCTGGTCAGGGGCAGTATGCTGCATGTCTTTCAACTGCAGGAGAAAACCAGGGTACTTGGAGAAATCCCATGTGGCACGGGGAGAACGTGCAAACTACAGACATACACAAAGAGTGGGCGGGATTTGAACCTCCAACCCTGGAGGCGTCAGCCACCCTGCTGCTAATAATCTCTACATAATATCTCATTATTGAAGTCAAAATGATTTATTATAGTTTATCGATGATGTATTGCAGGCTGTTGCCCCACTGTTTGCTGTGGTACTTCCTCCTCTCTTTATAACCCCCAGTATCTTTAAACTGGTCAGCAGCTGGTAGAGCTGATTAGAGTCACCTTCTGGTGGTTAAGGAGACTGAAGATGCAGCAGATATTAATGGCCTGTTGAGTAAATGATGGAAACGCTGCACAGCTGAGGCCTTTATTACAAATCAGCTGGATGGAGCGTGAGCCCCATTGCTGAGACCCAGGCAGGGAGCAGCCGCAGTGACTCAGGAGAACTTACTGTTCCTGCATGTTTGTTCTGTGCTTCTTTGGCACTAATAAAGCTCTAAAGGATATATACTGCCTATGCAACAACATACATACACAGTCACACACACACAGTATATGCATGCAGTAATGTGTATGTGTTGTATAACTAGAATAAGTAGATACCTTTATGATACAGACGGACTCCCTTCTTTCTCAACTTGCTTTCCATCACACACATGATTTCATAGTGCAATTCATGCCTTATTTTTGGTGAAGTTTAGGTGCAATCTATTTTATTATAAAGTGTTGTAATTGTATATTTACATTTTTTTCTGTAGGGTACTGTGTGTATATTATTGTCCTGTGCTTAATGTCTTGCTTCTCCTCTTTAACTATTGAGTTACGCGCAAATTCACTTTCTTTTCACACACATAAAGCTGTAAAGTATAAACATTGTCTACCTATACATATATTCACCGTATTGCCAAAAGTACTGGGACACCTGCCTTTACACACACATGAACTTTAATGAAGGCTGTCCTCAAAGTTTAGGAGTGTGTGTATGGGAATTGTTTACCATTCTTCCAGGAGAGCATTTGCGAGGTCAGGCACGGCTGTCCTGGCTCGCAGGTCTCCTGTCTAATTCATCCCAAAGGTGTTCTGTCGGGTTGAGGTCAGGGTTCTGTGCAGACCAGTCAAGTTCCTCCACACCGGACTCACTCTTCCATGTCCTTATGGACCTTGTTTTGTGCACTGGTGCTCAGTCATGTTGGACCAGGAAGGGGCCCAAACTGGTCCCACAAAGTTAGGAGAATGAAATTGTCCAAAATGGCTTTGAATGCTACAGACATTGACACATGTCTGCAGAAGCAGTCTGCATGCCTAGGTGCTTCATTTTATACACCTATGAGTATGAAAGTGATTGGAACACCCGAATTCAGTGATTTGTAGGGGTCCCAACGCTTTTGGCATTATAGTGTACAGTATATACTGTATACAATATGTATGTATATATATATATATATATATATATATATACACACACACACACACACACACACACACACACGTCGGAAAACCCTAACCCTAACCCTAACCCTAACCCCCACCCTGCCCTAACCCTAACCCCCACCCTGCCCTAACCCTAACCCTAACCCCCACCCTGCCCTGACCCTAACCCTAACCCTAACCCCCACCCTGCCCTAACCCTAACCCCCACCCTGCCCTAACCCTAACCCTAACCCCCACCCTGCCCTAACCCTAACCCTAACCCTAACCCCCACCCTGCCCTAACCCTAACCCCCACCCTGCCCTAACCCTAACCCCCACCCTGCCCTAACCCTAACCCCCACCCTGCCCTAACCCTAACCCTAACCCCCACCCTGCCCTAACCATAACCATAAGTAACCAAGCAAAATACAAGAGTTTTCTCCTGGAATCCCTGAAGGACTTTTCTTAAATTCTGAACAAAGTTTGCCAACTTGCTCTTACTCTTTGATACAACTGATCCCAAACCAGCTCTGTGGGGTTTAGGTCGGGGGCTTGTGGGGGCCAAGTCATCTGTCACGGAATGCCATCTTATTGCTTGTTCACAAAATGCTTAATGTCGTTATTGAAGGATTTTCAGTAGGTGAGTCCAGACTTTTGACTGGTCCTGTATGTATAATAATCATATATGTCATTTTGTGTGCATTACCATGTCGAATTCACAAATTATGCAATGGGTAGCATGTGAAAAAAAGCCTCAAAATATTATTTACCACATGTTCAAAATTCCCAGATTATTAACAATATAACTTAAATTGCTTGGTTACACAAAGCTTTTTCGTGTCTCTATTTCTCCGGTTTCACATGCAAAAATGGTGAAGAAGGTTTCCATGAGCGAGTGAGTATCTCGATTCAAACAGAATTTCACAAACGGATAACATCCTTTTCCACTCCTGCTCCCCCAGCCCCCGTGCCCCACCTGCCGCCATCAGACGCATGTCACAAAAGACGGAAAGTTCACAGCGAGACCGTTGAAGCCCACCCTCTGAAACTCGCACTGTGATATGAGACATGGTAGGTCTGCTGTCAACGTGAACTGTGAGAACACTGTGCTGTGATGTTGGAAAAAAAACATATACGTGACAGGATGGGTTAAAATCACTCTCAGTAAGCCCCCCCCCCCCCCTTTGTGGCTTTCAGCGGGAAAAAAAAACAAGTGAAAGCCAATAATGATGGCTGAAGGGTGTTACAGGGTTTCAAATCAGAGGTGCAGATCAAAGCGATTGTGTAAACATGGTGAACGAGAAGCATTTCATAGATCTGAAGTGAGAGACTAACACTTGTCTTGTGTTTTTCCCACTCAAACCTAAACAAGACATAGACCTCGAATGCCGGTATCAGTTGAGGAACCTTTGCAATGTTAGGTTTTGATGAAAGACAAGTATTACTAAGAAAACTATTGAGCAATTTTACGTGGCTCAAGTTTTTGCCTGGCTCACACTAAAACGTAAAAAAAATCCAGAGGCTGAGAAATACCAATAAATATACATATCTAATAATTATTTGACCTTTTTTTTATTTATTTTTATTTTTTATTTTATTGTAACAACAACAACAACAAATTAACTTGTCATTTAAAGTGGTAAAGAACATCAGCAGCTACTTCACAAGTGATGGTGATGAAACATTTAATGTAAATTGACAGGAATTGTTTCCCCGACGCTTAAAATCCATTTGGATAATTCAGTTGAAGTATTAAGTTTGATGCCTGAGAAGTTTATCATTTTTGTCATCTGTATATTAATTTAATAATATAGAAATGTCCCAAATATTCCAAAAAGACATTCATTTAATATCGGTCATTATTAGCGACACAAATCCATTATTTAAGCATAAAATCCTGTCAGTACCTATATCTATAACAGGATGTTTCAGCTTTCTGTTGTCTCCTACTTAAAGTGGTACGAATGTAAAAGTCTTAGGCAGTCAAAGAAAATAGTGCTTAAATGATCATTAAGTTGGAGTAAAGGTGTGATATAATGTTTGATCAAGTGTGTCAGCTTAACTGCTTCAAAACCTCAATAGTTACCACAACCATTCCATGTTCCTGTTCCTAATTTAAGCCTTTGCTCCTAACATACCTGTTTCACACACACACACACTTGTAGGGTATACCTCGTTATGGGGCCTGCTCATTCACTTCTATGGGAAAAATGCTAACACTAACTATGACAACCTTAACCCCCACCCTGCCCTAACCATAACCATAAGTAACCAGGAAACCGGTCCCCATAAGGGAAAAAAATGGATATTTTTCACGTTATGGGGACATTGTGTCCCCATAAGGATAGGTATACCTGCTCACACACACACACACACACACACACACATTTCCTTTGACTGCCAAAGACTTTTGTCTAAGACACATATAGCTGCAAGCACCTGGAGAATAGATGCATGAATGGATGGACAAACAGGGGCCAAGCATATTCTCAAGGTTTTCAATACTCCAATACGTGAAGAAGTCCTCTACTAGGACTCTTATGTCAGTGTTACTTACACATAAAGTCAGTACATAAAATTATTTGGTATTTGGCATGTATGACAGGATTAGGCAAGGCACATTAATGCAGATTAGAACTTTCGGTATCTCACCATCTTTTTTCTTACTGTTTTGTCTGTTTTGTGTGTCTTTAATACTGGTGTCGATGTTCCTGTCGCACTTATGTTCTCAGAGCCTAATCACAACTCAGAATTCTTTTGTTCTGGAGGAATTTGTTCCACTGGTTTTGAAAGCAAGGAAATATTTTTTTTAAAACATCAGCCTGTTAAATCAGTCCATCATCGCTGCCTCACAAAACAGATAAAAAGAGTTTATAATGGAAAGCTGTTTATAAACATCTTCAGTGCAGCTGTCTCCGGATCTAAACTTACAGTTGCACGAAAATCTTATCTTTTAACAGAAAGACTTATTCGCATTTATTCCCTGCCATCAGCTAATCAGTATGAAGCTGTAATCCCAAAAAAGTCTTATACCAGAATGATCTGAAATGTATTATTTAGTTACATTTAATCCATGGACGTTTTAATGTGTAAATGTGTCAATATGCTATGAAGACTGTAGCTCACCTTCCATTTACCTTCTGTTTAATGCAATGTCTCGTGGCCTAAAGGTTAATCATTGCAACACTACGAATAGCCAAATTCTGCTAAATGTCAATTCTGCCTTTTCTGTAAGCACTTTCTGGAAGGTAGGGAAGAGTAGATAACATGCTTAGTTATATACAGCATCCCAAGGGAAAAGTCTGTTTAGTAAAGAATTGGAAAAGACTTGATACGTCACAAACCAATGAAAGGAATTTAATGGGAATTAATAAGGGCTTTTATCAATGCATACGCAAGAGGTATAAATGTGAGGAAATGCCAGGATTAAAAAGGTCTCCTTCTAGATGGCAAATGAGAGCAGATAATGAGAATATCTGTATCAATAGCACATCAATGACATACCAATGAGACATTGTTATTAGTATTATCATTCTTAAATAGAGACTCTTTAACACAACCTGCATGAACATATGGATGGTCTAACAAGCAAACAATAATGTCACGTGGTTCCTGTTGGGGTTGGATCCTTCAACCTCTTGCAGAAAAGGCCCAGTTCCTAAATTCCTTAACAATTAGTGCTGTTTGCTACTCTGTACAGTATAAGTTGTACTGATATATTTAGTAACTCGGCCCTCAAGGGGAATGGAGGCATTGAAGCAGCATCTCTGCATGGCTTTTGGCAAAATTCCACATGCAAAAGAAGCACCGTGTATCACCCACGTGTAAAGGAGGATGATGGCTGAAATCACGGAGGCCCAATTGGGCTTATTTTTTTTAGAGATGCATGCCATCCTGCAAGCTCACCATACATCAGACAGAAGCAATCCTTAGTATTTTACCCCGAACACGGTTCCAGGCGCAGTTTACTGGCAAAAAAACAATTTGCAGAGACACGCAAAGTGTGACAGTGACACAGTTCAAGTGGCTGATTGCCCATGTCAAGCACAAGGACAACAGAGATCACAGGCATTACTGTTAAATAAACACATCGGTTTAGGAGAAGTGAAGGCGTTCGCACAGGAAATGTAATTACAGAGATGACAATGCTTAGAAATATCACAGCGGGTCAGGAATGTTTCAAGAACAGGATGTCACAATAGCATCAATGTCAACCTTAATCCCTACTTCCTCCTGTAAGGCAGAGCGAGGCACACCTAACACATTTTGGTTTTGACGAAATAATTTTTTAAATATTAAATATTTTTAAACAAGCAACATATACATCTCTGCTACAAACACTTGAAATTTGTTTCTAGAACCTACCATTCTTGTACAATTGCACCGAAAGTGGCGGAACTAAACTGTTGCAACTTATCGTAACACATGCTAGGAGAGTCTGCTTGAATGCATTTAATTCAATGCAATTCTATCTATATATTATAAGTGGATATTTTTTGGCTGTTTATGGAAATGTCTAAATACATTTATGAACCACACAACATTGTTTGGGAGTAGAATATGAAGGGGAAAAAAAAACCTAAAACCTCAAAAAGTGTAAAAGGTAAAGTGTACCTTGACACTTTGGAAATGTTGTTCTTGAAACCTTCATGCCAATAAAGCCCTTTGAATTGAAAATAATGGTTTTTATTTCATTATCATTGTACACTGCGCGTGGCCCAGCTGCATCCCCGGCCTGGCACTTCCTGCTTTGATAGAACATGAACCACTCGATACCTGCTCCTGATACGGGTACCTGCACCGCTGTTGGGTACTCTGCTCCGGTGCTTTCCGTGTCTAACATTTGGATAATCATACAAATACACCTCACTCTTTGCTCTTTGCCAGGAACGTATCCTGAATGTAATAGCTTATCTCACCTGGATCTCGGCCTGCTGCTCTCCTCGCGAACACAACACTCGATGCATATTTTTAATTGGTTACACCCAGTATACTTAAAAACAGGAAACTGAGGTGTATAATTCCTTTTCTGCCGGATAATCTTACCTTTGGAAAACTAAACGGACTGTGAATGGAAACCAGGGAGGAGGAGACTGCGATTCCATCCGTGCGGAATTTCCCTCTGAAAAAGCCTATTTTGCAGAGAAGCGAGAGATTTACCGCGTTTAGTGTGATAATACACAGATTGTTTGGTTTGGACGGCTTCCATATTTGTGGCTGATTTTGAGAGAATAATTGGGATATTTGTACATGATTTAACATGATCTCATAGACAAGGCAAGTACCAGGTCTACCTCCCTTAACTGTTATTATTGGTCAAGTGAGACAGAGTCATTCGATCCAAAAAATAAAAATAAGATGGTTTACCGAATCTGATGCTGGGTGTGCATGAAAAGTTGGTGTGTGTGTGCTGTGTTTGTCGCTGGTAATTAAAAACAGCATGTTAAAAACTCAATGATTAGAACAGCAGAGCGAAGGGGCCTCCTAGGGGAGCCCATGGGGGTTCGGGGCACATGGGCGACTCAGTTTTCTGGTTTTCTGGTGACCTTGAGCAGCACCTCAGAACCCATGCGATCCAAGCCCGCAGAGACATGGACGTACATGGATACAGATCAGTTTAATTACTGCTCGATTCACACGCCATCTGCGAAGGGAGCCACTTCTCCTCACGTCGGAAGAACTTTTCATTTCCCGCACTTCTCAAACTGAATAAATAAACAAACAACAAAAAAACTAAACTTGCGATAAAACGCCTGAGAGCCGTCGCATGTACACCTGCGCCTGACACGGCTACACATCGTCATCTTCCTCTTGCCTGTATGCGTTTTAAAGATGGACCGTTACGAAGGCCAGGCTATGTCTAAACTTCAGATTTAGAGATAGATGGATGGACAGATGGATGGAAGGAGTCCATGGGCCCCTGAGTGACAGGGGCCCTTAAAAATTTAGCACATGGTTAGATTGGTCTGGGTTGGGGGCCCAATTTGGTGTGCTGTCATGGGCCACACAATCGCTAGTGGTGACCCTGGATGGATGGATGGATGGATGGATGGATGTTTCTAAACAGGTCTGGTCGATTCAGACAGTTGGGCATCCCCCCTGCCACAGGGCGACTCATTGTAAATTGTAAAAGCCAAAGGTAGGACCAGCCTAATCAGTATATTGAGCTTTTTGACATCACCTGTGCTGATGCCACAACCTCATCACACCACATAAAACACAACGGCAGTGATAAAATACTGATGTCATTTTAACATCCTACAACAATGAATCAAAATACACTAGTGTGTTTGATTTGTCTGTTTGTACATAGTATATAAACACATTTTTACATGACGGGATTTTGTATGACTTTGCAATGTGTAACATACATAGTAAACCGTGCTAAATATAAGTAGAATTGCATATAAATATATAGTAATAATTTAAATATATAACAACCCTGGAGGCAAATATTTTGCTGAAATGCCAAACAATCTGCAGCAAACAAAAATGTGCCGTTTTTGCCTAGTTTTGGCTTGAGCTGATAAGTTGTTCCTTCTGAGGTCTGCTGCTCGCCGAGTCGCACACAGTGCTGCAGGATCTCGCAGCCTCATACCTTCCAGTGTAAAAGCAGAAAGGCGCTGCTCTGCACTCATCCATTAACCCCAGGCTGCCGGACCCCAGCCAGGTAATTACATTTAAAAATATTTTGTCCAATTCTTTACTGGTGGTAGTGTGGGGGGGGGGGGGGGGGGGGGGGGGGGCAAAGACGACAGCGAAGGAGCTGCTTTAAATTCCTCACTTTCTCAGAAATGGCTGCTATGTTAGCGGACAGCATAAGGTGGCTGATGCAGGCTGCTCAGCTGTGCTGTATTCAAATGGCTCTCGCACTCAAATTCCCATGGAAGGAAGTTAGGGATGTTTGCAGAAAGGAAATCCCTTATTCCACACTCGCTGACTTGCGTTCTTGCCGCTGAGAAATACTGAACGTGATAGCTAGCGGCATCGCACAAATTACTTTTAATATGAAGAAAATGTAGACAGGTAGGTTCTAGTACTTTATTCAAGTATGTAACTGCCATCTTTTGTACAAATTTGTGTCCTTGTCTAAGCCTCAGGCTTATTCCAACCCTGGGATTGATGGATGGATGGTTTGATGAATGGTTGAACGGATGGACGGCTGAATAGGTAGTGAGCTGTGGTGGCTTAATGGTTTGGAAAGTGCACTTGTAATTGAAAGAGTTCTGGTTTGAATCCCTGACTAGCGAGGCTCCTCCAAGATACCCTGAGCACGGTACCGCCCCTAAGCCCTGCTCCCCAGGTGCTGAATTAGCTGCCCCCCGCTGTGTCACACTGTCACATATGGGTTAAAGGCAGAGGACACTTTCTGCTGTTGTGCATCAACAATAACCACCGATCACCAAATTCTAATATATGGATGGATCAGTGGATGTCCTTCTCTAGTGAACTATGCAATGCTCCATTCCAAGGAAGACTACACAAATGGCAGGTTTGCACATATCATCCAGGCACAGTCCTACTGAAACTGCAGAGATTAGTGTGACTCTTCTCAGTGCACCTTCCCTTACGTTTCCCGCCTTATAGTTTTTCAAACAAAGCTGAAGGATGGACTGTCATATTACATCCAGCAATTCAGTGTCAGCAGTTATCAACAGGAAAAAAACAACATTCACCAGTCGGAATGAATGCATTACTGTGGTTAATTGTGATTTTTAAATGTAATAATTTACCTTAAATGTCACAACACGGTTTCTAAGAGGGTCTGCTATTTGCAATTTAGTAATAAATTTAAATAATACATGTATATATATATCAAAGACAAAACGCTTAATAACATACACATATAAATATAACAGTAAATACAGAAGAGTTCACACTGATGCTAATATGCTGCTTAGTCAACAGTTGGTTTTGAACAGGGATTATAGTCAACAGTGACCTTAAGGAGACTCAAGATTTTCCATGACAACTATCGATTGTGAGCCTTCAAAGCGAGAGAGCTTCATTCCTGCATTGTTATCTTGCGTGTGTCGGTGTGTTAAGGGGCTGCGTTCGAGCAGCTGGTCGCCTCTCTGATGTTCTGACGTTCTCAGGTATAAATTTCGCCATAATGACAATATGAGGTCAGATAAGATATCAAATGTTCAAAGAAAGCGGGTTACGCACTGAGCCTGACATTCAGCGGTCAGCGTCACCCTCGTGTCACTTCTGAGAGGACATTGCAAACTTCGCTGCACTTTCTGCCGGCTGCGGTCTCGTCTCACAAATACAAAAGGGTCTGTCCTTTCTGTGACTCACCACTCATTCAGGAAGCCTTACTTTATCAACACACCAAAAAGAGATGTACAGCTCCTTTCAGCTAATTATTAGCTGTCAGTGATCTAAGGGTCATGAGAATTATTTAATCATCACCAACCATAAATACCAGTTAATTTCTTGTCGGTGAAAGCTCTATTTACAGAACCAGAGCCCTAGTACAGCGTAATATTTTGGTGATTTCAACATAGATGTCACCTTCTCTGTTAACGAGTTTTAAATTGTGAATTTCAGAAGCTCAGCTGTGCTTTTAGGTAATGTCTTAGACAGTGGGGAGAACAGACCCTTTTACTCAAAGGATGCAAGTTTAAAAAAAGAAAATTTAATAGAAAGTACACAGCATATAATTAAAGTACAGCAACGCAAACACCAGGTACATTTTAAAAAGAAAAACCAGGATAATGATATTAAATAGTGCATTGAATAGCTTTTATGTAAAAGCACAAAAGATGGGCCTGCTTCCTGTTTACGCACCGTGTTCCGTTTAAACTGTACGACTGCAGCTGTGAACTTCATTTCCCGGCCAACCAGAGGCTGCACTGCAGGTGTGGATGCTATTTCAGCAACATGTGACCGAGAATATTGGCCTTACTTTTATCTCAGAGGATGACATTTGTGTTAGTTTTGTAGTGACGGAACCGCACGAGGCACACTAATCTATATTGTACTACAGATTACGATCACTTCAGATACCGAAGTCTGCCTGCATGCCAGTGTGCTCAATACTGTGCTGATATGCTTCTGTGGTTTGTACGTAGGGATTTGGCAGTTATTTTAAATGTAGCCCCCGTCGTTCACCTCATAAAAGAGTAATACATAAAAAGATAACGATAAGAAATTTAAGTGAACGTCTTTGGGGCTGAAAACTGCAGAAAAAAAAATAGCAAGTTCCACAGTAAACAGAATTTTAACTACTAAGGATCTGGGTTGAAGCACACCAGTTGATTCCATTGTGATTAATGTTATGATCTGGGTTAAGTCATTTAAATAAATAAATAAATAAATAAATAATCTCTGCAACGCCACTGCATTTGATTCCTTAAATTTTTAAGTCACTCTTTTTAAACATGTACAATTGTACATTGGTCATCTCAGGGCTTGGCTTGTAAAGCTCTTCCTCTTGGACGCTGCGTGAGATCTGCTGGGAGAGACTGTTTGATAAAAAAAGAGGGTTTTAACACACACATAAACACACAAACACACACATAAACACACAAACACACACATAAACACACACAAACACACACATAAACACACAAACACACACATAAACACACAAACACACAAACACACACATAAACACACACACAAACACACACATAAACACACACAAACACACACATAAACACACAAACACACAAACACACACATAAACACACACACAAACACACACATAAACACACATAAACACACAAACACACACATAAACACACAAACACACACACAAACACACACATAAACACACACATAAACACACAAACACACACATAAACACACAAACACACAAACACACACATAAACACACACACAAACACACACATAAACACACACAAACACACACATAAACACACACATAAACACACACACAAACACACACACAAACACACACACAAACACACACATAAACACACAAACACACACAAACACACACATAAACACACACACAAACACACACATAAACACACACAAACACACACATAAACACACACATAAACACACAAGCACACACACAAACACACACATAAACACACACACAAACACACAAACACACACATAAACACACACATAAACACACAAACACACACATAAACACACACATAAACACACAAACACACACACAAACACACACATAAACGCACAAACACACACACAAACACACACATAAATACACACACAAACACACACACACATCACCTATACAAGCCAGGGTGCTTCTGTCTAAAGTTTGACTAAAGGCAGGTATATAGTGCCTTTTAAATGACCACTCCAGCTAGTGTAGAATACCTTCTTTTTTATGTTAAAAAGGCACAAAAAAGGAAAACATACCGACAGTAGGGATGAGAGAAAATGTTTAAATCCGACAGAACTGAATAAACAGTTAAACACTGAGACTGAGGGCTTCTTACTTATGGGAAAACAAAGATTTGAACTGAGAGCTTTACTGCTGTACTATTTCTTCGAATTTCGTATAAAAATATGCGCACCTACTACTTAAAGATATGCATAAGTCACAGATATCGGCTCACATATACAGGACAGGGTTGCTGTGTGCGATCCAGCCAAGGACATTTAATGGTTCGAAATGGTATAGAAACTTATAGAAATGCGATTAAAATATAAGATATAACAAAATATTGTGAAACATGGCTTAATGATTAAGCTATGACTGGGTAAAATAATCGCTGAAAGGATTCTCAGGGAGAAAAGAATTCATAAAAAATTAATCAGGTCCAAAAGTTGCAGAATTGGAAATTTTAAAGTAAAAGGAAAGTAATTTGAATTTTAAATTCTGCATTCCTTTATAGAATGACTGATGTCACTAATCGTTTTGCATTAAATAAATACATTTTATATAGCTAAACAGATATTTTTTAAAAAGGCAAGTTATTCAGGCTTGTAATCTAGGCAGTTGTACTAGGCAGTTGTGAATTATTCCCATGACTTATGTCTTCAAATTTAAAAAATCAGCTTTATATGAATTAAATATAATTTTATATAAATGGAATTTTTCAATAGCTAGTTCTTCTTAGACTGTTATGAACCTCACATCTTATATATAAAACCCGCTTGTCATTTTCTCCCTGTATTTCAGTAGCTTCAGTGTAACATTAGGGGGCGCTGTTTGTGTTCATAACATCTGTGTGTCATGCTGCAGGAAAACTGTCATCGTCTGCAAAAGTTTAACTGAGCTGTTCTAGGGAACTTTAAAGAGTCGGATCCCCATTGCAAAAAACAAATGGATGAAGAGCAAAGCTTGTTGTTCAGAGGCAGTATTATATATGGGAGTGAGGGGATCAAATGAGTTTATATAAATTTTTGCTTAAACGCAGGATGACTATTTTAAACAGAAGTTGTTGCGCTGATCCCATGTGAATGTCTCCACTTTCAGATGGTTTGCAATATTTTTCTGCTATTATGAGTTATTGTGGTGTAGAGCGTAATTAAAAAAAAAAAGCGATTTACATGGCAGAACAACGTATAGGTCATAGATTAACGTTTGCATTTAAAATTCCATCCATTCGTTCATTTTCACATTGATTGTCCCAGTTAGGATGTTATTTTTTGAAGGGAATCATTTCCACATACGGAGTCTTCACACATTTTTCAGATTTACAGATTTTATTGCTACCTATTTCCTGTTTAATTAAGCATTTCGGCGGAGAATCTTTAACTGCATCTTAATAATCTCAAGAAAACAAGCTTCTTCCTAATTGTAATCTGCACAAAAACAGTAACTTGCACCAACTAATTCAAATTATGGCTTATGAATAATTGAAAAGAACATATTTCCCCCTGTTTATTTATACATACATATAAAATATCATTTATTCTAATAGGGTCTATAAATCAAAGTATTTTCTCAACAAAAAAAAAACTAAAAAAAAGCCTGATAAGTGAGGTTACTGTGCAATGGGACCAGCTGGTGGCAATAATTTAATGAAGTTTTACGGGGGCTATAAAGACAGAAAACAGATGTGGCATTAAGGATTATAAAGTTGGTAAAACTTTTAACAAGTGAGATATATCTCAGCACTACAACAGCAGGACCCAGAATAAAAGGAATTTACACATCCTTCAATTCCAAAGCTATCAATCACATGCGTGTTATTCCTCTGGGAGCGTCTTTACATGCATATTTATCAGCTCGACATGCTAATTCCTGCTGCTTTACGCCCGCCAGGCACGTTGCGAGGCGTGTTTATGACTTATAATTGTTGATATCCTTTGATATATCTCCCTCAACTAAGACATCATTTGGTTTTGTGGCCCAAAGTCAATGAGGCATGATGACCCGAGCTTTCAATTCAGATTTACAATTCAATATCGGTTATAAGCTATTCATTACCAACAATGTTGTGGAGAAGGCCTTTATTGTTACTCAGTGAGTATGTTTTTACCAGGATATTCCACCATTTTTAGAAGAAAAAAACTGATTTTGTAAAACTTTTAGGACACGGACTGGATTTTGTGTGTTTTACTGGCCTTCACGAGCTTAACCGATTGCATAAACGTTTATTTGGAGCAAGTTAAATAAAAGTTTCTCACTGTCGGGCTACTTATGGTTTGACAAAATGCAGGCAGTCACGCCTACTCTAACGAGCACAGGAAGATAGCCGAGGAGATCCAATTTAATTATTTGGGTAAATCTGAGGAAAACTTCTGCATCGGGGAGAAGGTTCCTCTCATGCTTGACAGGATAAGATGTACCAACGCCTTCCTCAAGTATCACACTGTAAACCGATGATCCCTGTGATCTCTCAGCTTAGGTCTAGGGGGAAGGTCGGGGTGGTGGTGATGCTGGTGAGGAGGCTGCAGAGCAGAACTCCTGCCCACATTGAACACAGCTGGGTCCTTCAACCACTCTGTTGAAAAATCTCTGCCTCAACGCTGGTGTCAACTGAGATGTTGCGGCACCCATTCCGTGTTTGGAAGAACCGCATGAAAAATCCGAAAATTCACAAAACTATATTCGTAAAATCTTTATGTTTAGTAGTATATTTCGGAAAATAGTCTTCAGCATATCCTGCACAGCAGAGAAATGTAGTGCCTTTTTAAGTCTTCTGAATTTTTCAGTATGTGCTACCATTTCCTTTGAACAATGCTACAAGTTTCTCAAAACATGCTGCAAGCATAGATAGAATCCTAAGATTTCATAATGAAAAGTAGGAATAATAATTAGAAAAATTCACTTTTAAAAAAGGGAAGGTCTCCTTGGGTCTTTATGAAGTAAATTTGACAATTTATATTCATAAGAAGCAAAATATGCTTCCATACTGGGAAAAAAATGTAATTAATATTTATCACAAATTTGTTACATTCTGCATAAATAGGATGTAAACACATTTTTCTCCCAATATTCTGCTAAAGTTAAAGATTCTAAAGCACCATTTAAGAGTAAGAAGTGTGTCTATCAACTTCACATCATTCTTAAATGGTGTCGCCACATGTGATTTTATATAACCGTGAAACGAATCGCCTGCCATGACCCTGCTAAAGAAACATCCGAGGCAGTTAGACAAAAATCAACAATAACACAGGTGTGTGAAAAATGGATATCTGGCAAAGAAGATGAATTATTAATGATGGATTAAAGTATTATAACTGAAAATCAATAAACATACCTGGCTTAATTAAAATGCAAAATGCTTTGGTTTTCCATAATCCGGCACTGTATAATTATGCCATTCTATTCTGGAACACATTAACTTCCGCTTTTTGGAAAGACACAGCACCTGTTAACTTGTTTTGTGTGTTCGTGTTTTTTTCTTGTTTATTTGTTCCATATTAAATAGGGAGACGCTGGATGTCTTCCTGCCATTCTCGCATAGAGCTGCATTTGTTCGCTGGCGGTTGGGCGCCCGCCTTACATTCCTTTTCCTTGCACATGGGCTCACAGCTTCTGCCGAGGTCAGCAGGAGCATCGTGTCACCATGAGTCACCATGCGCTTGCTCAGTAGTGCCTCAGTCACAAGCTGAGTCCCACATTTCAGGGTGATCTGCAGTCTCTGCTCGCTCTGTCTGACCACAAAGTTACAACATCCTAATCAGATGAAGTTCCCAGTAAGTTTTCAGTTTGTCCAACAAGCATCTAAACAATGCAAATGAAAGATAACTCTTTAAAGTGTTATAGTAACCAAGGCCATCCCTAGGGCTGTTCTCTAGCCCCTTTAAATAAAAGTGCACTGCTTAGTGCAAATAGTGAGTTCTTGTTCATTTTCATATAAATCAGATTCCCCACCCCTACTAAACATTTAGCCCCCCATTCATTATATCCTGTACCACTTTCGATAATAACAGGACACCTCGACTACCTAAAGTCATCTACAATAATGTCTGTGTCTATCTATAAATCAAAAGCAACATTTACACATTTTCTTAAAGACATATTAATTGCTAAAGATATTATGTTAAAGCGGCGTTTGTCTTTTGAGTTATGCGCATGGTATCTGTGCTGACATGTAGACGTCACCTCGGCAAGAGCATCTAGTTCACAGGAAGACTTGTAAATGCATGCATGCATAGCAAACCTGCAGTACCTGCCTGAAAATAAATGCGAAGTGATTCAGAGAAAACTAATCATGAACACAAGCATTATTAGCTGCATTGGGGCAAACACGTAAAATATGCAATTATATAATAATTGAATTGGCACTGTACCATAATTTAAAAATCACAAGACAACATATTTAATAAAAAAAATGGACGTGATATGTCATTTTCTGTTACTGTAAGGTGTTAAAAATCCAACAAAGATGGGCGTGAAAAAATTATGTTTATGGCCGTGTTCCTGCAGACAGAATGCAATACAAATAAGTTCACGTCAACACCGAAAACCCCTCTTTGTATCCTCTTTTAGAGTATGCAAATAAATACATTTTAAAATGTATTAAAATACTTTAAATAAAGGCAATAAATATATATCATTAAATGACCTGCAGGCTGAGACTTTCCTCCGCAAACTATAATCAAGCTGCAAATTACGGTGTCTATTTTCCTACTTGTTTCAGGGTTAAAACAGGTCCACCCTGGAAGTCTAGCAATCGGGCAGGTTTTGGGAGAATTGATCTTACCAAATCCAGACCAGAGCTGTGCCTTACTGTACAATACTGCTTGACACATTTGCTCTCTCTGTGATTTTTCAAAACCATTATTTCACAAGTTACAAATTACAGGAGTGACGGCAAGCGAGTATCTCACTGGCCATGCGGCCTGAAATGAGGCCAAATCTTATGCTGCTAATTTTACTAATTGCCTTAGTGCAGCCAACACTTCCCATTGGTCCGTGGCTCGCAATGTCACAGGAAGTTAATGAGAGCTAAATAATGCATGTGGACCTACCTAATTGCTCCATACCTCATTGTGGTTTCCAATGCTGTAATCAGAGTTTGGATGCCAAAGGGATGCCAGTACTGTACACCTTTTTGAGAAAATTATCAGGATTTGCCGGTTCTTTCAAAAAAATAAAAATAAAAAGACGCAAAATAACAGGAACCCAAACTATGCCGTATTTTTATGCAATGCTTGACTTTGTGTCATTCATAGATTTGTATTTTCATTTTATAAATTCATTCATTCGGGATGAGTAAGTACCATATTTTCTAAATGCAGAAGTAGGACAGGAAAAGGAGAAGTTAAACACTCAAAGCTGGGTGTAGGTGTGAATGTGTAAAGCCTCTTGTTCGCTCATGATGTGTCATGTACTCTAATTTAGCAGCAAATTCAATTGTCCAAGCAGGATAATACTTAATGGTGGTTTTTGTTATTGATAGTGTAATGAGATTTCACACAGAGATTTATTTCAATAAAACGCTCCCTTATTAAGAAGAGTTCCCTGATTTATTTTTAGTTAATCAGGTCTGATACATTTTCTGTTCTTCTTGTCTTACAGTATTGTGCTATGATTTATCTGACAAATGTAACATGCACAGTAGCATGCGACAGCACGTAGCATCAGAACTGAACATTGTTCCGCCATGACTTTAAGCTAACATTGCTCCACAGTTACTAAATGCGAGTGAGTCGGAAAACTTTTGCAGTGTTACAATCTCACAAAGAGATCTCAGGCACACGAGAAATTTCCTGAAGACAATCGTTTACAGGACAAATATAGACTATTTAGAGCAATAAAAAAAATAGCATTAACGAGGCATATAAATAGATTAGCGAACATGTCTGTGAAGGCGCCTCGATGTGTATCATTGATAAATGGATTTCTGATTCTTCATCTCCATAAAATGAAAGGTAAAACGACAATGAACCAGGCAGATTACGACACGTATCTGCTGGTCGATCAACCCAAAATTGTAGCTCGTGAGGGGGTGACTGCTGTTCATCTCTTAACACAGGGGGCAAGGCAGGGTCTGCAGCAAGCAGAGCTGACACAGCCGTACTGCTGCCTGAGGCTGGAACATCGCTAATCATATCTCCTTGTAAAGTAATAACCCACCATAACGCTGTACTCTGTGCTGCTACAGTAACAATCTGGATCAACAGAAATGTGGATGCTTTTATAACACACTGTCCTTGAACAATATGGAGTCAGCTGTCCGTATAAGGCACCATTATTCAAAGGAAAACATTCCAGTAGGGAGAACAAATTAATAACCTTGAAAAGTTTATATGTTCTGTATGAGAAAGCTGAACCTTCATGCAATCTCGCTTTAATTATGTCCAGGGTTGGTGTTACAGCTGAGTTTATCATTGGTGTGGGGATTAGGTGGAAACATTGTAGAACTAATGTTTTTCTAAAAATGTAATAATACGCAAAATGTAATAAATTTTCCACTTAACTTGGTCAAAAATGTAATAAAACTGTGTAATGTAATAGCTTGCATAATCATGTAATGAGATGTCTTGGCTGGTGCTGTAATATTTCCATTGATAATGTAATACATTATTACATTATCGAGAATGTATTACATTTACAAGTTGATTATTTTTCTTCGAAATGGATCATGTGATAATTTTGTAAGATAATGTAAACTTTTATTATATACAGTGACTGACATAACTGGTACACAAGTACGCATTCACAGTTTAAAGGTTAAAATGTGCTGTAATTTCTTGTCATAATAATGACAGAAATGCATGTAAAATGAGTGCGCATTTGCGTTGTTATGACATGAAATTACCACACGTTTTAGCCTTTTCAGTGCGTACTTGCATACTAGTTATTTCAACCCCTGATTACAGAAGCTCCACCGTTGCTCAGTGGCAGATGAAAAGTGACCTGAAGTCAAGAAAGATCAATGAAACTGGCAGATCTGACAGTGTTTGCATGTGGGTTTTAAAGTCAGTTCTGTTTTGCCATCTTGTTCACGTTTTCCTGCATTAAAATACTGAAACAAAAATTCATTTAACTCAAGGTCACACCTGTTCAATTAACATCACATTTCAGTATTGCAGTGCAGTTTGCAGTGCAGTTTGTATTTTAAGCCCTGCATCCCGGCTTTGCATAGTTGCTCTTCCAGTGACGTAAAGTAACAGACAACAAATGTTCTGTTAGAAAAGAACAGAATAGATAATCTTTACTGCTGTTGTAGATCCTCGAATAATCATGGAGAGAGGCGTTGCTAGACATACTGGAGAGTAACAAAATGTGACCTTGGGCTCCCCCATTATGTCATTTGGAATTTTCAAGGGCCCCTGTGAAGTACTGGGCCCCCTGAATCTGCCAAGGTATCCATGCCCCTACTGTGGCCCCTGTGAAGTACTGGGCCCCCTGAATCTGCCAAGGTATCCATGCCCCTACTGTGGCCCCTGTGAAGTACTGGGCCCCCTGAATCTGCCAAGGTATCCATGCCCCTACTGTGGCCCCTGTGACGTGCTGGGCCCCCTGAATCTGCCAAGGTATCCATGTCCCTACTGTGGCCCCTGTGACGTGCTGGGCCCCATGAATCTGCCAAGGTATCCATGCCCCTACTGTGGCCCCTGTGAAGCGCTGGGCCCCCTGAATCTGCCAGGGTATCCATGCCCCTACTGTGGCCCCTGTGAAGCGCTGGGCCCCCTGAATCTGCCAAGATATCCATGCCCCTACTGTGGCCCCTGTGACGCGCTGGGCCCCCTGAATCTGCCAAGGTATCCATGCCCCTACTGTGGCCCCTGTGACACGCTGGGCCCCCAGAATCTGCCAGGGTATCCATGCCCCTACTGTGGCCCCTGTGAAGTTCACGTCCCAGGTCTGGCAACCTTTCTGTTCACAGCTGGGGGTGTCAACTTACTATATGTAAGCTAGGTTACTACCTAAAATCCAGTGGACAAACTGAACATCTCAACCAGGTGAATGGCCGGCATCTCCATCACTACTGTGTGACCAACCAATCTGAGTCGAGCCGGTCAGTCGGGTCAGGGAGACTGAACATATGCAGTTTCAGTGATTCATCTGGATTCAGAAGAGTTTTGCTGATTTGCAATTGTCACTGTGGTCAACTACAGTACCTGCCAGACTGGGTGAGATACAGTTCTTGTAGGAGAATCAGACTCCCTGCTTATTGCAGATTTTTATCGAAGTCCCCTGAGACCTGGCCGTCCATCCCAGAAAAAGACGACGGCATCAAGAATTGCTTGTGGATGGGAATTCCTGTCATCATCACAGCTCGAGGCCATATCCGGGATTCTGAACCGCCCACTCGGGACCAGCCACTCTTCCCTGATTGTCCTCAATAGCATTTTCATCACCTGTGTAACATTTCCTGTTGAATTTGAATTCTTTCCAAGGGTCTGAGCTTTCAAAAATGTGTGTTCGACCGGGGACAAAAGACCCCATTATGCTTATAATGCCCAAGGAAAACCCATGCTAGTATGTTTGTGAGAACGCATTTGTTTATAATTCAAGTTTGCTTATCCGCGTACAAGCAATCGATTAGAAATCTGTTTGTGATTGGCTAGAATCTCGTCACTAGCTGTTCGGCTGTTTTAAGGGTTTTATTTCAGGAAGGTCTGATCGCTAGTGCTACTTTTAAACAGACGGCAGAGGCTACTATTGATTTTATTTTCAGTCAAATTCTGCTAACGTAGCTAATTAGCTAGGTTACTGATTGTAGGCTATTACTACTATTACTAGGCTGCTGGAACATTGCTGCTGTGTGCCTGAGATACGCGTTACGTAAACTTGTGAAGCTGTAGTCTAATATTAGCTTTACTTTGCTATAATAATATCCATGTTTCACCAGCACAGCTCCCCACCTCAGAAGCCTTTAAATCAATCTACTATACAAAAAAAAAATACAAATTTAATTGAACAAAGCCTAACCAAGCTGGATGGATTTTGAGAATATGCCTATTATGAAACTGAACGTCAAGTTCAAAATGCAGACTTATTATTGTTGACCCGTGCAGTAAATATACAATAATATAAATTTGACAATCTGTGAGATTTTGTTGCATGTTAAAGTAAAACTAATTTTCAATTGATTTCTATGTTGGTGCCCATTTTTGTAATGAAGTTATATTCCTTTATTTGCTGCTAGGATAATGCTACCATTGCCATTGTACCATTGCCTCAAGCAATTAACTTCCTGCAATGTTGTGAGAATGGGCAAGATACATTTTGGCCAACGACTTATTAATCTGACAGGAAGACATTTTCTGAATATATTTGTATTATTAAGTGCTTGTTTGGGTTTTCATTTGTTATACTATTAAAATTCAAAATGCATAAAAAGAAAACTAAGAAAAGGGCCCTTATGCTGCAATAGCATGTAGTTGTAAAAACTAAACAGCTAATTCAAAATGTAGGCTGAATGTTTTCAGTCCTTGGAGTAAAGTTGCTGAAAGCCCACATTAATGTAAATGTGAGAACGTAACAGATTTTCTTTTTGCACCATTATCAATCGTAGGTTTGCGTTTTAAGATGCTGTGTGCTCTGCGGGTTACGACTCTGTGATCGTGATAAGAAGGTTGCCAAATTCAAATTAAATAGGCAAAAGAGTGATTTCACCCTGAGCCCCAAATCCCTCCAGAGATAGTGTTTAGCCTTGATGTTTCAAATGTCTGTCAATTGTACTAGTTTTGTAAATGTCAAAAATGCTATTTTTAAACAAGGAACTCCTTTACTTTTGGTTTTTGGAAGTAACTGTACTTTTGCTCGGGTAGGATTCTTCAGTGCGACATGGTGGGGCGGGCATGTCGCACTGAGAGACGATGGACACAGTGCCTCAGAAACAGCGGGGGTTTATTAACAAAAACAGAAGACAAAGGGGAAAATCACAAAATAAAGGGACCAAGAGGGTCAAAACCATACTGATGAAACTGAGGTTATGTTAGGGAGCAATACCAGGAACACAGGAAAACACAGGAGCTATTCCATGCTACAAAAGGGAATACTAACTGAAATGCTTAGTAGGGAATACTGATAACCGGGAAACAGCAGAACAACACAGGATAACAGGCAGGGATACAGGGATAAACAAGGAAGAGAACAAGATCAGGCAGTTAAATACATGCAGACAACAAGGATAACAAGGGGCAGGTGTGGAACGTAACCAAATGAAGGACAAGCACAGGACAACAAGAAACAGGTAGAACGAGTTACAAGTAATAAGCACAACAAACTAGGAAACACTGACAAACACTAAGGGCTACAGGTAACTAAATTTGGAGAGACTAAGAACCTAAGAGAGCATAATTGAACAAGGCATGAGCAGGATAGACTGCAAACAGGGACACAAAACAGACAAAGATAAAGAATAACAAAGGATAAAATAAAATCCAGTGGAGGGGTGACAGTATTCAAGCCACTTACTCAATCTATCGGGCTACAGGACAGCCCTGGCCGCAGGGCAACATGCTACAGTGGGAACTTAGGGCTACAAGATAACAGGATGGCCAGTGACAGCAGCTGGCCAGATAGGAACTAAATAAATGAGCACCTCTTCCCTCTTCTGAAATGAGAGAGGTGAATTCAACCAGGAACCCATGACAGCAATGGTGAAAGAAGTTTTAAGTACTGGACTGATATTTTTTAATGTTCATTAATTCATTCATTCATCCTTAATTTAACCAGAAAATTCCCATTCAGTTACAATATCTCTTGGCTGCGCAGTTACAGTACATCATCAGATTTCATCCATTTTCTGAAACCACATACCTTGTTCAATGTCACGGGGGGGAAAGGTGGTCCAGAGCCTATTCCAGAGGCCACGGAACAATACAGGATGGGGAGCCAGCTCATCCCAAGGCACACAGCTACAGGCAATTTAACAATGCCAATCAGCCTCAGTGTGTTTTTGGACTGTGGGAAGGGGGGGGGGGACTGGAGTACCCAGAGAAAACCCCATGATAACAGGAGAACATGCAAACTCCACACACATGGATCCCTGTAGGAGAATCAAAGCCAGAGGTGTGAGGCGAGTTCTAACAACGGCACCATCATGCCACCCACATCATCAACTTTAGAACACAAAGAACTACACTAAAGTTTTTTTAAAATAAGATTTTTATAGGTGCAGCATTTAAAACAATAGCATATTGTTTGGCAAAGACACATTCGAGCATCCTTTTAAAATACACAAGGAAGGCAAAATCCCTAAGCAAAGTATATTTAGCAGTTCATTCCAAGCATAAGGAGCATAGAATCAACAGGCTGATTTATGTAGTTCAGTGTGAGGCTTTTAGAAGAATTTTTTTTCAAGATCTGATATTACGACGACTTCTTGGGCGACAAAAGACAAAAGGTCTTGAATGTAAAATGGCAATTTCCCCAGTGATACAGCACACTAATAATAGTAGTTTTAAAAGGAGCTGGGGAAGAGCTTGCATTTCTGACATTGATCAGGTGAGTGTGTCCTTACAGTATGGGTTGCAGACTGAACATTGCTTTCAACCTGGAACACCTCAAGCTGATTTTCGGGTGTTGGAAGCTGTTGGGTTGTTGGTGAGAGTCACTGACTGTCTACTGGGCCAGTGTGTGGTAGAGTAGGACAATGGGGGTCCCCGTTGGCACCATTTTGGCTGACTGAGCATGTTGAATCAGCATCGAAACTAGTTGGTAAGCAGAGCTCAATGATTGGGCTCTATGTCAGCCATCCGCTCTAGTCAGGCCAGGGTGTACCAGTTTTCACAATCGCCAATCGTTCCTTGGCCTTGGCTGGTGCTAATTTTTTTCCGGTCGGCTTGGGGTGTACCCAGCCTTACAGTATGTAAGACACTTTAGTAGACTGTGGTAGTAGATTATTAAACAGAGCAATGTAATTTGCATAATAAATTATTTCCTAAGAGTTTCATAAGTGGGATTGCACATACTGGTGTTGGAGATTACCCAGAGTTGGTTCCTGCGCCCATTGTTCCTGGGATAGGCACCGGTCCCCCCCGCGACCCCAGTTGGGATTAAGCGGTTACGGTGATGGATGGATGGATTGCACGTACTGTCAGAAAGGGATCATTTTGGGCCTTTCCTCCAGTAAAACATCCTATCAACATGCTTCAGAATCATCCTTCATTTTTATTAGGTAGTACTTGGATCTAAACAAGCATTACATGCTCTTCCAATCTACTGCACTTTCGTTCCTGGCATTCTTGTTAGTAGCTGTGTTTCCATAAAAGTTTTTCTCAAATTATAAGTGAATTTTCAGTAAATTGCCAAAAATGCAATTTTGGCGACTTGCCATTCATCATTCCATGAGATTGAGATCCACGCCTCAATATGGTGTGGGTTTTCCACTAGTTATTAGCTGTAGAATAGCACTGCTTGTGGTAAAACTCCACTTTTGACTCACCACACATACCACCGTATAATAACGCAAAAACTTTTTTTTTGCAAAGGTTGAGGTTTTTTTTTTTTTTTTTGAAATTTTTGTGTTTCCGTTAACGGATTTTCAGTTTGCATGTTCAAAATGTGCAAAATCTAGGTCAATGGAAACGCCACTAGTGTGTTGCTGAGGCAACCGGTTCATTCAGTGTTGAGCTGCCAAGCAATACCGATAGCTTTTAATTATGTTTGGACTTTAGGAAGCACACCTCCCAAGAAGACAGCTGTTAAGGCTTCACGGACATTAATGTAAAGGTCTTCAATATCAGAAGGCAGTTAAACTTTTGTCTTTTTAAACTAGGCTACAGGCACCTTGTTTTTAGCTACTGCTAAACTGCTTCTCAATATCCATACAGTACCGCTTACTGCTTGAGAGCTGGGATCTTTTTGTCATAACAAATAAATGTCCACTGTCTTTGATGAAATAATTCAGATTTATTATACCAAAGTAAAAACTGCTATTCTGGCAATTGTAATTTAGATTTATCTTTAGTATACACAGTGCAGCTTTTCTTCCAAGTCATGATTTTGTCATGATTCTTTAGTATAAAACATGAAGGTTTCTCTTTGACAGAATTCAGCAAATTAGTTTATTATGCATTATGTTCTTAAAACACAATTCTGTCTGTTGTTTGTTGTGGGTGATGTGATTATCCAACGGTTTGGCGATGACTTATCTGGTGAAGTACGAAATGAGACCTTCCCCTCTACTGACACACTAACACAAGGCTAGATGCGTTCCTCCATGGTGTTCTGAGCACTTGCTACTGTATCTTGATCTATGGCACTTGTGCAAGAAGCTTCTTCTTCGATTGCAAGGGCTGGCAACAACTGAGAGAGCTTTCACAGTAAACAAAGAAGTGCAGCCCTGCAATGATCACTCAGTGATAGTTCTGTGATTATGTCAACATGTTGGGGGGGGGGGGGGGGAGGGGGATCCTCAACATCTGTCTCATAGGAGCTCTTGGCATCTGTTGCATCAGTAAGGTCTAGATACAGAATTGACCCAGATCAATAGAATGGAAAGGAAATCACTAATATTGAGGCACAGACACGAAAAAGGTAAAGACTTGAAGGATCCTGATCAGTTTGCTCAAGAAGCTGAAGGAATGCCAGGTCCGTGATGGCATAACTCATCAGAAGATGGAACACATGAGGAAGCAGTATGAAGGAAAAAATGTGTGAATTAAAAAATGTAGAGGTAGAGCTGCAGACAAAGGCCACAGATACATGAGACCGGAAAGCACATGAGAGACCCCATTTTGCATAGGAAAGCACAGGAGAGACCCCATTTGGCATAGGAAAGCACAGGAGAGACCCCATTTTGCATAGGAAAGCACAGGAGAGACCCCATTTTGCATAGGAAAGCACAGGAGAGACCCCATTTTACATAGGAAAGCACAGGAGAGACCCAATTTGGCATAGGAAAGCACAGGAGAGACCCCATTTGGCATAGGAAAGCACAGGAGAGACCCAATTTTGCATAGGAAAGCACAGGAGAGACCCTATCTTGTAATGTTTATTTGTGGTCACTTTGTTTGTATCACCGATTACAACCTGCCTATGTACTGACAGGTACCGTCAGTGTAGTCAGGACGGTGATATTTTGATATTTTTATTTAGTTTTGTTTACCCCTTGAGACCATTTCTGTTTAAATAAACTTATATAAATACATGTAGCCCTAAAGCTAAGTCATTGGTGTCCTTGCTGGCTGCTTGCCATTTTTGTGATAGTGAAACTGGCCTTGAATTTAATTTCGAATTGCATTAATAAGGCTGAGGGTTGCCTAAAACTGCAGATACCCTGTGTTTGGCTACAGCATCTGCAAAATATAATTACATACGCAGGCATCTATAGCTGACACCAGTATTATTAAGTGAAAACTTAATCAACAAATCAAATCATCAATTTGAACTAACCAGTAATTATACCTGAATTGAATGTTGGTCTGTTCAGTAACACTTAAAGCTGTGATCTGTAATGCATTATAGATACATTCATAATGCATTATAATGGTCAGTATAAGAATAAATAAAGCATTACAGCATCTTCTATTGACAGACAAAAGGCATTGTAGTGTTGATTATAATACTTCATAAGCTCCATTGAAACTCTCATGTATAATACACAGTATATCCTTTCATAATGTATTACTTTGATCAGTATAAGAATTCCTAAAGCATTATAGCATCTTCCATTTAATACATTATAGTGTTAATAATCAAACTTTATAAGCTCCAGTTAAGCTCTCATGTACAATGCACTATACTGTAGATACCTTCATAATATATTATAATGGTCAGTATAAGACATAAGGATGCTTTATACTGCATTAAGAAGGTACCTATGGTGCATTATAGATCAGAGGGTTACACAGCATTCATATTGCATGATAGACATGAATGTACTATGTTGTGCATTTTTATTAACACGCAGGTACCGTTGAGGGTTGCTGCAAATGATTGGGTGATTTCAGGAGATGCTTTGAAATGTGCGAGCTAACACACTTTATATTTTACTATAATTGTTTTACAACAACATGGAAATCATTTGAACATCATTTTCATTGACTGCTTAAGACCTTAGCACAGTACTGAACACCAGACGTAGGCTGTGCAGAATAAAAATAGTGTAATACATTAATGGGGAAAAAAATCTCCTGTCTGTCTTTCCAAGTCTGATGATTCTGTAGGAGACATAGAGTGCTGTGCAAACCTCTTATATGGAGCGGATGAGGTGCCCCTGAGGAGAGGTTGGGGACCTGAAGCTGTGTTCTTCTAGCCTTCCAACTAGGTGCCATTGACTTTTTGGAGAACAGATGAAATTGTTTGTTTTTATTACGTTAATCTTAATTTGTGTATGTTACAGACTTAAATTTTAAGTATTTTATTATGAGCAATTATACTACTGAGATACATAGATTTAAACATTTCCATTGACTACCTACGAATTTTGCACAGTACTCTGTGTGCATAGTTTGTATGTGCATGTATGTATGTATGTATGTATATATACCATTCATTCACGCATGCAGGCTACTGGGCAACTCCAGTTAAGCTCAGCATGTTTTAGGACTGGGGGAGACCGGAGTACCCGGAGTAAACCCCAAAACAACACGGGGAGAACATGCAAGAAGGGGCCATCGTGGTGACTAAAACCCTGGTCACAGAGGTGTGAGGCAACAGTGCTAACCACTGCACCACTGCACAATAACTCAAAAACTATTCATTTGATCTTTTTGAAATACTGCAGAGACGAACTGGTAAGGCAACATTACTTACTAGCAGGAAAGGGAAGTGCGACTGCAAAAGAGACCTGACCTTGTGAAGAGGATCAGTCCATTTCAGCTCATTACTCTATTTACTCCATTTGATCTTTGCTCTACACCTGATACTCCGGAGACAAATTGGTCAAAAATGAATGCAGCAGCAATAGGCGGCAGCAGATGGCGGAAAGACAGGCTGGTAAAGGTGTCTTCTGAAGATGGTAAATCTAAATGTTTTCCGTGGATCTGCCCAGGAACGCTGTAAAAGTGCCACAGGATGGTTTTCGGAATATTCTAAAATAGTCAATAGTGCCACATGAAACAATTACCACGACTGTGGTAATATTTTCATCATACTGTGGTATTTTCGTTTGGCAGATAATATTTTAGGACACACAGCGCATTGGACCATGTGCCAATGGGGCTACATAACCACAGGCCAGTCACTTGACCCTTGTCCACTGTTGGCGGTGCCTACAATGGGCACGCAAGTGTCAGAATTGGACCTTGGAGCAATGGGAGAAGGGTCCCCAGACCCAGTGAATTGTGTTTTCTCTTGCGTCATTTGGACGGTTGGGTAGGTGTTGAGCATGTGTGGGACGCCAAGACACGTTACTCCTGCAAATATCAATAAAATTATCTGTCATTTGTGCCACAGTATAGGTTCTATTGGTCTGTACCACACAGGATAGACTTCATTCACATCTATATTAGCTTTCAGTTCATGTACAAATTGCGGCCGGGCTCGCAAAAATTAGGAAAAGTACATGAACAAGAAGATTTTCACCAAAAGATCTACCATTTCAGTGCAAGTTACTTATTAATTAGTGTTAAAGATGTACTTAGTCCAAAGTGTTGTTAAACATCGTCCAACTTTCGTCTTGCTGAAGTTATGAAAATAAAAATAAAAGCATAATGAACTACCGTTTGAAATAGAAAAGAGCAGTTTTACCTGCAGACACAGTTTAAAAATGGAAACATCTCACATATGTATTTTTAGCACACATAGTAACCCAAATTTCCTGAGCAGTTTGAGACTCTGCGTGAGGTTTTGTTTGTTTAGGTTTCTACATTTTTTTTTCTTCAGAAATAAACCAGGTCATCAAAGATTTCTCACAAGTTCTTTTTTTTCCGCCATTCTTTTGTTTTTCATGCGATTGCTTACTGTGATACCGACTTCCAGAGCAGATTCACACCGGAAATTATCTGAGGAGAAGGTGTTTGGCCTGTTTTTTTCATCAGGTCACCCAGACCTACTTTACAGAAATGCGGCTTCTGGCGATTTCATTCGCCTTCGCCTTGCGTCCGTCGGTGGTGTACAGTGTGTGTCCCTGTGCGTGTGGTGTACAGTGTGTGTCCCTGTGTGTATGGTGTACAGTGTGTGTCCCTGTGCGTGTGGTGTACAGTGTGTGTCCCTGTGCGTGTGGTGTACAGTGTGTGTCCCTGTGCGTGTGGTGTACAGTGTGTGTCCCTGTGGGTGTGGTGTACAGTGTGTGTCCCTGTGCGTGTGGTGTACAGTGTGTGTCCCTGTGGGTGTGGTGTACAGTGTATGTCCCTGTGCGTGTGGTGTACAGTGTGTGTCCCTGTGCGTGTGGTGTACAGTATGTGTCCCTGTGCGTACGGTGTACAGTGTGTGTCCCTGTGCGTGTGGTGTACAGTATGTGTCCCTGTGCGTACGGTGTACAGTGTGTGTCCCTGTGCGTGTGGTGTACAGTATGTGTCCCTGTGCGTGTGGTGTACAGTGTGTGTCCCTGTGCGTGTGGTGTACAGTGTGTGTCCCTGTGGGTGTGGTGTACAGTGTGTGTCCCTGTGCGTGTGGTGTACAGTGTGTGTCCCTGTGGGTGTGGTGTACAGTGTATGTCCCTGTGCGTACGGTGTACAGTGTGTGTCCCTGTGCGTGTGGTGTACAGTGTGTGTCCCTGTGCGTGTGGTGTACAGTATGTGTCCCTGTGCGTACGGTGTACAGTGTGTGTCCCTGTGCGTGTGGTGTACAGTATGTGTCCCTGTGCGTACGGTGTACAGTGTGTGTCCCTGTGCGTGTGGTGTACAGTATGTGTCCCTGTGCGTGTGGTGTACAGTGTGTGTCCCTGTGCGTGTGGTGTACAGTGTGTGTCCCTGTGCGTGTGGTGTACAGTGTGTGTCCCTGTGCGTGTGGTGTACAGTGTGTGTCCCTGTGCGTACGGTGTACAGTGTGTGTCCCTGTGCGTGTGGTGTACAGTATGTGTCCCTGTGCGTGTGGTGTACAGTATGTGTCCCTGTGCGTATTTAAACGTATCCTACAGGTTTGTCAGTGTGAGAAAGGAGGCTCTTCCAGTGATTTCACTTGAAATCATTCCCCTGTAAGTAACATATAGTGGCAACTCATACACAGTTAATGACGCACAACAGAATCCAAATGAAAAACACCGTCCACTTTCCCATTCAGGCACTGTCGAATGATTCGCTCTTGGTGTGATTCAGGCCAATAGTATTGGGTTAAATCAAGTCTTGCGTCGTGACGACTTTACAGTGATTAGTAACAGGTGGTGAAAATGCCTGAGTGGCTTACTGGCGGAAGAATAAGCACGCAATTGCCCCCAAATGAATGATTGCTATTAAAGGTATTTTATCTGAAGGGCTTAAAAGGCTGTCCCCTTTAAATCCGCAGACACAGATGCGATTACAGAGATGTGGAACAAATGGATTCTGAGCAGAAAACACAGGGAAAATAAATGTCCAAAATAAATACAAAAAAGAAAACATTCAGCTATTCTCCCTGCTTTCCTGCACACTCAGCTGGGAGGATAGCCTTCATGCTCCTCAAAAACATGTGTTTATAAATATTTAGACAGTTCTCCGGGAAGTTGCGTGAACATGACTGGAAGCGAAAGTTACCTCTGCTGAAAGGATCGCCTGGGGCTCATTTTAAGAGAACAAGGAAAGGTCAGCTTACAGCCTAAACACAAAGTGGATTTGGAGGATTCAGCACCATAATCCTACAGAATCATAAGGCTTGGAGATTTTTACAAGCCTTGCCTTAACCAGCACCCCAACCACCAAGTCAGCCCGATCCCCCGATGCTGACACATTGTTTGCATTACAGAAATGAATTTCTCTATGCAAATTGTCTCCACATCGCCAGCTTGTCAGTGTGAAGATATTAATTCTGAAGAATAGGGACTCGGGGACAGATGCTCCTGCAGCATCCTATAATAACGCAAAAAATTACTAACCTTAAAAAAATATCGGGGGGTGACGGTTGAAATTGGTGCATACCCAGCTCCGGTGGCTTCTCTCTGATGAATTGCATTGTTTCTGATCTGATAAGCAGCTCATTGAATTTCCCATCATGCATCTGATCGGTCATTCAGAAACACAACACTCTAATAAGTCAAGTCGACCATCTGCTTGTTAGCAGTGACTATAAAAGTGCATCTTTTAATAAACAATAAAATTACTTTCAAGGGCTGGAGAGTACCTGAATGGAAAATCAAATATTTTGTTATTTAAGTTGTTTTCCTGCTGGCTATTAAAGAAACATCCTCTTTAATTTATTACAGCAACACACACAATACTCATGTCATCCTCATTTTCTAAATCAATAATCAGCACAGCATGCTTCATTAACAGTGACCAATCAGAGACGAGCTGAGGGATCTCATTCTACAACATGAGCATTCCTAAGACATAAACCATCTGCTACTTGTAGAAACAGAAAAATCAAATTAATCCATTCTTATCATGCATTCAGATTTTAAAGCAATTAAAGATGTTCTCTGTCTAATCGCAGACGCAGGAGTAGCTTGGTAATGAGGAAGACAAACTCTTTGGTGAACTTTCCAGGTCTCACAACCACACATTTGGAAACTTTACAAACCTCACACGCTCTAGTGAGCCGTTAGCCGTACAATACAGATGTTGGCAAGTAGAAGGAATTTTCTATTTAGCATTTAGTCATTGTGCAAACCAAAATATCCCATAATATGAAGCACAGGCACAGAAATAATGAAGGACTGTCTTGTAAATGTTAGATTTTTTTAAAGTAAAAAAAAAAAGGACAGTGTGTGATATTAATGTTGGGATGAGGAATCATAAATGTATTTAAAAATAAAATATTTGTAACAGAATACTTTAGAACACCTAAAAAAGTGTTAAGTAAAGTTGCACATACATGTTTTTTTTGCCAAAAAGGAATATTAACCTTTTTAAGATTAAAAGACAGAAACTAAGTTTCTTTGTTTTTTAACTTCAAATGCAAATTTTTCTTTCTTGCGTTGGAAGTTGAGATATCGACACATTAGTGAATAGAACTGCTGTCTGAGGTCACATGCTGCAGGGATCACGGTGCTGAATGTGTACAGACTGAGCCCAGCTTCTTACGGTACGTTGTTCAAAAAAGCCTTAAGTATGCAGCTGCTAAACATGTACACAATGTAATATTGAGAATAACTTATACGAATAGGCTTCAAAGTTCAAGTAGTATTAAGAAAGGGTAGGATGTGTAGCCCAGCAGTTAAACCTTACTGCAGCACCCGGCCGGTGCAGTGGACACAGAAATGCAGTTTCCCTCGACAGCCTACATGCCGTAGGTGTTAAGTGACAGATCAGGGCGCCCAATTCAAGGATGCAGTTCAAAGATTCAAGGGCTTTATTTGTCAGATGCATGATATACAGTCCGACTGTAACCTGCAGTGAAATTCAACTCTGCCATAATTTGAATAACGGAAGCAGTGAGATGAAGTTACAGTATAATAAATATGCAATAAATAAGAAACGGCAAAGTTATAAGGTAAGAAGAAATAAAGAAAACCAGATATGTGTAAGAAATGGCTCCACAAAATGCATGGAGCAATAAATATCATGCTAATAACGCATTTAATGTATTGACTAGTTTCTTGTTTTTATTTACAACAATTTCAAAAATGAGTCTTAGTGGACAGGACTGTTAGCAAATACCTGCGGTTTGGCTGTGGCTCCTAAGGGTTTGGACGTTGCCCTCAAGTCTGTGTTGATTTCTCTCATGTGAACATCATTCGGTCTCATACATAAATCTAACATGTCTCTGGTATTTGCCTTCCATCCATCCATCTCCTACCGCTTTTCCGTGTCGGGTCACGGGGTCAGCAGTCTAAGGAGGGAAAACCAGACTTCCCTCTCCCCAGCCACTTCGCCCAGTTCTTCCGGGGGAATCTCGAGGCGTTCCCAGGCCAGCCGAGAGACTTAGTCCCTCCAGCATGTCCTGGGTCTTCCCCGGGGTCTCCTCCCAGTGGGACATGCCCGGAACACCTCACCAGGGAGGCGTCCAGGAGGCATCCTAAGCAGATACCTGAGCCACCTCCTCTGGCTCCTCTCGATGCGGAGGAGCAGCGGCTCTACTCTGAGTCCCTCCCAAATGACTGAGCTCCTCACCCTGTCTCTAAGGGAGAGCCCAGCCACCCTGCGGAGGAAACTCATTTCCTTTACGTGAATTTAATTTTATGGAATTCTTTAGGGTCGCTCTCCACGAATCTCAACACACCAACAGAACCACAATTAAGTTTGTCATGTCAAACACAAATGTTGAGATTTTGTCATCTTTAGATTTTGTCAACACCTTGATCAGGCAGCTGAGGCTACTTTTATTGACGTGATATCCTGACAGGCTTCACTGTCGACCAAGCGGCAAAGGCAGCGAACCCACTGTTCCACTCTGAAAGCGCTTCTCCATTTCGAAGCTTTCAACAGCTGTCGATCGAGATGTCTTGGATCAAGTCCATCAATCAGAGTCAATCACAGGAGGCAGAGCCGTAAAAATCAAGCCTGGACTATTCCATAAACACTGCAGAAAGAATCATGTCCTTGGGAATCTCCCAGAGGGTGAAAAATCTGAGTGAGTAATATCTTAATTAGTAGTGCAAAGAAAGAAAACAAATGATATTAAACCGAACCACTCCTGATTTCAGTTTCTCTTTCGACAAAAAAATAAATAAATTCTCAGAATTGTAACAAATGAATGTTGCCGTGTTTATGGGCATTTCCGGGTTGTGATTCCTTTTTTCATTTCTCATTTTGTGTTCAAAACCTACTGTTTTAATACTATCACTCCATAAAAAGCATTGGACTAAAGCAAGGAATATATCACTCATGTCCCTGAATGGGAATATCTAATTCTTCCCAATAGCTGATTGTCAGACTCCAGACTGTGAAGAATGTCAATGCTCTGTCACACCTTTGGAACTGTTAGTGTGAGTCTGGACCTGGATGGTACTGTATGTTCTCCCTGAGGGCCAGATTAAGTCGGATTTTCTTAAACATCAATACATTCCCAAAATGTAGGAAATTCCCATGATACTGGAGGGTAAAAATCCAAAAAAATAAATAAAATCTTTAGTTATATGTGAATTGCTTTCAAAAACTTCCATCCACCTCCCATGTTGTTCCAAACCGCTTATCCTACTGGGTAGCGGGGGGTCCGGAGCCTATCCTGGAAGCAATGGGCACAAGGCAGGGAACAACCCAGGATGGGGGGCCAGCCCATCGCAGGGCACACTTACACACCATTCACTCACACATGCACACCTACGGGCAATTTAGCAACTCCAATTAGCCTCAGCATGTTTTTGTGGGGGGAAACCGGAGTACCTGGAGGAAACCCCACGACGACATGGGGAGAACATGCAAACTCCACACACATGTAACCCAGGCAGAGACTCGAACCCGGATCCCAGAGGTGTGAGGCAACAGTGCTAACCACTGCACCGCCATGCCGCCCCGCTTTCAAAAACTTGAATGGTAAAAATGGATATCTGGTAAAGAACCCCAAAATACAGGCATTCCACTCCGAAACTTAAGTGCCTTAGTTAGACGTTCCCTGACTTAACCTATTACCTTTTAGGCACCAATTATTATTAGTTAGTGACACAGGACAGGCAAAGCAGGCACCTGCCTGGGGCCCCCGCACTGGGAGGGGCCCCAGAGGGTGGCTGATTACATAGTACATTGCAGCAACAAATCCGCTTTATTTGTGTATTTTGTTTTCCACATAAGTGCAAGCAAGAAGAAAATGACGTTAAGTAAAGAAAAGGAGAGTATGACTATAATCTCAGCTAAATGCTAATACGGGTATAAATTGTGTCATGAACTTTGCAGAGGAGACTGATCTTCGGGTTTCTGCTGTAGTCTAGCGATTCTCTTGGGTGATTTTTATTTGGCTTCTGATCTCTCATTTCTGTCATTTGTATTTGTTTTATTGGATCTGATTCAGACTTTTGCTTCATTTGTTTGGTCTCTGTTTCAGAACTGCGTCATCCAGACCATCCAGGCTTGTTTGGTCTTTCAGACTCGCCTTTGGGGATCCCCATTGCAAATTCCTATTCTGCGTCAACTACAGTATGTACCTTACGGTCAGTCCTGTCAGTGGTGAGTATTTGGAAGCTCACCGGTTGAATAATAAAGGACTAAAAGGCAGAAAAGCCTAAGATGTTGTGCCAATCTGCCACAGAACACTCACACCATTTGGCAACTTGCCAATTCACCTTCAATATGTTTTTGGACTCTGTGTGTGTGCACAAGGGCGGGGGGGGGGGGCAAAGGATAAATCAATGTAAACCTTCAAATAATTCAGCTTTAGCAGCATTTGTCTATTCAAGCTTTTCATGTATTCAGAGTTTAACTGCTGATCTGTTATATTAACCTAGTAGCTTTTGGGTCATATTGTCACGTCATCATGTTGTCGAGACAGCTCGCCTAAGGCCCAAAGACCCCAAGCCTTTTTCACAACATCACATGTATTACATCACCAAATCCGTACAGCTCTCCTCCTCTGGAAGTATGTACGGATCACATTTCACGAACAGAGCAATGTTTCCCCACGGACCAATCAGCTCCTACGTGATTGAACTGCAGATTCCAAACTGCCATCAAAATCCAAACAAGATCTAGCTGTAATTACGAGAATACTGGGGGACATTAGGAAGACGAGCCGCGCATCATCCTACAACGCGTTCCCTCCCCAGCAGGCAGTGAGGATATCTTTGTGTGATGGGGGCTCACGAGGAACTCACTCATACTGAGGGCCATCTATATTCTGCACATGTCGCAGTATATTGATATTGGCAGGCAGTCGACTAATATCGGGAATGTAATGATGCAATTAAAACCTGCAGCACTTTACTATCATTGGCTCGTACGTCTACCTCTCATTTTTTTTAGGACGGAGGTATGATTTAGGACTCATAAATGGAAGTCTGCGATGTTTATGCAGTTAATAGACCAACATATATTTCATACCGGCATATTTGTTCCAGTTTATTCTCTATTGTATTCGGGAGGACAAAACGCAGAAAGACGGCATGAAATAAGCTCAACGTGAAACTTGAAATGCAATACGCAACTCTGCTAGTAACACCAGCAAATGACTTGCTGGGTACCGAGACAGTAAACGTTATGTGATGTCAAGAACATATGGTGGATACAATAAAATGGTACAAAGAGTATGGTTTTATTTATTTGTTTGCCTGTCTGTCTTTTTGTTTAGAAGCAGTCGTGCTCCATTCTCTGGGTCCAGTACAGGAAAAAAAACATCTTTCAGCATCTAGCTAAACCAACCACATAATGTCGATTTTTGCACTGGTTATACACCTCGGAAATAACGGAGCTGCATGCTTTTGAGGCCATATGTTTTTTTTTTGTTTAGAGGGGGAAGATGCCTTCATGTCACTTATGCTTCTGATTAGCAAAATGATTTATGCCACATTCACTAAAAAATCCATCCAGTGAATGAGAAAATTCATTGTGACTCGACCAGATGTGCACAATAAAATAAGATTCCCTTTGTAATCTTGGGTACTTAGTTTATATGAAGCTAATATAAGACACACTTGGATATGGCAAAGTCACTCCTTTTAAAATTTGACTATAAATGATATGAAATAAATTGTGTATTTTATGCCGGATGGCATGAACGAGTTGATGAATTAGGAACAGTTTTGTACCCTGACTTATCTACACGACAAACCTGGCGGAGATCACAGGGATTAATTGCTTCAGAGGTATGAAGTACCGCTTTCCCATTCTTTCCCACACATCCTCAACTGAAACAATGATTAATCACCTTTTAACTATTCTCTAGAGGATCCAAGAGTTTGCCAAGATGGGCTTTATCCTCATAAATCCATGCACGCAGGTTGGGGCGGCCCTTGCCAGGTACACGGAACACAACCTGTCCTCATCCGTTATCAGATTACGCAGATGTCATGGACCAGACGGTGCCGAAGTGCTGCTGTTCCTTCCTCCAGCTCCACGGCAACCGCCCGCTCGTCCTCAGTGCCCCCACCCCCACCCCCAAATTAACGTGTTCATCGCAGCACTGGGGTGGTACCCCTCAGCGGGAATGCGTTGTACTCTAGCACTGTGATCTTCTTTTTTTATAAACTTATCATCTGCATTTCTACCCCGTCAGCAAAGCTGCAGTCTTATCAGACTGGCCTTCTGTAAACATCTCAGCCCTGGGACCTGCACTGAGCCTCCTGCTAGCCGTCTGCTCTCTTTAAAAAGGTCATAATACGCACCGTACATTGAACGTCACGCCTAACACCTGGGGAATATGAGACAAGGAGGGGAACGCAAGCTTTGCTGAAGCAGTTTGTGTGTTTTGCAGCCAGACGCTTCTGTTGAGTGACCAATAAGTAGAATCTTGTCCCTTGACTTGACTAGTTTCACAAAATATGATATAATTAACCTATGTTGCTTTTGACATATGATGTGTAATATAGATCGAGATCAAAACCTTTAGACGCCTTCAGTCAGTTGCGCGTGCGTTTGCGTGCCTGTACTGAGAATTCCGAAATACAGCCGCAGGGGTTGAGGTGCAGCCCCCGCGATCTGGAAAAACCACGTAAATTTTTTTGGCCCCTTTTGGCGAGTGAAGCGAAAAGACACAAGAAACACGCAATACAAAGATGGCCGTGAGATCGCTGCGATGTCATGATAGGCTGCTGTAAACATGCTCGCCGTCCACCAAAGTGCTATACGTATATTTTTTTGCATTTATGAGTCACTAAACCTTTTGTGTTTGCGTCACTACTAGCTTTTGTGTGTTGCCTGCGGCTTTCGCAAAACTCCCAAAAAGTTCCCATTCGATTTCTTATGCCGATATAAAGAAACCGCAGTGGGGAAAGTGGTGATACAAAAGGGGCGACTGTATATTCCCTTTATCATTTTACTAATAGTAGGCCTTCAGCATCTGAATTACCTTCATTTATCAGGCAGTAAACATGTGAGTTGAAGTCAGTAGCCAAGTGTTACCAGAGACCTGCTGCTCAACAATTTCAATGGTTTCTGAAAAAAGGAAAGCACACATTCACTGCAAATGTGAACAAGCAAATTAGGGCTGTCGATAAACATAAATTAAAATCCTGTCATTTCGAAATCTCCGTCTGAAGAAGACCCCGGATCATTAGCCAAAGAGAAAGTGTGAAACACAGAGAATCAACCAAGGCATTCTGCTGCGAATTGGTGGTATAGACCGACTGCATGGGTGGTATAGACCGACTGCATGGGTGGTATAGACCTACTGCATGGGTGGTATAGACCTACTGTATGGGTGGTATAGACCTACTGCATGGGTGGAATAGACTACCTGTCTGCACAACTGACCACTGAAAAAAATGAACAACAGCTAGATAGATACAATTTGTAGCTATTAAATAACAAATGATAACTGTGGCCACATAAAGTACAGCATCCATATTAATAAGAAGTGAAGCTGTTCACATTTAATTACTATAATATTCTGGAAGTTTAACCATTTCTCCAGTTTTCTTTTTAACTTTTATGTAAATGTTTTGGATAATATAAATATGGTTTTTAAAAGTACATTTTGCATTGTTTCATATACAGAAACAAACATCCATCCATCCATTTTCCAAACCGCTCATCCTATTGGGTCGCGGGGGGTCCGGAGCCTATCCCGGAAACAATGGGCACGAGGCAGGGAACAACCCAGGAAGGGGGGCCAGCCCATCGCAGGGAGAAACAAACATAATAATGGATAATATTCATGTATTTTCTCTATCCATCCATCCATCCATCCATCTTCGTAATCATTTTTCCAGCTCAGGGTTGCAATAAACGGGACTCCATCCCACCAAGCAGAGGGTACAAGGCTGGGGACACTGGTGCTGGTCTCCACTGTAAAAGGTCTGAGTGCATCAGAGAGTTTATTTGATATTTGTTCACAATCATAGTGAAAGAAATACCATCAAACGAATGTGTGTGAAAATATCTACATGACATTTTCTTTAAGAAAGGCAAAGCTCTCCATTACCACTGTTACCTGTATTTTCACTAGAAAAACTTCGTTTCTACAACCATATAATCACACAATTTTACCACCTGATAATTTCTCTAATCAATAATACACATCTGGTCGTCATTCCCGAGAAGTGAGGCTATGTCATCGCACAGGAATGCGCAACATTGTCGTCCCACAAAAGCCCCCAGGGTAACAATGTGTTAACACTTTACTGAAATGCAGAAGACCTGTTCGCCGATCAGCTTAACAAAACGCATGTTGTCTCCACACGTGCATGTGAACATGTGACAAACATTCACGTTCCTGACACGTCTCTGAATGCTAACAATGCCAACGTGTTGTTGAAGTGCTTAAAAAATGTTCATTTTTGCGCCTAGAGACATATTTTCACAATGGTACAATACGCAATCTGTTGGATTGAAATAACGTGAAAATACACGAAAATGCTCAACAGTGTTAATCAGTGTAATTTATACGTTCATAGAAATACGAGGAGGGGAGGGCGGTGCTCAAGCTGTCTTTAAAAAGCTATGATTATATGCTTTGACTTAATGATTTCAGATAGAACACAATTCACAACATATTACTTTCTTTCATCATGTGACAGGTTAAAAGAAAATAATTCAAAGCAATCGAAAATAAAAGAAATTAAGACAGCTATACAATCCAAAGCCATATGGTTAGAATCTTAGGCTTTCAAGTCCCTCATTTTTTTTCTTTTAAAATCACCTACTTAATTCCAGCACCTCCTTTTGTCCTCCTTCTGAAGAACAACAATCTAAACTTGATTACCTCCTACTCTGTCATTACTTAATAAGATTCCATGCACTGCAGTCACATAGATTCCTGCAAATCAGAGCCTCGCTCTTGGAGTGATGATTGCACCTTGTACCAAGGACTGTTTGCTCAACACTTCCCAGCTTCAAGGGCCGTATTGCCTCATTCAGGCACAGGTGGCAAATGTGCATGGGGTTGGGGTGGGGGGGTGGGGGGGGTGGCAGTGCTGGGGAGAGGGAGGGTTGGTTCCTTTAAGTAACTGTTAATTAACATTTGAATCATTTTCTTTGCAAATGCAGAGTGGAGGAGAGCGGATCATTGCGGGCGGCATGATGCTGCAGTGTCCCGGGAGACCGACTCTCTCAGGTCGCTGCTCCTGTTTCATCCACTTCATGTGTCGTAATTCACATTAACTGCTGGAAATTGTCAAGGGCCAATCAAAGGCGATATGGAGGTGCTGAAACAACACAAGCAGTTTTTGGTTATATGTAATATGCCTGTCCATCCATCCGTCCATCCATCTTTCAACCACTTAGCCAATATACTGTCACAATGAGCCTGGAGCCATACCCAGTAAATACAGGGCAGAAGGTACGTTATGAGACCCCGGATGAAATATCCGAGTATTACGCTCATATCATCGCAAAAAAAAAACTAAAAAAAACCTCTCTGACATTCTAACCAGTCAAAATTGAATTGAAATAATTAAAATGTAATCAACCAATCATTTTTAACCAGTCCAGCTGAATTAAATGTGAATATATTAATCATGACTTATAATAAATAAAAAATGAAGAATATATATACAAATGTGTTGATGTATATATATAGTATAGTGAATAGAAATCGCAGTTGGGGGGTGAAAAAATACCCAAAAGGTTGTGGAAAGTTTCCCCAAAAGTTAATGGACAAAAGGCCTTAACTGGTTCTTGGTCGCTTGTGCTGCGTTTTCCATGAATCGTTGTGTGATTATTGGTGCACTGTAGAGAACAGCTTTTCGTGACATCAATCCATTGTTGTATCTGCACTAAAATAAATCAGCAGCAGGATTTGCTGTGAATGCCGTGCTAATCAGCCATTACTTGCCGATGATCAGCACATTTCCAGGTACAGCATCTACAGGAGTTTCCAAGGTCGACACCAGTGCTTGCAATTCTAGTCATTCCAGTCAGAATCTGGTTTAATTCGGTAAATATTTTATAGTTGAGTTACCATGAAATATAAACTGGGCTACATTTTCTCAAAGACACGGTAAGCCGTATTCTCACACTGTTCATTCTTCAGCTGAAAGCAGATTCTTTCAAAGATTAATGACTAACACCATAAATTTATAAAGCTGAAGCTGGGGGGGGTGTACGCATTCAAAGCAGGGAAAATGACACCTTTCCCCTGCCAGGTAAAGTAGCATCAGAAACCTGCATTTAGCTCTTCTTACATCATGATCACATTTAGTGGGCTGCCTCTTTCCCCGAGACGCCCAACTCCGGAGTCTCTGCGGACCAGTGCGGAGGAGCAGCTCAGCCGCGGACTGTAACATTGGAAGCCCGGGGGCCCTCCCAAAAACACCCCCTCACAGTCGCCCCCCTCTGCAGCCCTTGTGGCTGATTCTGGCCATGGGACCGCAGAGCAGCCTTGGGCTTTTCTCCCCCACATGGCACAGGAAAGAGTGAGGAGCACATGGGGAGAAGGGAGAAAAAAAAGCGTAGCTTCGGTAACCTCATATTCAGAGGGAGGGAAAACTGATGCATTATTTGCTTTCATAAATCAGTTTATTCTGCGATAGGCAATACAAAGGGGGATGCATTACAGCAATACTGTGTGGTATTTACTCTCAGACACCCACATTCCCAGCTAGCAGACCGGCAACTTCACTTTCTCAAGCATGTGATGAAAATATCTCCCATCGCTTGTTTTTGAAATTTCATTTATTGTATAACTGCATATCTAAGTTGACATTAAATATTATTTATACTCAAATAATATTAAACAATGGTTATGATTGTTATTTATTATTATTATTATTATTATTATTATTATTATTATTATTATTGCTGTTTTTTTGTAGTTGTTGTGTCCACTCAGAACATAATATTGCATGTTAAGAATTAGTTGGAATGGCTGGAATACGATCATGCTAAGTGATCATTGTCTGACTCATTTGATGCATGTGACTTGGGCTCTTTTGCCTTCAGTAGAAATACAACCAAACTTGCAAGGTGTATTTCCAAGCAGTGATGAGTATATCTGACTGTTACAGGGTGGCCAGGCTCATCGTGGCCACAAACCTCAAACCTGCAGAGTCCTCTAAACCAGTGTTTCTCAACCTAGTCCTCGCTGACACCCCAGACATTTCACATTTTTGCTCTCTCCCTACTCCCCGGCGATTGTGAGAGAGCAGAAACGTGGATCGTCTGTGGGACAGCGAAGAGCAGGTTGAGAAACCCTGCTCTAAACGCTTCTAAAAACGTAACTTAGCATCACTGATGTAACAGCGTTACAAAAATAAACTACACTTCAGTATTCTTACAGCATTTCCCCCTAATGTTAGTCCAAAGGAGAGTACAGGAAATTCTCGCAAAGGACGCGATATTAATTTTATTTAAACCGATGTTGACTTTACTCAATGTAAATACTGTAGGATGGTAAGAAATGTCCATTACATTATGACAGGTAAGTTTAGGAAGAGAAACATACACATAGAATGTTGTACGCTATACACGCAGGAGGCAACAACAGGGCATATCAGGACAAAGTTCAGGTCCTTCCTCACCAGTATGGGTGATACAGTAGGAAGGTGGAAGAGTGGGAGAGCAGTGACATTATGGAACCAGCTATGCCAGTTGAGGGAGGCAGAGAAACACCACACAAACATACCACACCCACACACACACACATACACACACACACACACACACACACACACACACACACACACACGCAACTGCAAACGTGCAAGACGACAGAAGTTTTGGTTTTGGTGGAGTTGTGGAGGGCATGACAGGTGCGGCAGTTTATCACAAAACCAGAAATAATTGGAAGTGACATGCAGCAGCATCACAGATGATTTAATAGTCTTTGACTCTGCCCCTCTGCATCCTCAGGGCCAGAATAAATTATTTACTGACTGTATTTTCGAATCATTAATCCTTCTGTGAGCAGGTCATTTTATCCTATGGGCTGTAATCAAAAACTACATGTGGATTATTTTCTATATTTTGTGAATTTGGAGACTGTATCATCTCAATATGCAGTGCTTTGTTTTGATCAATTACGCAGCTGGCAAACACTTCATTCTCCGTGCAGCCGATGGAGCAGCCCAGCAGACACAGACCTTGTTAGCGCGGACAGCGGGGGGTGGTAATCACAACACTGGAGTTTGTATTACAATGAATGTTGAAGGAACCTTTGCCCCTGTATGTAGTAACAGACTTTGCATGTTTCGTAACAGAAACAGACTCACGTGCTGTGAAGTCTCACCTCGTCTAAGCAGTGAGCAGCTCGTCACTGTCCATTGCTGATGTGTGGCCTCCCATTCACTTCCTGTTTTTCACTCAATGGGTAAATCCCAAAAATAAAAATAAATACAGTCCTATCACATCCAATTGTACATTCTCCCCCCCCCCCCCCTCTCTCTCTCTCTCTCTCTCTCTCACACACACACACACATACATTTGTATTCATATCTTTGTGGGGACTGTCCATTTCATTTCTAAGGGCAAAACCTTAACCAGTGATGACAACCCTAACCCCCTACCCGGCACTAAGCTTAGCCATAAGCAACCAAGTAAAACACCAAATTACATTTAATCTGTTCATTAATGTAATCTATTTAAATTCTGCCTTTGTACAATAAGCATTTACCAGAGGGGTTCAGACCCAACACCAGCCCGAGCGCCAGTCTGCCTGGGGCCTTCTGTTCCAGTCCATAACCTAAAACACATCTCCCCTGGGATTAACAGTACAGTATCTCTCCAAGGAATAACCCATCGTTCGGTAACAGACGTCTTCCACTAATCATGAGTACACTCCTTAGTTTTCTTGTTTCTTGGTTAAATCAATGCACATACTAATATGCTAAAACTGCTGTGCATTAGGAACTAAAGGGTTAAAGCATGCAATTGATAAAATACATGCTCGAAGTAATACTATTAAAACAGTCAAATTATTAATGCAATACTTCGCAGTGCATATTGCAGAAAGTTTTAATTGTAATTTACAACCAAAACTTTAAGCTTTTAGATTTAATAACTACATTGTGTTTGTTATAGCAAGGATATTTCCATATGTATATATGCAACATGTTCACTTCCTAATATTAATTATGAAAATAACACAACAAAAGCTGAACCCTAAATCCATTACTGTAGTAAGCTAGCCTTGTCTCAATAAATCAGCCTCCACAATCAAAATAGAAATCATTATTATGCATAATGTATATCCTTGTTGCCACAACATCTGTTCATTATGCAGAGTAATGCAGTCTTGTAGTTTTTAAAAACTTCAGTCTTATAAAATAATTATAATGAATGCTTCATTATACAGCACAAGATTGGACAGAAACACAGTCACTACATACTTTCTGATTTACAGTTTTCCGTGCTTTTTATAGTCGAGACAATTTTCACAAGTTTTAAATTATAACTGTCGAGGAAGTGCTTCTCTCTACCTTCCTTTCTTTTTTCTTTTTTTTAATGCACAAATCACAAATTACATCTTGAACGTGGAAGGTGCAGGAATCATCCCTAAACAGTGAATTTCAAATATGTGATCACTCCACATGCATGCAGAAGAGCTCACGTGTTCTGAAGGCAGGTTCTGGGTAGAGTTTGTGTGGGAGTGTGTCCCACAACCGGGACCACAGGCAGACATTCCCAAAAGACCGCGAAGACAAATTCAGGCCAGCTTGTTTTTACAGGAAGAAGAGTCGTGAAACTATGAAATGGCAGAAATGATAGAAAGAGCCAAGCATTTAGTCTCCTAAATCATTCAGCTCCCCAGTGACATCTCTGTACTGCCAAGCCACAGGTTCACCGGGAACGCTGGGTAGTGTGACTCATCTGGTAGCTGCCCTGTGAGACTCTGCAGTCTCAATCTGCCAGACTCAGGGCACTCGGACCTGCCTTACAGATGTACTCCATCCTCATCCATTCATACATCTTCCATAACCACTTAACTAGTCCTGGGATGCATAAAGGCTGGAGCTCATCCTGGGGAGCGCAGGGCATGAGGTGGGTAACACTCAGGACGGGATGCCAGTCCACACTCGCAAACTTGTCGACTGCACATTTCTTGGCCAAAATAGCTGATGGCATAGTGAGAAGCAGCAGGACGTCATGTGCATCTAAATGCTTCACTTAAATTGCAAAAGTCAACTTAATAACACTTTAGAGACTGGACTAGTGACTCCATAAATGTAATTAATTAAAAAGGGTGGATCGATTCAAAACCCATATTTCATACTTCTTATAGAGCAAGATATCGTTTAATAATGAGAATAATATAATGCCCCTGATGATATTGGCTGGACCGCAATACTGAGAAATATGTTCTGAGATGTATTTTCACAGTCCTTTGAGCTAAAAGGCAGTGGCCTTGCCAACATTCGATTGGTCAGATAAAACTGGCTTCATCTCAAATGATTAATTAACGCTAAGCATTATATATGTACTTCACAACACGCCATGGTTAAGAATTACAGATTTGTTATTCTTGCAATGAAATCGCAATGAAATAATTTACGATTCATTAATTAAATAAATATTTGTGCATATGTGTGATATTATTTTATGATTTACTATATTACCTTATGATTTACTATTAATATAAAATAGTTGTGCATTATTCACAATTTTACAGAAATTGAAAAGCATTTGCATAGTTCTTCCTCTCAGACACATAAACACATGCAAGAGCGTAGCTTGGGGCCACAGAGCAGGTCAGCAAATAATAAGAAACAGGTCCTCCATTATTAGTCGGCTTTTCATGACAACAGTAGAAATACTTCTTTATATTTTAATAAAGACTCCAACAACAGACACTACACAGGGTTTGATACATAAAGTTGGTGACTGAAGCTGTCTGTGGGCCCCAAGAACCAGGTTGAGAGACGCTGCACTGGAGCTTTCATGCTGACTTGAAGGTTTAAAGTATCTACTAGGGGTGCCCACACATTGGGGTAGGCAGTGCTGGGTTCTCCAGCCCAATCAGGTTGACAAAGTGTCCTTCAACCAGCTCGGGCCCTGAGATTTCGGGCCCCATGAAAGCGTATCATATTGGGCCCCCAACCCAGACCAATCCAATTATGCTACAATTTTTTAGGGCCCCTGTCACTCAGGGGCACTTGGAATAATCCTAACTTTCCCTTCTTATACCCCCCCATAGCAAACGAACCCTAAGCAGCCACAGTGTAGTTTTGCCATGTGCGTGCAGAGGCAGACAGAGGAAGGACTCATTGCTGCGTGTAGAATGCGGTGTTGACTCTGGAGCCGATCCCAGAAGCAGTAGGCAAGAGCAAACGGAACAACCAGCATAGGATGCCGATCCATCACAGGTCACAGACATGCAAACGCTGTGGATACCAGTCCAGCACATCTTTTTCAGATTGAAGAAATAATATACCACTCAGAGGACTCCAAACTCCGCAAACAAAGAAGGTATGAATCAAAGCAACAACCCTGAAGGCATGAGGCTACACTGCTAATCACCGAGCCACCCCAAGAATATGAATACTGACATACACTAGATGGCCAGAAGTATGCGGACAGCCCTACTGATTAGAGTAAGTGTCATATTAAGCCACACCCACTGCTAACATAAGAGTATAATTAAGCGCACAGTCATGCAGTATCCTGCCACAAGCAATAGCAGCAGAACAGGTTTTTTTTACAGAAGACATTCGTGACTTTCATCACGGGATGGTGCCAACAAGTCAGTTCTCTACGTGTCAGGCCTGGTAGAGCTGTTCTGGTAGGGCTGTTCTGGTAGGGCTGTCCTGGTAGGGCTATCCTGGTAGGGCTGTCCTGGTAGAGCTGTCCTGGTAGGGCTGTCCTGGTAGGGCTGTCCTGGTAGAGCTGTCCTGGTAGGGCCCTCCTGGTAGGGCTGTCTTGGTAGGGCTGTCCTGGTAGGGCTGTCCTGGTAGGGCTGTCTTGGTAGGGCTGTCCTGGTAGGGCTGTTCTGGTAGGGCTGTCCTGGTAGGGCTGTCCTGGTAGGGCTGTCCTGGTAAGGCTGTCTTGGTAGGGCTGTCCTGGTAGGGCTGTTCTGGTAGGGCTGTCCTGGTAGGGCTGTTCTGGTAGGGCTGTCCTGGTAGATTTGTCCTGGTAGACCCTTGTTCTCAGAATGAGATGTTGGAAAAGTTGATGTCTACATACTTTTGGTGATATAATGTAGTCAAATCTTTCAATTAGCAAAATCATTGACCCTGTTTATTATGGGGGAATTATTCCTTTTCATGGGACAATTACAGTAAACTGCAGAGAGCACTTCCTTGCAAAGCGATGGTATAAATATGTGTCTGTCTTGCAAAACTGCAAATGGTAGGACCCAAAAAGTAGCAAACATAAGTTTGTGCTGATTTGAATTCAAATTTTCCACTGAACCCATTCTATGTAAAATTTTAGCATTTGTTTCTCAAAAGGTATGAAAATGCAGCCATTTCCAATGTTTGAAACAATGTGGATTCTACAAGCGTTCAACACAAAGATTAATTAAAAACACACACACGCACGCATACAAACACACAATAGGCAATCGTTTCATTAGCAGCCAGCGTGGAGAGGCAGCAATGCCAAGAAAATCTTTATGAAGGTCCAGGCTGGACAGTGCTTAAGGTAAAACAGTCTAAAATGTGAAGCGGCGAAACGGCAGATCTGGAATGGCGAGGACTCTGATGAAGCCAGCTGGTCAGAGTCCAGGCGAGTGAAGGTGGGGGGGAGGATGAGACGAGGCAGGCTTGCAGGATGGGGGGGCAGAGTGGGAGACATGCAGGATGTATGGCTGCTGTATGCTGTATTGTATCAGGAGGTAGCAGTCTGGATGTTTCATTCTGTATATGGGAATCAATGCCAAGTGTTTCATGTCTGCTATTTGTGCAGGAAGCCATTTACTAATAGATTTCTTTTTGTACATCTCCTTGTAAACCCACCATGTGGAAGGGAAAAAAATCAGTATATTGTATTGTATTTTGACATATGCAATATTTAAATGTATATTTATTTGAGATAGAAACACCTACCAGGCAATGGTAAAGAATATCAATAAAACACTAAGTCGATATAATTATGCTAAACGATTCATATTCATATTTCTTTTCGTAATGCTTGATAAAAAATCTTTAAAAATAACTTATTAGGTGATTTTTCGTTACATAAAATCTTTAGTTCAACAAGTGTTCCCCATGAAGAGGGTGACAGAATTATGTGTTTTGCCTCATATTGTCACATCGCTTTTCTTTCCTTCTGTAGGCACCGATATTCCAACAAGTGCCCCGTGTGACATAAGGACTGCTGAGGCAGCCGGATAAATGCTTCACTGAGGGGTTTAAGGTCACGCTGCTCTATATGATGCGATAACGTACAAGACTAAGCGATTCAATAAAAGCAGACATGGGTGATTATAACAGATCTAAGTGAAACACTCAAGGGATCTTCTATATATCCATCCATCCATCCATCCTCGACAAGAGCTAATCCAATTAGTGCCACAGCGATCCAGAGATTATCCCGCAAAGCACAATGTTCAAGGCGATATACTTCTTTGGACGACTTGCTGGTCCATCACAAAACAGACATGCAGACACATACATACACATGTTTCTTCATCTGTTATTGTGGCCGACTCGCAGTGACTTTATTTAAGGCGATACACTGTATGATTCCAAGCGCCTTGTAAACCCGAAAACATATGATGATTAAGAACAAACTTACAACAAAAAGAAAACTGCTGAAACTTCTAATTTCAAGGCTTCCTTTGCCCAAAAATGTTTCCAAAAGATTATAACTAGTGCAGAAACATACTTTCTCTCAGGCCAAACAGGAAGTCGCTAATCCACTGGAGCTGCGAGTCTTTAGACTGTGGTAGAAAACTGGAGTGGTCAGAGGTAATCCACCCAGACACTAGGAGAACATGCAAACACTGCATGCGCGCGCGCACACACACACACACACACACACACACACACACACACACACTTAGCTGGGACTAGACTACACCAGAGTGAATGTGCTTCCTGTATGTCTAATGCAGACTGAGAAAGCATGCTTCAAAATCAATAATAAAAAACAATAATTATCACAGAGGTACGGTGAATGTGGTGATCATTCATCAGTTTGTGACTGTATGGTTATAAGGAATTCCCATCCATTCATCTTCCAACCAGTTATCCTGGTTAGGGTTTGTGGGCTCGTCCCAGGCAGCACAGGAATGTCATAAATAATTTTTGCCCTCAAAATGAAACACAAATTATATCCACTTTAAAAAAAACTTCTGGATAAAAGATCTAACTTAAAAACATTTCAATTAAGCCACACTTATGTCTTTCATTCATAATTTAGGCTGTGGCTTTCTGTTTACAGGTCAGGCTGCACTGCTTACTGTATGGCAAACAGTTCTCCCAGTAAACTCCAAATGGTTTTATCTGCCCATTATAATGATATTTGTCAAGTAGAGACACAGCAGGAAAACCATGAGGGGGGGGGGGGTGTTATAACTATTCCAAAGACACCTGAGTGACAGGGGCCCTAAAAAATGTGGAACATAATCGGGTGCCCCTCATCCATAAGAGAAACGTCTACTCATCTATCAATTTTCTATAACCATTTATGGGCTGAAGCTTCAGAGGGCACCTAGAACCTGCTATGAGACGGGGGGGGGGGGGGGGGGGGGTTAGGGTTAGGGTGAGGGTTGGGGGGGGCACTAGGCAGGAGAAGATCCTTGTGTGATTCCACACGTAAATCTCAGTTCGGAAAGTGGGAGGCATAATTCTACACCCTGAGCCTCTACATCACCCAAGAATAGGTCTTCAATAAATAAATAAAGTTGATCATGTTCAAACCATTTTTTGCCATAAATTGCAAAAAAATAATAACTGTAATAGTCTCGGGTATAAAGGAGGCATGATTGTGCAGTGGATAGCACTGCTGCCTCACACCTCTGGGACCCGGGTTCGAGTCTCCGCCTGGGTCACATGTGTGTGGAGTTTGCATGTTCTCCCCATGTCGTCGTGGGGTTTCCTCCGGGTACTCCGGTTTCCCCCCACAGTCCAAAAACATGCTGAGGCTACTTGGCGTCACTGAATTGCCCATAGGTGTGCATGTGTGAGTGACTGGTGTGTGAGTGTGCCCTGCGATGGGCTGGCCCCCCATCCTGGGTTGTTCCCTGCCTCGTGCCCATTGCTTCCGGGATAGGCTCCGGACCCCCCGCGACCCAATAGGATAAGCGGTTTGGAAAATGGATGGATGGATGGATGTTCAAACCATTTTTTGCCATAAATTGCAAAAAAATAATAACTGTAATAGTCTCGGGTATAAAGGAGGCATGATTGTGCAGTGGGTAGCACTGCTGCCTCACACCTACGACCCAGGGGTCTCTACCTCGTGGAGTTTGCATGTTCTCCTTCTCCCTGTTTTCATGGGGTCTTCATAAGGGGTTGTTCCCTGCCCTGTGCCTGTAGCCCCCAGCACAGCCTCTGGACCCCCTGAGACATAAAACAAGTGGGAATGGAAAATGGTGGAGTTTTGGGCGAAAAGAAGCAATGAATAAAAGGAGTTTCTAAAATTGGTACATTTTGAAATTGAAATTGCATTTCTTAAAGCTGTTTTTCTAAGCACACACCTTATACAATAAAATGAACAGGTTAGTCTGTTTTTAGAAAACCTAAATAATACAAGAGCTATCTATGATGCCAGCTATTCTACAATTCACAATTTTCAATGTGTTTAATTCCAGGGAATCCAAGCAAACTGTAACTGTGTGGATTTTAAAGGGCCGGTCTAGTTACGTTACAATGAAGTGAGTAGTACTGTACATAATTCTGCGTATATATATGTCGCTGGCTACATTTTTGAAATAGAAATGTTTCTTGCACCGTTTACACATGCCAACTCGCTCCAATGTGGCTCCCAGCGAGTGCACTGCAGCCCTTCATTTTCACATTATAAAATATCTCCTCTTCAAACACATCTCGTCGCTTTAAACTTCCTACATTAAGAAACATTAACATATGTGCCCATATTTTAAAATTCAGTTTGTAAATCATGAGCTGTCTGTATGAGAAACATTTTCTAAATGTATGAATTTATTTAGTGAAGTGGGCCCCCACCCCCAGGGTTTTCATATTAAACATTTGCAACTCATTATAATCTGAATTTAAAAAAGAAAAAAGTTTTGCTACCCAGTGAGGTTTCCATAGGTAGCAGAGGAAATAATGATTTTGTGTGACTCTGTATTCTCTGCTACCTTCCTCATCTTCCTAAAATCAACGTTATACCAGTAGTGGCTGAGGTGCACGTCACTGCACTGACTGTGACTTCAACACACACTTAACCATGAATTATTAATTATTATATAACTATGTAATGCAGAAACAATTACACCACAGATACACCACACAGGCCCACGCAGAGTAGTACAGTATTGTTAGTTATATAATTTACATGCTTTAAAGAAAGAAATGCATATTTTTTTACCTGATTTAAACTTGCAACTGCAATTAGTAATATATCTTATCTGGATATATTCATGCGTGCATTGACTCAGACTACCCAGTGAAGATAGTATAGAAATATATAGATTAATATTTACATTATTACGTACATTCGATAAACTTTATGATACCTAAAACAGTAAACTACATAAACTATTCAATGGTACATTTTTTTAAAGAGGAAAGGATTTTTAGTTAATATCATAGGACTTTTCTAAGACTTCGCAGACAGTCATTTTCCTGCGAATGAACTTGAAAATGAACATGATTCAAACAATTAGTAGCTCTCCAATGTAATTTCACATAAATAATTCATATGAAATCCTATCATATTTACAAGTTTACAGAACTTTTAACTATTGTCCACCTAATGTGAAGGCCATAAACAACCACATACATTAACATTTACATAGTTTTATCATCCTTTCTCATTAATGTTTGCATCCATCTCTTTTTTGCTGTTGCACATTTTGTAACTGTTCTGAAATGACAAAACCCACTTTGCAAATACAAAAAAAAACAGCTGATGGTTTGAAATAGTAAGATGCATGCAGACTTCTAAATATCTAAATTCTTATTCCTTAAACATTTAATTCCATTGTATAATGTGCAATAAGTAAGGAATAATTGACGACGGGCCGTTGAATTATTAGAAAATAATGCACACCCGAGGTGGTAATGCGGCCACGACGCGAAGCGGAGTGGCCGTTACACCTCGGGTGTGCATTATTTTCTAATAATTCAACGGTCCGGAGTCAATTATTCCGCTTATACTACGGTTGCCACACCTCAAGACATCGATCAGATGATATATTTCAAGGGATTCGTCCGGTTTTTCTACTTAAATCGCTATTGTGAGTAGGATTATTTCTTCCGCATCTCATCCAACGACTCTTTTGCTAGTTCCAAAACGTCATTTTAAAGCTGGCAATGGATGCTTGAGCCGTTGATAGCAGACTAATGCAGTTAATAATGAAGTTATTAGAAAGAGAGCGAGAGAGACAGAGACACAGAGAAAGAGAAACAGAGAGAGAGAGAGCTTGTATGAATTAGGCTACCTCTGTGTGTCCCTCAACAGTGTTCTGAAGCACCGTCTCTAAACTGTAAGTCTGCTTTAAGATGCAGCGCTGTTATTACCTCGCTAGTGAGAAATGTCATGTGTAGCGTTTAAGTTGGTACACTAGGCTAACTAATACTGTTGCAGCCCAGTTGTTGAAAGTTTCATATTCACCGTAATTATTAAAATTTACTTTCGGAAAATCGTCTGTCATGTTTTTGTTTTTGTTAGTCCTGTGTGCTGTATAGGTACTGTATGCTAATTTCCGTTATTACAGTTAACTATGCGAAGTGATATGGAACTGTAATGCGGTCAAGAGAGCTACCTGGAACTACGTTCGCCGTGCGGTTATCTGAAAATAATTGCACACCTCAGAACGTTCGTCAGCCAATCAGAATCAAGCATTCAACGGTCCCGTAGTATAATACAAAAATAATACATATTGTCTGGCATTAGTATATCATAAAGTAAAACTTCAGAAGGTCAAAGATTCACTGGCCGTAGCTACATTCATAAACTGCATATTGAGATTCATAAGCAGCATTTCCCAGTTCTTCTCCAGCCAATTAAAATAATCAACTGAAAAAAGGGGAAAGAGTTTCCATAATTATTTGTCTGTTTGCGCACATGCAGCAGCTGCTCTCTTCTGGGATTTTCATTATTTGTTTCTTGGTTTCTTTCATTTTCCACAAGATATAGCATAGTACAGTATTGCATAGTACAGTATAGCATAGTACAGTGTAGCATGTATACTTTATAGCATGTATAGCATGTAGTATCATGCTGTAATATTGAATTGTATTTGTCCTCACGCAACAAATCTAATTACGACTATTATTATTATTATTATATTATTTCTAATATAAATTGTTAGAAATGCAACACAAGGGTGGCATGCCGCTTACCACTGTCGCCTCACACCTCTGGGATCAGGGTCCGAGTCCCCAGCATGGCTCCATGTGTGTGGAGTTCGCATGTTCTTCCCATGTCATCCTGGGGTTTCCTGAAGGTTCTCTCTCCCCCCCCCCCCCCCCCACAGTCCAAAATCATGCTGAGGTTAATTGGAGTTACCAAATTGCCCATAGGTGTGAATGGTGTCTGAATGTGCCCTGTGATAGGTTGGAGCCCCATCCTGGGTTGTTCCCTGCCTTATGCCCTGTGATGGTTGGAGCCCCATCCTGGGTTGTTCCCTGCCTTGTGCCCTGTGATGGGTTGGAGCCCCATCCTATGTTGTTCCCTGCCTTGTGCCCTGTGAGGGTTGGAGCCCCATCCTGGGTTGTTCCCTGCCTTATGCCCTGTGATGGGTTGGAGCCCCATCCTGGGTTGTTCCCTGCTTGTGCCCTGTGATGGGTTGGAGCCCCATCCTGGGTTGTTCCCTGCCTTGTGCCCTGTGACGGTTTGAGCCCCATCCTGGGTTGTTCCCTGCCTTGTGCCCATAGGCTTCAGACCCCTTGTGACCCTGACTAGAATAAGCACTAACAGAAGATGATCATTTAATCACCGCATCTATATACAGTATTTCGCTTATGATGCAATTAACTATACAAGAAAAAGAGTTTTAAGTGAATAATAATCTGCTAGCTTTGCTTTCTTTATATCCTATATTATATACAGTACATTTATTGTATTATATCTTCTACCCAGAGTTTGCAAAATTTAACTTCTGTGAAACGGGTGCAACACTTATGAAACAGGTGTTGTAGCTGAACAAGGAACCTGTCAGAATTTGTACATACAAACCTTGTCATACAAGCATGAAATGTGCCATATGCCTGTGGATTCTTCATGAATATGGATTACGATTTATGAACACAAAAATCTTTTGAATCTTTTAACTCTGTATGTGTCAATCACAAACCAGGTGGGCAGGCAAAGTGCTGCAATTGGTCAGCTGCAGTTCACAGGCCTACCCGAGGAATGCAATCGATTCAAATATTCATATAGCGTAAAACTCCACATGTGGCAATTAATGCTGGTTTTAGATTTTTTACATAGCACAGTTAACGCAAACAGAGACAGTAAAATGGCATTAATTTTGCCAAGAGTATTCTAAGCAAATCAAGCTACGCTGCAAATAATACTTTTTTGGCAAAATTCTAAAACCAGATACTGATGAAAATACTGTGAATAAAAATATTAGAATGAAACAGTCCATCAAAAAAAAATAAATAGATAGATAGATAGATAGATAGATAGATAGATAGATAGATAGATAGATAGATAGATAGATAGATAGATAGATAGATAGATAGATAACTGCATGGTTCATTACAGCCATAATACTGGTGCTTATATTTTGATTTATCACATTGATTATTTGCTACTTCTGGGAGTGATGTTTTAAGTTCTAAATATCAAACTCTAGATTGACTTAGTAACCGTAAAGTTTACATAAACATATTCCCAAGATGATGCGTGCATGTATATAAATAATGCACTTTACACTCTCTGACTGGATAACAAATGAATCCCCTACACGCATCAATCACTTTGGTTGGGAGACACGGAAGTCTTCTCCAGTGTACCTGATTATGCAGAACACTGCAATATTCAAGTAGCAATATTGTCATTTTTCTTAGTTTCATTGTAAAGGGAAAGATATCCTAACACTGTAGCCTGTTTTCAGAATACCGAACCGAGAGAGTTTTCTGGGGTCTGACGGGCAGATCCATCCATCCATCCATCCATCCATCCATCCATCCATCCATTTTCCAAACCGCTTATCCTACTGGGTCGCGGGGGGTCCGGAGTCTATCCCGGAAGCAATGGGCACGAGGCAGGGAACAACTGAGGATGGGAGGATGGCAGCCCATCTGACGGGCAGATTTTTTTGCATAATAAAAGTTCAAAGTTTGGTTCCCTAACATGAATTCTGGACATTGTGTAAAGTTGTATTAGAGTCAGTGTAAATTAGCACACTCTTCGTTGCCTGTTATCACACATGGAGGACCGCAGTTACAACCTATACACGTGAAACATGTCCAGGTCGTAAATGACGTTGTTCCGTATTGTAGCAGCAGAACACCGGTATGACATTCGATCACTTCTACTCGGTGTATAACACGCACTTTGCAATTTCATTTGCAGCACCGAATGAACAACAAAAACCATGAAAATCGACAAAATATTCAGATCAAGCGACTCTGTGCTTCTGGTCAGGCGTAGATGCTTTAATTAAAGCTTCGATCTAGCAACAATCAACAACTCCATACAATAACATTAATAAAACACGATTTATCACAGAAATGCTGAATCCATGTTATGCGCATGCTCGCGAGTTATAAACAAAGCGTTTCTGTGCATTTAATTTCACGGAGGGACTAAATAAACTGACGATCTTTTAGTTTACTTGAGTAGTAGCACAATCACTGCTTTGGTATAAAGTGCAATAACAGTCAATGCTGATCTCGGTATTGAAGTGAAACAGCTGACAGCACATGTGACGAGGGCTGCGTCAGTGGTTCAGTTAGATGGCATCAACGCACGCAGACAAACTGTGGGCGAACGATGGTCGTGTTCAAGCCAATCCAACTTAGTATCGCGAATTGTTACTCTAAACAAATGGGGTTTTAAAAGTTTAGTCATCTACATTTCGCGGCCACACATGTATCTATAATAGGTTCGGAAATGATCCGTGATGTTGGTATACTCTGATGTCTAACTTGTAACACACCTTGTATTTTCACACTGATTTTACTGTGGCCCACCATTGTGTTTTTAGGGCAAACAATTTCTCAAGATTTTAGCGAAAAAGAAGGTGATGCTTCACTGTCTGTTCCGGGTAAGTATTAGCCTGTTCTAAAATCATGGTACACCATGAATAATTTTGATTGGGGTCTCTAGTAATACACAACACAATACTGTCTATTATAATGTGCGTATTAAAAATGTACCATGTCATTGTCACCCATACTGTTATATGTTAATTGTAGTCACTATATTGCCATTTTTTTTGTTGCTGTAGTGCATTGTACCTTTTAACAGCTACAATACAAACAACTGTAGAAGAATTAGCTCAGAGCATGCTATCAAAAACACTTTGAATTTTGATTAAATTTTATAAAACACTGGCAATATATAATACTACACATTTTGTCTCTTTGGGAATTTATTTTAAGTGTAAAATTGTTATTAGGCGTATTAAGCAAAACTGGGAAAACACCACCATCAACATGCAGAACTGTGTCTAATTTAATGTTGACTTTTGTGATATATAAATTTATAAATAACATATGGTTTGGTGTTCTACACCGGTGTAAGGTGATTACATTTTGTATTAATTGAGTTAGTTTTGTTGCAAAACTTTCCAAGGTGCACATTTTTTAGCATATTTGTTTATTTTTAAATAGATTAGCTATGGGGGGGGGGGAGTGGCACGGGGGTGCAGTGATTAGCACTGTAGCCTTACACCTCTGGGACTATGGTTCACGTCACCACAATGGCTCTGTGTGTGGAGTTTGACATGTTCTCCCTCTGTCGTCATGGGGTTTCCTCTTGGGATTTCCTCTTGGGATTTCCTCTTGGGATTTCCTCTTGGGATTTCCTCTGGGTATTCTGGTTCCTTGCCCCCACACAGTCCAAAAACATGTTGTGGTTAGTTGGAGTTACCAAATTGCCTATAGATGTGCATGTGTGAGTGAATGGTGTGTGAATGTTTCCAGTGATGGTTTGGCATCCCATCCCGGGTCGTTGTCAGCCACAGGCTCCAGACCCACACACACCATGACTAGGACAACCCGGGTATAGAAAGTGGATGGAGATTAGCTATGCCCAGCCTATTCTGTCCATGTTTTAACTGTAAGCAGTAACAATTTTCTGAAGGCTGGTATAAAACCAAAGGGAAAATCAATTTTTAAACAGATTTTATTTTTGTTTCAGGTTATATTTGTGTATTTTTAGTTGTTTTAAATTACTGTTGCTGCCTTGAATCTGGCCAGAGGTTTTGCCTTTCGTGTTTGGGGGGGTCATCCATTATTTTTCTTCATCGTGTAGATAACAGCTTTGCAGTGACACAATACAGTTTAGGAGCTGGGTGACAACAATAACTTATCAACATTAACGTAAGTAGGATTTAAGAGAAAGCTATATAAATGCTAGTATTTTTAAATGTATACAACAGAGACTAATGCTGTAAGTAAGCAAGATCTGTGGCTATGCCAAATCGTCCTTATCTTTACATGCACAATATACTTCATTTGCTACTCGAATCTGTCATGGTAATACTACAGTATATTGAATAGAGTATTACCATGACTGACATTTGAGTAGCAAACTAAGTACCTACTGCATCTCTCTCCTTTTTGGTTTATTGTTCACCTTACCTTGTCATAATAGCTACCGGTGTATATGCAGCAGATTCAGAAAATCCATATGTTCTCCCCTGATATGCATTTTGTTTTCAATCAAATGCGGATATTCAATAAAATGAGCTACATTTGGAAAGATAAGCATGATCTGGGAGGAATATATTCAATAGCAAACACCCACAATGTGAAAAATCCATATTTGCATGTTTTGTGCAAGGGGGGAAAAAACCTGAATGTGTAGCATCTGGCTTGATTTAATGTTCTTATTAGTTTTTGCAAATGTTTGAATAAGTCCTCAAACATTCCATCCTCTCCCTAGGTTTCCTCCATCTCAGCACGGTGAGGAAATAAAGTGATCGTTTCCACTAAATGAGAGCCACTTTCTCCAGTGCTGACATGTTCGGTAATGGCTCTGCCTCTCAGCAGGGTTAACACACGGGGTGTCATGTGATCTGACGGGCTCCGCGTGTTCTGAGAATGCCTCCGTGGTACCAGCTCATTGACGAGGTCTTATAGAGACATCACTTCATTTTAATCATAGCGTTAAACACGAAGAGACGTGCCATTGATACCCTCCCACATCTCCGGAGCCTGTTAAGAATGCATTTAGCAGTTACCCTTGCACTTAATTATTCAAATTTAATATTATGCAGCAGTAAATGACTGTGAAGCCAGACAGGTGTAAATATTAGGGCCAGTGGAAGCAATGGCTTTTAAATGCGTTGTTCATGATCTCCGCGATAGGATCGTTGATGGGTTCCCTTCACCACAGTTACAGATTTGTACCAGGAGAGCTTTTAACCTATAACAAAAAGGTCATACTGTATTTAAAATTAAACCCGATAAGTGTATAATATTAAAATAATAAATTTTGGAAGTACAAATTAAGAATAACGAGAAGAAGGCCTTCTTAAAAGTGATAATAACGCTATGTGAGTTCTTTATACCTAGTTGTTCTGGCACAAAAAAATTCTGTTTTGAAGCTTTGGCGTTTGTGTTCTCTGGGTGGAACATGTCTGCCGGAACCCCAAGAGGCTGCGAGATCCCAAAGGATTAATCACTGGTGTAAAATTTTATTAAGCATCAGTTTTCCTTAATGAGCTGTGCCAGCCATCCTTCTTTCGTGTGTAGAAAGGGTCTTGGGAGATCCGGAGCCCCCACTACAATAATTCCCTTACTTTTACAGTAATCCACCCCCCCCTTTTGTGTGGCCTAGCTGGCCTATTTTCTGATAAAGGGTTAGCATGCTTTGTTTCTCTCCCTCTCTCTCTGGCACCATGAAGGCAGTCCCTCAGGTGAGGGCACATCCTGCCCCCCCGCTTCTCTTAGCAGTACCAGCACCTGTCTGCCATTAAGGTGCACAGTGCGGCCAGCATGTGTGTTTGTTAGTGATGCAGCCTCTGCCATTCTTTGCCTTTGTCTTCAGCCCTCTGCGCAATTTTAAAGCAATTTTTTTGCCTCTGTATGTTCGCTCCCTTTAAAATCAAAGGAAATTCGTCCGTCACGTAAATGGAAGCCTTTACATTAATGAGCTCCCCGGTATTACCCTGTGCGCTTGTCCTCCTTTTTTCCTGTTACAAATCCAAAAGTTGCTAAGAACAACAAATTTAATTCAAATGGCCACATGTGAGGGATAAGGATGAATGTGATTTTACAGCTTATGTTCCTCGCCATCCCTTAAGGGTTCGGCTTTTCTCTGTGGGCAGCTGCGCCATCAAAGCGCTGCTTCCTAACACTGCGGCCAATCAGCAGGTACCAGGTAGCAAAGCGGCGGCCAAAGACACAGACTTGACAGACCAACTATTGTAACCTGAATTGATGGATTGAAATGCTTGGTCTGTGATTGGCATTTGGGTGACCATGGATCAATGTCAAGATTAGGGACCATAATAGTAATAAAAATAATGTTTGCATAAATTAATACTGTAACCTGGATAATTAAGTTGTTATGGAACATGAACGTTTGGATAATTTATTTAATTATTGAGATACTTAATAATTAAAGATTAAGTAAATGAGATTTACAGATTATTATTATTATTTGATTTAATTTTTTTAAATTTTCTATTTAAAATCTAAATATCCTGTCCTCGTTGAGCTTAAGCAGATGGGGATTGTTGATTTGATGGAGAGGCAGGATGTGGGCAGTGTCCAAAGTGTCAGTCAAAGAGAAAGTAGGTATTTGGACCAATCCAGATGTAAGGTGGGTCTCCTTTTGGGGTCTCCATTTGGGGTGGGGTCAAAGGTGACCCTGGAGTCATGACTGACTGCGGGGCCCAGAAACGCTGTGGTTGCAGTTGTCTGTATCTTAACAATGTACCTTTTTCCCTCTTATGTCAGATATATAATACTGACAATCTGCCAGATACAAAAGTGTGGATAAAAAGAAAATTACGATGGATATTATTTGGTTATATTTCCTTTAAGTAATATAGTGAGAAAGCATATCAGGCATTAATAACTGTGCTCTTTTCCACTACACCATTTTTGCACATTAAACCCTTGCTGCTACCATACAGTAACTCAAATACTGTATTCAGACTGTTACCACTGTTAATTTGCACTGTGTGTTGTCTGTCTTGTCAGATTGTACTGCTGCTCTTGTGTCCTGCCTTCGCTTATGATGTTGCTCTGTTTGGTTCTCAGTGTTGCAGTGGCATGTTATCTCATTTCACTGTATACTGTGTGTATGGTTGAAACGCCAATAAAACCCACTTGACCCGACTTAAAACAATATTTAAAAAGCATTAATTAAAATACTTTTTAATAAAACATAGAGCAACGATGTGTTTGAACAAAGTGACAAAAAAAATTGCTCAGATATGCCATAGTCTTAATAACTAGAGAACCTTAATTAAGTGCATGCTACATTGGATTAGCTACCTGCATAGTGTTATTTTCATTAGCAAAAGGTAAACATTTACCGAATGGCTCTGACCGCTTATGTTTCGATGCTGTGAAAGTGACTGTATTCCTTGTGGCGCGCAAGCTTCGCGTCGTACAGTGATTATGTGAAGAGATGTCAGGCCGGCCGCGGCGACAATGAATAGCTAGGAAGCGAGAGCTTCCCAGGCACGATCACCAGTACCATCTGGTGGATGGCGAATATGAAATGAATGCCGGCTTTGAGATACATACTACACTGAGCACGGAAGAAATGCTCTTTGTGGTTCTGCTACATGGAGCAGTTAAACACTTAGGCGATGTGACAGCTTCACTGTTTATCCGTGACAGTGATGACTGACCAACCCGATCCGTATTAAACCTCCTTGGAAAAGTGTCATCGATGGCCAAACTTTCTCTCTAGTTTGTTGTTCTTTGAAAAGTGTGTATAATATGAACTACTGCTGCATGTTTTCTTAAATAAAGCTGGCCAATTAGGTTACTTTTGTTAACTGACAGGTGGGGAGAAGTTCCTCTGAAATATTATTTATTGTTTTAAAGCATTTATCAGCAACCTGTTGGTGGTAACAGGGTGAAATTTATCCTTGCATTTGTAACACACACACACACACATACATATCCATACATACAAACATACATACATATATAGATACATATATACATATGTGTGCTTCAAGCAAAATAATAACTACTGTTGTGCACAATACGGCAGCAGGTGCAAAGACACCCACTCCTCCCTCCCCCGTATCGCGGGGGCACCCATCAAGCGCAGATGCACCACCTTCAAAGCCCTTTTCAAACGTCTGAGCGAGATAATGGAAACCAAGATAACGACCCATTGAGTTTGAAGACTTTCCCTGGGTGCAGCACCTTGCAGTGCATCGGATCACCCCCTCCCCCCCGCGCGCCCCCGTCCTTCGCCACAATGTGCGCGCGCGGGGAAAGCGTTTATGGGTCACGTACGGCCCGAGCGAGCGCGCGAGCATCGACGAGAAACATTTTACAATCCCGTACGTGGGTTTTTTTTTTTTTTTGAGGGGGGTATAAAAAACGAAAGTGAAGCGAATGATTGAATAACAGTAATTAAAGCGGTTATTCGTTCGGCAGGCACCTGCGTGAGGGATGATATTGCTCCTTAATTCAGCTCGGTTTAACTTCTCGCAGCCGGAGAAAACGGCGCCTCATTAATTGCTGATTGGCATTGAGCCTTTTTTGCGAGAACAAAATGTTTACTCTGGTTTACCGTGTTTCTCAAGGCTGTTGTGGGGGGCGCTTTTAAGCACTTTTGCATCTAAATTAAGGCACGGTCTTTTAACGCACTAAATGCATTTTTTTGTTACGGCAGCTTTTTTTCTGCGCACCAGATATTTTTTCAGGACACCTTAGCCACCTGTGAAACGTGTTATTAAAGGATTTTTCTCTTTTGTTTCGGGCCATTTTAGTGTTTCCTAAACGCTGTACTTTAAGGGTTATTTTAAAACGATTCTAATGCCACAGAATACTATGTAATCTGACAATCATTGTTTCAATCAAATGTTAGAGAATATGGATGAAATGGCTCACTTTGCTTGCTTTATTTTACTAAATAAACATTTCACACCACATTGAGAGGATGGTAAATAATCGACTCTTATTTTTGTAATTGTATAATCTATAAATGTCATCACAATTCTGGCTTCTATGATATATAAATCCCCCTAGACTTATTTTTAAATTGATTTTACTTTAATTTTGATTGTTGGGGGGTGGATGGTAAAATTTTCCGACCCGGGGACGGGGAATGTTCCCGGTAAATTGTTGCGGATTTTGCATAATCGTCTGTTAGGAAAAGGGGCGCTCTATGAAATGGGGGGGGGGGGGGGGGGGAGTAAATCTTGCAGCGGCGCCCCTGCTGCGATGGGCCTGAAGGCGGATGCCCCCACCTCTTCCGCTGCTGCTGGTGACCTTACAGTAGCATCATGTAAATCTCCTTTTGGTCACTTAAGCCTCTGCAGGGATGCAACACTTATTTTTAAAAACTGTAATTAAAAGGAAGAATTGCAAAGCGTGGTGTCCTATCCATGATTCTGTATTGGGCATAGAATCATAGTGAACCTTGAGCCTACCCCAGGAAGCACAGGATATGAGGAATGCAACACCCTAGACGGGACAGCAGCCCATCGCATGGCATGCAGACACACACACATGCATTCAGTTTAAAGGCAGCAACCCACCTGCCATCCAAAAAATGGACTGATGAATGACACTAGCACTTAAGAATCTGGTCAGATAAAATATGCAGAACGTGTATAATTTAAAATCTTAAGGTTACAAAGCCATGATCACTGCTTACAGTCATGCGATCCTATTCATTATTACATGCAAATGATGTTCGTTACAGGAAAGATACAAAACAAACAAAAAAATGCAGGTGACAGGCTCTGTGTGTGTCTTGTAAGATAAAGCAAGTACCACAAAAGAATTGCATATAATGTGTGTGTAATGACAATCAGTTTTACTGTCCTAATATTAAAATAAGTATATTCAGGCACTATATGTCAAGAATGGTTTTCAAAAATGTGTTATAGCCAGAATGCTTAAGATAAACAATATTCTAATTGACAGGGCAGTGACATACCTTCACAGAATTGTCAGGAGATACACACTCCAGGCCCTACCCCCATCTCAGACGCCTGGTGGGCAGCGGCTGAACAGACATCGGCAGCGGCCTCTAAAGAGGGAAGGACGGCTCTCCTCTACCTCTTGCCTGATGCACAGCCTTTCAAGCAATGTTCAAATGTGGTTGAACTAGGTGCAAAAGGCCTTCTCCTTTTAAACAGCATTTCTTTTTTTTGCAGAGAATAACAACTATTCGATTTCCAGCTATTCCATTTAGCCTCATCCATTTTTTTTTTAAGGTGGAAATGAAAATGGTATTGAACACGTTTGTGCATCACATTGTGCTTGATGCAATGTAGGTCAGTGTTCTGCAGAGAGCGAGATAAGACACGGGGAACAAGTGTTGTGCGTACTTACAAGCAAATATCTGTCAAAATAGCAATTGACAGATCTACAAGAGCATTTTTGGCTCCGGAAATGCTCCTTGTCATTAGCATTTAAAAAAAAACAAACAAAAAGCCCAGAGATTTGGGCCTATCAGCCTCGACTGACAGCAAAGCCAAGCTGGTCCAGGATGTTATCTGTTCATTACAGAGGTGCAGCTGTTTAGCAAATGGATTTGCTGATTTTTAAAGGGAGATGGGGGGAAAAAGGAGGAGAGAATCAGGTACTCAAAACCCTTGCAAAAAGATGGCAGTCTGACTGCATGCTTCTCTCTGTTTTTCTTGTAAATCTTGCTGTCTGATTCTGTGGCTGCATTATTTTTTTTTTAAAATAGGAATAAATAAAAAAAAAATGGATGGGGAGGAAAAGTCTTTATTCACTTTCCAGGTCCTGGGGGCCCCTCCTGCCCAGACGTCACCATCGCCAGAGTGGACGATTAGAGTGAGGAGAGGCTGAAGAACAAACGATATTTAGGTGGCAGTGGTGGGGGGGGGGGGGGGGGGGAGGGGGGTTTGCTGGCAAAGGTGGCTCCTTTGTCTGACACCATCCTGCATGGTTCGCACACGTGGAGGAATGCTGGAAGCGGATAGGGCCCCCAACCCCTGGATACCACCACCTCGTTCTTCTCAAACATGATGTCCACAGAGCCGTGCCGGGTTGGGAGGGGGGCTGCGGACAAATCAGAGGGGAAAACGTATCTTCCTGTAACTGAGGGCCTTACCTCAGGAACTCTTAACGCCAGTCCAGATCCGAAGCATCTACTGGTTCGACCTTCGCCGTGACTTGTGTGTATGATTTCCGGAAACGTGTGTTAAATTTAAAATACGGTTCAAAGGAAAAAAAGTCTCCTCATTTACTGTTGACTGTTAAGGTCAAGCAGTTTCATTTGCGGTTGTGAAGGTTTTTTATTTTATGTTTTAAGATACGTGCAACAAATAAGTATGATGTGACCAGAGACTGAAGTTTCTTGCTAATGTCTAATTACATATTTTTATTTATTAATTCTTTCATTTTATTTTTTTTCCTGTACATGCACTGTGTGATATTATCCAGAACTGAGTGAGTGAAAGGATATATTGTTTTGTTAACTTATGATACTCAGCAGTATACTAAGACTGAAGTATTACTTGAGTAAAGCGCTTATCCTCGTTCGAGTTGCGTTCAAGAAGAACGCACAACCTAAAGCGAACAAAAGCAAAGCACTTTCACAAACAAAACGTCACAAAATCCAAACAGGAACACCCAGTCTCTCAGTGTTAGGAATCATACCTCCTCGGAAGAAATGAAAGTGATGGATGTCAGGATTTAACATCTGCAAAGCTAGTAACTTAAGTGACCAAGGTTTTGTACCGATGAGAGATTTTTTTAGACTCTCAAAACAAATGTGGTGAAAGGTATAAACCTGTGCTTTAACAGATGCTGGCTGTCCACATCTTCTCTGCCAAAATACTAGGTAGGCATTTAGAGGAAGCCATCTATTATTTAAAGTAACAAGTGATGGTTTGCAAGCTGCTGTGGTGGGAGGCTGCATCATAAGTGCATCTCTGCCTTTGGGATGCAGGCTTTCCCGAAGGCATCACGATTGAACGATGACCCGATATGAACACGATATGAAGTGCGCTATATCTCCAAAACCATTAGTCAACGCATTTTCCCCAGCATTCGTGTTAATTACCTGTTTAAGTGCGGCTGGACGTTATTAAGTGGTTCCTGGATGGGAGAAGGTCTTAAGCTCACGAGGATCATTTAGAGTGCAAGGACACTTCACGCCTGCCCTTCACTGCACCAAACTCGCGTCTCTGATTATTCGATTCCGCATTAGCAGAACTCCCTGAAAGCTCGTCTCGGGGCTGCTGCTCTTTCCTGGAGTTTTGATTCGAACGTCAGAACTAAATTATCATGCCGCTGTCTCCGACTGATTGGGTGAAGATGCAAAATTAGGGTAAAGAATTGGGAAATGTTTCCAGTCGGAAGAATGCTGATTACCCTGGTGCAGTCCGTGAGGATTACCCGCTATTTATCCTCATACTTTGGGACGCCTCACCCTTCCTATTCCGGCGGTACTCCTGGGATCCGAGGAGCAGCTTGCCTCTGCTCTTGCCAAAAGAATTTATTAGAGCAAATGGTATTGTAAGCCCTATGGAAGGCATACCTTATGTGAAGATTTAAAGGATATTAGGAGAATAGTGCAGCCCGGAACCCAGGTGTGCTGTGTAATAGCCATTGTCTTTGCAGGAACTCATTGCCAAAAAAAAAAGGGGGGGGGTGTGGGAGGAGGCGGGGCAGGGTGCAGTCGGGGAACTGCGGCAATTAATGCCGGGGAGCAGATCTTCTCAGGTAGCTGTCGTTGTTTAAAGCACTGATGCAGTTTCTGTTGGAGTCAAAGCAGAGTAATACTGTCATGACTGGAAAACAGTGCAATAGTGCAAAATCTTCTAATGACCCTGGGAACGACCCCCCCCCCCCCCCCCCCCATCCACACCCCCACCTAATTATCCTTATAGATTCTGGTGATTCTCACGGCCTTCAGATCCGAACGGGTTTTAAAGCTTATTTTCTACTACGTTGTCCCCATACCTAGCATGTATATTTGAACAGATTATGATTTAAATTCCCGGTGATTGACTCAAACCCGCGTTGCTGAATAGGTCTCGGCCAGATGGCCTACGTCAGCGTCTAATCATGCGCGATGTTGTCGTGCCGCGGCCCGGAAAACCCTCCTACATGGCGTTCGCGGTGTTTTATTTTTTCCTTTTGTTTTGTTTTGTTTAACTCTTTTTGATTCTTTGTTTCTTAAGTGCCTGTTAGACACACAACATTTGGAATGGATGCCGTCGGAATAATTGAATTTTCTCCCAGAGGCAAACGACAACAATAATATCATTTTCATAAACAGATTTTTATTTACTGCAACGCAAAAACAATCTCCGGAGAGCCGCAAAAACTTTTGAAAAAGTTAACCTATGTTTAGCTTTTTTTTGTATTATACACTTGCATACAAAATAAATCATCTACGTTTTCTGTGTGTGTGTTGATTAAAAAGCTATTTTGTATGCCTAAAATGCAAAACGGTTAAATATACTATCAAAATATTATCCTCATTAAACTGTGGAAATATTCTATGTGCAACACCTGCAGAACAAATTTGGCATTCTGATCTGCAAACGATGCACAAACAATACAGAATCACTATCATTATTTCTACCTCAAATACACTAGTGAAAAGTTTTCTCTAGATTTACCAAATTATCCGTTCAGCCGAAAATGAAAATCGTTTTATATCTCCAATTCATTTCATATATTCAAATATAAGAATATGGTAAATGCATTTAAGTTGTAATATAGCAAAAAATATGTATGCAAACAGTATAATTAAAATTTAATCCCAGGGACTGGATTGGCTAAAGATGTGGATATGCGTATGAGCAATACCTACTGACGTTTTCCATGCATTTGTCACAGGACATGTACACCGATTTCATACTGGATTTATAAACTCAAGCTCTTGGCTTCCCAGTCCTATCATTGGATACTTTCTAAGTGACATATGATTCCTTGATCTAACACGCATTTGATAGCCAAACTCAGCGAGTGCCGTGATTTTTCATTGTCACGGGTTATGACACGGCAAGAAATACCAACCTCATGCTCACTGAATAACACCGATGGATCAATTCCATAAACATCCAATAACTAGCATAATTCAGAAACTGTAGCATTTTTTTACATTGTTGCATTTTATTGTTGAGAAGTGACATTCCTTCATTATGTGATCTTTTTTTCCTAATAAATATTTCAGTCAAAACAGTAGATTCAGTATTTTACTTTAGTATAAAATGGTTGTCGACGCTCGGCTAAGCATGCAGACATTCGTCCGTATCATCAGCCCATAATCAGCTGCCCCGAAATATACGGAAGCGAGGTCACGGAGCTCCAGAAAGGCTCAGGCCGTGCGTTACACTGCGTTACACTGCCGACGCGGGACCGGCGGCACCATGCAGGAGGAAATCCTGGTTTCTTTAAACGGTCGCCGATGGGGTGGCTGGCTATTCAGTACCCCCCCCCCCCCCCCCCGCACTGAATTGGGTATAGACACCGATGTCTAACACATAGTGAAAGGTCTGCCACTGTAAGCCACACAGTATCCCATTGAAATACCATTATTCCCCCTTTTTTCATCTCTTTATAATATAAACTCTTCATGCTGGAATTTTCTAAAGAGATCTGTATTTACCAGGAGGCACTGCACACTGCAAATGCCCACAGCCTCCCTTCATTGCTGTAGAGGGAAAAACAGGTAACATTTATCTAGCCTTGCACCAATAAGGCAGTCTTGTATTCAAATGCTAGATAAAAAGAAATGAAGTCTAATGAATTGCACCTCCCTGGATATAATTCCGTAATAGCAGTAATCAGGCCGCTCAGAGCCCATGAATATACATGCATAACCACAGCTGCAATCCTGTTGGTGGTCAATGTTGCTGAAGTCCTGCCAGTGCAGAAATATTCCTGCCTGCTCTCCCTTAATGTTATCAGGTAACACACACTGGCATTAAATCCACACACATAATGAGGGGCCTTTTTGGAAGCCTTCGCTCGCCACAATGCGCCTCTCGCCCGAAAGCCCTTTAAGTGTTCACGTTTAATGTCATTATGGTGCCGCAGTGCACGCAGAACCGGGGAAGGCAGAGCGGGCCCGGCACAAGAGCCCGAGGTACATTTGTTTGAGGAACGCCGAGACAAAGGGGAAGGAAACGTGTAACAAACAAACAAACGGGTTTATTACGTCCACGCGACGAATGGTACAACAAGGAGCCGAGCCGTCTACGCTGACAGCTTGTATAGCGGGAGATTTGTGCACATTAGTTACACATTTTAGGGAGAAGGAGGTTTGTGAGGTGCATCGGTGGGGATTACAGTTCTATGACTTCCTCTCTTTCATTCATCGCAAAACCTGCCGCTGATTTCAAGGTCGCCAGGAGGTTTCTCACAATAAAAAAGGAGCGGGGTGGGGGGGGGGGGGTGTTATAAAACAAAAGTATGTTTCTAAAAGAACAGCCATTTTCATGGTAAATACTTTAATCTGTGCTTATTATAATGATTATTAAAACTTAACAGCACTCTTACCCCTTATCTACACTGTAGATAATCTTTCCGGTGTGTGTAGCTGACAGCACGCTGAATAGCTCTTGGACGTACGAGCATCATTTCACACTGAGGTGCTTCTCACTAATACGGCCAATCTGCAGGTCAGTTTGCACTCTTAACCCGAAAATGTATTTTTTATATATTCTGTGAATAAAAGAATGGAAATGCCATGATATGTCATATTTAACCTTTGTCTGCTGCTCTGGGTTTCTGTGCTTCTCATTACTTAATTAAAATCAGTCTAAATTCCCATTTCGTTTGAAAATATTAATAATAAAAAATAGCTTATTAAGCTGAGAACGATGATTTATGGTGTTTGTTGGTAGTTTACTTTAGACACTGAATGTCTAAAATTAGCCTGTCATTTAGCATATCCCACACCACACCAAAAAAATGCATACAGCAAGACACTAAAATGTTGGATTGTATAATATATTACAAAGCCATTTATACCTCTGGGACACACTCTGTTGTACATCTGTGTTAATCTTCGATTTTATTTATTTATTTATTTTATTTTATTATTTAGTTATAATATGACCTTCATCTGCTTCATATATTTCACAAAACTCTTCCTGGTGAGGGTCACAGTCAAAATAATGGGGGAAAACAGCCATTATGCGTCAGTTTTAATGCTTTAAATAATACCCTCTGTTCAAATTAATTTATCTTTTGACATGCTTTCCATGCTTAACGAATGATATAAACACCATAATTTTGAAATGGCATTGAAATGGAAACGTTTCAATTTTTCAGCAATAGAAAACATAAATTAGGAAATAATATGGTAATATATTTCAGAAAATAAATGTAGCTATTAATGAATATTGTTACATGGTTAAATAACCCTGTAAATTATCCTGAATACAAATATAATCCTTTGTATTTATTTATATCCGTACATGTAATACAAATATTTCTTTTGAACAATATCAATTATTAAAGATGCCAGTATAAAATTCATATTTATTTGTGCTGAAGGACTGGTATTGAAAACTGTTTCAAATGAACTGAAAATGTAGCCTTATAAAACTTAATAACGGCTTTGAATTTTGCTGTCCATTCTACTTATATATATAAAATGTTCCACCTTCTGCTGATGACATAACAAAAAGACTAATATTAGCATTAACACCGAAACTGCCGTCATTGTTGTACATTCATCCCCAAGGCAGCTTGGGGTCTATTGGATATCGGCGTATTGAAGTGGGCATAATATTACACATAAGCAAGATTCCCCAAGGAGTCGATCCTCTTCTCTCTTCTCTTATATCCTTTCAGAGGGGAAAGAATGGAAATTTCTGCACCTTGGTGGTGAAAGGGAGGCCGAGGAGGCGGGGTAGAAGGAGGAGGAATTAATTTTCCCTTCAGGGAGGGAAGCACGCCGGATCTCAGGAGGAAAAAAAAAAAAAAAACGATTGAATCTTAACATCTCCTGCAGATAGAAAGAGAGCGATAAGAAAAAGTGCATTATGGGAGGGAAGCCTCTGTCTCCGCGGCGCGGTCAGGACGGCCAAGACTCATGCCTTAGAGTACAAGATAAGCTTTTCATTTAAATGCAATTGATTTATTATTACGTCAGATATTACACCAAAGCAAGACGGATGTGGTGTGTAATGTCGCCTGTCCAACAGGTCATTACTATAATAACCAAAACTGATATTTATCTGCCTAAGCTACAGCTCTGAATGAGACTTTTCCAGATGTTTCTTACAAGCTTTTGTAGGCCCTTGGCCCGAAGACCCACTTTGCAAATAAATTTTTGTTTCTTAGATTTCGTAAGATGTTTGAGTCATTTTCAAAGCATCTGTCTGCTGTCTTGTTAAGGACTATTAATGGTTAAGGACTATAAGATGCAGGACTTTTTATTAATGCAAACGAACTCCCAAAATCTACCTTAATGAATTAGAAATATAACAGACAGTAATAACAAACTGGAATTTACATCCATATCCTCAGTACTGATCCTGGATCTGGCTGCAGGGGACCAGGCAGTGGTAATTCTCATTGTCACACACTATGAGCAACTGTGAGACACAAGTTAGAGAGACAAGTTAACTTAACCCACATGACTTGGAGGGAACAAGCAAAATCTGCACCCAAAGAAGTCTGGGAGGCAGACCTACATCCTCGGGCGCATGAGTTCACAGTGTTATACCCCAGTAACCACGCTGCGCTGTTCAGCGGCTACCAAGTATTGTGGTTTTCATAATATTTGCAACATCTTTGGGTGAAGCACTGTTCCTTCAGTGTGTGATGCTGGGTCATTAACATAATGAATATAATTTAATATACTGAATTTTGGAGGTCGCACAATAATATAATGTTTTTAATGTTTTGTAATGTTTTTAACTTTGAAATAATTACTTACAAAAGCAGAAGGAATATGCTAAATGATGAGCGTATCTTGATTGAAACAGGCATTTATAATTTATAAATATTGTCATGTTGTGCCATATAGGATATAACATTATGAAGTCGGGGATTCTTCTCCGTCTGTACTGCAATATAAATTGTGCTCTTAATGCATGATTCATTTGTTTTAAAGCAGAGGAACAATCCATTTGTTATATTTAATGGCTAAGAAAAAAGACATTAAAAGACATTAAAAAGTTTACGCTTCAATTAGACTATATAACAATGTAAATGATCAGTCTGACAGGGAAGAATAACTTGTTCCAGTTGGAGGTGATAATAACTGAAACTTTTTGCATGTTTCCCAGCACAATTAAGCCCACTTAGACCATGTACTCGATTTTAATAATTTATTACACATACTTTCATTTATTCATCCAAGTTCCTGATTTATAAACACAGATTTTCATTGAAAAGTTCTTCACTGCCTAACATTTCTTTCGGAAATTTGAATGTCCTAATAATGGAGACTTAAGGGAAAAAATTCAGGATATATAAAATTGAAGTCTGTAGCCATTTAGACTTAATTCATATAATATAGCAATATTACATATTGTATGATCCACTGCAGATGTACATTATTTATTAAGGGTTTATTATAGATAAAGCCATTTAATTATTGTAGAATTAAATTTTAAAATCCCTGTAAAAATAAATATTTAAAATAATAAAAATAATAATAATAATTTTTAAAAATCACTAGTTTGGGCTCGTATCACTTACGAAAAGTCATATACACATACCATCTGTTTTTAAGGCAAAAATAACTTGATTTATATTTGGTAAATACCTTAATAGTTACTTTATATGTAATTTCATAAAGCAGAAATACTTATTCATGTAATTCATGCAATTATTGTATTTAAATATTATTATCTAACTGATTGTAACACTAGTTGTTTTATTTTATGTTTCCCTTTTGTACAATCTTAGTGTATCTAGTGAATATTGTTCTTTTTAATTAGTCTCTCTTGGAGTAGGAAACAAAATTTATTACATTGTATCTACAGAGTAAAGCTCTTTCTGATTATCTCGAATAACAAATACAGATTAAAATTAAAGAAGCCCTTTCATTTCGGAATATAATTTTTTAAAATCACGAATGAAGATATGCAGTAAAATTAGATTTTCATAGAATACAAAGATTGTAGAGTAAAAAATAAAAGACGATGCGTAATTAATCCACTTCAGAAGCGCAGGATGGAGAGGAGACAGAAGGTTGACTAAATGCAGATCACTGATATTGACTGCATTTATTGACAGATGAATTTGGAAAAGAGTCTTTCTGTCTGGGGTCTTAATTAAAGTGTCAACACAGTTCATTCCAGTAAGTCCCAGTGTTAACATCCCTCATCTTCCTCCTAATCTTGCTACAGTTCCCTGTCAAGCTGTGACTTCAGAAGGCCGTGCTGAAGTTTATTATGCTTATGAGCGAATGACGGACGCTGTCAGCTGAGGCCAGGGTGCGGCTCCTGCAGGCTGACTTACACCTGCTCCTCGCGGATTACAGGGCCATTTTCCGGTCAAGCCAAAGGTCACTGACTTTTTCCCCCTTCAGCATATGCGGAGGTCACTAACTTTCCCTTTTTTCAGCTCAGGGGATGCGTAAGGGTGAAGCTGTATCTGACAGGTATATTCCAACCGCCAGGGATGCACGCTGCAGTTAGATTTCATTGTTAAACTAGCAGAGCAGGCTGGGAAATCTGGCTGTTTACCTTCTCTGTAGGAAAAAAACCATAATTAATTCTCTTAACATGGAAATTAACAGTTGGGAGCACGATTTGAGCCTGAGTGAAGGAAGGGTTAGCAGTTTCATAAAAAAGAAAGCTGTGATTCATGCAGGAATGTACTTATGTGGTATATTACACATTTTCACACCAAACTTCCTGCAAAATCAAAATAACTCAAATTTAAATTAATGAAATATAGATTATATTTTACTCCTAAATGGTATTCTACTAAGCATATTAAAAAGCAATTAAACATCACTATTACATTCCTGATAAAAGAAATGGATGGATGTGTACTTTAATGCATGTTTCCTCCTGTATTTCACATTGTAAAAATCGATCTCATTAACAATTAATTCGATTTTTTTTAATAACAAAATTAGCCAGGGAAATTAGATTTTTCCCCCCCCAAAGTATCTTTATTAGGAGTAATATTGTAATAAATTTTTATCTGATTTCTTGAACACACATCTGTCAACTTAAATTAGCAGCAGACCATGCAGACTTGTATATGTTTGTATAATTTACTGTCTATGTACTTATCTGTGTGCTTTTGGTTTTTCTGGGATACCAGGCAGGTGGCGATGGGCTGGGCTGGATTGTCTATAAATATTGATCCTCTCCCAACCCCCTCCCTCCCCCGGCTCGACATACACACACCCACTCCAAGTACTAGCCAGATTTACTCCTTCCCTGGAGCAACGCGGTAAATGGTTAAGTGAGGTATCAGCTTCAGTCCGATTCCTGCATGGCTCCTCCCACCAGGGCATTGTGGGTAGACTACAACTGTTGCGAGTGGGCGGCACATCTGTTCCCAAAGACAAGAAATGCCCCCAGGGGTCGTCCTGTGCCACAGCTAACATTTCACGCACGCCGTTAATAACTGTTCTGATATTTCTCTATGGTAATATTGGTGTGGGGGTGGGGGGTGTCGCATAAGTGTTGGATCCAAGAATCGGAGAACATTGTTTTAATAACTGGAGTATTAGCGGTCGTGTTTGCTGTACCCTCAATTTTTTTTTCCATCTGTTGGCAAAGTTAACATCACATTTTCTTTGGTCAAACATGTTCACTTCCTTTAGTCGTTAAATAAAAGCACCATTTAAAACTAATTGATTGTAACACCATATTGTATATGGACTCCCTTAGAGAACAGCTGCTTTGATAGCTCATTGCGGTCAAGCCTGTAGGTGATTACCAGCCGAACTCAGATAGTCCTGAGAAATCAGACTGAATTCCCGCTTCCACCGCAGACTGCTGTATGTCTTAAGCTCGACTCCTTGTGACAACTACAGCTACTCACTTTTGGAAGCCATCGAGTGTCCTGAGAATATTGGTTTTGAACTAGATACAGAAGAGTAAGGATAATATTTTAAAACATATTTTATGCATGTAACATTTCAGCATTGTGGGATCAGGCAGAAAAGGCTTTGGTTGGCTTACCGCTTTTGGGAACTTCGCATAAAGTTCTGTTAAAAATGAATACTGCTTAATATGACTGAACTTTACTACTGACTCCATTCCTGTGGGCATCTGAAAGGGATGATCTCATTTACCCCTGGTTGCATTGCTAAACTCAAACGGCGTGGCCTACAATGAAACGACACCAGACAACGCTAAGTCTTGAAGGCCATTTTTGCGGCCTACGATAATTTGTGCACCTCGAGGCTAAATTGGACACCTCAGCGAAATGAAAGCAAAACCATCGTATCACCCAGGCTGCCTCAGTGTCTTTTTGGGGGCCAGGGGAAGCAAGTGAGGATAGATACAGAGGTGGGCAGAGATTTCAGCCAGAAGAGGCTAAGATGGACACTCCGGCCTAGTGGACAGCGAGTCCCCCCCCCGCTCGTGCATGAGGAGCAGTGACATCTCTGACAGAGCGAGAGAGCGGAGGGTATGGTGATTGCAGGGATGAAAGATGGAGTCTAATCCTCCACATGTAGATTTTTTTTTTTTTAAGGAAAGCCAACTGGAGCCATGCTTGGGACTGTAGGCCAAGGGCTCCGAGAAAGAAATGCCCGGAGCCAAAGCACATAGTGTGAAATGAGAAGCCAAAGCTTGAATGTGCTTTTGTTTATCAGAAAAATGCACTCAAAGTGGGATTGGCAGTGGAAGGCCCAAACTCCGTAAGTCACATAGAGCTGGCGGGGGCCACGGGGGGATGGCACTGGGAGGCTTCAGGCATGAGCAGCGTAGGAGAGGAGTGTCTGTAGGCAGGCGCCTGGCAACCCCCTGTGCTGCTTTGCTTGCACTGTAATCTTTGTTTGAGCACAATGAAGGATTCGGGGGTCACCTTAAAGGAAGGAAATGTGGTCAGGAAAATCTGTGGATCTAGTTGGAGGGACTAAACGGCACCGATGGCGCCTGGATGCAAAGGCCAAGCCGGGCTCGGGGAATTGGGGACACAGATTTCTGGGCAAGCGGCACAGGCCGGAGTGCCAGCGAATCGGCGTTCGCCTGCGACGACAGCGTTCCCCCGCTCATTAGGAACGGTGGATTCGGATGCAGGATCTTTCGCCACATGTCCCTCAGTGCAGAGGCGTGGCCGCCTTGGGGAGAGCGAAAGTGAATCCCGGCGTTCTCCAGCTGCCCTTGCGGCTACATGCCGATGACCCAGAGGTCAGGGCCGTTGCCACGGACACCCGCTCGTTGGCCCGCGATGAGTTTTTGGTCAGTGCCACTATGTCCGCAGGCCACCGTCGGCCCATTTATTATCATTTTGGGTCAGAGTGGATATTAACGGTCAAGTTTCTCTGAGGGTTGGGACATTTCGGAACATTTCGTCGGGAAAGGAGGGAGACACACGGTGTCAAACTATAATAATACTAAAAAATATTAAACTGTCACTGAGTTGACAGTTAATATTCAAAAAGCAGATTCCTGTGTTGTTGTTGTGAGGGAAAGAAGAGTCTCATTTTATATTCGGTATTATAATTCACCTCCATCTGAACTTGGCTGCAGTGGAACATCATTGCCAGGAACAAAAACCATACAGGGCACGTCAGGAAAACACAAGTACCAAATTCATCAACGTGTGGGAAATACCAAAGACGAATGCAACACCTTCATCTTGAATTGAAACACAAAATATTATTATTGCAGTTTTTTTCCCTCCTCCCAAAAAGGGCACAAAGAACTGGTGCTTTTTTTCCGGCGAGAAATTGCACAGCCTAGTGAAATTATTCAATTTGCGAATTTAGCACCTGATTTCATTAGTGGGCCTGGGGATGTCACAGCTGCAGGGTCGGGGGAGAGGAGCCTATCTCATCGTTTGTTTTTTACGTTTTCTTTTTTTTTACAGCAGTGTTTATATTTCTGCTCTGCTCTTCTCAATACAATGCCTCACTCTCTTCACAGACAGGAGTTAATTCGTAACCATTGGCATTGCGTGCTGTACAAAATAAACAAAGCGAGCCCGTAAAAGCAACCTGCTTGCAATGGTAGATGAAATGACAAAATCACAATGTCGCCGGAGATCATGTGTAAACTTATACGCCTGTATCTCATTTAGCGAGCAGGCCTTAATGACCCTAAAACTTCTGAATAAAAACAAACTGGCCATTTTTGTTTCAACCCTGACATTTTACCAGCTATAAAGGCTGTCTGTGTTTTTTCTTTACCTCTCAAGCTTTGTACCTGCAGACACAGGGGTGGCTAATTCATGTTGTATAATCAATCGTTGATTCATGTACCTCAAGCAAGAAGCTATAATGCCACATCTAACTGTTCTCTGCTTTTAATTGCAGTGATTCGCATCAAGTTCTCAAATATCGTGTATATGGCTTTTGGGCAATCAGGTCTGCGATTGGTCCACTGCAATATGCTGATACTGAACTTAAGTATCTATTTATGTAGCTTTTGAATCAGTGTTTGACAGGAGGCTGTTTTTTTCCATAGTGTTTCATGACTTCTGAAAATCTGTATGTATTTCACTGGTCTTACTGTGCTTTACTGCTTTTCTTCGCACCACATTTACCTGTATATGGGTCCACATTCCTCCCATGGTTTGTGTTTCATGGTTGTCTGAGTATCGGGCTCAGGAGTTACGCACACGAAGTACAGAGAAGCTTTTCAGAAACAATCGCTGCGTTAATTTTAGACCATAGATGCGAGCGGCGTATGACTCATAATGCATTTGATATTATGGTATGTAAGATTAGGGACACAGTTATATATTCACACGTACTTTCATATAAAAATCACATTAAACGCATTTAATCCAGATCTTCAAACTGCATAGATCTGGCCACATGAGGTACAAAAACCAGACTGTACATCTAACAAGTTCCTAGTGCTGATTAGCCAAATTAGCACAGTTATAAGATAATAAACGACTTCTCTAGACTGCTGCAATATAAAAGTATATATTTCCTACCAATGAAGTATTTCTTAATCACGCTGTAGCTGGTATGGAAGGCGGAAATTTCTAATATGTGACTGTAGTTTCCTAACCTATGTATGAAATGATTATCATGATTTCACTCATACTCTAATACCAGTGTGGAAATACTACTGACATCTTACTACCATGTACCGCTACTAATATGGTTAACCTCATAACCCCAAGATGGTGATGTGGACTGACGTCTGTGCTGCGGAGCATTCCTGTAACCTCATAGCCCCAATATGGTGATGTGGACTGACGTCTGTGCTGCGGAGCATTCCGGTAACCTCATAACCCCAAGATGGTGATGTGGACCGACGTCTGTGCTGCTGGGCATTCCGGTAATCTCATAACCCCAAGATGGTGATGTGGACTGACGTCTGTGCTGCGGGGCATTCCGGTAACCTCATAACCCCAAGATGGTGATGAGGACCGACGTCTGTGCTGCAGAGCATTCCTGTAACCTCATAACCCCAAGATGGTGATGTGGACCAACGTCTGTGCTGCGGAGCATTCCGGTAACCTCATAACCCCAAGATGGTGATGTGGACCGACGTCTGTGCTGCGGAGCATTCTGGTAACCTCATAACCCCAAGATGGTGATGTGGACCTATGGCTGTGTTGTGGAGCATTCCGGTAACCTCATAACCCCAAGATGGTGATGTGGACCTATGGCTGTGTTGTGGAGCATTCCGGTAACCTCATAACCCCAAGATGGTGATGTGGACCTATGGCTGTGTTGTGGAGCATTCCGGTAACCTCATAACCCCGAGATGGTGATGTTGACTGACGTCTGTGCTGCAGAGCATTCCGGTAACCTCATAACCCCGAGATGGTGATGTGGACCGACGTCTGTGCTGCGGAGCATTCCGGTAACCTCATAACCCCAAAATGGTGATGTGGACCTACGGCTGTGTTGCGGAGCATTCCTGTAACCTCATAACCCCAAGATGGTGATGTGGACCGACGTCTGTGCTGCAGAGCATTCCTGTAACCTCATAACCCCGAGATGGTGATGTAGACCGACATCTGTGCTGCGGAGCATTCCGGTAACCTCATAACCCCGAGATGGTGATGTGGACCGACGTCTGTGCTGCAGAGCATTCCTGTAACCTCATAACCCCGAGATGGTGATGTGGACTGACATCTGTGCTGCGGAGCATTCCTGTAACCTCATAACCCCGAGATGGTGATGTGGACTGACGTCTGTGCTGCAGCCTCGTCGTACATTTCTAACCTCACCTTATCTTAATTAGTTTTGCTGACCAATTCTGTGGCACCTCATTATGTCAGCCAGTTGTGGAAAGCAGGTGGCATCAGAATATGCACGAAAATTTGCTTTGGGTGCCCTGCTGTATGTGATCAACTAACAAACGTCGTATTGCTAAAGCGGCAGAGATTCTGTCGATTTCGCCCAAAGCATGCGGCCACCTAGTGTTCAAGCTGCTCAGCCACTTGTCTTGGCACCACAGATGAAAATTTCCTTGTGAAAGTCATTGCGTGACTAGAGACAAGTTAAGACAAGTAGCCAATCAGTTACTGTGGCTTCTGCCTCGGTTGCCTGTCTGGCCAATAATGTTTTAGAAAAATGTCAGGGCTGCCGACCCCATTAATATAAGCTACAGATGAAGATATCCATAAATAAATAAATCTGGAAATCCGTAAATCGGAAAATAAATAGATACATCTTTTGCATGAATAAATAAACAAATATTATTTGTTTATTCTTTTATTCTACAGATTTTTTTTTATTTCTACCAGCTATTTATTTAGTTATTTATTTATGCCAAATATTTATTTATTGGTTTATTTATTTATTTGCTTTCAAGTGACATTTCTGTCCTTTAGGTAGCTTGGAACAACACTGTCATTTTGTAATATCCTGGAGAAATTAATATATGAATAAAATTCAACCAAAAACGAGAAAAAGAGCTAATCTGGAAGAGTGGCATGATATGATATGGGAGAAAGTACTTTAATAACTATAATTAAGAGAAGCCTAATGAGGCAATTAGAGACAGCTGATGAAACGAGTGTGATGAGACGAGAGAAAAAGGGAAAAGAGGAGGAAAGGGCGGCAAAGAGAGAGGTAATGCCTTAATGGAAGTTCCAGAATCGATCAGAACAATTAAACACAAAGTCTTTGTAAAGCCATAAGGTTAAGATCCTGTTAAATTGAAAATGAATGAAACAAATCGAATCAGCGGTGAGAGCGCTGTGTTTGTACTTCATCCAGGGGCTTCCCAACTAAATGTGTATTTCTGCATTTCTCTGCTTATTATTTTCTGAAGCATCAGTAAATTCCAAAACAATGGATCTTTAAAAAATGCCCTATTATGTCCAGGTAGATACAAAATAAAGATAAAATTGATTTCCTGATTATATGCATCAAGGGTGTGTTAGGGTTATGTTAGGGGGGCCTCTAGTACACCTAGAATGTTCTTAGCCTCCAAATAAATGTGTATGTATTGCCTTAAGTTATAAATATCTTTTTACACAATATACGTTTTCCATCGCCCACCCCCCCCCCCCCCCCCCCCCATCCATTCATCTCTAACTACTCCCCTGGTTTTCATGCTACTTTCATGCTCCTCAACATTTCAAGAAGTGGCAATAGTACCGACGTTGGTCATGAAAGGAAAAGTCTCGCAAAGTATAACTTCCGGCTGCGGCTGGGGGTGAACCGTCTCGAAGTCACATGACCAGAGTTCCACGTCCAAAGCCGTCAGCTTTGGGGTTTTTTGTCCCCGTCGTGTGCCAGAGCTCGCAGGGGGAGAGTGCTGGATGACAGAACGGGGGCCCGGGGGCAGAGTGTTTGTCGGCAGATAATGCAGAGGCTGGTCAGGGCAGGGGGCGGAGGGTTGGGGGTGACGGAGAAGGGGAAGAGGGGAAGGTGGCCCCGCCAAGCCCAGCGCTCTCTCGGCATCTTGGCAGGCGGAGCGGCGCGCTGGAGTGATCCAATTTAAGCTAGTTTAAAAACGTCTGAGAATATTCAAATATTTATTCTTGCGGGGCACGCACCAGGCACCGAAGGAGCACGGCTCGGGGAAAAAAAGAACCAGTGGGTCTCAAGTTCCTCCAAACTGCGCTCCGCTGACTCAGTGCTGCCGGCCAGTTGGCTCCCGGCGGCAGAGAGACGATCTGCTCGGGGGTCTGTGCTTTTGAGCTGCCTCGTGCTCACTGTTTACACACGCACACCTGATCCCAGCACCGCCGAGACCCGCCGGGCCGCGTCTGCACAATGGAAATTCTGGGAGAGGTTGCCATCGCGCCGTTACAGTGGCCCACGCCGAACATGCTCCCGCTGGTTCACTACCGACACTCCTATGTGTGCGTACGCCTCTTCCGCAAAGCGCTGTGCATTTTAACGTTAAAATGAACGTGACGCGGCCTCTTCCTGGATTTTGATCGAGGTACGAGGCATCTGCTGACCCATATAATACTGGCTTTGTGACCAGCATTCAGATCCAAAGAAGTACAGATGCCGGTTCCCGTTGAATGCTGGGATATCTCTATTGACTCACACTGCGTTACGAAGCCGCTAAACAAAACGTCATCAATCAAACTGACAAAACTTAAAAGGGACAATTTTTTAACCACGTTTAACTAGTAAAGTCAGTAATATCTATCATGTGTCAAGGCACTAACAACACTATTATTTATTCATGTGCAGGGTAGAGAGTAACAATTGGAGTGTGATGTTTTCTTTTCGCAGAACCCTTGAAAAGCTTTACTGTTCCATAATGCTGCGTCAGGCACCTTCCAGCAAGCAGGTGTTCCTGTTTTCCGAAACTCATTTCCAACATCGAGCTCTTCTCAAGTGTGATGCGGGTGACATGGGGTTGATTGCATTCATTCTAGAATGTTCCAGTGTTTATTGCTCACAAGGGATAAATTTTACTTTCAATAATAGGCCTTTGTTGTATTAGGTAAGGTATAGGTGTACTTAGAATCCGAAGCAAGTCACTGCAGGTGTGTGAAAAAGGTGGAAAAAAATTACATTTATGTGCTGGAAAACAACATTGATAACTATTATAACTGGAAACTTCACTTATTACAAATTATGATAGCAGACAAATGGAGGACCTAAGGTGTATGTGAGTAATGGTATTGTATGTAATTGGTATTGTATGTAACTGGTATTGTATGTAATTGTTAATAATTATACTGCATGACAGTGTTTGAGTTTGTTACCGACACTGAAAAGATTGCCTTTTATTTTCACGTTCTCCTAATTGCACAGAAACGCCGTCTGGATGCTTCCTTCGCTGCTCGGCGTTCTTGGCTTCGTATTCCTCCTTTCTCCTTTGTTTAGAGCGATGACATGCTGCTCCATTTTCATTATGTGTAACTGATGTTCGCCGTCCCGGACACGACGGGTAACCCGGAACACCGACGTGCCGTAATGTGGGGGCAGAAAGTTCGTACTGCGTCTCGGTCAACGCCATGTATACAAGCGGTTGGTAAGCCATCTCCCACTACACTGTGAATCGATATGTTCATTCATTATGCTGATAATGGGTTTTGACAATATGTACAACAAATCTGTTGCAAAAGAGGCTGTTTCTATTTCAGTTTCTTGGGGTCATTTTGAGAGAATAAGCTCCGAACGATGTTATTGATCAGGGCGTGGCCTGAAGTTTCCGGAAAACCGCAGCTGGATAAAGAAAAGGGCTCCCTCTTTGTTTCACAACCTCCCCACCAGATGGTGGCGCTCCCTCGCTTTCCCTGCTGTTTCCCGAGGCCCTGCCTGCCTTCACCACTCACTGCTGGGGTCTATGTGTAAGAGCCAAGCGCTCCAGCTCCCTCCAAATGACAACTCAAGGTCCAAAAAGCCTTCTGGGGACATCAGGTCCGGGGTGGATTCCGTTGGCCTGTCTGGTGTGACCCTGTTTCATTCACCATTGGGAGGCAGTTAAATCAGTATGTGGCATGTGGCCATTCAGAAAGAGTGGCCATTACAACAGTGGCTATTACAAGGTCCAGTACATGCATTCGGTGCAATGACAGGAGCAGATTTCTGTATTAGGTACCAGTGAGGATCATGGGAAATTATTAAAGACCACAGAAGAAATTACATGAGAAAAAATAGCTACTCTCGTAAAATTGTCCACGGCAGAGTGTGCGGACACTCATACATACTGCTGCACACTATGGGCAGTTTAGTGACGCCGATTATGCCTAACCACGTGTTTTGGGCTGTGGGGATCCGCAGGAGACCCGTATGCCAACACAGGAGAACATACAAAGTGGGCTTTTCATTGCTGTCGCGTATACAGTGTTTATGGGGACTATTGACCGCAGAAGAAAGCAGCCCCGTAGGCCAATGCGAAACTCGATCTGCAGCTTACAGATTTGTTGACAATTAGCCGCGCTTGAACAAAAGAGCCAGGGATGTCCGTTTAGGGTCGTGAGGGGTCACACCGCGCATGTGAAAATAAGCGCGCTAGGATAAAATTAACTGCCTAGCTCGATAAATCACAAATGTTCGAAGCAAAGCAGGCACGGAAAAAAATCTGCCCCACATAAATGACTCTGACTTCCCAGAAGCCCTGGAGAATCGCATGTCAGTGAGCACAAATTCATTAATTTAATGAAAGATAGATACAAACAAACTATGAGTTTGGTTAATATTCATTCCCTATTACCTCTTCTACAGTGATGTTTCTGTTTTCATAAATGTCATTATGCTTTGGACACACAGATATACACTAGCAGCAAAACATTGTTTTATGTCTCAAATCATGCACTTGCATTCAAATATGGTACACACAGAATAGACACCAATATACGAAGTAAATCTGTTTTGCATCTTAATGCGACATAGATCACTGCTACCATCTATCCTGACAGATCTTACACTTTAGTCCGCACCAGTTAAAAGCTTGTCAGCTATGGATTTATACCAGTGTAGAGTCAGCAAATGCACTTAAGTTAGACAACATTAATTTTTTATCCATTACATTACTCCTGAATCACCATCTATTTTCCTCACTCCGCCTTGTCTCCTAGCCGAAGCACAGACAGTAAGGGTTAGTGGCTAGTCGTGCTTATTAAAACAGGTAGTTAATTTTAAAACATAGGGTACATTCCGATATTAAAATAGCCCAGCGGAACGGCTGCCATATTGGTACCTAAAGCGCAATATGTACAAAAAAAACAGCAAACCATGAATGATGTAAATACTTTAAAAAGCTGAACGGGCAGCTACATCGCACCTCAACTGCCTTCTCATTTCAGCACTTGGCACGAAGAACGTCAGGAGCCCAAAACTCTGACAAATAGCCAAGGGTGGAAACATACATTTCTGCATCAAACCTGTATAAGCATTCATTTCAAAATTATAATAATGACCCTTTTGAATCCTCTGATGTAATAGATAAACCGCAAGTTAATAATTTAAAGGTATACTAGCAAGCCAATAATCTTGATAGAAGGTTTTATATACTTAAGTTTAAATATGTAAGGTATGCCTGGAAGGATGCTCTTGCTGAGAGCTCTAGAGATTTTGGGTCCCATGAGAGCATATCATATTGGGCCCCCAACCCAGACTAATTATGTTCCAAATTTTTTAGGGCCCCTGTCACTCAGGGCCCCTTGGAATCACCTTAACTTCACTCCCTACTCACTAGCATGGAACTAAATGGTAAGTCTGATAAGACACCAGGGGAACCCGACGGCCTCATCAGCAGTAGCAAAACAACTGACGACAGCTGATCTCACCCCCGTCCTGGGTCATTCCAGACGACTGTGTTTGTTTCAGCAGAGCAGGCCAGTGGTGAGGCTTCCGCTAATGTGATGTTCACAGCAACCACTGTTCTCTGAGAGAACGTGGAGAGGAAAACACACACACACACACACACACACACACACACACACAGACACAACAAAACAAAAACAAGCCTCATAAAAAATGAACAGTCAAACATCACTAGTGGGCGGCGGGATTCAGTCAGCTGTTCGGCGGAGATTATGTTGGGAAGGAGTCTACATTTTCAGAAAAGGCATAAAAGGTTAAAGGGGATGACTGGGTCAGAGTGGACGACCATGTGACATAAGAGGTTCAGAAGAAGACCCACTTTTTACTCAAGGCCTTTTCCTCGTCGGGGTGGTGGTGGGGGAGCAATGTACAGCAGGGCCAGGACCCCACAAAGACATGCCTGGGTCACTGAATAATGCTACTGAATGGACGCCATCTCTCCCTTCCCCAAACCAAGAGCCCCCCCCCCCCAATGATAATCATCCCCCCATTCTCCCCCCTGTCATATAGCTTTCAAAATCAAACCAAAGAAGCGGAGCCTGACTTGGATATCTGAACAAAAGTGCTCAGTTTGCAGGCGACTGCTAAGGAGCCACATAGACAAACGTAAAAAACGGGCGAAAAGAGGAGCAAGTGGGGGGGAAATCACAGCAACCTGAGCACTGACCCGTCCAGCCTGACGGCACAGACAAAGCCCCTCCCTCCACAGCCGTTTCACTGGCAACTGTGGAAGTGTTTATGTATTGGGCCGCGGTCATTGTGTCGATGCGAATTTCCTTGCACCCTATTGAGAGTCCCATTGTGGGCTCCCCACCGTGAAACAATTCCCCTATCGGCCCACAATCAACGGTCACATGCTATTCTTAGGATATGAAGTGCCAGTAGGCCTGTTTTTAACCAGCATCTGCGCAATGAGAAATTCACAGAGCACTAATGTTGTCATAATAGTTGCATTGTTTATAAAAATGCCGAGCATTCACCCAGAATCCTCTAGCCATAAAGGACACCACTCATATTGGCCAAAGTCCACGTGCTGCTGAAGTATCCGCGTTCGGTCTCAGCACATTACTCAGTGTTTTGTTCCTTAAATATTTGTGCTCCGCTAATTAGATATGGTTCGGAACTCAAGGTTGGATCCCACCTGCCGATCCCGCGGCCCTCCCCAGGGTAGGACCGCCGTGCTGTTGCCCAAGCAGTCAGCGCTGTTTGCCCAAAGATTTGCCGAAGGTCTCCTTAAATCTCAGAGACAGCTGCTGGATTTCATTAAAGGAACACAGGTAATATCACTTTTAGGCACTTTATGAGAAATAACAAAAAACATCCTGTGCATTAAGCAGTTTTTGACTCTTCGCTCTCTGCATCATTCCTCTTGCGGCTCAGCTGCCACACAGCCATGTGACTTACAAAAGCGCAAAGGGAAGAATGTGAGCGACTGCTAGTGTAAAGCACCAGTCCGTGCTACTAATACAAACAGTAAATACCGTTGAAATGTTGAGAAAGTGATGATCCCAAATCTAGATTATTAAAAAAGAGAGAATCTATTAGGTTCACATTAATATTGCGGACTAATTTCTGCAATTATAAGTGGAGGGCTTGGATACGCAGGTGAAAAATGACGCTCTTTGACACAGTGCGTAACACAGCTGTGTCACAAAGCAAACACTCTAAATTCTTCACATGCAGGCTGCTTGCAACAGCGCACACTTACTAATCGGCTGGAGGAGGAGAGAAAACAGGGGGATGTATTGTGACTGGCATTCCAGCACCGCCAAGGTGCCCCACTACCTGCTAATCTCACCAGTCTTTTCCTGATGGCACCTGGCGGTTCTTTCCCAGTGTACTGCTTCCCTGCCAGGAAGTAAAGGTCAATTTCTGAGGAAAAATAGAGCCCATTTTGTCAGTTATTAAGCCTCACTTTGGGATAAAAAAATCTCTTTTGATTTATAATATCACGGCATCTATGCATGCATATAATAATAACAATAATAATGACAATAATAATAATAATTATTATTATTATTGGTATGTTCCCCAGTGAATCCTACCATGACATAAATCAATAACACTTAAACGTTCATTCATTCATCCCGCAGCGATTCACCACAACGACAGCGGTGCATCTTCATCCAGTGTCAGTACCACCCCTCCTCATCCTCAGTCCCCCAGTCCAATAAGACACAGCTCCTTTCCTTACACAGTTAGAGTCATTCTTTGGAATGAACACGGTCTTCTTTGCTGTAATTCCTTAAATATACCACAATTATTATTCCTGAACATGTTTTAAATGTGGTAGCACAGTGGTCCTTTTTGTAGCCCTGAACCTGAAGGGTGCAGGTTTGAATCCTACCTCGGTTCTCTGTGTGTTTGTGTCGGGGGCAGCGGTTGCATCTTCTCCCCGCCTCGGGTTGGGTGGTGTCCTGCAGGTACTTTGGCTTGTTTGTGCAGTCAGGTTAACTGGTACCCATAAATTACCCATAGGGTGTGTGCGTGCATCTCATCCTTGTACGCCATCCAGTCTGGGATATGCTCCAGGCCCCAAGCATGATCAGGAAAAGCAGCTGAAAGATATATGTTTGAAATATTAACTGTAACAAAGGATGAATTTAAAGACTTTGCGGGCACTGATAGGAGAGGTACATCAATGGCACTGTCAGTGACGGCTGCATACTTGGGCCAGCCAAGCCCCTGAGCATTTCTGAGTGCAAAGCCGTCCACTATTTGCAAAGATAACAGCAAGTTGCGAGTTGGCAACAAAACGGAGGCCCGCTAACTATGAAAGATGATGTCAATTTATCATGATATTACGGCCCTGACAGCAAAACACACCTGTACTTTTTGATGTAATTTATTGATCGGTTGTGGGAAGCTGAGTGAGAGAGGAAAAAAATTAGCGTCGCTTTAATTACTGCTGCTGCTGGTTAAAATATTAATGGGGCACAGAGTGTTGCATGCTCATTTCTGTTGATTTTTAATTAGCAGTAATTCATTTCACACAAAGCATGTTGATGCCTGTACCGCAGACATTAGTGAAGTAGCTGAATAAAGATGTTTTTCAGAGGAGGCTTCGTGCATACAGAGCGGCACGGAGACGCTGAAGTGCTCCTGGACTGGGGAGGGGCAGGTGGGGGGTGCAAGGACACCGGTGGATGGGTGCGGTGGGGGAGGGAAGTGCCATTTGGGGGTAATAAAGCCAAATTCTGGGGTAGAATAAAGCCAACCTTGTTTATGCCCCACCGGTAAATCCATGAAACTTACAAGAGGAGTAAACAATTGTACAGAGTCTTTGCTATTTTATGTGTTCGTAGTTAAACAAAACAGCCATTTTGTTTTTGTTTATAAAACGAGCAGCAACGGGTGAAGGCTTTCCTGCCGTCTGCTTTCACCTCTTTGATTATCTAGCATTGAATCACATATTTAGGAACGCAGGCCTCCATAACCCTGCCCCCTAACCGCATTTTGTTTGCTCTGGTCCCATTCTCTGTTTCCCAGCCATGTTCCTCCTGTCCGCCATCCCCGTCTTCACACTGGAGTCCGCAGAGCATCTGGGGGACCGCGACTGAGAAGTGTAAATAAATAATAATCCCTGGAAAGGGGACCGGCACAGCAGCATCTGTCTATTCCCCTGCTAATAGTTTTATTGTGGCTTCATCTATTTAATGCTCCATGTTTCAGTGGCTTCTATGTTTAAATGGATGCGGCAAGATATTTTTCCCCCCTTTTCTTAATTGAACGAAACGGATTCGTTTGAAGGACGATGCAGAACTTCTGGATGTCGTCTTTCAGCTTGCCGGTGTTCTGACTTGAAAACAAGTCACTTGTGTTTATGAAAGAACGGCCAGCTGGACGAAAAAAAAAACAGGCAATGCACAGGCAGACACAATTACGCTATGCAGCGCCTGACTCTCCTAATACGCTTTCCATATTTTCAGGATATTGCGTATTATGGGATGGTGTGAGAATGTATATCTGTAGCTGCCTGTGGTACATGTGGGTGTTTCGAATATTTCGCGAGTTAGCATTTAGCGAGATTTTGGATAACTATCGAAAGCGTATGTAGTTTAAATGAGTAAGATATAAAACTTGCAGTCACCATCCTATTACTACTACTACTAATAATAATAATAATAGCAATAATAAGGGTATGGATGGATATTATTATTATTATTAATGATGATCATTATTGTTATAATAAGGGTATGGGTGGATGTTATCATTATTATTGTTGTTGTAATTTTTGTTATTAGTAATAATAATAATGATATTAACAATCATATTGTTGTCTATTATTCCATTCATACTGTATAGTGGTTTTAAGAATTGGTTGTGAAGCTTCCTTCGATATAAAACTTAACATTTGAACTCTGAAATATGAGGCACCTGTGCTCAGCGACAGCCGCCTCGCTAGGTTTTCCGGGCAATACATGCACACCCTCCCCAAAAAGCCGTCGCCTGATTTCCCAAAGAGCAGAAGTATCTGGTGGAAAAGGGGGGGGTGGAGATGCCTGTGTTTTGCGGACACTGGAAAATAGCTGATGGGTGTATAAATAAGGCATGGATGAACATCTGGTCTTTGTTGTGCGTTCAGCTTTTTAATGTCTTCAAAGAGCAACTCTGACGCATCGCTGACTGCCACTGCGTGCTCCCTCCATGTCTCAGCGCAGAATAATAAACCCTCTTAGGGGAATTGGGCCGCGTTTTCCTCCAGTCGCCAGGATGTGCCTGGCCCACTCCTCCCGGTTCCCAAACAGCGTTTGTTCTTTAACCTGATTCGTCTTCACTCTTTGCACCTCGCAGTGCGGCGGCCGTACTTACGCGATCGCAGCAGCGCAATTAAAATCTACGCAGCTCCATTCTTGCCCGCCAGCCTGCTCCTATCCGCGGATGAGGCAAAATTTTACTTGAATGCTTACGGGAACAAAAGTGAGGCCTGCTCAACACGTGCGTTCGGCAAGGCGGTTCGTTGCGTGCGACACGCGAAACGTCGCCGCGGTATGAAGGGAAATGTAACATCGCCGTCTTATACAACGGTCAAGTGTGGGTTTTTCTCACGTTGCAGTAAAATTGGGCCCATTGTAACACTCTGAAAGGGGATGACATGCAGAGTGTGTAATATTAATATTTTTGGAATGTATTCATTGCCACAGAAGGTAATTAAAAGAGCATAGTTGTTTCTATTCCTCTGGAGAATGATAATTCTGTTGTGGTTCAATGGTAGGAAATACCGTAGCACAAAAGGCATTTTATGGTTTTGCAGAAATCTTCTCGGGCAGTCAATACTGTGAATTTGTGTGAACAGTCTGGCCAGCCTTTTATTATTAGACTCTTTCCTGTCTGAGGCAATTATGAAGTTGTTCTCTGCGTTTCCCTTTTTTTTCTCGCTGGGAGGAGTGTGTTCTGTTTGGGTCCGAACATGGCAAAGTGTGAATCGAAAAGATATCAGGTGTCTGGTTTGCCAGTTGTTTGTTGAAATGCACGAACCGTGGTTAGCCAGGAAACAGCACGCTGTTACCGATAGCGGCGATGTCTCCGTGCATTTATGAGCTAGGCTACCTATATTTGACTTTTCAAACCCTGGAAAAAGAAACAAATCATTCCTATTCAACACGCTTTCATTTATGTACTAAACCGAGAAAAGAGCAAAGGCTTTAGAAAGCCATTTCACTCTTAAATTGCTTGTTTTCCCTCCCATTTTTATCGTTATAAACCAACAGTGATATTTACCATGCAGAGCTGATTCAAAATCAGGCAAATATTATATACCAGAAAATATACAGTTGATTAAAATGCACATAGATACACAAAAGGTTAGACGGCTGCGTTTTAAGGCAATGTTTGAGTAGTCTATGTATTTGTTTACTTGATTTGTAATCTATAGGAAACACAAGGCTGCATTGCTTTTAGAATCTTAGCCAAATCAATTTGTATGAACTGGGATACTTCATTTTATGGATTTTAGATGTGCGCTGCACTTACCATATTTAACAGACGTACACAATTACTTTCACTTACGCTGAAGGAGCACAGATATCAAATGAGGTAACATAAGCTACTCTACAATATCTAATGCGGAAAGAGTTTCCATGTACGTAAGGATAGTAGTGCAGTAACAGAGAGTTTTTGAGGAATCAAGTCACACATTAGGTAGAAAGTGTGAGAGTTAATATGTCTGTCAACAGAGCCTAGACACACTGACAAAAATCAGAAAATGTTTTTATGTTTAATTCTAGAAGATGTATATAGACCATTTCCAAAGAACCCATTTCATATATCCTGATAAAATTTGGCCTAACTTAGACCAATTTAAGTCTTTTTTTTTTAAAACACCAACTGCTGTCTCCTTATTTGTTGATGATGCTGTCATCTGGCTGAGAGTGTCTGCTTTTGTCGCTCATTTTCTCAGATCCGCTAAGCTTTATGCATCCCAGCGTCAACACTGTTCAGCACAAAATATTACAATAGCAAATTAATAATCTGAGTGACTCAAAGATGAGGGCTGTTTGCTTGACTGGAGGCCTGCTCTGATTTGTTACAAGTCTAGACTCATCTAGACTTACTCCTAAATTTCCTATTAGCTATCTGCTGTATCGATCAATTTGTCTTTTGTAATCCATAATGAAAGTGAAAAAAAAAAAAGTCCTGTAATGGGATTTATGAAAATCATGACCGGCATCAGTCTTGAGATGGACTGGCATCCCATTCGGAGGTGGTACCTCACACACCTTTTCCCTCTTCTGATCCTCCAGAACCCAGACCAGGATAAGCGGTTGGAAGATGAATGGATAGATAGATGGTCACTAACAAAAATTTTAGGACAGAACGGAGCACCAGATATTTTAATATAATTAGCTGCACTTATAAATGATGCAATGTCACAAGAATTACTTGTGGAAGAGGGAATAACCCTTTTCAAAAGACTACATGAAATATCCCCTCAAATAGAGGACGTAGGCCGCAAATCAAGTGGCACAAAGCAGGCCCATTTTAACGAGAGAGATATCACAGAGCAAGCATCTTTCATGGATATTTTAGACAAAGCAAATTCTAGAAAAAGCAGGTCACTGATTTTATTTAGTTAAACCAGAGCTATTTAAGATATTTCATTCTTGTCAGGGCACGTCTTGGGCAGTAAATGCGTTCGTTCATACAAAGGAAAGACACGCGTCAATGTTTATGACATCGGAAAATCTGATTTGACACATTTATAAGCACCTCTCAGGCCAAATACTCAGGATGGCAAACATCACATTTTTCTGCAATTTCTGAAGATCTGTACATTTTTTATGACTCGCTAAACTCTTTTAGTTTGTTGATTAACGTGTGAAAAACTCATGGTCCTCTTAGATGATCTCAGCGCAGTTTAATTATCTGTCTTTCTGAGAACATGGGGTCACTGACCTAAATAAAATGACTAGATGTGAATCATGCCCAGATTGCACAATCATACCCATTCTTAACAAAACAAGAAGAAAAACATTGTCAACAAGGCTTAGCTGCTAATGAGACCAATGAGGGTGAGTGAAACACTGCAAACACAGTTAAAGACAGGTATTATTTTCTCAATTTACACCAATTTTTCGCTACAGTTTTAGTTATTTATTTTTCCACACACTGTCTCCAACTCTTTCATGCCAGGAACACTGGAGGACAGCTAAAAGCTGACAGGAAAACGTTACGTAACATCTCCCACCACTGGCAACAAATAAATCGTAGGTACCTGACAGACTGGCTGACAGTGGTTACGCAGATGTTGACTGAGATAACGTGCCCAAATCGAGGTGTCCTCTTCTTGCCGCTTATATGGCCCTTTCCTTCACTTCTATGGGCCCATTAGGCTGCAGCCTAGATATTTATAGACACTGGGTTAAGTGGATAATATTTATCTGCTTTCAATGAAAGGGAGCTTCGTCCAGCACTGATCATAGTCGATCCATCCATCTTCCAGCCTCTTGTCTGGTGTAGGATGTCGCATGCAGCATATAGCACAAGGTGGGAGAAAAGACGCTTATTGCTGTACATTTTATTGTCCATATTTGAGTGAGCGAGCAGCTGTAAAGTTAATGAATGAGGGCTGTGAAAATAAATACTGTAAGACAGTGTCCAAAGCTAGTCAAACAGTAAGTCCTTCACAGCCAGTGGCAACACGAAGCTGGCTGCGAAAAGCCCCCCTGAATTTCGCGTCCGCAATGGCGTGTAGTTTATTTTTAGAACAACAATGAACTGGTTACGTTTAAGGGCGACGGCAGCTGCTTTTACCAGCCGGATGCGGTAAACCGGGGCACCGGGCAGCGCCGCCTCATTCGGGGGCGACTCGCCGATCTGGCTGACTCATGAGCCTGTCGTGAGCTGGTTTTAAACCACTAATTACCCCTCGTTATTATAGGCTGAATATCCAACTTGAATTCACTCTGTCGTTTAATCATGTTATTTAGACTATTTAAACAAAATACAGGTAATAATGAAGGGGAGGGGGACAACCTCACAATCAAGCTTTGCTTTTCCCTTGAAATCAGTCATTAATTAGTCCTAAACATTTCTCTTTTATTTGTAATTGGCTTGCATTTGTCAAGATACCGTTAAAGAAGAACGCTTAATTAATTAAACATGAAAGTAACACCTTTCAGAGTGTTTGAGAATACAGATGTAACAGATTATTTTCTTTCTTCCCAAATCCTGTGCCTCCATCAGATTTGTTCAGCCCTTTATCACATTAATTAGCACTCAGTCCTTCCCTCTTGGAGAATGAGGGGTAGGTGAGGAGGTGTGGGATTTGATGACTTTAAAATGCACAGACCTAACAAGTCATTCATCCCTCTGCAGCTGGTACATCAATTTAGCAGCTTTTTGTGCGAAGCGGCTAGGTGACGGAGCCTTTGTCGCTTCCCGGCCTTGAACCGATTAAAGCCTGAAAGGGACGAGTGCCAAAACCTGCATGTATTATCCAGGCGGCAGTTTAAAAAAAAAAAAAATTAAATTAAATTAAATTAATAAAAATGTAAGACTTCATTTGAGCAGAAATAAGACTAAACATTAGGAATCCGCAAAGATATCCGCGGCTTATTTCAGGATCACCGCTCTCCATTAAATACAAAATGCAAAGCACAAATAGATATCTTAATATGATAAATTATAATAAAGAGTATTAAAATGCAGCTCTTTCGCTGCAGGTTGCTAGCGCAGCTGTTACACTTACTGTGATCTTACAGTTTTTGCCCCCTCATTTTGATAATTATAGGCAAAGCCTTGCACTGCTCCTCACCCTAATTATTTTACACTTATTAACTTAGATATCTTATTTAATTCATGTTTAAAATGCTGTGCAGTTTACGAGGCAAGATAAACCGTATGTCTTGCCTGCCATTTTGCTCTCATTTTTGTGACTTCTTTTTTTTTTTATAAGGTACGGTGTAATAACAATTAAAACCAACAAAACAAACGTGGCATTGCTATCCCCGTTAATTTCGAGCATCTCAGAAAGAGGAGAATTTCGGTCATGATGTGAGCAGTAAGTGGGACTGTTGAAATGAGTGTTTGCGCATAAGTGGCCTGGTTGAACAACAGATTATTACTTTAAAATGAAAATACAGACGCACAGAAATGAAGGGGGGAGTAGTTCAATTAGTGGTTAAAAAAAAGGGGGCCACTTAATTTGAATTATCAAAAAAAAGCAAAACAAAGCCATAGATTTCGTCGCTGGTTATATTTAACTTTCTTCCGTAATAATAATAATAATACCATATGACGGTAATGCTGCAGCATGTCATGGCTGTCTGCTTCCACACCAGGCCACGCATTAACTGTTCCAGGCCACAGATTTGAGGATAAGTAGCTTGCTGCTCCAACTTGGCCTCTGCGGCAGATCGGGGCACGTCAGCGTGGGAGAGTCAAGCGCCCCCTGGCTTCGCTTCATCCTCCCTGCGGCCGCCTCACCCGCCGGCCCACGCAGCCCGCGTTCCGACGCTGGCCGCTAATCCCGCCTGGACGTCGGATAAGGGATGGGGGGAGCACAGCTGCCAGGGATGGCATTGAAATACAAGGAAACAAAGACATTATATAAAACAAATGTTATCTGCTATAAAAGAAAATAAACCAAAAAATAAAGACTGACGGACTGGAGAAGAGTAACGTGAATGCACTCAACCTACATAATTAAGTCATACGCCTGTTCTTCTGAGTAGATGGATAGCTGAGATGGCTCTACATGCTAACGTTTGCCATATTTACTTGTATTTAGATATATCTGGCTGTTATTTGACTTGTCTGAACCACTTGCCTGGGTACAGCTTAGGTCTGTCATTTAATGCGAATGACCGAGCGTGTTTCCACTTGCCTTTGCTCACTGAGGTCATCCAGGTGGGTAAGCACAGGGTCAGTGGGAATGGGATGTTGTAGTGTCGGATCAGAGGTGAAACTTCCTACGCTTTGGAGAGCTCGAACCCGGAGCACATTCCAGTTCCAGAGGACTTGGGCTGCCCCTCACCGCTAAATGAGGTCATAATGGGATTGCCATCCCATTGCGTGCTGTTGTCGCCATGGCTCCTCATCTGATGCCGATTCCTTTAATTTGGGCCCTAGCCGTGTCTGAGCACGCTAGCCGCTGCAGTCATGCCATGTTTACTTAGTCTCACATCCACCAAATGGCGGATGTAAACGCTTTGGCAACTTCGTGCCCCAGCTTTGGTTCAGGCCCTGAGATCCACTCGCCCTGGTTTTTTCGGGGTCTGTTCATGTTTATTTGAATTAATCATGCTCATTATCAGAATCCGCCCTAGAAACAACATAACTTTTCTTCTTTGTGTCAATTTAGTGACTCTTTTTTTTTTTTTGGTCAGACCAAAATATTGTCGTTGTATAGAAAAAAAAACAGCATATCCTAAATTAATATTATATAAAAATAAACGAACAAGGCCCCTTTTTTCTGTGACGCAAAAAGCGAGAATATGCTGGCTTGAGGATTATATGTTCAAGAGGCAATTTTGAGAATGAAACGTATGAAAAAAAGGACAATCGTATCAAATGTTGCAGTGCGTAGTGTTGCCAAGCAACGCTATTCCCTCCCAACTTTGTGAAAAAAATGATGACTTGAAAGGCACTGCCGTTTAATTCCGCCTAGCCCACCGGAACAGCAGCTGAGGCTAACAGCCAGACGGATGCTGCAGATCAGAGAGAAGATAGTATTGACTCAGTAGCCCATTTGGAGTGAGTCCTTTCTAGGGGTTATCAGGCAAAGCAAGGGCAAGTATGTCAATACTGGGGGATATCAAAAGACAATTCCTTACGGTATTATGAGTGAGGCATCTTGAATAAGAAAATGGTCTAGTTGTGATTTGTCTCGGATACTGCACTTACCGGACCTTTCCTGCGTAACTCGCAATAGTAATTAAATATTATAATTTGAATATATTCTCTGGGATCTAATATTACTCCATTCAGCTTAATTTAATAAAGCTGGAGCAATTATTAAATTTGCCACTGAGTGGCTATTACATTTTGTGCCCGGTGTGACAGGGGTGGGCAGTTACTATTTGCAACTGTATCCTGTCCTGTCTTCCTCAGGTAATTGGAAAAGTGGTGTCTGAATGAAAGAAGGCATGGGTCTTGTTTTTAGCTTTCGGAGACAAAGGGGAGCTGGAGGCTATCAGGGGGTTTGTGGCCTAATGTTTGCTTGTGTAAGTGTGCATGTGTGTGTCACTTTTACAACTTATGAGAAGATGTCTACATAGGGATTTGAAAAATCTAGAAAATAAAAGCGTCAGACATTGTGGAAGCATCATCTTTTTAAACTTTATTTGTCAAATTTGCTTGGTAATATTGTTTTTTTTTGGGGGAGTCATTTCAATATTTAAGTCAAAGGCAATGCAAGTAAGTGTGCTTATACCTCTGTGTGTGCGATGCAGGTTGTCACACACATTGTCAGAGATGAGCCTGCAGCTCACACAGCTCCACGATCGCTGGTGAACCTGCGATGTTATCTCTCTCCTGAGGACCACTGACACTATTTCAATGATACTTCTCACTAAGTAGCATGGCTAAATTGCAGCTAGTCGCTCTCCCCGGACAATCGTTTCTTCACAAAGTGCTGCATAAAATATATGAAACGGAGGGCACTGCGACCGTTATCGTAGCTTGTAATTGGTCTGAAACTGAGAGACAGCCTACCAGGGGCAGGGAGAGGTGTCCACACGCCTGGCTGTGTCACGGAAACGACTCTCAGAGGCTGCTCAGGGCGGCGTTTGTGCCTGACCTCCGGCCTCACCACGCGATCCTTCACTAACAGCTTGTCTCTTTATGGCGCCAAAGCCTCATTTTTCCACATTTAAATGTGAAAGTTTAAAGACGTGTGTGAACTCCTGAAGCCACCCAGGGGCCCCTGTACAGACGTCATGCAGTGTCATGCAGTGACACTGATACGGCTTCATGGCTTTGCACTGCTTTTGTGATGTTTGTCAGTAGGTTAGGGTAGAATTTTGGAAACTAATAGGGTTCGTGCTAAAGGTACAAATTACGAAATAAATATTTTTCAAAATTCATCAGGCATTTAATAGCGTGTTTATGAGACAGATGCCCTTTAATCTACTTAACTTCATCCAGATTCTGCACCGGCTTGCCCTGTGCAGGGATGTGTGGGGTAGAGCCTGTAGCAGAAGGGGCCCAACACCACCCACACCTGTGGGCCATTTGGTAACTCCAGCTAAGCTTTGGATCACAGGCAGGAATTTCTGTGATGACAGCAGGCATGCAAACTCTGCACACTGGGAGCCATGCTGGAGACTTGAACCCTGGTCCTGGGCATGAGAGGTAATAGTGCTAACCCCCCCCCCCCCCCCAATCTAACCAGCTGCTTTTCAAAAATAATATTTTTTTTCAAATATTAGGCATGAGATAGAATGCAGGCTGTTGCATAAGTATTAAGTATTAAAAACTTTTGAGAAAAAAAGGGGAAAAATTACTGAAGTGTTGGAATAAAAAAAAATGTGTTAAAGACACGTGTGGTAAGATTTCCATTCCAAAAAATAAATGATCAGTTACGCTGCGTTTGATGTGGCGCCGATTTCACCTCGTGGACATGTGAGGTAAGACACTCACAGCAATTAATAAACGTCAGCCCACCTCCAATGCCCCCCCCTTTTACTTACCGTCCACCCAAGACCCCTGGCAGCTGTGATTGTGGTGCTGTGGTCCTTTTGTGCTTCTGATCTGGGATGTTTAACATGCCGCTAGTGTTTCATAAAAGTCATTCGGAAGATCTATGGTCTAGCATCACCCAGAGATTCTTACTGAATGCCCCCCTGTACCTGGCGTGTGCTGCGGCAATTAAAGCATTCTGTTACGCTTTGACCCCCCCGAGCATGTATACACTGCACTCCTTAATGATATTCCATCTATTCATAACCATGTACCCGGTACAGTCGGGGTTCCCAAATTGACAGCAGACCAGTATATGTTGGGCACAAACCTGTAAAATTTGTCGGTCAGGGGGGTGGGGTTGAGGGTGGGGACGGTTACATTGAATGATGGGATAGATTTGCCTTTTTTGCCAGATGCAAACATGAAAGGGGTTATAAATATGTGGCTTAGAAATAAATGGTTCATTTCTGGGAAATTAACCAACCTCTGCTCCTTAAGCCCCCCCCCCCCATGTTCTGTGCCCCGGTGGAATGCTCCCCATGGACCCAAGCTGGTTCTGCGCACTGGGGGTTTGGGTTCTCGTGCAATAGAGCGCTGTGGGAACCCTGAAGCTCATATGTCATAATAAAATACCCAAACATAACAAACACAAACTGATACAATGGGCCCTGTTTGCAAATTTCTGCGTTTCTTTGTAAGAGGCGAAAGCTCGCCTATAGTTGCAGCTGTTTAAATAATGTAATGAATCTGTTAAAATCTTGGCAGGTCTCAGACTGTAAAGGCGGACGCTGCCAGCACACAGGTCAGGGATCCCCAAACAGTATTGTTTTACTCCTCTGCGGCCGCAGCCATGGTGAGATGAGAAACCACACATGCCAACAGCACACAGAGCCCCGAAACCTCCGGCTCCCGCTCTTCCCACGGAGCGAAACGGACAAAACGTGCCCGTTAAAAGCGCAGCATGTCCGCGGCTGTGGTGAGGGCTCGTATTCTGACGGCATTTTACAATGCGAGCGTAACTTTGTCAGCACAACTTTGTTGAAGTATTTTGGTTGTGCATTCAAATCATTTTTCCTGTAAAAAGTACATACATATACTTCAGTGGCGAATCGTGCGGCTGAAGTCCAGGGGCCTCAGCTAAATTTTAAACCTAGAGATACCACCGATCCTGTATTTTATGGGATTCATCCTATATTGAAAAATAAAATACTGTGTCCAGTTTCGAATCAATACGAGAAGAGGCTTGTTCAGTATTTTCACTTTCAGACTGAAATACACATTAATCTAGACTATAAAACTGATTCCCCCCCCCCCCACCCAACGTTTTTTTTTAGTTTAATACAGACTATGAGACTGATCTCCCCCTAACTTTTATGTACATATTTATTTATTTTTATTTTTAAATTCCCTCCCTAACAATTATTAAAACGTCAGCTCTCTGACAAGTCAAACCACTGAGGGACCTCTGAGAGTGTTAATGCATCTCTGGAACGGGGGTACATTTTCGTACCGTTGGTTGCAAAGGATAAACTTGACAAACTTAGGTCACTGATCAGTCCATTTCTTCCACTGGATTACCCATCCACCTCATAATCTTCCAATAAATACAACTGGGAAAAGTACTGGCGTGATTGTTCTGGTTTATCAACAGATTGCATGAATGTCAGGGTATTTTCGGTAAACTGACAGTGGTGTCCCGTGCAGATCGTCACGCACAATCACATGCACACAGATTTCCTGCAGTTAATCAAACTTTTCTCGCCCCTGCTCAGTTGTGTCAGCGGAACCCCCCCGTAACACAGAGTAAAACAAACACCGTAAGCTTGCATTTTGCCATGAAGGATAACTCATATAAGTTAGAAGACAAAATCAACACAGAGCCATAACAATTAAAAAAATCACGATAATACATAGTCTTGTCTCTGTTTTCCCCCATCCGCTCTGCATGCATATTCATGTATGTGCAGGGTTGCTAATAAGATGCATCAATACCCATGAGCCTCTCAGATCTAATCTTTTCGCTTGAAAACTGTGAAGAGAAAAGCAAAGACTGAGGAAAGTGAGGTTCCACAGCGATTTATGGTATTAATTCCCACACTCCCCCTTTTGCTCCTGCTCTTCCAGATTGGAAAACAGTTAAAGTGTTTAAGTTGCCAAATGGCCCGGCAGGAGAGGGAGAAGAGCCCGATTTAGAGAGAGCGATTCGGCTGAGATCGCTATCATTCGCATAACTTTATTAGTCTTTCTGGTGCATCTCCTGTCTGATTTACTGTGCAGTCCCAGGGGCTGCTGGTGTAAACACAGAGGAAAGGTAAACGTGCCGCGTCACATGGGCAGGACATCCCCGGCTCGGGGCTCGTCTCAGCAGCAGTCAGGCCCTTACTGTTATTTTTCATGTGGATTTCTACCTTCAAAACACTGATTTTATGCTTTCATCTCCTTAACTGGAGTTTGACTCCAAACAAAAGGCTGTCAGAAAAATAATCTTGTAACACAGGAAAAGTTGTGCAGTGCCAAATGTCAGATAGAGGGAAAAACAAGTGGAGCGTGAATGATTTGTGTGCTTTGGTGACTAAACGTTTTCTTTTGTATGCCTCACACTTATCCATGAATAGAAGCCTTTTTTTCCCAAATTATTATAGTCGGGTTGTGTGGTATTTCGTATAGTGTGATGTGCTTTTCTTACATTTATTTCAATTTCGGTGTTTACAAATTAATCTAAATCGTGGCTGCAGCCTGGAGGCCAACACTCCTGTAAAAATTAATCTGAGTTATTTAATATTGCTAATTACTAAGCAGCGGGTTCATGGCAATCAGTGTTTCCCATTCATCGGGTCAGAAATCAGTGAGTGACTTCAAGGCACGAGCAAGGGCTCCGTGTTGTGGGTGGGAGGGGGGGGGCAATTTAATAATTTAAATGCAAAGGTCTGTTTATTAGAGAGGAGGCAAGTAAAGCCAATACAGGACCAATAAAAATGTTCGGTGTTCAAAGTCTTCAGTGGTTACAGTTTTAGTACTATAGTGCAGAACTAAATATTATAGTCAGTTTCCGTCTTAGTCACTGGCTGATTGAAAAGTTCTGGATTTGACAAAAATTACATAAGTATCTTTCTTCTGACCAGTATGTGAAATGACCCTGCAGTGTAAGGGGTTTGAATCCCAAATCTGCTGCCCTGTGTGTGTTCTGTGTTCTCCCTTTTGTGTGGGTAAAAAGATAGATGCGTGAACCACATTTTTAATTCCATTTCATTTTTACTGAAAAATCTAAAGGTTTTGTCAAACATCTAAAATGCTTTTTGAGTATTAAGCACAACGGTGAACATGGAGTATGAACCCAAAACTAACTGAACCATCCACTCTGAACCCAGACAGATTTAAGAGCAATGGTTCAGCCTTTAAAAATAAAGTACAAAACTGCATGTTGAAAGTTATATTACATTATCCTGCTAGTTAAGCCTGGCTGTTTTTATCTTTCCCCAGGACTGAAGGCTCCTCCCGTGTTACACTGACTTCATAGGGGACATGCTTCAAAAAAGTAATCTCCAAAATATTAATATTAGGACTGGATGGGGCTACTGTGGAGAGGTGAACCATAAAGTGTTCAGAGTTTCAAACAAACCACACTAAACCCCCAGTACAATACAAACAGTTTAATTGTGTCATTAACAATCAACCACTCCTAGTTAGAACATTTCTGGATTAAGAGAACAGAGGAACACTTATAAAACAGTTAGTTGTAACAAAATAACCGGTGTTCTCATTGCAATAAACTCATAAAAAAGAAACACGTCTTTTTTTATACAGAATATTTATACAGGAATAGCTTCAAATCGGATCGTTAACCAAAGGAAGACACATTGCAGACATTGATTTTCACATAAATTGCATATGTTTTTTTTCTTTCTCTAAGGTGTTCTATAGGTTAGTATTTACCTAAGCTTATTTGCATGATAGTAAAAATTGCATACAACCATTGTGAAGCTTGTAGCATGTGTTGCTTGACATACAGCACTTTTTAATAGGCAACCGTTAAAGCACATTTTCCATTTAAAACGTTTAAGACACTTCAGATAAACTGCCCATCAAAATTACAATTATAAATAGAAAAAGGATAAAATGGAAAATGAAAAGCTTTACGTAACAGAACCTTCCAAAAAAAGTAATTACATCAGAATCTGCAAAATAAATAGGACGACAAAACAGAGGTTGTTTCACATTTTAAATCGTGTGGAGATTCAGTAAGTTACAGTGACAAACTTTTTGCAAAATAATTGAACATCGGCAGTGCCATATAATACAAGGCATTTGTTGGCATAGTTTTTTAAAACTATCTTTTTACAATTAATATGTCTATTGGTAAAGTATATTTTAATGTTATATATATATATTATATATATAATTGTGTTTGTGTGTTTGTGCATACACAAAACACACACACGGACACATACTTCTCATTAACGAATGTTGAAGAATCGAGCTAGCTACACTTCCAAGACTCTTCGCTTTTCGGACCATTAACAGTTTGTCTGACCTATAATCAAGTTTCAGCTTTTATTATTATTATTATTTTTTTCTTTTTACCTAGAGAGAATAATGTCACTGCAGCAGGCACCCAAGCCTCCACGTTAAGGCCTTGTCTTCAGCCGCACTGTACGCTTGTGAATTCCAGTGAACACCACATAACATAAACATCTATCAAAATCTATCAAACTCTATCGACTTTTATCAGTAGCTCAAAATCAGTGTAAAAACGATGCACGTCAAGTGCAATCTGCAAATATCCACGGTAACATCCATATTTTTTTTTTGTGCAAGTTCATAAATGATGCATCCATTTCCTTTTTACAGTTAATAATACATGGTTTACAAATTGAAAAGGAAATCAGGAGTAATACTATCATTTTAAAGTCTATTTAAATAGTATTACAGTAGCAAACGCAGGGAGGGCTACTCTTTGGAGTCATGGTCGGACTCCGAGTGAATGTCGGCCGACAGGTGCTCCTCGATCTTGATTGAGAAAACCGTGCTGTTGGTCTGCGCGTTCTCGTTCAGGTCCTTCAGCAACTCGCCCTCCCTGAAGTCTGCCAGGTCCTCCTCAAAGCCGGCTTGATCCTTCAGCTTACCTTGATGGTTGATGTAAAAGCGCTGGTTCTGGAAGAACTTAATGATGGTGTGCTTGGGCAGATCCAGCTGGGCAGAGAGCGTGTGGATGGCCTCGTCGTCTGGGTACAGGCCCACGTCCTGGATGAAGCTCTGCAGAATGCCCAAGGCTTCCAACGAGATCTTGCCCGCGGGCTGGGCTTTGCTGCGGGCGTCATCCTCCGATTCGGCCGGTAAGGCAGTGGACGGCTGCCGTGGCGGCAGACGAGGCCCCGTCGGCTGCTGCAAGGGCTGCTGGGACAGCGGGGGCTGGGGGGGGCTGTGCTGTGACAAGTGGGTCTGGTGCTGAGGCTGTGGATGGGGCTGAGACTGCAACAAGAAAACAGATGGGGGAGGGGGGGGGGCATTTAGACGCATAAAACATCAGATTAACTTTCCTGTTTCCAACTGCTGTGTTCCTGGCACTTTCTCCATAATACAGCCATGTACCATCGTCCAGGGCTGGAATTACCCAGATACTATCATCGCTATGACGATAGTCGAGAGTTGAACAAGAAAGCATGACTAATCAATCCCCGAGTGGTGGCCTCTGTACTGCCAAAATGTTTATGGCAGGCATTTACGTTTAGAATGAAGACCTCGAAATTCTTAGCCTGTTGATTTGACACACACACACACACACACACACACACACACACACACACACATATATATATTTTTTTTTTACTGCCCGTTCATATGACGTAGAAAAAATCCAAACTAAGCATGTATACAAAATCCTATCTGTAGATGGCTGCCAGTCACAGACAGTGCGATAATCCTATCATGTTCTTTTCTGTTAACAATGTAATTATTCTGCTGGGTTGTGTCATATCAGATTGAACACAACACACTGTGCAGGAACAATGAAGTGCAGCTGAAACCCTGAGAAGAGCAGCACTGCGCCCCCATGAAGAATCCCTAAGCTAGTATAGCTGTGGAGTCACAGCTCCCTCTGCATCTGCATTCAATTCAGGGAACCGAAGTACAAATGACACCAATGTGTTTTCCAAGTCTGCACACGTACGGGGACGAGGGAACGCTACTATTGTAAACTTTACTGTAGCTAAAATGTTTAAAATTATTTTTTAAAAGCAATTGAAGTTCTCAAAATATAAGCCTCAGATCCTGAGATCCTGGATCAGTCAGAGGCAGCAGAGCTGCCGTCTTGGTCCAGGAGCCGTAGCACATGAATGACTGGATCCAGATTAATAAAGTTAAAAGTAAACAGAAGTAAGAAATGTGCGCAGGAGGCCGAGGACTCTGTGGACTGCGTGCATCCAGTCACCTGCAGGGGTTCTGAAGGTACGTGTAATATGTGGGAAGGCCGGTCGACGTGATGCTGCTGGCCCACGTTGCTCTCCTGCTCGTAGATGGCGTCGCGCTCCGCCTGTGGCAAGCTCAGGAAGCGGCGGATCATCGACAGGTTCTCCCACAGGGTCCGGTTCTCTGGGGACGGGTCTTCCTTCCACCGCAGCAGCTCACACAGCCAGCCCTAGGGTGCAGGGGCAAACATGACCTTCCTCAGTCCTCACTATCTCCAGCGATGATGCCGCAGCGGCAACTAAGCATTTTACGTTCGATTCAATTCACTTTTATATAGCGCCTTTCACAGCAGAGTCATCCCATGGAGCCTGACAGGACTGTGCAGCAATCCGTCACATCGTTTATACAGAACGGTGCATGGAAAAGGGTGGAATGGAAGGATGGATGGATGGATGAGGGAAAGGCAGAAGACAACAGAGGAGAGGAATAAAAAAAAAAAAAAAAAAAAAAAAAAAAAAAAACTGTCGACTGGTCGCCCATCTCCCCCCACCCCCCGTGATAATGGACCAGCTTCGATAAAGACTGAGTGTGACCTGTGATCATGGTCAGAGTGCATTAATCAGTCAGGTCTCCAAACAGGAGTTTATACACGCGCATGTTCTCAGACTGCTAGCTGAGCTTGGCTCTAAGATTTCAGCACCAGTTCTGCAGTGGGGGGGGTGGGGTGGAGATGAACCAAATTCAAGAACATTCCACAGGGATGGCACAGGGCGTGCAAGCCCAAATCCAAAGCGGAACCCCTTTGCTGCCCACCGCACAGTGATCCCACATCCGAAGTGTGGCGACACATGTCTCGGTTCTGCCGGATTACCGTGAGACGGCACTGGACCACGAACGAGTGCCAGGCCCAGAGTCACGTGGCCGCACTGCACGCCGGAGATAACTCAGCATTTCTGCTGCCCCCCTCAATTCCAGCTTCCCCCAAAAACCCACATCAAACCTGAGATAGGGTGGGGGGGGGGGCATATAAAGAGAGCCGGCCCACCTTGTTTCTCTGCCATGTTTACTGTGGGCTTTTTAATTTGCATGTAGAGGGATTTGAATTTCTCCTGACTGATGTTGGTTCCGGTGGATCCAGAACAGAGACGCTCAGTTGTTTCAACCTCCTATTAACACGGTTAATCCAAACTCACACAACAATGACCTGGCTGAATTAAGCACACATGCAGAAGTTCAGAACCAATCTATAAATATAATTAAAAATCTATGCAAGCCTTAGAATGTAAGCACAGCTACACTAGTAACGTCGGTTGAGTTAGACAGCTGCTAATGATCCAGACTGCTAACACATTAATAGGATAACTAGCAATGTCTTTCGTATCCGTCTGTAAATGCTCCTTTTTCCCCTCACTTGTGAACAAAACCCTGAGACACTCCTCCGCCGAGGCAGGAGAGCATTCCATCCTTTTCCGGCTGAGAACCATGGCCTCAGATTTGGAGGCAGTGGTCTTCACCCCGGCCCCCTCACACTCAGCGGCAAACCGCCCCAGTGCAGGCTGCAGGTCACCGGCTGATGACAGCGACAGGACGACGTCATCTGCAAAAAGGACGCGATGCTGAGGCCCCGAACCGGACCCCCTCTGCCACTTGGCTACGCCTAGAAATTCTGTCCATAAAAGTTAACAGAATTGGTGACAAAGGGCAGCCCTGGCAGAGCTCAACACCCACCAGCAACAAGTCTGACTTACTGCTGGCGATGCAAACCAAACTCACAGGGAACAATGGACCACAGGGAGGGATTATGGGTTGTGTGGGCCCCTGGGCAAAACGTTCGCGAGGCCCCCCCCACCACCACCAGCACCAGCACCAGCACCACAACCACCACAATTCAAGGGCCCTTGGCAGCCAAACGCCCTCCCTATAGGGTCAGGGGCCCTTGTAGGCAGAGGATCAAAGAATGTAGGCCCTCTAAAATAGACAAACGAAAATACATTGTTGATAAGCGTTGCAAATTGTTTTGGGCTAGGGGCCCCACGGGCCCCCTGCACCCCAAGGGCCCCTGGGCAGCGGCCCCGCTGGCCCGGTCCGTAATCCGTTCCCTGATGGACCATGTACCCCATACTCCTGAAGCACCCCCCACAGGGACACCGGAGGGACACGGTCATATGCCCTTTTCAAGCCCACAGAGCAAAAGTAGACTAGTTGGGCAAATTCCCACATCTATCTAGGATGCCTCCTGGGTGCCCCCCTGGGACAGTGTTTTGGGCATGTCCCACTGGGAGGAGACCCCGGGGAAGACCCAAAACAGGCTGGAGAAAATATATCGTAATATAATTACGACAAGTTAGGTTGCTTTCTGAACAGGACAGTCAAAAACTGATTTTATACAAAAAGCATACATTTAATTTTTTTTTTTCCAAACAATTCCTTTCAGATATTGTATATGACAGCAGCTAAGGAACAGTCAGGGAAAGGGCAAAAAATGAAAATATCAATTGTTGTAGATTGATATGAAAAACATGTATTTTACATGCCTCAGGTAACATCCGGACTTCACCGACGTGTAAGAGAGCATGACTGGAACTAGGCGACCTACGTTTAAGTCTTGTTACTGGTGCTGTGGATGGGACACGACAGAACTGCTGAAAGCAACTTTTGGTCAGATGTTCTCACCTTAGCTATTCCAAGCAGCCCAGACCATGGTCAGGATCTCTGTGAAACACGGTTTCTCTTCAGTGCACACAGATATGGACAAGATCCGTATCCAGTGATCCCAGCAGACAGAACTCTTTCAGTAGGAATCTATAATTAGCCATGGGCACACAAGATGGGAGTTGGGAATTGGGGTAGGGGGAGGTGTCCCTGTTTGTTTATCCAGAAACAGTCCTGTTCATGGAGACTGAAATCTCAGCTGAGCCTCTTCCTCAGCAGAGGTCAAGGGTCACGAAGAACTGTAGGCTAATAAACCTTTGTGCATCAATCCTACAGACACACACACAGAACCTGCACAAACTCCACTATGCACTTGTGTTAAACCAGCAAAGGGTCATTTGGATTTAAAAAAGCGTTTGGGGAGGACAACAGCCAAATTCAATGTGTAGGCTCTGTGAAGTTACACAACAGTGTGTGTGTGTGTGTGTCATTGTGATGCAGACACGTGACAGCAGCGTGCTCAGAGGCTCACTCTGTCAGAGAACAGCCCCTCATTCACAGGGCCCCCTGGATCCCTCCACAACCCAGCACAGGGGCCCCGTGCACCAAGGGCCCGACACGAGTCTGTTCTCCAGCATCGCAACAGACTCACACAGCGATGCTTCAAGCCAATTTCCCAGATTTGAAATGTTTTTAAAAGTCTCTTACAACAAGTACATGGACCAACGAGTGATAATCACCTTGTTTCCAAGTTTCATCATATATTTTTGTACTATAAATACTTAATGGGGGGGGGGGGGGGGTGAAGGAGACCAAAACTCCATCACGAAGGAGAGGAACTCATCTGAAGTCAAACATCGAGATGTGTCACTGCAGCTTGCGAATGGCTCAACAAAAAACACTGACAAGGGAGGGGGAACCGTTTGCACGTCAGAGGAAGGACTAAGGGGGGTGGGGGGACAGAGGGGTATTGTTCTCTTATCCTTCATCTTGGCTCTGGCCCAGAGCAGAACGATGAATTTTTCATTTAATTTTTTTTTTTAGAGGATAAACTGGAAAGGGTAGCGTGGCACACCGAAACCTGTTATTCGGCGCGGTCCGCGGGCACACAGGCGCACGCGCGTGGCGGGCGCACAGACGGGCCTCGCTGTTCGCTCGCCGCGTCCATCTGCCGACGGGGGAAACATTCGCGCACGTTCGTCTGTGTTCTCGCGGCATATGTGAATCTCCTGCAACAATAAGCAAACCCGCTGAAAATAGACGAGCATGTTTGGAGGAAATCTTATTATGCAAATAGAACCTGCTCTGAGCCTTTGTTTAAAAATTTTATAATTTTTTTCTTGCTGGCATCTTTGGGTAAAGGAAACACGGGGAGGGGGGGCAGATATTCCCGACTCCAGCGGCCCAGAAAAGGTGATGGGAATCTCTTCGGACGCCTGGAACAACTCAAGCAAATCCAGCATAATGTGCAATTTCTATATAAAGTTCTTTTATTCGGGTCATAGGACATGCATAGGCTTAAGCAGTCCATGAACTAGGGCTGTGGTTCCATTGACCAAGGGCCCACAAGATTGTAGAGACAGGTGAGGGCCAACCCCCCCGTGCAAGACGAGGAACCTGCCCCGTTTGGTCTTCAAGCACAGATGACAGCCGCGGAGAAACGAAAGTCTGCTGTGTACAACTCCACCTGGACCAACCACCTCGCATTCATCTCTTCAGAGCAACTAGCGGTCCCTGGAGGGGGCCCCCACCAGATGGAATAACTTTCAAGGTGTTCAAATTAAACCTACGCAGGCTGCATTACTTATAAACTGCACAGTGGCAAAAAAAAACCTTTAAGAAAAAAATAGATTAACTTGTACAACTGTAAATTGATCTGATATAGGTGGTTTAGTCAGCCATTTTTAATGGCCATTCCTCCTTGAGTGATGTAATAACATTAAAATAACTGCATATCAAAATTGCTGTAGGACTCCGATGGCTCATTTTACAACGGACACAGAAATATAAAAGAAGCCAGTCAGAAAACATACATTTTCTGATAGTTCAAACAAATTCAGAAGCTTTCAGAAAGGTAATAAATCACAGCTTAATTAGGCGTGATAAAACGTGCAATATAATATTTCAGCGAGTCTAACCTTTGGAGCGCACATATCGCTCTCCCCAAGTTTGCCGCCTCTGATCAGCGGAGTGCCTTTAATAAACGATAAAAAAAAATGATAGAAAAAAGGCAGGAGAGTCATGGCGGCTGTCGCTGTGCCGCACACGTCTGAACATCTGCTCGGGGACAGCGAGCGCCGCACGCCCGTCTCGCGAGTGACACCGCGGCCCCGTGCACGCGCACACACACACACACACACACACACACACACACACACACACACACACACGGGGGGGGGGGGGGGGGGGTGGCATGCGCTACATAAAATCAGCACTTTTTGGGGGTGAAGGTCACGACTTCTTCAGTCGCACTGGGGATTCTGCTGCCCGCAAAGACTGACAGACGGGGAGGTAAGCGTTCTGTACATTCTGCTGCGTCATGGTGGGGGGGGGGGGGGCAGCTGGCGAGTTTTACCCCCCCCCACGCAAATTCTTCAATTATATTACATTTTACAAGTTATTATTTTGGGATTTTTAAACGCGTGAAGGACTTAATGAACACTTCAAACCAGATTAATATCACCCCCCCCCCTCCAAGATAAGGTGCACCAAACACAGCAGAGTCAGCGTGTTTGCAAATGGAAAAAATACTCGCGCTAACGCTAATCTGAAGATGGATCAACAAACAAGCAGAAATGATTACAGCTTACTACCGGATGGCAAGAATGTAGCGAATTTTAATTTCGAGAATAATAGACTGAGACCCTCTATCAGAACATATTGGTGTTGTAGACAGCGATGGCCATCAATCTACAAAATTAAAAATAATAATAATTCTTATGTTGTACATACACACCTACTCACACACACACACACACACACACACGTTTCTTTTTCCATTCCTATATCTGTTGTTTATTTGACACACATCCAGATTTATATTAAGTCGACTGCTTTGACAATCAAGCGATTCCCCAACCGTCGCCACATCTTAGTCATCCGCAGAATGACTCAGCATGACGGGAAAAACCTCGACGTCACAGTGGTGAGGCAAAGCTTCCAGGGCTCCTCGACAAATTACCTCATAGCCGCGAGAAAATCTGAAGCCGGGGGGGTTGGTTTGGAGGCCATGGGACCGTACAGATACGCCACTAATAATGCTGGAGAAAACAGATGGACAGTTTTTGCTTGTCATGTGTGATTTCAATTTAAATATTTAAATAAATAAATAAAGGCAGCAAACAAGCTGTTTGTGGTTAAACTGCCTAATGGGCTGTTATCGAGTTCTAGAAATTTACAGGATACACGCAGGCCGGAGAAAGGAAGTGAGAGAGAGAAAGAGGTAAAGGAAAAGGAAAGCAGGAAGAAACAGGCACTGAGACAGAAGGGGGAGAGAGGTAGGGTAGGGGGGAGGGTATGGAGGTGTGTGTTGGAGGGGGGGGGGGGGTCACACTAACATACCCTCTGTAGCAGCAGCTCTTACGCTGCATCTGGGGCTGCTGGTAGCTGTGCTTAAATTGAAATATTTCCCAGCGTGTGTCAGAAACATGCACAATGGTAATTATGACAGATCTGATTAGGCGGGCGAGTCAGGGGCAGGCGAGCGGCTCTGGGCTGCAGGTGCGACCTTGTGCATTCCTGCGTGTGTAAATAAAATTAATTACAAGCGTGGGGGCGCGCGGCGCGTGACATCGGCGCGCGCGGGGGAGTCCCACAGGGGGCACCCTAATGGAATATTTTCCCGGAGTCTAATAATACAGTTGGTATTGACTTGAGGTAATTAGAGGGATCATTAAAGCGGTTTTCCCGGCGTATTTGCCTGCCTGATCAGATTAGTGAGAACGGGCCTCAGAACAAGCCCTGTGTGGTCTGCCAGAGGAGATGGAGAGGGGCTGCAGGACCACGGGCGCGCTTCTGCGGGCGATAAGCGGCGGGAGGCGGGCGGTGGCAGCTCCGCAGCCGGATAATAGGCCAAAATCTCTCTCATACAGGAGCCTGGGGGAGAGGGAATCTCTCAAGGGTGATGGGGGGTATTTGGGTACAGAGCCAGAGAAGATGGGGCCGATGGGGGGTACCGGACATAAGACATTTGAGAAAATAATTTCTTAAAGTTTCGCAGTCGAGTTAGCTGTGATGTGGTGGATCTGCTGGGCAGCGCTGGGGGTGGGGGGAGGTGCAGAGGAAAAAAAATAAGTCTGATGGGTGGATCGTTCAGGCCATTATGAAAACGACAGGAAGAGCTCGTCTCGGGGACCGCACTGCTTTTTTGGAGGGAGGCGATGATTCACGCAGCAAAATTAATTATTCAGACGGGTCTCCAGTTCAAGAAAATTTGCCTCTAATAGTACAGAGAATGGCATCTTTGTGGCCGTTTCCCTGGAAACATAATATCCAAGCAACAAGATAAATAAATCAACCAATTAATAACAACCACAGCCTTTGGTAATGATCTCATTCTCTGTTCATCTACAAGTCAAAGGATTAAAAAAAAACACAAGTTCTCTGTTTATCTTCTTTTTTGGAAAATCGGACCGCAGAATTTCCCCCAGGATCTCGGGCCCCCTCCCCCACAGGAGCAGAATCGCTGTGACATTTTTCCTCTGGAATGGCTCTGATCTGGTGCTCCCAGTGCCAAAGCAATCCCCTCTCGGCTCTCCTCCCATGCTGACCACACCTGCTCCGGCCAGGTGACACGCTGCACCTTCCAAACACAGAGGACGTGACACAGCTACGGTCACGGGCTGACCGTGAAACACACCCTGGGGGTGTGTGTGTGTGTGTGTGTGTGTGTGTGTGTGTGTGTGTGTGTGTGTGTGTGAGCTGCTCGGGGGGGGGCTGTGTCCATATGCAGGCCCAAGGTCCGGCAGCACCCCCTCAGGCTGCATCCCGCCATCGCACTCCCCGTGCCCCTCGGGAGGGGGACGATGGGTGCCGTGTGACAGATGGTAGGGCACCCCAGTGCCCGGCAACCCCCCCACCCATACGCAAAGCAGCACACCACCAGATCAGTGACATTCTGTCTCATTAGAGACTTGCTAATTACCACAGGCCCTTCCGGGTTTCTGGAAGGGGTGGGGGCTCTTCGGCACTGGTCACTTCCAAAGAGGTGCTCCCTGCTCCGTGTGCTCCGCAATCAGACGCAGTGCGAAGGCAGTGCAAAGGCAGTGCGATGGGTGACGGCAGGACTGCACATCCTCAATCCAAACCAAAATGCGTCACGAAATTCCACCCAAACCAATTACCGAACGGCATTATTTCCCTTCACGCGATTAATTTACACGGCACTCTATTAAAACAAACAAATTAATTTGTATTTTTAAAAATCTCCTTAATATTATCCACTGCCATGACAGCCTGGGATCCTAAGAGCTTATTCATTCTGAAACAGACATAACGGATTCCCGTCCAGATCTAAAAGTAAGGATGCGCAAATGAGTCAGATCTGTTACGGAGTCTTCCTGTGGTCGTTAACCTTAAAGTCTCAGATGGTCTCACAGGTCTCACCACTTGCCTCCTAGCGGTCTGTTTCCACGTCCCCCCTCCCTTTCCGCCTCTAACCCCGCCGCAGTGCTCTCTCAGGGGCACCTACGACAACCGCTCTTCAGTGCTCTCTCAGGGGCACTCCCCATCCTCATACCGGAGCTCCAGAAAGATGCATCGCCACATTCCACGACTGGGGATTCTTGCAGTGAGCTCCCAGGCAGACAAGGGAGTTGGACGGGAAAAGGTGCACTGGTGGAGCAACTGATTCCTGCCAGGCACTGACCCTACGGAAATACCTCCCCGCTGGGGAGTCTACCGCTCACTGGCTGTTTCTGGCCGGGTTGGGCCGGCACGCCAGCGCCCCCTCATGGCCACGGTGCGGGGAGGGGAGGTGCAGATAAGGGCTCTCCCAGGCCTCCTTTGAGCAGTGCAATTAGCACGGCTCTTAATGCGGCTGCTTGCGAGCTGGCAGTGCGCGCGGACGGAGGCCACCAGGGCGGCGGAGGCGGGAAAACCAGCGCAAAGAAGCAGAAAGGCAGAGTGGCTGCTGCTCCCCCAGCAGTGGTGCACGTCTTTAAACTCATTGACAAAAAAAAAGGCTTGTGTCTGACTGCAATACAACGGGGTGGGGGGGGGGGGGGATAGAACCTATCTGCTATTAAAATCAGTTCACTCAGCAGAACGCACCAATGACCCTGAACGCCCTGTTCCGAAAAGCTTTTTGCTTTTCGCAGAAGCAGAAATGTACACAGATGCAGAAAATATTACTATTCGTAAACAACAACAATAATAACACAAATCATAACAACATGTAGAAGAGGCCTGAAATTAGGTCTGGTATTCTTGACTCTTCTCTCTATGTAATTGTTAGTTCAACTGACAAAACTAAAGCCACAAAAATCACATTTACTTTATTGCAAAATATTGCTTTGTGAACCTTGGACTCCTACAACTATCAATAAATCAAAAAATGTGCGAAAAATCAGTCTGACACTACTACAAGTCGCAGTCTGTAATTAACGAACAGCATCGACGATATTCCTCTTTGAAGATTCTATCAAATTTTGCAGATGGCTACCAAAACTACGGGGCTGAAGCGCGACACGAGTTCTGACACGACGTCTAGATACTAGATCTGTGGACGCCTACAGATGTTGGCGTTTCGAAACAAACTTCAAAACTTCAGCTCGCATGCGTCTGTGGTGCTACATCTAAAAGGGGGAAAACCTAGACGACTCTGGACTCTAGGAAAAAGTTTAACCGATTAAATTTGCGGGCATTATTCCCCGTGTAGGGTAAGCAGATGGCGGCCTGCTGATGTGCATACCTGGCTCTTAGAAGCAGCCACCTTAGCGAACAAGGCCTGGGACACTTTGGCGCGCTTCATCTCCTGCTGAATCTCGTCGTAGATGGTGGCATTTATGTTCAGGATGCTGCTGTCGGACTTCCCGTTCCACTCCGTGGGGAGGGGTGAGGGTTTCACCTGCGTCCAGAGGAAAGGAGACGCCGATGAAAGCCATCAGCAGAGTGTTTCCCAATCTGCTCCTCGAGGAGCCGCAGTCGGTGTGTATTTCACTCCCCGTCTCACACTCCGCATTTACGCACCCTACTGGGAGGGACTATGTGGGCTTTCCCAAGGACCGGATTGGGAAACAGTGGTTAGTGGGGAGCTGGTCAGGAGTTTTACATGAATTCTTCAAGGCTTCTACAAAAAGCAATGACCCGTCCTCTAACTGTACAAGGGCAAACAGAGCAGCTACTTAAACTGCAATGACAAAAACCTTATTTCCCATTACAAGGCTAATTTGGCAAAAAATTAGGTGAAAATGCCAACTTCGATTAAATAAGATTATATATATATATATATATATATATATATATATATATATATATATATATATATATATATATATATATATATATATTCTATTATATATAGATTCCTGTACAAAATCCTTTGATGGTGAAAACCAAAATCAAAAAGTTACCAAAATCAGTAAGCATATTATGAGTTAGGATCTGAAAATGGATAAATGTTACGTAGACTAAACACAACTTCATAATACAGACTCCCCTAATACAATGCTGGTCACTGTAATTTACTTCAAATAAAATCTGATTTCTTTAATAGACTTACAAATAAAAGGCTTCAATTTGAATTTCTTTCTCTCAAATGCTTTATAATGTAACATCCCTTCAAAAACAAATTAAATAAGCCATTGCACAGAAGCTTGAATTAAACGAGCGAAGAATACCCAGACCTATTCTGACGGCAATTTTGTGTTATTTTACAACATTTTCAGCAAAGGCACTGGGATTCAGTAAGACAGGCAGCTTCCTTTCTAGGCCACAGAAATTGTCCAGTTCGCTTCAGTCCACTCTGTGGCCGTGTGCGAAGTAGCCCAAAGGATGCATGGTAACCATGGTGCTGGAGGGCGGGGCCTACTCACGGGTGAAATGCCCACAGGAATCCTGGGATTCCAGTCCTCAGGCCTGGTATTGTTGCATTCCTCTCTCCTGGGCTGAAAAGGTAACAGGGCCAGGTTAGCCAAGCGTGCACATGGCAATAAAGACAGAACAGGCTCCTTCCTATCTCTCATCTATAGGGATGATCTTTTGCAAGAAACAAGCCTCGATCAGTTTGGGTATTCAAATTGTACGTTTCTTCTGTTTTTGTGTAATCGGATTTGAGAATTTGCCTGCACCTTCATTAATTGTACATAAAAAGTAAAATCCTTACAGGGCGACTGATAAAAATGTCTGATGTCTAAGTGCAAAAAATATGTACAAATCAATTACATCCATTTCAGTATTTACTGTACAGTACCTCCTTAATATACGGCCTACGTAAATCAGTCAATGTGCGATTATGCAACGCTGCCACGTAACAGGGTGTAATGTGACTAACAGACAACTGGGCTGAAATTAAACATCAGTCATTCATGCTGTGTTTCGTTTCCAACGAACCGTGACGAACAACTTTATGGTACAATGCTGAGTTTTCACCACCGCTGCCGTAAATCACGCCGGATTGTGCGCGCAGCGCTTGTCTGCTTACAGTTATCCCCACAGTCTTATGTGCCTGGGTTAGTGAAAGTCATAAAAAGCAATCTGTGAGTACCTCTGAGCTCCAGAACCACAGCCCAGACCACACAGAGACTAAAAAGTACAGATTACAACCATGTACAAAACAATTCAGTGCAAAAAGACAGCTAGCTAACTCCACCGGCGTCAGGTTTTACTTCTGACAGCTCCGTGTCGTTAAAGACCGACACAGGCATCTATTTTCCCTCCAAAACCTTAAATCTGATTTCCTCAAGAAGCCTAAGCTTATAGTATCTGACAATGAGTCCTTCTTGCATTTCAACGCGATCGATTATTACAGCCCGATCAGCCGTACTAAAGTGCTACGCCTGCTTGGCACCGGCTCCCGCAGATCCGAGCCATTCTATTTATAGTGGATTATGGACAGATTTCGCCATTCACACATTCATACAATCTCATTGCTGTTTATAACAAGTGCGTGTGTGTAGATGTATTTTATATATATATCGGTACATCTATACGCTTCACAAATCAGGATTCAGACCTCTCCTATTTCACACTTCATATGGGAATCTTTTTTTTGCTTACTGCATTTACCCAAAATTAAAAAAAAAAAAAAGAATTATAATGATATATGTGAAGATTTATATAACACATATTTAAAATGATGAAAATTTGGTTTATCAGATGACAATGGTGATGGAGTACGAAAAGGAATATTTAGGACACTTGCCGATTCATCTCCGATCTCAAACTTTTGCAGAAATATAGATTGTTCTTCGGATTGTTGGAAATAGACCAAGTTTGAAGGTAAACCTTCACCAGTGAGACAGCCGACTCGGCTGCCGGGTGGTAGCTACCTTTTCAAAAGCACCAAACTACATTCCTCCAGCTGGTATACAGTCGCAGGGGTTCGGGCTGGTTTATGGACAGACGGTAACGCTGTCGCCAAGATGGCCGCCCACATTCACGGCACTTCAAGGGCCTCCCGTTCCACCGCAGGACTCATTATCCCCAATAAAAAGGCCTTTCTCTCCGTTGAAACGAATAGAGACAAGCTTTGTCTTTCAACTCCACTGACATACTAAACCTCTTTTAAGATCCACTCAACTGGAAAAGTTGCTAAAGTTGCTTTAAAAAAAAAAAAAAAAAAAATTATGCAATTACGTTCAATCAGATATCGAGGTAAAAAAGGTCAAAGTGTGGGAGAAGAGATTCAACGGAAATTTGTTGTTGAGACATAACATGATTATTTCAGGTTACTCTTACCGCCGTGTGTGTTACTTTAGGTTACCAGTACCACTGAGTGTTATTTCAGGTTGCCAGTACCACTGTATGTTATTTCAGGTTACCAGTACCACTGTGTACATTACCTGTGCCAGTAGTACGGGTAGAGTTGCAGTTACAAACTGTGGACCCCCTGACAAAATGTCACCTTGGGGCCAACTGGGGGAGCCCTCTGCAGTAGATGTTGCCGACTGGGCCCCCAAACTTATATTTTGGGGTCCCTATAGAGTGCTGGGGCCCCTGAGTCTGACAGGGTATCCATGCTCACGGTTGCCTTTCAAACTACACTGTTCTCGGTAAAGATATGAGGCTGCTAAAGCCCCAGAGGCTGCAGTGGATGATGGTTTTGATCGCTTGCTGACTGGTTTAACCCTCATTTCAGGGTGACGAGTGCGGGAGACGCCATGCGGTCTCACCTGTACCGGTCGGGTCGGGGTCGTGCTGATCAGTGGCGCGGGACCCATGGCGGAGGCGGCGGTCAGGCTCCTCTCCCGCTCCTCCTGGTAGATGCGGTCCCGCTCGGCCTCTGGTAGCTGCAGGAAGTTCTGCATGGCGCGCAGGTTCACCAGCAGCGACTGGGAGGCCGTTTTCGGGTCCTCCTCTTTCCGCAGGATCTCAGACAGCAGGCCCTTTCACAGGACGAGAGCGCAGTCATGACACCAGCAATTTTGGCTCTCACTGTACTGGTCAGCACATGTCATCCATTAAAAAGCCTTAGAGTACCCATGTGACCTTTGAACCTGGAAGTACTTAGACTGGCTGCTGATTTTAATTAGCATCCTAGTCAGTGTTGGCATTAAATAAAAATGCATAAGTAGTAATTATAATGCGATAGCCTTAAATATTCAAAATATCATATATATATATATATATATATATATATATATATATATATATATAAAGTATATGATATTTTGAATATTTAAGGCTATGGAATTTTGCACTGGACTGGTCAATGACTCACAGAATTCATTCATTCACAGAAACAAAGGCTGGTGGAGACCTTTCTCAGATTCCTTTCTGCTGTTCACTTCAGTCACAAATAATAACCACTGCATTTGTCAGCTAGGAAAATTATACATCAGAGGGATATATCATGGAATAAATATTCACAGGCTGTTATTTAAAGCTTCAATAAACGTCCGTCTTTATACTGAAGAGCTGGGCTAGCCACGCGGAGAGGGGTCACTGCCTTGAATATTCTCGTTCCACTTGAGTAGGTGAACACTTCAGGCGGCTAATTAGCATCACTTTATTTCTTAAAGCCCAAGCATTTAAAGAGATGCACGGTGGTGCGGTGGAGAGCAGAGTGATCTGACAACTCTGGGGTTGTGGGTTTGACTCCTGTCGGGGGGTTATATTTTCAGAGCTCTCCCATTTCTCGCGTGGGTTTTCTACTCTGATTTCTTCCCATGATCCAAAGATGCGTCGGACAAAAAGAAAGCAGCATTACTGTGAGCACCTCGCCTCATGGCCCTTGCTTCCTGGGATAAGCTCCAGACTCACTGCGTGTCTGCACTGGAAAAGCAGGTGATACCTGCCGCACTGGAGGACCCACTGACTTCCACTTAAACTTCTCGACTGGCTGGACTTTCTAAACTGTAGATGCTTTATTCTTTTCAGATCATCTGCATGTATCTTGGCAAAAAAAAATAAAAAATGTAACAGGCTGTGATGTACGGCAGCCTGTTTAAGGAGGCGTAGAAAATCCCTAATTATGAGCGAAAATAATTATAAGGAATACGATAAATAAGAATATTTAGAAGATCAGAATGAATTATGCAGTATGCTAGAGGTTCTGGTTTGTGTAAAATTTGACCCCCTTCCCCCCCCTCCCAAAAAAAATAAAAACACACCACAGATATTATCGTTCTGCTGGAATTTAAAATCCTCCGATGAGCTGCGGGTTACTGCAGCCTTCGCCAGAACGGAGGAAGCTGCGTTACATTAGAGCTTCCATCGCTGTAAACTTAAAATCGCCCATTTCGGTGGTGGTCTGTGAGCAAGCCCCGCCTCCCCAGGGGGCTGGCGGGCTGCCAGGTACATTACTGCGCCGGCATTCCTTCGCCTCACCTGACAGCGAGCTGTTGTCATGGCACTCGAGCTCAACAGGAATTCATGGGCAAATTGTTCTAATAATTGGCTTTAACAACAATGAGCACCACATTCTTGGCCTGGCTTCCTGCCTGCATTACAGATTCACGCCAGCTCCATCTTGACGGGAAAATACTGTTAATAATAATGCAAATAATAATAATAAAAAAAAAATGCATTCAGTGCTAAACGGCCTATAGAGAATTGAGTAGGTGCCGTCACTGAAGGACCCAAACACATCCGGCTTTGTGCTCAAGGAAGATTTGGGGAGTAGAAAATTAACGGGCTCTCCGATTTCTTATCAGTTACAGGTGCTAAGTGATTATTCATGCCCAAGACGGAACAAACACAATCTCACACAATGAGTAGTAAGCAGTTAAGTATAGAACCAGATATATACTTGGCAGCATTTGCGTTTTTATTGTTACTTCCTTTTGTGTTCGCAAATAATTTTCAGTCTTGCCACAGACAGATATTGCAGTTTTGCATTATTACACTATCATTACAATTCGACTGCAGTAATATTGCGATGGGCCACACAGCTAAGCTGACACCTTGCCCAGGTTCATTAATTCTTTGCTCACGTGGCGAGCGCTGAGGGAAGCTGATTTCCCAGCACAGCTCAGGCAGCAGCTGTTTGACTACTGGGATGAAAACAGCCAACCTTGATTGTCTGCCTCAACTTGGCACGGCGTTCTATGGGACCGAGCACATGGCGATGGCAGAGCTACAGGGCGTCTTCAGAATTCCGGGCGGGACCCGGCCGGCCACAGCATTCTAACAAGTGTTATGCAACAATGGGCTGCTTTAGAAACGTTCCGGAACGTGAGGTCAATGTTCCATTAGGTATCTACGTTGGGGGCCCTGCACGTTGTGACAACGATGGCGGTATCATAGAAGGACAGCTCTTTGTCATTGAAACACGCTAATCCATGGAGCGATAAGCGATCCAGGTGAGTCAGGAGTGCCAGATGATGATGTTTACCTGTGTCCTGTTGAAGGCCACGCGTGCAAAGACTGCCTGGGAAATACCGGCCCTCTTCAGCTCGTCGCGGACCCACTGGTAGATTTCTGAGGAGACCTCTGTGTTGGAGGTCACCTGGGGTTCCAGGGGCTTGTTGAGGGCTCGGTTGACTGGCGGGTGGTTCAGGTACTGCTGGCTGAGCGACTGCTGGGCCAGGAGCCGGTTGACGGCGTACTGCTGGTTGAGAAACTGCGCCATGACAATCTGCTGGTTGACGAGTTGAGGGCTGATTGGAGTGGACACCAGGCTGGGGTGCAGACCAGGCAGCTGGGCCCGGCCCGAGGTCTGACCGCCGTGGGACAGGGGGACGGGCGATGCGGGCTGTTCTGCCGTGCTGCCCGGGACCGGCTGCTGGCTGAAGCTCATGTGGTTTGTTCCAGGTGGCGAAAGGTCCGATAAACTGTCCATCTCTGTCGAAGATTAAAGCAAGGAGGGTTTTGAGAGAAGGAGAGAGAGGAAGGAAAAGAGCAATGCTTAATGCGTCTAAAACAAACATTCTAGAGTAACAGGGCATAAGAGAAACAACAAGACAAAATAAATGTGTAAACAAGAAAAGTTGAACGACCTTAAGTAAAACAAAGGATCTGGTGACATTAAACATTATACTCTGAATAATCTTAAACATTTACAAATACCCTTACTATCAAACATTACTCTTAATGATTATACTCTAAATACCAAGTCATTAACTGAAGTTAATGTAAAGTAATACATTATGGAATAATGTTCATTGGGCCACATCTGCGAGGGCAATTTATACACTGAAAATATACACGCATCAAACAAAAAGAGATTCTGTATTTTTCGTAGAACATTCAAGATCGACCGTGATGCAACTCGTCACCGGCAGCCAGAACGTCTTACCAACAGTCAATTTGAAAACACGCCAATAACAATACAAAGCATTGTTTAAGATGGCTACAAGGTAACAAGAAGAATACCTCAGGCTAAATGAGTATTGCAAAAAAAACACCATAAAACTTATTAAAATTTTTTTTTTTTAGCAAAACATCGTGTTGGAATGGTACCCATTTTTTGCCCCCCCCACCCCCCAGGCTGAAATTTACTACTGTAAAGAGGATAAATTATAACCTCTCTCAGTGAGCCTACCCACGCTCTAACTCCAACAATGGAAAACGACAACAAAAAACGCAAAACCGCAGTGACGCCCACTGAGACCAGACAGTTCGTGGGGTGGTGTAGACTGCCCGACAGACGATACCATAGACGCAAGCAGGGGGAGCCCGACAGACGATACCATAGACGCAAGCAGGGGGAGCCTCAGCTACAGGGAAAAAAAACATCAGGTGGCAGGTCAAGCCTCCCCATCATTAAAAACACCCGGTGAAGTTAAACAAGCCAACAGGGGAAAATGTACAAATGGCTTTACATCAAAGGCAAAGGCAGCCGCAGATGAAGGCCACAGTAAATGTATATTCAGGGTGGTCTTTTAATTCCACACAGTGAACTTCCCTGCATAAACCCATATAATCGTTATACGTTTATGCCCTGTGAGTCACATGAGCAATCAAGAGAGAAAAAAACCTCCCCAGGTATTATCACAGGCAAATACTGGAACTTCACGGGAAACGATTTGATAGCTCCTTTTGCACATTTGACGCTGTTAATTGTAAAAGAAGGTGCAAGTATGAGCCAGGGAAAATATGCTGGGCTTAAAGAATTCCACGTGGTAGGGAATAGGCCGAGAGCCACAAGGAATAACAAATCTCCCATGCAATGGCGGCCCGTGGAAGAGTGTGTATGCGGAATCACAATGTGACACATAGGAATAATTTCACCCTTTGATTAACGCAGGTTGGTGAAACATCAAATCGTCCAGAGTCAGACGGGAGCGTCAGGACCCCAAGAGGAGCCTCCACCATTTATCTTTTAACCCATTTACATTTATCTCACGCTATTATCCAAAGTGACTTACAGGAGGAGAGAAGGGTTACAATCTGTGTGCGCTGTCCAGGATTTGAACCCACGGCCTTTGCGTTGTTAGCACAATATGAGCGTATTTTGGAAGCGATTACACCGAGTGATATTACAAAATTCTTCACCAAGCGCTGGAACACCGGATCGAAGAAATTTCACAAAGTGCCCGAAAGAGACCGACTCTTAAAAACAGCTCATAGGAGTTTAAGTTCCAGTATAAATGATAATATGGTATGAAAGAACGAGACCACAAAAGCTCGCGTAAATAAACAACAATAGCTACATAAAAGCACTTCTAAGCCACCAAGAGGCGAAAGGAGAAAAGGGGAAAATCACACAGGCTTCCCTTTCTACTCCCCGACAAATAAGTGTCAGAATAATCACACCGCAGATAATCCCCTCTTTCTCACTCTCCACGCTGTGGGTCGCCTTCTGGTCTTGCTGGGGGAACTGGGGGAGGGGGGGGGGGGGTGTCACCTAAACAGGCCAGTATGTGACGGACTGAAAACACAGTAGGAAATAAAAAGAGGAACCTCGGAGAGTCAGCAGAAAAGTCCTTCTGCAGAATTGGACCCAGATCAGGATTAGCGACACGACGAAGCACCAGCTTTGACAAGGAATCCTGACCCTGGCGAGCGAATGTCCTCGAGGGAAAAGGCTGTCCGAGGCCGGAGCAGCGAGAAGCCGGCTTCAGCGTGGGGCCTAACAGATGGAGATGCCCAATGATCCTCCAACTCACCCTGGCACTTCAGCATCATTCACGGAACCGTTTGCTTCTCATTCAACGTGCAAAAAGAAATGTACTTAATATAAAAAATCATTTTAAAAAAGTATGACGGTGAAAAGCGTACGGCTTCTGAATGACTATATCTCAGCTTCTGTTTACAGACAAAGCCGCCAAAAATCAGCACAGGACGCGGCACGAGAGCGGCCCGATATCGACAGACACCACGGCACTTTAAACTATTAAAGTTCCTCGGCGCAAAACAGGTCAGAGGTGGCTGCGCGCATTGGCGTGGTCTGTGGTTGGAATAGGGCGTGTGGTTTTGTTGTTGTTTTAACTGGAAACGAGCTGCAGCTCCTGACACCGAGAACAAAACAGAACAACAACACAACAGCGGCAGCAAAGGGTGTCGCTGTGAGGCGCGGACACCCGGGGCGGCAGCCGGAACACGTTGGGTGGGGGGGGGACACGTGACATACCTACTGCAGCGGCACGTGGGCTGTCGTGGAGGACACACGTCCCTAGGTACCCCTCCAGCTGGGGGGGCTGGCGCATTACTGCACAGACACAGATTTACAAGACATACAGAGGTGTGGCGGGAGGGGGGGGAGAGAGAGAGAGAGAGAGAGATGGTTAGGGCCTTTATACGGCCACGTGTATATAAACAAGGGGGGGAGGTTACAGTAACTGGCCCTTACATGGAAAGTGATTACCTCAGTCTTGGCCCGGAAAACGCAAAGCTTTTCATTTACGACACTTATCGTTGTCTATGACACGCTAAGGCCAATTCTACCAGCGGTTAGCATTGCCGCTACAGGAAATCCCACAATTTCCAAATTTTTCTTTAAATGTTAAGAGCAATAGAGCACTTTCCGAAAGCACGCGTTTAATCCCGCCCGTGTAGCTATCATTTATCCATCACGCAAAAACAGGCGTCGTCATGAACACGAAATTTCCGCAGCCTCGCTGCTTCTCGCCCTGACATGTCCGAGCTGAACCTAACGAACATGGAACATGGACGGGAGCAAGACATTTCTAAGTTTACTTATTTCACATTTTTAGGTGCTAATACCAACAACTAATATTAGTAATAATTATTAACTAATATTTCAACAGACAGTATTTATAAACAGCCAATAGTTAATGGCCTGATATTACTATTAAAATGCAAAATCTTAGACTAGGCTACACTGACCTTTTAAAAATGTCAAATGGCTGAAGAAAGGAAAATAAAAACATTTAAAAAACAAAAAAACAAGGAAAACTGGTTCAATTTTTGTCCAATATATCAATCTTAAGATACCGGGCACAAGCATGATGTTATGTAAACTTTGATGTTTACAGGAATGCCACTACAACTGGAATCTTTGTTCGCTTTGGTAACTGCGCAAATACGGAAAGATGGAGAAAAAAAAAAAAAAAGAATCGAGGTAAAATATACATTCATAAACAAGTACAACAATGAAAGTGATAATTTAACGTTCCATTCGATGGCGAGAGGAAATTAAAGTCAGAACCAAAAAGTGAAATATTTGGACTGTCAGCCGGCACGCCGCTGTAATGCTCGCATGGGTTTATTTTGCTTACCCATCATATCCTTTGTCTTCTTGAAATGTTTATACCAGCGACCAAATTCCTGACACTTCGCCGCAGAGACATTTGCATAGTAAGTGCTGTTCACAATGGAGGAGATCATACTCTGTAAAAGAGAGAGATGAGAGTTGGGCAAAAAGGTCTTTGGGGATCTGGAAAATGTAATATTGTAACGTCTGGGGGTGGGGGGGGTGGGGGGGGCATGCACCCTACGTCCATTAAAGAAAATCCAATAGGACTGATGCATGAAGAACTAGAGAGCACATTCAAAACGGCCATGCGAAAGTCTAGCTGCATTTTCCGGAAAAGCAAAACAAAAACAGGAGCGTGTCCCTTTAATAAATGCCACAGAGTCAGGGAGTGGAGTCGCTGGCAGAGTCAGCAGAGTCAAGCCCAAGCCTCGCCTCAATATGCTGCAGTTTACCATGGTTATTACCATGCTTATTACGTAACTTATTCGAAGAAACGGCGATATTAGAAGGGATTTTGGCGCTAGCAGATGAAGCCTTTATTTTTCTGCCATGTCTGTGAGCTGTTAAGCCACAATCTGCTTAAAAAACCAGCCCACATATAGTAAGCAGTCCCCTGCATTTTCCCACTGACATCTCAATGCCATATTTACATTTGATTTCCATCCCCCTTAAAACCTGATTAACGCATTCTTCGCAAACAATGAGCGCCTATTATTATTAAGACTGAAGAAGGTTTCTCTGGCCTCGGGGTGAATAGCGCAGATATTGTTTTGTTTGTGATAAATATTCAAAAGGCAAAAAAACCATCTGTTTTTCAAGTTGCAGGTACAGCAGCCCTGGTGCGTATTCCAGGGGTACAGGGAGCCTTCTGGCTTGACGACTCCTCAGCAGAGACCAACACCAAGATCTAATGAGAAAGACGGCGTCTCCTAAGGTTTATACTCCGAGCTGTAAATCCGCAGACGCAAACCGTTCCGTCACAAAGGCGCCTTCAAGTTTAGTGCGACTGTCAAACAAAAACACAGCGACAGTTTCCATAATGAATCTGAAGAATGATTCCTAGTTACACTTTCAGGTAGAAGTTGAACATATAAAAAGAGTTTGCTCATTTACTAAAAGCTAACTATAGTAAGTCGTCGTCCCCCCCCACCCAACCACCCCATCCACGTTCTGGAATAATAAACACCATCATTACGACCATTACTGCAAACATCGCTCAATAACTATGCACAGCGGGGTCCACCATAGATTCTCCGATCCCGCCATCTTCACACAGATGTTGCAATAAATGCAAATCATTAATCACGCATCTATCGCAATGCATCAAGACCCGCTTTCAACTGGCGTTCGAGACAGTGTTGGGAAAGCTGGATGGACAGCAGTCACCGGCCAAGTGGGGGCGGGGTAACCCACAGGTACGGAGCCAGATCACTTGCCTTGCCAAGAGCCTATCGCCAAGAGCCTATCGCCCAGAACGATCTCCTTCTCTCCGTCATGGGAGAATCACCCGAAGAAGTACAAGACCGAATGACCTCTCTCTCTCTCTCTCTCTCTCTCTCTCTCTCTCCCTCCCCGGCGAGGCAATTCGCCTGGCTCCAGCTGAACCAGATATCCTGCCCCCATTGTGTAGGAGACATGGGTTATTTGTCCCTTTTATCACGTCTTAATTATAGCCTCTTTTGACACCGATTGGGGCAAGGAAAAAAAAAAAAAGAAAAAAAGATTCCTTTAGCCCATGACAGCTCACAAACACGGGCGCAGAAACGGCTTTTGATGGCCATTTGCTGCTACGCAACTAAACAGCTGCTCTTTCACGGCCACTGGGGTGACTGAGCCATTCTTTTGTAGCTGGAGTTTCCAAGAAGGGAGCGGCATCGTCACAGAGAGGCGCAGATGGGGGGGTGTTGGTGAGAAAGTGCCGAACCTGGCCACTGCGGTTCACGGCGATTTAGGCTCCATACGGTGAAATCTCGGCAGCTAGGCTATGTCCGCGGGGCTCCACCATACACCCTTTCTACGGATGCGCTTACGCCAAGGGAACAGAAGAGGAGCCCACAGCACAAGCAGGGACAAAAGGCGCTATATTCGAGATCTCCCTTCTTTGAAAAGTAGGGAGTGGTTCGTTCTGCGGTTCTGTACGCCTACCTGCCCTCCCCTCATTTGAGGGATTAACCGCCAGAATGTCAGGGAAGCGGCAATCAATTCTGTAAAAGGCGTCAATCATCTGACTCTTCGATCAGCCTTTTTTCTCCACCCCCCAGGTCTGTAGTGTCAGCAGGACCACCGGACCAGCCTGAATCTGCAGGCCTCACAGCCCCCAGATGCCAAGCCTGGTATCACGCCAGGGACACTTAGGCCACAGCGAGAAATCTCAGGCTGGGCAGCAAAATTTTACAGAATTATCCGTGGGGACTCCATCCCTGCAAATTATTTAAATCGGTAAGATTTCAGAAATGTCATCAAGACACAGATTACCGCGGTATATTGCCTGGATGGTAAGAAGGAATGAAAAATTAGCTACCGCCCATGCCTAGAACACGCTATCAAAAAATATGCGTGAGAAATGTCGAGGAGACTGTTGTAAGGGACCTGCAGTGCCAGACTACAAACAACACACAGTGAGGCCCTGGGAGGGGAGCCTGGGCTGAAGGTACAACACACCAGCCCCCGGAAGCATCGCCTCCCACTGTCATCGCCCACCCTTCTATACTTTAAAAAAAAAAGTCTTAAAATAATCATGCATCCGCTGAGGCGCCCTTAGAAAACTCCGGCAGCTGTCCGGGTCGCACGCGGCTGGGCGTGGCCTCGAAACGCCCGTCCACAAGGGCAGATGTGAGGAAGGGGGTGTCGAAAAGAGAGACCCTGCCTGCAAACATCCCTCCAGCGGGGCTGGGCTGACCTCCGCTCCGGATTAACGTCACCGAGGGAGTCCGTCATGTCAGCTCGGTTCCGCACTGCGCACACCGGCCGGCTAATCCTATGTTTAAAAATAAGTCAGGCGTACCTTTCCTGCAGGTGTAACTAACAGAGCTCGAAACACGCCGCCGTGAACCGTGGCATAAAGCGCCCCCCCGCCCCCCAGTTTAAATGACGACAAGAGACTCAAAAATAAAAAGACGCACCTGCGATTCAAGAAAAAAACCCCCTGTGCACATTCCAAGGACGCCTGTAATTTTGGGCTGCCATTGTTTGTCTCTCCTCCCCACATTTAATCAGCTAGTAACATACTTCAGCTAAACCATAAAAAACGCATGTGTGTTCATCTATCAGGCTGACAACAGGCAAGCATTTCCATCGTCATTACAACCCCCCCCCCCCCTTACCCCACCCTCCACCACTCCATCAAACTCTGGGCATTTAGGAAGAGGGGATGCTTTAGTGCGATTTCACGAAGGGCTCCAGCACCTGTGACAAGGGGCATTCTTTTGCCAAAGAGCTCTGGTTCATGTCTTTCAGTAACTCCTTGAGGGCGTTTCTTACTGTAGAGTGGGTCCACTGCTCTGGAGGCAAGTCTTCCAGTTTAGGGCAACTGTCGAGGGACGGGGGAGGGTGGGAAGAAGAGAGAAAGGGGGTCAGATGGATGGGGGGGACACACACACACACAGAGACACAAGGACTCGCCTCGCTCCTGCAAGCTCCCTCTAAGACAGACAGATTACATTCGGCGCATCGAGGACATGCAGCTGGAGGCCGGTGTCTCTCTCCTGATTGTTCTGATTAGTTAATTACTTTATACAACACATCAGCTGTGCTGAGGCATGAATTATACATCAGCTGCATGCGGCGACCATTATTCCATGTTTCTTCTACCTTCCTAACCGACGTACTCGGCGGAACAATTTAAGGTGTTCCTACCTAGGTGCCGCTCCCGGAACGTCGGGAATACCGCCGGAAATTCGCGCCCACACTTTCGCTTGACTGGATAGAAATATCGTAAATACAGAATTACCATCTGATCCTGGGAACAGGAACAGGCATCAACGCCGAAAAAGAAGTGAGACACATGAAGGGAAAAAAGAGAATCCAATTGGAAAAAGACAAGTTCCTAAAATGTGAGTGTGATAAGGAGCGCGGGTCTGGGACACGAGCGCTCGGAGCACACGCGTGAGCACGTAGGCAGAGGGCTAAGGAGGCATCCTCGCAGGAACACCTTAAAGTGAGGAGCCGCTCCGCCGCCGAGGAGGGAGCAGGGGAGCGGTGGAGAGCAACAGCTAACCGTGCAGGAACTCTGATGCACTGGAAATAAACACGCCCCCCCCCCTCTTTTCCTGACTGGAGGCAGAGTCTACCCCCCTACCCCTATCCATAAACTGCCACCCCAGACTATGAAGGGGGTGCGGGCAGGTGGAGGTGGAGCGTTTAAAGAACATTCGGGAAAGCCCCCCTCCCCCTCAGCTAGGCCAGGGCTCACCTATGCAGCTGGATTTTCAGCGTGACCACGTGGTAGACGTCCTGCAGCATGTCGGCCACCGTGGCGTCAGGGGCGTCCGTCACGTACGACAGGGGTATGGGGTTCCACCTGCCCACCTGGATCAGACCTGTGTGAGAGACGGGCCGGCTGTGAGGACGCCCTTTCCCGGGGGGGGACGCGTCCCCAACAGCGGAGGGTGCTTACCTTTAGCCTGCGCGGCGGAGCTGTGCGAGTAGCCCAGGGAGAGCAGAGCCATCTCGATGAGCTGGTTGAAGAGCATGTCCTTCCTCACCAGCACGAACTCCGCGTGCTCCTCCTTGCTGTCGAACTCCATGGGGCTCTCGTAGTGCTCCACCACGCAGAAGACGGGCAGCATGTTGCCTAAGGAGATGCGGGAGTCCATTACCTCGGGCTCCGCGACAGAGCTAACCGGGGCGTCCGTCCAGACCTTCCTACTGGTGCAGATGTGGACGCCTCCACTCAGAACCGCACTTATAAAAATGCCTTTTTATCCGCTTCCTCTTCTCCAAGAAGCTCCAAGCAGGAGTATCCTCAGAGGTATCATTAATCCTAATTTTAATACCTGCAACCCACATGGAAAAAGTAGGCAGTACTCCAGCCATAATTTAGCATAGGTCTAAACATCGCAGGTAACCCTTTCTGGAATTAAAAGGCAGGACGGCTCCGGGAAAGGTGCACAGGGTCGGCACAGCGCCCCTGGTCCCACTCAACCTTCCCAACATGCCTTGCGCCACCTGTCACACGGCCAAACAGCCTGCAGTGTTCAAGTTTCTAGGTAAGAGGTGTGTTGCTAAATTAAGATGGGAGGGGTCACATAAGCCTTGTCTCCAGCTGTCCTGGCATGGGGGGGGGGGGGGGATTTCTCTACCAACGTCACATAAGTATCCCTGAATTTCGTTTCTGTTTAAGACTTGGTACATACTTTTTTATTATTTTATTTTTAAATACCCACAACGCCCCCACCATAATTGTTGGCTGTGTAGCCTACAATTAGCGCACCCTGTTTGAGGGCCTGAAATAAATTATGTTTTAATACTCTGCCTCCAGCTTTCTTAAGATCCAAACATTCCTGGCAAACAATCAATAAATAGGGACCAGATGCCAAGGAATGTGCTGAAGTGCCGCTTTTCCATTTTTAATAGATAAAGATCCAGCAATAAAGACCGCTGTGTAGGTTCCTTTCCGAATCAATATGTGCTTTGTTTTCAGCCAAATGGAAAAAAAAAAATAGACTGTGGTAAATGTGGTTTCGCTCACACAACACATACCGCTGTAAAGTTCAGCAAACATACTGAGGCCTGTGATTTCCAAAACATAACATTTTCACTTTAAATAAATAAATACATAAATGAGCAAACACATGATCAAGGGGTCTTACGGAGAATTCAGGGTGTGAGAGAAACAGACAAAAACAATAGATAAAAAAAGAAAAGAAAAAATATATTATAAAAAACGGTACGGAGCGAAGAATTAAACGTGGAACAAATAACTCCTGACAAGGGGGAAAGAAAAAATGTCTGACCTCACAGAAACATCCCGCGTACTGATACGAGGAAACGCAGCCTGGGATTTAAGCATGGTGCGCAAAGGTATGATGAAACAACGTCAATCAATTTCTGATTATAAATCAGACCAATAGACATAAAATTATAAGCTATGTTTAAATAAAAAACAAACAGTCTGTAACCAGGCCTACACATTTTTCCTATAAACAAGAGATCAAAAACCACAATAAGTAAATAATGTCAAGAATTTCTAGAGTTCTCCAAAGGGTTTGCGCTGTTTCATGCCCGCCCCGTAAGCACAGCATCTGCTCATTTTTTGCACGGCTGCTGATCCTAGCAGCTAAAAAGACGCCGGTCTAGTTTGGCTGGACTTGTTGGGCTTTTAAGTCCGTCTGCGGTCCCAAACCCACACGCACGCCACACAGCCGCACCACCGAGCCCCATCCGTTCATACCCAGCGGCGCCATCGCTCCCCCGGAGGCTACCTTTCTTGTGGCAGGTCTTCAGCAGGTGTCCGGACGGTTTCAAGGGAACGCCGGAGATCTTGGGCCCGGCGTTCCCAAGGCGAGCCTTGCCAAGGGGACTCCCGTTCTGCTCCAGTCGCACCATCTTGGCCGGGGGGCCCTTGGCCTCCCCCATGTTGTTGGGCAGCTCGCAGTTCTCCTTACCCAGGCAGGTCTCACTGAGATGATCCATCATTCTCAGCACCACTGCTCACAGTCACCTGCCGATTCCCAAACAGGGCCACGCATGTCAACCCATCCAGACATCATTTTAAGCAATACGACAGTCCTTAACAAAAAAAATATTAGTTAGATTACTATATAAAAGAATGTCTCCCGTAACACAAGAGTTGTAAGCTGATCGTCAGCCTAAAATCCCACAGCTCCGACTCCAGTGGCCAGAGATCAGTGCTGGGATATTATACTGGTAAGGCATCAAAAAGCTCAACGAGATTAACAGCGCCATGAAAAAGCTCTTACGGCATGAATCGGTCCTTTATTTTCATTTAAAAAAAGCAACTCCGCAAATGACAATACCCATGCAAGCAGAGAAAGTACATGAAGTAAATTACTATTAAAAAAATCAGTTCTATTATGTATTAGTGTTAATGACTAACTCTTCATATAGGCTGATAACCCTATTTGTACTGCAGCTATTCAAAAAGTTGCAAAATACTAAACATTTGTTTAATTTAAAATGTTTTAAAAGCACAGAATCTTTTTTTTTATGTAGAAAATCAAAATACAACGGAAAATCTAAGAGGAAAAGTACCCGTCAGCACATTTCACAGAGGTTTGTCATCCCCACAACTGCGCAAGTTTCACCACTGTTTACCACCACCAAGCTCATCACTTGTGTACAGCCATCCCACAACACACTGCCATGCGGTCAGGACCCAAGGCCATTTGCACAATCAGCGGAAGAACCCGCTCTATTCTTACTCAGTTCTAAAAGATACAGACCTTACATTCTAACCCCTACAGTCAAACAGGAATCTGGCTGCAGTGGTACCGTCCTGTATTCACAGTGTGAGTCATTTAATGTTATTTGAAAGGAAAAAAACGTCGACATGTTTTACTGTATGTGTATAAACACAATGACAAATTAAAGTGAGGGGAAATGGTGGGCAGTTTTTAGAATGAGAAAGTATTGATACAGTCAAGTGTAAGCGAACGGACAGGAGTTAGAAGTCAGAGAGGGTATGTCCGACAAAGATACAGTTAGCCCAACATCCACACAACAGGCAGAGCCTCTCAAGAAACCCACCCTCCTCCCCACCTCCCCAACTGCAGAGTATAAAACTTTTTATGTTGCTCTTGCATGACTGACTGTCATACACACAGTGTGTACTGTGCATACCTTCACCTGGCAGAGTTGGACTTGCAGATCCTTCGTAGCATATTTTACTCGTTTAACTACCAAAAGATACCACACTGTTTTGAAACAAGAAAAGAAAAGGAAAAAAAAAACAAGCCGTTGACTAAGTTGTAAGGTGCAGAGTGTGTGGGTTCTGTATTCATCAGATGCGGCGCCCTGACAGCAGCTGCGGTGTTACTCCAATGCACACAGCAGCAAGCTACGGTCAAATATTAGGCATGACACGACCTACAAAATCCGAGCAGCATTACTGACTGTGCAACTATCGATAATATTACTATCATCATCAACAGCAACAAACTGATAAATTAATCAATTTTACTCGAACGCGGGGTTATATTTACATGTCATATTCCTCAATAGTTCAATGAAAGAGGATGGTAAAGTGCTCGGAAATCGTCACAACAGAAGTGATATTGCAATAAGCTAAAGCCACTGCGCCAATTGAGAAAATGTCCAAGCTGGAGAACACGAAAGTTACATTTTAAAGCCGGGAAGTATTTTGCAATTTTGACGCAAAATTTAGCGACACCAACCTGAAATCGAGTACTTCTGAACTCGAAAGCATATACAGCCGCCCGAGCGAGAAGCGCCTTCTTCAAGTTCGTTTGAAAGAAGAAGAAAAAAAAACTTCAGCGTTTTCTTTCTAGGTCGGTATGACAACAGATGTCAAGTCTTCTCGGGAAATGAATATTCTTTATTTGAAGACCGAAAAGGCGATTCCCCTAAACCACGGAGCGATCGAGCATAAGTGAGAACTTCGGCTTTGCTGAGAAATGGCAACATGGATGAGCGACAGATGCAGACGCATAATGCATATTATAACGAAACCGCTAATTGGCCTCTGTGCCAACGGGCTGCAAACATAAAGCTCGCCATGTTACGAAGTAACCACGACGGGTCACGTCTGAAAGGTGCGTGTATGGGAACTATGCGCATCTCAGACATGCAAACGTTCACACACCTAAGGAGCTATGTGTCGGACGTAAGTGCGGCGACTTCTATGCAGTTCACAGCCTGCAAATCCACTCCCGAAAACAAAACGAAAAAAAACCAAGCCTCATACAAAAGAAACAAACCCTAAGAAATGGAAGTCAACAAAAACACTGAAAAGCTCATCATTTATCAAGCGGTAACCATCTTCCGCAGTCACTTGCATGGTTGTGTAGCTTAGAAAGATCTCCAGCGGTTCGGTACTTCAGCTTCTCTACTGTCCAGGATTGAGAAGGAAAAAAAAACGAAGCGTCTGCCTTTTTATCAAGACGATGTATGATTATTACAGAACAGATGAGAAGGGGAGGGGGAAGTCCGTTTTAGTTTGCCGTTTTGGAAGCAGCATTGACGCGCTGTAAATGCCTGGCAGCTCCCTGCGTTGGGAATGTTTTCTGGCGATTGTGTTTTTGCCCGGACGGCGCTCCTCTGTCGTCCTCCCGTCCCCCTCGCCGCGTCCCCATTAAATTATTAGTTGCATTGACTCATCACTCCCCTCTCCGCTGTTCGCACTGACTGGGCTCTGCTCTTTCTCCTCATTTCGACAGAAAGTAACACCCCGGCCAGCGGATTTTTGCAGCGCATTTCCAATCAGCCAGCACAGCCTCCCATGACGGCCGATCTCCTAGCAAAAAAAAGCGCAAAAGCCCGAGAAATAAAAAGTAAAAAACTGGAAAGAAAGCAGGAGATGCTGCGATTTCCGGCTGTGCGCGCAGGAATTTTTAATCAGCTTGATTAGAGTGAGGCGGCTCTGCATTTATTACTGTACAGCGGGCACGCGCCGCCGAGCAATATTATGCGAATAAAAATAATACAGCATGTGATCCGAGGTATGCAAACGGTAAAAACAACTAGGCGTTTACTGTCGTCAGGGGCTGCATTCAAGAAGAGACAATCCGGTGTGTTCAAAGCAGATTTGGATTGTATTGTTTTACGTCAGTCGTATATTCGATAACCAGCTGATTGTTGAAACACAACACAAAATACAGGCTCTTGGCACTGACTGTGCAGTTCCATATGCCTCAGTATAAAGGGAAACAAATACATTTTTTGTTCTTCAAATTATCTTCTATACAAAATATAGCAGTTGGTAAGTGTGTGCTTCCGGATAATATTATTTGTACAACTTTATCATTTGAACTATGGCCTACTGTGTGTATTTACGCTTCGAAATGTGTGTGGGAGATTGAGAGTGCTTCTGCGATGTGCGAAATTTAATGTTGCTTATTACCCAGCACGCGCCATATGGCAGGCAAAGGACCGCGAGCGAAAGGATATTTATCGTGGGGGAATATGTGGAGTCTGGGAGTTAATAAGAACACAGGCTGCGCGCATAGGCGGGGAGCGGCGATCGCGGGTGACGGGGGCTTGCAGCTCACAACCAAGCTTGGATCCTATTAGCCACAGCTAGCAGATCGAATTTCAACTCTGACGAAGCCTGACCACAACACAAATGACACTGATATCACCCCGTGAAGGGAGAGGCGGGGGGCAGTGGGAGGGGACGATCGGTGCCCAAATCCTCAACAGCAACGCAATACAAGGATGCCGGCAAGGCATACCAAAGTTATAAAAACGTGACATTACCCTTTTATTTTCCATGAGATTCTATACCTGACTCCGATTTCCTACAATGTATAATAAGGGAAAGATTCTCATTCGCTATCCTTAATCTGGATGCGTGAAATTGCTCTTGGGGGAGAATTCTTTATAATACTGGAGTTATTAAACATATGGTTGGATAATCAGCGAAGCTACAACATCAATTTCCACACCAAATGAAACATTAAAGTAATTAGGAAATATACCACGCGATCTCATTCTGAAGCTGGAAATATACAAGTTAAGAGAAACGCAGACGCGCACACCTGAGAAACGCGAACAGTGCATCTGCGAAACCAGGTCACACTAATAAGATTAGGTGAGGTATAAACAGCGCTTCAGATCATGAATCGAAAACATCAAAACAGGAAACCGACAAAACAGGGGAAACATAAAGAAGGAGTGTTAAATTTACCTAACTACATTTTGAAAGGTCTCATGCGTAAGATAAAGCAAACAGTGAAATATAGTCACTTTAAGATTTTGAATGAATGTGACTCTAAAGGAAGTCCATGGCGCGTATCTAATCTAATTTGTTAAACCAAGCAGACAATAGAAACACAAGCATAAGATACTGCTTTCTGAATGTTAGTTGGTACTGAACTGTAAATACAGTTTTCTAGTGCAAGCGAGAGTCCAACGTCGTGACAAAAATGTGACTGGAATAAAAATGAAGAAAAAAGGAATAAGCTTACCATTTATTGACACTGTGCATGGAACAATGAAGGTGGTCCTCACTGCTTCAAAAACAATGCACTGACAAGGAGTTATGAAAGAAGAAAACAGAGTCTTTGAATAACAATTCAAGTCTGTCATTACATAAAACAAACCTCTGTCAAAAATATTTCCACCTTCTTAATATAAAATAAACCATAAGCAAAAACAACCCCCAAAAGTCATATTGGAAAAAAAAACAGATGTAATCTTTTGATCTGTCTTTGTTGAGGCCAACATTATCTGCCGATTAACAAGCGAGAATCAGAATGTGCACAAGACAAGAGCTGTAGCTTTAATCTGTGGCCTTGGGTTGAATGATTTAACCTGCAGGCTAATGACATATTAGACATAATCCACATGTAGTGACAGGGATCTGAAAAGAGAAGATTGTTACTCTAAACTAACACCTGTTAGCAAAATTGGAACTCTGAGGAAAAGACTTGCGGAGATACACATTTAGTAAAACTACTGTCAATCAAATATTGTGTTTAGCTGCTACTATACCGGAATGCGTGCTACGTTAAAACAAAAATAACGATAATTAATTGTTAACTACTAAATGTCGTCCCTAATCTTCCTATTGGGGAATGTCAGATTATCAGATATATCAAATATCTAACAAAAATATATAACACAATGCGACTTGTAAACATTTTTTGCTTCTAGCGTCGCTCTTTATTACTGCTCTTATAGATTCTCTTTATAGATCTTGTGGTTTGAAAGCAAAGCAACAAAGTCACACCCAATTCCAGTCATTTTTATATACGCTATTTGCGAATATGTGAATAGCAGACAGCTACTTTACCTGTATGCATTTGTCTGTTTATTTATTTGATATTTTTTTCTGTTGAGTATGCTAGGTAAGAGTACCAGGTCAGTGTTGGTTAAATGCCGTAACTTGCAAAACATCGACAAAGCCTTACTGTCACGATTTACCCGCTGAGGCTCATCTCATATTTCTGTGTATTTTATGTGTAGCTAATGTCCATTAGGGTGGAAAGGTTAGAATGGAGAGGTTGCAGGATGGCAAATGGAGCGACAGCCGTGCTCAGTGCTGCCACCTACTGCTCCAGTGATCGATGACAAAGATGTGCATGTGGGTATATAGTGTTAGAGTCTAACACTGGAAGACGTCAAACCTACACAGCCTTCCAGTGCATTTAGTTGATTTCTGAGTCCTATTTAGTGGGACTGCTTGTGTTCATGTTGTTAATTTGTACACTGCGTGTCACTTGTTATATTGCTTAAAAAAAATGCAGTAAGTAAACAGAGGCCCTGAGGTAGTAAGTGTTACCCACCACATTAAGCCAATTGTTAGGATTAATAGATGATAAATGTGCATGCAATACCCCATAGCCACTGCTTGTACTTCAGATTTGAATTTTAGTTTTGATGTTTACCTATATGGTAAAAGTTAGTCTTGTACTATGGTACAGCAAGATGCTTAAAGAAACATTAGGGAATATGGAATATTAGGGAATATGGAATGAAATGTGGTTTGGAAGTTGTAAAATCACGATTTAAGGAGACACATTTCACATTATTAAGGAATAAAAAGTTAAAGCACTTGCATTTATTGTGCATGGCTACAAAATGAGGGAAGTATAAACTATAAATTAACTCTATGTTTTGTTGAAAAAATGCCATAAAACTCAAATATGTATGTGTACAAGGGGCATTTATATATATATATATATATATATATATATATATATATATATATATATATATATATATATAGTATAATGACTGCTGAAGTGAGAAAGCAGCAGTATACTGTTTGACTACTATGTGACTTAGATGTGATAAGAACATTGCATACGCTGATCCGTACCTGAGTTACACACTGCAGAAGCAGTTTGCATAAACACCTCTGAGGCATACAGGCAGTCTTAAACGTTTCTGCGTCACCAAGAGCCATTTGAGATGCACATTTCTCGAGACTGAAGCATCAACATTCACAAAGCAAGTCAGATAGTAAAGGTTTCTTTATGAAGTCGAACCGTTATTATCACCGTTGGAATAGTCACGTTTGTAATGGGTGGAGAGATTCCTCACAAAGTCAGTTGAATTAAAAGAAGTGGAGCATCGTCACATGTGTCACCTGGGAGGGTAAACTGTCCTGAATTTTGGCAAATGTTTTACTTCTCAGTCAACGTTTGTGTTTTGACTTGACCTCCATTCATACCAAGAAAGCAGCGGATTTTGTACGCGTTGCCTAAAACACTAACATTTATGTTTACATATTTTGCAGCCACTTTTGTCGAAAGCGACGTACAGTGCAGCCACGTGTAATAAATCATATTGTAGTACTCAAAGAGAACGGCATAAAACTGGTCAAATATATCTACGAAATGTCAAGCGTCGTTGTGTTTGCCAGTAAACGGAAACAATGAACGGTGAACTCTGCCCCTCGGCTAACATCTACCACGGAGGGCTTTTAGCGGCTGTTTCATGGATACGCTGCGGAGGTGTTTGCCGATACAGTGCTGGCACTGTACTGGGAGGCGTAAATAAGCAGGAGTTCTTTGCAGTTATGGGTTACAGCAGGTAGCGTTTTCCTTACAGACCGGAACTCGTGCTTACGACAGCCGCCTCTATCTGCAGGCAAGTGATGTGCACGATAGAGTCGCATGCCTGCGGTTTTCCGGATGCGAGAAGACGGCTGCTCTTCTGCAGCACGCTTGCGCTCGTACTCTGAAAACGCAGGAGCGACTCCGAAGACCCTCGCCTCGATGACGCCCAAACTGAGGGACAAACAGAAAGTCTATCTCCCTTATTTTCTCGCCGAGATCTCATGTAATTAACGGTGTAAAACGAATTCTCTGTCACTGTCTTTCATGTGCGTTTCATTTTTTTCCCCTCTGGTTTTTATTTAATTACAGAACGTTTAGCCGCAAAAGAATCAACAAACATCAGTTTCAGCATCCAGAAAATTACTGTTCTGCCACTGGTGCGGCCTCTGTATCGCATGATTGAATAATTAGGGCTGTAATCACTACCTCGTGGGTTGTATCGTATCAGTAATTAATACTGTTAGAAGGACAAGGTCAGGTGTCGCTAGAAGAGCCTCTGAAGAATTCTTTGACCCCTGCTTTGTTGTTTAAATGCAAGCAAAAAAAAAAAAAATCTGCTGTATCTCCACTCTGTCAGCCGTGACCACGGCAACGACAGAGAGCTGGTGACCTGACCAGAAGGACGACTCACCTCTTGTTAAGTACCATGCTAATGCAGGCAAGGGTGACTCTGCATTTCAGAGGCCACGACTCGGCACAGAGGTGGCGTGCGCGGTGCGGTGTCCCACTCGGAACGAGAGAGGCCAGCTGCTCCTCTGTACAGAACAGCATGAAAGATGTTCATTGGATCGCAAGATGCTTCCTGGAAGCTTGGCGACAATGTGCGTAAGCAAAAGAACTTCATCGTCCCCTTTTTTATTCCTCGCTGGGCTTTCAAGGGAAACGCTCAAGCCGTGAATCACTCCGTATATGACAGAGTAACAGGACACCAACCAATAGCGTCTTAAGGTTCCTTAAATCCTTTCTCTACATTTGCATCAGTGATATTTAACGCAAAAATGCCTTTAAATCCTCACAGATACACTACCTACGGCTACACTTTAGGGTTTGCAAAATGTATCCATTCTGAGTGCTATCTTGCGTTTGATAATAGACAGATCACTGTAGGGTTAGCGAAGAGAGACTGCACTCAAAAGTAATTCACATCACTCGATCTAAACAGAGGTGGCCGGAGGGGTAGGAGGTAAATAGAGACTTAGCAACAATGAAAGAATGAACGAAAAAGAATTCACCCGTTCCCAAAAGACCTTGCGATGGAAACGTTCAAAGTAGTAAACGTTAGTTCCATTGCACATTAGAAGATATTCATCATGCACTAGAACATATATCAACTGCTAAGTGTTCCTCTTCAATGAAATGAAGAGATTTATAAAGGCCTGGATAATTGTAGTGAGTAGAGATGAGGGGTGTGTGTGTGTGTGTGTGAGTGTGATTATATTTATATTACATTATGGGGACTAAATGTTCCTCACAATGTAATAAAAGCCTGTTATTTCGACATTGCGGGGGTCCAAAAAGCTAAAAATGCCAAAAGTCTCGTATTTAGTTTGGTCACTAATGGTTAAGGTTAGGGCTGGGTAGGTTAAGGTTAGGGCTGGGTAGGTTAAGGTTAGGGCTGAGTAGGTTAAGGTCGCCATGTTGGTATTAGAGTTTTCCCCATAGAAATGAATGGAGAGTCCCCACAAAGATATAATTACAAACCTGTGTGTGTGTGTCTGAAGCATATGCACACAAGCTTCATAAAGAGTGACGATGAGCGACAAAGGCGGACAGCTGTTTAAATCGTTTTATTGGAACATGTGGGCGGGAATTACAAACTGATCGCAGAAAGTGAGCCCTGGGATGCAGAGCGGGCTGAAACATCGCGTTCCCGCCGTCTCTCGGTGACAGAACCAGCCATCGGGGGGCGGGGGGGGGGGGGGGGGACCTCCACACTTCTAATAGTGGCAACCGTAGAATAAAGAATGATATACTTCTAAAAGATGAATGGTGCAGACTTAAAAACATTTCAATTCCAGGAGGTTAAATCTGTACAGAAAGTCATCCCAATTTATTTTTCATTGCATTTTTCATCCTTAAACAACTGGATGGGATAAATGCTATTCAGCTTCCACATCGACTTCCCGTAACAAAATTTACATGACATTCTTAATTATAGTATTTAACTTCATGAATATGAATTTTTCTACAGACTCTGCTGTGCATGTATTCTGTATGAAAACTTGCTCTTCAAACGCAAAGGAACTGCATTATTTAGATCCAGTGTGACATTAAGCAGAACAGCACACTTGTCAATGCATAAAAATATTCCAAAGTGATTGCAAAATATTTATATTTAACCTGGTGATTAAGCAGTGAGGGCAAAACTGTATAGAGAGGCCTATGGAGGTACGTATGTAATCTCCAGGTCTGTTACGTATTTGACTCAGAACCTAGGAATGCACAAGCGATACCCGAAAAGAAACGCTCACTTTAAAACCGGTTTCAGCTTGCCATGAAAAACCTCCTGATCATTTTTGGGTTTGTTGGTTCCCCCTCTATTAGGAATCATAACAGGACTGAAGGCGAATCTGCTCACAGCTGCACATTAAAAGGGAGACAGGTCTCCTATTTACTGGCGACAGCCAAATAAACACATTCACCGGGAGTTAAAGAGGTATTTACACGACTCCTGCTGTACGTCAGCTATAATTTCACTGTCCGCCGAGGTGTTGACTCTGTGAGCGGTGAAAGGGGGGGGGGGGGCGCCGGTTTCACTTTGGCTTATCGGCCCGCACTCTTTAATTGGGAACAAAGGCGGGGGCTTTTCAAAGTGGCGACACAGAGCTACTCTTCATTCTGGGAGTCTGCGGAATCGCAAATTCCGTCGGGGTTCACGTCAGACCCCAGAGCGGAGCCGTCACCCCTGGATAAATTAATGTAAACTTTCAGCAGCGTTCTCATCTTCCTAACAGGATAATTAAATATTCCAACGATCAGTGTCAGCCAAATAGCTAGGTATGTAATTTGTATGCTCTTATCATTAAGGGAAGAGCTAGGGATGAAGGTTTCTGCTTAATGAGTATATACGGTGGCATATTATGGGGTGTACGTGTTTGTATGTCTGCAGAAAACTTTCACAAAAAAGGACATGGGGGGGGTGGAGATAAAGGGTGGCTTCAAAGATCAGGTGGAAAAATCTGGATTTTCTGGTCACACATTGCTAGCAGTGAACTACGTGAAGTCGAATATATTTTTTCAAAAGCCAGCGGTGGAGACAAGAAGTGTGGATCTATTCCTTGTGCCGTAGTAAGTTGATTTTGATAAGAAGTTTCTACTCCTGCGCCAAAAATCATTGGTGTGCTGTACCGTCTAATTGGTCTCCGAGGGTCAGGACGTGTGAATGTTGTTTTCCCTTCCCTCCTCCACCTCAAGCGCATTTTTACAGGCATTTCTGAGGCTTTATCTATCCATCCTTTTCCTTTCCACCGCTGTCGGTTATAAGCACATATGAAGGTATAGACCTAGAAGCGGTAAAACCTCTATGGTTTAATGCCCAGCAGCATCAGAGTGGCTGCAGCAATGCTGCTGTACCACTGCCTTCACCTCCCGTGAGACCCATCTGACGAATTAAGTGCCAATTAAGCATGAATGTGATGCAAAAGCACGAGCAGGAAGAATGAGGCAAAGATCACCTGGGTGTTTCTGTCAGTCCCGGGAAGCTGTCTGTTCCCCTGCAATTACTGACAATAACTAGAAGGGTAGGGCTTTCAGTTCTGCCCCCCGAAAAGACCAACCTGAACTCAATTGTACCTAATTAGGGGCTGCAAGTGAAGAAGAAATGTTCTGTATTCCAACCTCTCCTCACGCCGGACGTAACGTGGGATTGTGTCCTGAGGACAATTATTAAACGCTTTATATGAAAAGTCATGTAGTTACCACACTTAAATTTACATTATCATCTAGAACAGCTTTTTTTCCCCCAACTAAATTCCTTTCCAGTAAGTGCACAGATTGCACATGCTCCCCTTATTTTTATACAAGAAAATAATGTTGCATGTCCTCTGCACAGATTTACCTGCTTACAAGCCTTGGATTCCGTATTAAATCTGTAGCTTATGTCTCCCCATTAATATTTGACACACTATTGATTTTTTTTATTATTTTTTGCAACGAACTTTGGCAATAACGTGTTGTGACGTAATAAAAAGTGCAACAGCAATACTGCAGTGGGAAAGATCGTGTCCAAACTGTCTTTGATCTTCAACAGCAAGTACAAGAAGCGCCATGGTTTCCTAATGAGAAGAGAACTCTGCTTATTCCCGTGTAACATCACACTCACCAAATTAATAGTGTTTGTATTTACGCAGATTAAATCGGACGTGCAAACCACCTGTAAACTCCTGCTACATTAAAAAAAAACCCTTAGTGCATTTTTTGTGGATGTTAACTTAGTTAGACAGTTAGTTAAAAAAACACACATAGGACAAGACATTTAGTGTGGTCTTATAACAAAAAGAGATATTATGCAACTTGAAGGCATACACAGCTGTGATGAAAACTGCATTGAATATCAGCACTACAGTTTTTTTTGAGTCCTATATAATAGAAAATTTAGACACTCTTCAATGAACTAAATATCCATATTACACAGTATTTCAATTCAAAATACTGTATTGTAAGAATAATTAAGCAAAAATACAACTATTTGATGGTCGATTTCCTTAAACGTTAGATTTAATGTGACAAGTGAATCTGCATCATGTGGACTTTTTTGCAAAGGAACCGTTTACATTTTGTTTTCTTTTTCATTTGTTGATTATTTGCCTTTTACAGATGATGCTATTTGACTGGTCGTATAATACATTTTTAAAAAAATAATAAAGTTTTTTGTGCCATGAAGCATTAAGACGAGCCACTAATTCAAACAGCGGTTGATGAAATAGCAGATAGTGAATCTGGAAACCACAAATGACTTAACACCCTCGTAATCCCAGAACAGTAGAGTGCAACTTCCCAACAATGACCTAAGCACTGTTACCATTCTTACTCAAGATAGAACCTTTTACATTTGAGAAGCTTCTGCTAGTGGAAAATAACACAGCAACGCGTTAATTTCACTACATAATCAACTCCTCAGACCCTTCACCGGCCCTTTTCTCCCTTCTGTCAAGCAGCACAGAAACAGCAGACACGGTCACATCGTTTGGAAACAGTTTTTACCCATAAATGCATTCTAAGTTCTGCATTTTTTTTTATGGTTCAGTGATGTTTATTGTTGTATTTATTATCGTCCGTGCTGTTCTTCTTGTCGTTATTGTCTGCTGTTTATTCTTATTCTTTGTTATGTGTTCTGTAGGAGGTATCTCACTGTAATGAACACATAAGGCGAAAAATAAACGACTTTTTGTAGACAGATTACCTGTGTGCCCTCGAACCGTGGGACTACTCAACACGTGATTGTGTGTTTTTGTCAGCCTGTCTCATGCGGTCCCTTTATAAATGTGTTTCACAATGCAGCAATTACCCTGATTAAAATTAAACCACGCTGACCACGCTGCGAATCTAGAAACGTGGGTGTAGTTCAATTACAACAGATTTTCCACCAAAAAAGGCTTTAAGAGGTTTAAATTAAGGTTAATGCAACCTCCAAGAGTATTATAGAGAATAAGGAGCAATAGTTTCTTGTCTATAACATCACTCCAGAGTAACACTCGCACCATACTATACCGTCAAAATGAACGTTTTTAAGGCTGCGCTGTGCCCCGTCTATTTCCGCTGTTCACCTTTCAGTCTGTACACCCCAAGCCCTGCAGCCTCTTTTCGTGGTAACTTCACTACGGAACGCACATTACATCCAGATCAAGTACAATGATGTATGTAACTGTAGGTTCGTAGCAATGTGCAGCATGTCATACGATCACTTGCTACGTTACGTAACTTTAGAATATTTGAGTCATTTCGTATTTGCATTAGAGCAAATGCTCATTTTGGTCAACGGCAAACAACCTGCAACCTGAGTCTGAAAAAAGTCGTCACCTGGTACTTCTTGTCCTCCACATTATTATTATTATTATTATTATTATTATTAATAATAATAATAATAATAATAATACAACTACGACTACTACTACTACTACTACGACAAGTTAAGCATGACTCTGGAATCCCCAGCATGATACAACAAAGTTGATAAAGTATAACATTACAAAGTATAACGCACGAGAAACACGCATTGCAGCTCTTAAAGTTTGACGTTTCCGGCTTTAAATAGGAAACGTTTATCTCTTAATACATCTTTCGATCAGCAATCAGCCCATTAAACCCGAGCGTTTTATTTACCAAGCATCTGAACCTTTGAATTTATGCATCAAATTGCAGTATTTTAACCGTAAAAGCGGACACGGTAAGTAGGCAGCGTTTTAAAGGAGACCCAGGCTGACAGCAGCTGTCAAATGTGACGCGTCGAGAAACAAAACAAACAAAAAAACAAGCGTCAAAATCTTACAATACCTTCAAAGTTAGAAGACACCGTGAGACCTCCTGTTTTCCATTAAAATGTAAGAAATCGTGCTGGCTGTGTCCCACCTTGAGAGATCCAATACAGAGGGAGTCCTCGCAGGCAGTGTGGGCGCCGCAGCTGCGCAGGGTGCCGTACTTCAGAATGACTAGATTGAGCGAAAGTGCGCCGAGCTCGGATTGGGAAGCGGGGTAGAGGCGCAGGAGGAGGGCCCTTCGGAGGGGTGTCAGGTAAGCCAGCCGCCCCTCCCCGTCTCTGATGCTCAGATCGATGATTTGTCAGCTCCATCTCCAGACCCACTTGGGGCGTCTTACGGCGCTCCGCTTTCCTCTCGTTCCCCGGGGAGTCTGGCAGCGAGCAGAGGAGCGGACTGCAGGAGAGCGCTCACACTCATCAATTATCATATTTACACACCACATGTTTATATGCCAAGTAAGGGGCTTGATGGAATAAGTCGAGGTTAAGGTCTGCGGTGCCAAGGGTTTTAGGCGCGTGAGAGAGTATATATATATATATATATATATATATATATATATATATATATATATATATATATATATATTGTCCTTTTAATAGCCTGAATAACGGTCGGAGCGCATACTGTTTCCGACAAACAAAAAAGTAAATAAAGTAAATTCCACCGTGTGTCTGCCCAACCGCAATTGTTTGTAAGCACTTGTGATATTATTAAAAGAAAGTTTTTCTTCATCTTCATTTCGATTGTCTGCTTTTTACCTGTCCCCAATCACAGCTATTATTGCGGTTCATTAAAGAAGGCTAGTATAATAGTTGTTAGTTGTTAATATAACGGCGCTTAAATCAACTGCAAGGTCGTTTTTTGTGCGGACCGATACGTGATAAAGGCTACTGGGGAACGTAATACTGAAATACCAAAAAGAAAAATCGGAATTATAGTTCCAGGGTTAAGTGCATTAAAATGACATTTAGTGATAAAATAAGATTATTCTTTTGTAGCTCCTCTACACATTATTATTATTGTTATTATTATTATTATTATTATTACTACTACTACTACTATATTAATATATTAGTATCCGTTGCAGACTTCCTAATACAACTTTCTGTTGGTTTATTTGCCAAACAGCAGTAAACGGTAGTAAAATTCAGACGATTTTGTATTTATTGAGAATGAAGCTAGAAATTTAGCATTTTTACTATTCGCTTGCGCCTTTAGTCTGTATATCAGCAGTTCCTACAAATGAGAGAACCGTTGTCCTTTTTTGTTGGTTTTCATTCTCAGCATTTGTCAGAAGTAATATCCAATATTTATTAAATTAATAATTTCACAAGCATTGTTCATACATTTAATATTCCAAATAGAAACTGAGAATCCTGAATATCCGGCAAGAATTCTTCTGCTTGGCGCACAGAACCAAATGACACTAGACACTGTTTTAGTAGGAAAAGGGGCTTCGAAGTATTTTAAATGAAAACAGATCCATTAAAAACATAAGTAACGCCCGCAAAAAAGTGAGGATATTTTAAATAGCCTACATAGGCTTCGCCCTGTTCGGTAAAATGTTATCAGGAGATTGAACAAACTTTCTATTCTGTTAGTCTACACTTTCATGTAGCGCAATATATTTGAAAACGTATCAAATAGGCCTATAATTCGATTTCTTGTGATTTCAGAGAATTATTACTAACTTACAATTCATCGGTTCATTAAATGCTGCCTTACTGTACAAAATTCTAGTACGCAATGAGGGCACCGCTGTCCGGAGACGGTGTTTTGCGATTATTTTGCACACAACCCAAGCGTCCATATTTTCTTTGAAAATTGTACAGTTCCCGAAAAATGCAGTTTAATGTGTCATATCGTGTACGCATTTTTAACTTTTATTAACAGATAGCCTACCTGTGCCGTTTTATAAACCTTCAAATGTCCGTCTTAATGGAATGAACAATGGCAGCGTTATATTCCTCTATACAGGAAAAAAAATGCGCGCGCAGCTTTGAATCAAAAGTTACATTTTAACCTTATTTCGATTTATTGCTCATCCCAGTTACATGACAGCTGCGCTAATGTAGGTCTCGGAGAGTTTAGTACTCAATGTCTTTAATGCGCCATGCATATCATAAACGTACCATTTGTGCGTTATTTATGTGACAATTCAGCTTATATTGTGTGTCCTCATTCACTCCCAGTGTTATGACGGGTTGCTGTCATTTCTGCCTCCATCTAAATAGAAAAACTGATGAGTTAAACATTTTCAAAAGGATTCGATTGCTGAAAAGTATCGACAACAACATAGAAACTTAATGGCAGTTTTGCAATCACTTGCCTGCTGGATACGGTGCTGATTAATTATCTACGATGATGTGTGGAGATATATCATATATTTATATATATCTGTTACCATAAGGAAATAAATATTCTTGTGTCTAATATTTATAAGTTTCGTTTCCACTTTTTCAACCACGACGTGGAAGTTTGGATTTTCTTCCATTTATTTTATAAATTATGTTGACATTTTAATCAGTTTTAATGTCTCCTTGCCCATATTTATTTGTGGTACTGTGGGTGGTCTTCATTTAAATGATTGGTATTTCACCAGCACCGATGGAGGTAAATTAGCCAGTTTGTGATTCGATGCCAGCAGCCGCACAGGACATCACACCTTCCGCTCACACGTACGCGGCAGCGCCAATT